>NC_081405.1:40567579-41256329 GCF_030272615.1 Cryptomeria japonica | reverse complement strand
CTTGGTAATGTCGAAGACATCATGTGGACACTTTTCCTTGAAGTAATATCATTGGTATATTCTTATTTGCATATTTGCTTTTACCGGCAAATAGGTCCAGGTTATCTAGGGTTACACCGGCAGGTTTATCTTTTCCAGATCAGCATGGCACGCTATGGAGATAATTTATTATTGTTATAAAGGCATTAAGCCGACATGTTCAATCGGTTATTGCATCGGATATTGTATTATTTGTAAAATGTTTTATTGTAATATCTTGTAGAGCCGACCTACTAAAATTGGTCTTAGGGTATGGTATAAATGTAAGATCTTATTTGTAAGATCAAATGTGGAATGCGAAAAAAGATTTAAGGAAGGATATATGTGAGATCAAGCAGAGATATACACGAAGACATCATTTGAAGGTGAAGTTAGGTTTTTGTAGAAGCATATCAGCATTACACCGGTACTAAATCCAGCATATGAAGATGCTATTTTGTGCATTACATTCTCATTGGATTTAACCATCCAACTGTAGTCAGTGTGACTCCCATTTGTGTTTGAGTAGTGAGCTCTAGGCTGTTGGCCTTTCTGCATGTGCAGACCCCTCTTTGTACACTTACTATCTGCAGTAGTATCATCTGATTGTGGGTAAGGTTTCCCACCATGGTTTTTCCTCTTACAGGGTTTCCACGTACAAATATTTGTGTCATGTGTTGTGGTTGACTTTGTGCTTATGTTTCATGCATTAATTCTTACCGGTACAGCATTTCCTGTTAACACTGTTTACCGGCACATTTAACTATCTTACCGGTATTAAGCATTAATTTGGTTAATAAGATTTTGGTTTGAATTTATTAGACAACTGATTCACCCCCCCCCCTCTCAGTTGTCCCCGGGACCTACACATAGTCCATTCTTTGCATAATGAGAAGGGCTTTGCCATATTGACCTGTGGGAAGCTTAGCTTGTGGGATTTCCGTGGTGATAGGGTCTTTATAGATCCATTCTTTTAAGTCCTCATCTCTAGTCTCCTCTTCCTGACTCTTTCCAAGGATAAAAGGCATCAAAGTGCATGTTGGTTTGGCCAGTGATGCTTGAAGTAATCTTTGAGGCTTACCATGAGTTCTAGGGGAAGTGGGTAGTTGCCCAACATAAAAGAGTTGGCTTAGATTGTACTCCCCAGGACCTTCCTCTGCCATTTTCATCTTTATCTTTTCTTGCTTGGGTATAGTGGTGTTTGAAGTGGGAAGAGAGTCTAGACTTACATGTGATGTGGACAGGATAGCTTCTCTGTTGTTGGGAACGATAATCTCTAGCCGATGGTTGATATTTTTACAATATGCAAATGGATTTACATCACCCAGGATTGTAATTTTGACACCGTTATGAGGGAACTTGATACATTGGTGATAGGTAGATGGAACGGCTTACGTGGCATGTATCCAAGGTCTTCCTAACAACAAATTATATGGTAGAGGAAGGTCCAGAACTTGACATATGATGTGCTTCACCACTGGACCACTTAGATTGGTAACACAACTGCTCCTTTTCACGAACGCTCTGCATCATCATAAGCTTTTATTGTTATCTTTTTGTGGGGATCCACTGATTCAACTGCATATCCCAATGTTGTGACCAATTGTAGTGTACAGATATTTAGGCCTGGTCCATTATCAATCAAGACTCGCTTGATCCTATGTTGGTTGATGAACCCTTCAATATGGAGTGAGGTGTTATGAGGTTGCTGGAAGGATGTGTTGTCACTTTCAGAGAAAGTGAGACATGATGATGAGCTTAGACTACCAACCATAGCTTGAAATTGATTCGTGTTTAGATTGGCAAGGACTGACACCTCTTGGAGAGCTTGATCCAAGATTGTTTTATGAGATGGGGATAGGCGCAATAACTCTAAAATGGATATAAGTGTAGGTGTTTTATATAATTGTTCCACAAGGTTGTATTGCTTTGGGATGGTGGTGGTGCCTTGTGGAGCTGCTTTAATGGTGATCTTGCTATGACGCGTAACAACATTGCAAGTAGAGCTTGGATTTTTTATGGTAATGGTTGCAATTTGTTCATTGGCATCATATAGGTGATTCAAAGTGTAATTATAGGCGGCTCGTGTATAATCGGTTGTATCTGTGTTTCGCCCTGAAGTGGAAGAACCCCTTTGATCTTGTGATGGAAGTCAATTTTTAAACATAAGATGATCATTATTCATGGTTTTTGGGTCATGTCCTTCAATTTCAATCTCCCCTCAATCAATAAGATCTTGAACAAGATCTTTCGATCTATGATAATTACTTGTTTTATACCCTTTCCCATGATGGAATTCACAATGTTCATTATCCCTCCATCATGGAGGTTTACCCTGAGGTTCGTAATTAGATGTTGTGGGTAAGGTCACTAGATTTGATGAGACCAATTGACGTAACACTGTTTCAATAGGTTCCCCTAAGGGAGTGTATGCACGTTTTGGTTTATAATTCTATTGTCTTTGCCTTGGTTCTTCTTGCTAGACATTGTGTCTTTGATTTGGTGGGGGAGGAACCATGTTGGTCTTAGGAGGGGGGTTTTGCCCTGCAAATCAGACCACAGGTTGTGCACTCTTGATAGTCCTTGTATCTACAACCTCGTCATTGATGATGTTTTTGTTTTTATTCCAAAAGTTAGGTTTATCACTGTTGAAGCGCGAGCGAAGGGCATCTTTTGGTTAATTGTATATTTTGATAAGCCCCTTTTTTATGAGGGCCCTTTCACATTTTAAACCCTGTGTGATCATGTCATTAAAAGACGTTGTGCCTTTCATGTCTAAATGAAATTCCATTTCTTCGTTCAAGTTGGAAATAAATATTTCCACTAGCTCTCTTTTAGGTAGCTGAAGGGAACGTCTGCTAGACATTTGTCGCCATCGTTGTAGGAAAGCTGAAAATAGCTCCCCTGGTTTTTGCTTGGTGTTACACATGTCTGCCATGGTGACATCACACTCTATGTTATGGGAATAATGTGCAATGAATTTCTCGACCAGTTCTTCGAACGTCTTAATGTCACCTGTGAGTCGGGAAAACTATTGTGTGGTTGTCCCTACCAAACTTTTACGAAAGAGACGCATTAGGTATGTGTCTTCATATGCCACTTCTAGGTAAGCAGAGTGAAATTCCCTCACATGATCGCGAGGATCTCCTTTTCCCCAATACTTTTTGAACTTAGGTGTTTCAAACCCTCATGGAAAAGGTGGCATGTGTAGATTCCTATCAAAGGGATTGGGACAAATATCATTAAATGAAAACTAGGTTGTTTTCACACCAATATGGAGTTGTTGGGCGAGATTCTTGACTTGTTGCCTCAACATGTCAATTTCATTTGGAGGAGGAGGAGGTGGGGGATTTCCTTGATGAAGGTTGTATCTGATGTGATCTCAACCTGTTGCATCCTCATTACGACTCTGATGTTTTGATGCTTGCCGTAATTATGTTCTATCAAAATCATAGGGTAGTTTGGCTCCCTCTTGGGCAAGTCTTAAAAAGTGAGCATCCGCATTGTTTCTGAGGACCTCATCAAAAAGTCAATTGAAGAGGGGGTTGTGTTGTGCCCTTTCAATTGCTTTAGGAGTGGGAGTATGGGGATTTTCATCATTTGTGTTTCCTCCAAGAGCTTCTTGGAATTCATTGAGATTTTCCTCTTCTTCCTCTTCAATTTCTTGTTGCCTAGTCCTTGATCTGGTTTGAGCCATTTTGTTTGAAAGTTTTTGTTGAAGTTTGATGAAAATGATGATGAGTTGATGATGAAATGAGAGATAAGTGTTTGGTGAAGTATTTAGCATATGGATCTCTAGCACTAAAGGTTTGATGTTACCATAGTCCTTTTATGAATTGCTTCTTGTGTTTGTTTGACAATGTTTGGGATGATAAGGTATAGAGAGATCTGAGATGTGTTACAGACCAAGCTATCTAGTAATGATAGGATGCACTCATATACTAGTTTTTGTTAGAGTAATTGGGTCTTTACTTGATTAATTAAACAATATTTGTTTAATTCTTTAAGTTCCCAATTATCTTTTTACACTTAAGCTAACATTAGGTGCATATTAATTAATTATTATGTGCAAGCCTAGGGTTTTCCCTCTTTAGGGTTTCTTGACCTATTAGAGGTGTTTTTTTCTTTTCATTGTATTATCTTTTCACAATACATTTTTGGTGAATTGGAGCTCTCATCTTTTGAGAATATTTTTCTGTGTTTTGTGTGTTCTTCAGATTTTGCGTCATTGCTTCTCCTTGTAACAGGTTATTCGGCTTGCAGAAGATCTTCAGGCTACTGTGGGGTTGTATTTCTCAACTCCAATATAGTATTAGAGCTCAGATCTGCAGCTATTTGTTCCTATTTTTGAGAATTTTACATTGGAAGCAGATCTGGGATTTCAGGCATTTTTTTTGTGTGCTTAGGGTTAAGGTTTTTTTTTTTTGAGCACTTTGGGTCTAAACAGACCTCACCATCGTGCTCAAAAGGCCCAAAAACCCCTATAGTCATATAAAATTTATCCTTTTTTGACTCCTGAGCATTTGGGTGATTTTTTTTTCTCCCAACCAAGTCGTACGACCTTGGCACGCAAATCGAGAAAAAAATTCAAATTTTTTTTTGCCTTTTTATGGCATGCAGGCCGGATTTTTCATTTTTTAAAATAAAAAATAAAAAATAAAAAAAAAAATCATAGCAAAAGGGAAGGCGAAGAAAAAAATTTGTTTTAAATTTTTGGGCACCGAACCTGACTGTCTGGTGCCATATGGCGCCTATAGGCCAGTTAGGCCGGCCTCGCCGGCCCTCCAGCCACCTCGGCCCCATCGGCTGCAGATTCCGGCGACCCTAGCCCCGGCCCCCTGTCGGCCTCCGGCCCAGTGCCGCCATCACCTCCGCTCCCCGGCTAGCCGCTCTGCTCCGTCGGTTGCTCCGCCCACCCACCGCTCTGTCGGCTCCTCTGCCAGGGTGCACAACCGAAGCTTGGCTTCTTCACTGAAGCCCCACACTTTCCCCTTTTTGAGAAGGGATTGGTTTTTTGGACCTAGATTGCGCATCCGGAGTCGGATTTTGGCGAATGAATAAGCGTCAGAAAGGTGATTCCAAGTTGAACCTCGTGGTGGTGGATTTTTTTCCTAAATCTGATGTTTGACTATATTTTTTACCAATCAAAGTCGGACTTCCTTTTTTGCACTTTCGAGGCTGTAGAATGGGCAAACGGATTCCGTTTTTCAAAAAAGAATAGGCGTTGGAAAGCTCTCAGCATGGTCTATTCAGATTTGTGATATTTTTTCTCAGAATTTTCACTAGGTACATGATATATCAGTTTGAAGTTTTTTTGCTTATGCACTACTTCCTTCTCATTACTATGTACTAGGGTTTGGGTTTCTCTATTGTGGGGGGGTGTTTTTTTCTCACTTTCTGTCATTTATATAAGAAATCAAGAACACCTACACTCTCAAAACAAACAAACCCTTCTGCATCTTCTGTCTATTCTGAAAGATCACATAATAAAAACAACCAACAAGCAGGTGCAGGTGCAAAGTTTTTTTGTTCTCATGGCAGATCCTTCAGTTGAGTTGTTGACTTCACACAACTATCACACCTAGAAGCCCCGCATCATGAGGCTTCTCAGGGCACAAGGGTTGTGGGCTTCTTTGGATGAGGTTCAGCCAGTACTGCAGCGTCCTTATGAGATTCTTATGCATTGGAACAAGCTGGATGAGGCCATGGGTTTGATCTCTTTGCATGTCTCTGACAGTCTTCTGTTTCACCTTGATGAGTTACTTACTCCTCAAGATATGTTATTGAAATTTGATTCTCTCTTCGGGAGGGTCAATGAGATTTGGGCATTACAGATTGAGGCAGAGTTGATTTCTTTGTCACCTGATTCCTTTCGCACTATTGAGGATTTTTTGAACAAATTCAAGACTACTAGATATGTTCTTCAGGGATGTGGAAAGAACAAGACTGATACTGAGTGCATTCATTTGATTCTTTCGAAGCTTCGGGGTCACTTTCAGTTTTTTGCCTCTGCTTTCTACTCCACCATGGATGGCTTGGGTGCTCGTTTCAACATGCCTACCTTTGATGTCTTTTGTGAGCGATTGTCTCGTGAGCAGTCTCATCTTTCTCAGCTGGATACGCTCTCAGGCTCCAAGAACAAAGAATTGGTTGCTCATTCCTCTAAGGAGAAGGAGAAACAGAAGTAGAAACCAAAGCTGAAGAAGCCTTCTGCAGGTAGTGAGAATTCCTCCAAGCCTGCTCCTAAGTCTGATTCAAAACCATTTCCTCCCAAACAAGGGAAATCTTCACAGTCTGGTGAGTCTTCCTCCAAGACTAAGAAGAAATCATCAAACACTTGCAATTTTTGTGGCAAGGAAGGACATCTCGTTTCTAGGTTTTGGAAACGATTAGAGGCTTTAGAGGAAGCCATGCAACAACATCACATTTCCTCACCTCAAGCGTCTTCTCCTTCCACAGGGAAAGGTCATGCTCTCACTGCTAGAGCTTCGACCTATGGGTCCACATGGATTCTAGATTTTGGTGCTTCTCACCATATGACACACACTTAGCAGTTGGTTACTTCTCTTGTCTCTTGTGGTATTTCACAGATTGCAGTGGGTGACTCAGTTCAGCTTTCCGTCTTGGGTTCAGGTTCTGTCTCTTTGGATGGGGTACTCTATAGGATGTTCTGGTTGTCCATGACATCTTGACGAACCTCCTATCCATTTATCATATTTTCCACTTTGGCTCTAGTAAGACAGTTGAGTTCTCACCATATGATGTGGTTATTCGGGACCTCCATAACCCTAATTTGGTTGTGGCTACTGGTAGTGTGGATTCTGTATCTCGTCTCTACAGATTTGATGAATTTGAGCCCTCTTCGGGTACAGGTTCATCTCTCATAGCACATGCAGATTCAGTGAGTAAGCTTTGGCATGAGCGATTGGGCCATATCAATTACAAATATCTTCAACAGATGAGTACACAGGCACTTGTTCTTGGGCTCCCACAGATTTCCTGCACTGATGGTGTTTGTCATGGTTGTGTGCTTGGAAAGCATCACAGAGATCCCTTTCCGAAGGGAAGAGCCTCTCATGCTTTGGCACCCTTGGAGTTGATTCATAGTGACCTCATGTCATTTCCCACTCCTTCTTTTTCAGGGGCCAAGTATGTACTCACGTTTATTGATGACCTCTCCAGACGCACATGGGTGTACTTTCTTAAGTACAAGTCTGATGTCTTTGATTCATTTTGAATCTTCAAGACATATGTAGAGAAGCAGTCTAACTGTTCTATTTGGCGGATACGTACAAATAATGGGGGGAGTATGTGAATCAGGCTTTCAGAGATTTTTGCACTGAGCATGGTTTGCAACATCAGTTTACTGTTCCCTACACCCCTCAGCAGAATGGTGTCGCTGAACGCAAGAACAAAACTTTATGGGAGATGACAAATTGTATGATTTAGTCCAGGTCCATGGATTCATCTTTTTGGGCTGAGGCAGTCAATTGTGCCAACTATATTCAGAATCGGATGCCTCACAAGGCTATTCGACATATGACTCCTGAGGAGGCTTGGTCTCATGACAAGCTTGATGTTTCCTTTTTTTGAGTGTTTGGCAGTGAGGCATGGGCCTTTATTCCTTATACTCAGAGGAAAGCCATGGAGCGGAAGAGCCAACCACTCATTTTTGTTGGCTATTGTGAGGATGTTAAGGCGTATAGGTTGTTTGATCCTGATTCCAGAGAGGTCATGTTTTGACGGGATGTTAAGTTTGATGAGCACCTTCCCACAGTGGATACCCCGACTCCAGTGTCTACTCCTCTACCTACTCCACCCACTGCATCCCTTCAGGATCTTTTTGAGGATGATTCTGATGATGGTGTTGATGATCCACCATCCCCACCTCCACCCGCTCCACCTCAAATGCCCAAGTGGGCTCGCCTTACTGTTGAGGCGGCAGGTCCTATGGTCGGTGATCCTTCAAATACTCGTCGCACTCTTTCTCATACTGTGGGTTCTAGTCTTTTGAGTCATGCTCTTTCAGATGATTCTCGGAAGTTTTCAGAGGTGACAGGTCACCCTGAGTGGGATTGTGCTATGGAGGAAGAGTATTCTTCTTTGATGAGGAATCATACTTGGGATCTCTGTCCTCTTCCTAAGGGCAGAAAGATGGTTAGGTGTCACTGGTTGTATCGCACTAAGTATGTTGTTGATGGTTCCATTGATAAGTACAAAGAACATCTTGTTGCGAAGGGGTTTTCACAGGTTGAGGGTATTGATTACTCTGAGACATTTGCCCCTGCCGCTAAGATGAATTCCATTCGCTTTGTACTATCTCTTGCAGCTTCTCAGAGTTGGCCTATTTTTTAGATGGATGTGAAGAGTGCCTTCTTGCATGGGGATCTACAGGAGGAAATCTACATGGAGCAGCCTCAGGGATTTGTGTAGGACAGTTCTTTGGTTTGCAGACTTCGGCTTTTATTGTATGGTCTCAAACAGGCCCCTCGGGCTTGGTATGAGAAGATGGATTCTTTCTTGCTCTCCACTGGGTTCTCCCGCAGTCACTTTGATCACACAGTATACATTCAGCTTCTTGAGGGTGACATACTGATTCTTGTGTTATATGTTGATGATCTCCACATCATGGGTAGCTCATCCTCTATGATTCAACATATTCAGCGTGCCTTGATGGACCAGTTTGAGATGACAGATCTTGGTCTTTTACACTATTTCCTTGGTCTTCAGGTGTTTCAGTCTTCTGATGGGATCTCTCTCTACCAGCAGAAGTATGCTCTTGACATGCTTCAGTGCTTTGGCATGCTTGATTGCAAGCCTACTCCTACTCCATTTCAATCAGGGGTTGTTTTGACTACTGCTTGTCCCACTCCTTCAGTCGATTCAACACTTTACAGGCAATTGGTTGGCAGTTTGTTGTACTTGACTCACACCTGCCCTGATATTTCCTTTGTGGTTGGTCTTGTCTCTCAATTCTCCCATGATCCTCATGAAAGTCATTAGCAAGTTGCCAAACGTATTTTGAGGTACATGAAGGGCACTAGTTCTCATGGCATTCACTACACATCAGGGGAACCTCACATTGTTGGCTTCACTGATTCAAATTGGGCTGGTGATGTCAATGATCAGAAGTCTACTTCTGGCTTTGTTTTTTGTCTTAGCTCTGGTCCTATCACATGGTCTTGCAACAAGCAGACTGCTCATGCATTATCATCTATAGAGGCTGAGTACTGAGCTGATGTGCTCACTAGTCAGGAGATCTTATGGCTTCAACAGTTGATGACTGAGTTTGGTTTTCCTCCTGATAGTCTCACTATTCTTTGGTGTGACAATCAGAGTGCTATTCATATTTCCTACAACCCGATAGAGCATTAGCGGATGAAGCACATTAAGCTTCACATGCATTTCATCGGCCAGTTGATTTAGGATGGTGTTCTCATTCTGGAGTACATTCCCACTTCCAAGCAGGTTGCACACATCTTCATGAAACCTTTTGCATTGTCATGCTATCTTCAGTTGCGCTCTATGCTTGGGGTGAAGGAAGTTGTCCTTGGGGGGTCTTTATGAGGCCTTCCTTCCTTCTTCTTCTTTCAGCATGTTCTTTTTTCTCTTTTTGGAGAGGAGTTTTTTCCCACTAGGTTTTCTCCTCTATCTCCGTTTCATAAAGATTTCATTGTATTTGGGTACCTGATCAGGCCTTGTTGCCGGGACCCATCTTTCATGCTTTCAATAGTTGTTCTAGGTTTTAGCTTCTCCCTAAGTCTAGCTTAAGGGGGGGTGTCAGAGTAATTGGGTCTTTACTTGATTAATTAAACAATATTTGTTTAATTCTTTAAGTTCTTAATTATCTTTTTACACTTAAGCTAACATTAGGTGCATATTAATTAATTATTATGTGCAAGCCTAGGGTTTTCCCTTTTTAGGGTTTCTTGACCTATTAGAGGTGTTTTTTTCTTTTCATTGTATTATCTTTTCACAATACATTTTTGGTGAATTGGAGCTCTCATCTTTTGAGAATATTTTTCTGTGTTTTGTGTGTTCTTCAGGTTTTGCTTCATTGCTTCTACTTGTAATAGGTTATTCGGCTTGCAGAAGATCTTTAGGCTACTGTGGGGTTGTATTTCTCAACTCCAATAGTTTTAACTTGCGTAGAAATGCCTCTTAGGATGAGTTTATCCTAGATGTAGAGACACTCTAAAAGTGATGTGTTTTTGTATTTGATTCAAGCAATTACTAAAAAGAACCTAGGACAAGACCTCTTTAGGCTTTGATGATGTATAAATGTGAGAATGGATGGAAATGATTTAAACTTCAATAAAAACTTTGTGTTACAAATGGGACAAATTCTTCCTTTTCTCTTTCGGGGGTTGGTGGTGTTGGCATTATGTGAACCGGTATGAGGACATAATAACATTGTATATTGTCATTGATGTCAATATGTTGAAGAGGAGAGAACCGGTATAACACTGTGAACCGACATTTGTGCCAAAGTGACGCGGTGTGCTTGTTTAAGGTGAACCCGCATGTGGTTATGGGAACCGGCACATGGACGTTTTGTATGACTACCAGTTGGTAGTCTCAACTTCAGGGTTTCCGGTTGAAGTGCTTCAAGCCTATATGACTCAACTGGTGACTTTGTGTGATGAGTTAGCATTGTAACAAAGAACAGATCATGTTGCCACGTCAGCCTTGTGTGCGTGAAGGATCTTGCATGAAGGAGATTGTTCCTATCTACCTCGAAAATGTGCGGAGTCTATAAACGATGATAACGTGTGATGGGTTATCAGCCGCCATGAAATTGGTGGAAAACGAACGATGGAGAACATCGTGAGATTGGTTCAATACTGTTGCATTTAATGCAATGTGCTCAATGGTCAGGATTGAACCGTTTGAATTGCTTAACCTAACAGGTTTAGGGTTTAGGGTTTATGCTACTGACCTATCTTTCCTATAAGGTCATTGTTGTGTTTCTTACTAAGGTTGTTGGTAAAAGTTGTATGTGAGTATCCAAGTGAAGAGATACATGATTCTTGCCAAACCAAAAGAGAGAAGTGATACCTGCAGAGTGTAAGTGCAAAAGGTGAAGAGGAGCTAAAGCGGATCTGCATTGGCATTGAGTGTTGTTTCCATATCATTGTAATACCTGTTGATCTCTAACCACTTCAACAGTTGGGAAATCCCTTAATAGGGTAGCTTTAACCGTCTTACTATAAATCCTTTAACTGGGTGACTCAAATCCATTGAGTTCTTAAAATCCTCTAACAAGGTAACCTTTAACAGGGTTTAATCCTTAACCGGGTATTCTAGCAATCCCTTAACCGAGTGATCCCTAACAGGATCGGTTCCTAACAGAACTTGTTGTATTAGTCTTTAACCGAACAAGGCTCCTAACAGAGCGGACTTCTAAAGAGTTCAAAAATAGCTTGTGGGTATTCATCCCCACCGTGGTTTTTCCTAGTTGGGTTTCCACATGAAAAATCTGTGTGCCATGTGTGGTGTTATTCATGTGATGGTTTAAAGTGATTTGTGTCTGAAGATAAATCATGTTAATCTAGCTATTTACATATCTTTGATGATAGATTACATGTTCATGCACTAGGGTGAAATAGAAATGAAGTATTAGATTGTGTGAAAAGATAAGTGTCAACCGGTTATGCTTGTCTCAGTTATTCAGGGTTTTGCCAGTTGTACTGTGCTTAAGACCGGTGTTACTATTTGTCTGTCAAAGCACAGTGTCTACTGACAAACCGGTTTAGGATTGTGTTTTTGTCTGTACAAATTCACCCCCCCTCCCTCTCAATACTGGTTTGGTACTATCCGTTCATCATTGAGTTATCAATTGGTATCAGAGCGTCCTCCAGGTCCTCTATGTTATAAGTTTAACCGCTTGAGGTAAAGATCCCAGTCTAATGATGAAGAAGGAAGGTCCAAAGTTCAATAGAGAATATTTCAGTATATGGAAAGACAGAATGAAGATATACATCAGAATCATGGGTGCTCAACACTGGAGCTATGTTGAGAATGCCTATGTTGCCCCTACCGGTACTCTCACTGATGACCAAAAGAGAGAGATGCGGGAGAATGGGCAAGTCATGGAAGCCCTAATTAGTAGTTTATCTAACATTAAGTTTATTGATGTCCAAGGTAACATAAATCCCAAAGAGGTATGGGATACTCTTGAAAATATCTATGGTGATGATGAGCATGTAAAACAAGCTAAGGAAGAAAGCCTTAGAGGGAAGTTTGAAGACATTCGGATGGTTGAAGGTGAGACCATTCAACAGTATGGAATAAGAATCAAAACTGTTGTTGGAGATATCAAGAGTGCAGGTGGTAAAATGGAAGATTCCACTGTGGTAAGCAAAGTCCTGAGATCCTTATTACCGGTCTATGCAATAAGGGTTGTTGCTATTCAGGAGCTGAGATCAATAGACAAGACTAAGGTATCCCTAGACTCCATCATTGCAAAGTTGACAACCTATGAGCTGAATAGTTTTGATGGCAGTGTTCAAAAGACTGAATCAGCTTTTAAAGCTTCTACTGTACCATCCAGAAAAGGAAAAGAAGCTAGCACTAGTGGTGAACCAAGACATAGCAGAGAAATAGATGATGAGGAGATTCTGATGGAATTTGAAGTTCTTCTTGCCAGGAAACTCCCTAAAGGAACCGGTAAATATAGAGGTAAGCTCCCTTTGAAATGCTTTTCTTGTAACCAAATAGGACATATTGTTGTAAACTGTCCTAATGGTGACAACAAGGACAAACCGGAAAGGTTCAAGAAATTCAAAGGAGGAAACCGGAGAAACTGTTTTGTGGCAGTTGATGAAGGAGTCACAGATGAGGAATCATAAGATGAAGAAAATGAAGATATTGTGTTTGTTGTTGTCAAGGAAGATGTGTCAGACAAGAAGGCTCTTGTCTCCCGCTTTGATAATTCCAATGAGTGGATTATTGACAGTGGTTGTTCTCACCATATGACCGGTGACCGGAGCAAGTTTCTATCCTTGGAAGAGTATGATGGTGGTGTGGTTTGCTTTGGCAATTATGCACCATGTATGGTCAAAGGCAGAGGGTCCATCTCTCTGAATGGAAAGAGTAGTGCTGACAATGTGTATTGGGTTGATGGTCTCAGACACAACCTTTTGAGTGTTGCCTAGCTGAATGACAGTGGTCTCACTCTGGAATTCAAGAATGGAGTGTGTAGAATCAAAGGAAAGAATGGTGAATTGGTGGCCACCGACATGTAGACCAAAGGTAACCTATTTCAGTTGAATGCAAATATAAGTACATGTCTTATGGCTAAATTTGATGATAGCTGGATATGGCATAGGAGACTCTACCATGTAAACTTTGATAACATTGTGAAGGCCAGTAAGATCAAGGTAGTTAGAGGGTTGTCGATGCTGAGCAAACCGGAAAATACCTTGTGCAGAGAGTGTCAACTGGGGAAAATGTCTTCCTCAACCTTTAAAGATAAACCTTTCACTGTTGACAATTTACTCGATCTTGTGCATACTGATTTGTGTGGTCCTATGAAAACTAGGAGTGTGCAGGGTGATAGGTACTTCATGATTCTCACTGATGATTGCTCAAGAATGATGTGGGTCACATTCTTGAAAGATAAGTCTGGAGCCTTTGTAAAGTTCAAAGCTTTCAGAGCATTAGTGGAGAAGGAAAGCGGTAAAAGGATCAAGTGCCTTAGAACTGATCAAGGAGGGGAATTCACTTCCGGTGAATTCAACAAGTACTATGAAGAACATGGCATCAAGAGGCAACTGTCTACCCCTTGGACTCCAAAGTAGAATGGCCTAGTAGAGAGGAATAACCGGACTGTGGTTGAAGTAGCTAGAACTATGTTGATTCAAGGAAAGGTAGCTCATACCTTTTGGAGAGAAGCGGTGAGCACTGCAGTCTACACAATGAACCGGGTACTCATTAAGAAAGGTAAGGATAAAACTCCTTATGAGTATTGAACCGGTAAGAAACCTCTGGTTAGCTACTTTAGAGTGTTTGGTAGCAAATGTTACATCAAGAGGAGAAAACACCAAAGCAAATTTGATGCGAAATGTGATGAGGGAATATTCCTAGGATATTCCACCAAGAGCAAAGCTCTCAAGTGTTTCAATAATAGGACTCGGAGAATTATGGAAAGCATCAATGTAAGAGTTGATGAAACCTTTGAGAAAACTGAGGAAACCAGCAGTGAGCAAGCAGTAAATGAACCGGTTGTAATCTTCTAGGAACCGATTGTCAGTCAACCAAGTACCAGTAACAATGTTCCTACACCGGTAGATGTAGATGCTGATACTGATGGAGATGAGGATGAAGAAGAAAAGCAAGAGGAATCTATCAAGACCATTCCTCGGTATGTCAAGTTGAATCATGATCCTAAGCAGATCATAGGAGATAAGGATGCAGGAATCCTTACAAGAAGAAAGGTCAGAGAAAAATCATGTATGATCTCTGAATTTAAGCATAAATCATTCAAAGAGGCACATAAAGATGAAGACTGGTTCAAGGCAATGGAAGAGGAACTTGACCAGATAGAGAGAAATGGTACATGGTCTTTGGTACCCAGACCGAAGCATAAAAATGTCATTGGTACCAAATGGGTTTTCAAAAATAAGCTGAATGAGGATGGCACAGTCATTAGAAACAAAGCCAGACTGGTGTGTAAAGGATATGCCCAAGAAGAAGGAGAAGACTATGGAGAAACCTTTGCTCTTGTAGCCAGACTAGAAGGAGTTCGTATGCTTCTTGCATATGTAGCTTTTAAAGGATTCAAAGTATATCAAATGGATTTAAAGTCTGCATTCCTAAATGGTGTACTTGAAGAGGAGGTGTATATAGAGCAACCTAATGGGTTTGCCCTATCTGAAGACAGTGACATGGTGTGTAGGCTGCATAGAGCCTTATATGGTCTAAAGTAGGCACCTAGAGCATGGTATGAATGCCTGCATTCCCATCTTGTGAAGATTGGATTTGAGAGAACAAGTGAAGATAGTAATATCTACTTGAAGTCTGAAGGAGATCAGATCCTGATCTGTGAGGTATTTGTTGATGACATTATCTTTGGTGGAGATGACAAGATGAGTCGTGAGTTTGTAGATGAGATGAAGAAAGAGTTTGAGATGTCACTCATAGGGGAGATTAAGTTCTTCATTGGATTGTAGATTCAGCAGATGAAAGATGGGATCTTTATCACTCAGTCCAAGTATGTCAAAGAGGTGTTGAAGACCTTTGGCATGGAAGATAGCAAACCGGTTGGTACACCGATGGTGACCAGTTGTAAACTATCCAAAGAGGATGACTCAGCATTGGTTGATGAGAAGGAATATTGATCAATGATTGGTAAGTTGCATTATGTAGTGCATAGCAGACCAGATATTGCACATGTAGTTAACATTATTGCAAGGTTCCAGAAAAGTCCAAGAGAATCCCACTTGGTTGCAGTCAAGCGGATTCTTAGGTATCTGAAGGGAACTATTGATTATGAATTGTGGTATCCATATAGCAAGGATTTCAACTTGAAAGTACTCACAGATGCTGATTGGGCAGGTAATGTGGACGACCAGAAGAGCACAACCAGTGGTGCATTCTTTCTTGGTGGTAGACTGGTCTCATGGATGAGTAAGACGTAGAGTTGTATCTCTTAGTCTACAGCGGAAGCAGAATATATTGCAACTTTCATGAACTGCACTCAGACAATTTGGATGAAGCATGTATTAAATGGCTTCAAAGTTCCTATATCTGAACCGGTAAGTATATTTTGTGACAATACTAATGCAATTAACATCTCCAAGAATCCGGTTTTACATTCTAGAACCAAGCACTTTGAGCTTAAGTATCATTTCTTGAGGGAAAAGGTTCAGAACAAAGAGATTGCACTGGAACATGTTTCCAGTAAGGAGCAGTTAGCAGACATATTCACCAAGCCTCTCCCAAAGGCTAAATTTATGTACTTAAGAGGTGAATTAGGGGTGTTGCCCCTTTAGGTGGTAAACTAAAGGTATATGCTCCACATCAGTCAAGTATTGCATAGTCAAATTTTTCTTCAGGATTGATGTGTTGAAGGATGCTACTCCTCAGGGGGAGCAGCATAATGGAATAGGGAAGCTTGTGCCTCCACTTTGGCATTGTTGTCAAAGGGGGAGAAGAAGTGAAGCAGAGAAGATATCTGCAGAAATTGGGGGAGAAGATGTGAAGCGGAGAGATATCTTTGTATATTGCCATCAATGCCAAAGGGGGAGATTGTTGGCATTATGTGAACCGGTATGAGGACATAATGACATTGTATGTTGTCATTGATGTCAATATGTTGAAGAGGAAAGAACCGATATATGTGAGAACCGATATAACACTGTGAACCGACATTTGTGCCAAAGTGAAGCGGTGTGCTTGTTTAAAGTGAACCAGCATGTGGTTATGCGAACCAGCACATGGAAGCTTTGTATGACTACTAGTTGGTAGTCTCAACTTCAGGGTTTCCGGTTGAAGTGTTTCAAGCCTGTATGACTCAACTGGTGACTTTGTGTGATGAGTTAGCATTGTAACGAAGAATAGATTGTGTTGCCACGTCAACCTTGTGCGCGTGAAGGATCTTGCATGAAGGAGATTGTTCCTATCTACCTCGCGAATGTACGAAGTCTGTAAAACGGTGATAATGTGTGATGGGTTATCAGCCGCCATGAAATCGGTGGAAATGGACGATGGAGAATGTCTTGAAATTGGATCAAGAACTGTTGCATTTAATGTAGTGTGCTCAATGGTCAGGATTGAACCGTTTGATTTCCTTAACCTAATAGGTTTAAGGTTTAGGGTTTATGCTACCGACCTATCTGTTTTCCTATAAGGTCAATGTTGTGTCTCTTTCTGAGGTTGTTGGCAAAAGTTGTGTGTGTGTATCTAAGAGAAGGGATACGTGATTCTTGCCAGACCAAAAGGAGAGAAGTGATACCTGCAGAGTGTAAGTGCAGAAGGTGAAGAGGAGCTTAAGAGGATCTGCATTGGCATTGAGTGTTGTTACCAGATCATTGTAATACCTGTTGATCTCTAACCACTTCAACAGTTGAGAAATCTCTTAACAGGGTAGCTTTAACAGGCTTGTTGTAAATCCTTTAATAGGGTGACTCAAAACCATTGAGTTCTTGAAATCCTCTAACAAGGTAACCTTTAACAGGGTTTAACCCTTAACCGGGTATTCTAGCCATCCTTTAACCAGGTGATCCCTAACAGGATCGGTTCCTAACAAAACCTATTGTATTAGTCTTTAACTGGACAAGGCTCCTAACAGAGTGGACTTCTAAAGAGTTCAAAAATAGCTTGTGGGTATTCATCCCCACCATGGTTTTTCCCAGTTGGGTTTCCACATGAAAAATATGTGTGTCATGTGTGGTGTTATTCATGTGATGGTTTAAAGTGATTTGTGTCTGAAGGTAAATCATGTTAATCTACTTGTTTACATATCTTTGATGATAGATTGCGTGTTCATGCACTAGGGTGAAATGGAAATGAAGTATTAGATTGTGTGAAAAGATAAGTGTCAACCGGTTATGCTTGTCTCAGTTATTCTGGTTTTTGCCGGTTGTACTCTGCTTAAGACTGGTGTTATTGTTTGTCTGTCAAAGCACAGTGTCTATTGACAAACTGGTTTAGGATTGTGTTTTTGTCTGTACTGATTCACCCCCCCCCCTTTCAGTACCGGTTTGGTACTATCCGTTTATCATTGACTTATTAGGTGGTTCTTCCCGAGCTATCTTATATGTGATGCAAATGTCTGGAAAGAAAACCGGATTGATTTTGCCTCCCTTGTTTTGATGATAGCTCAAAGCGCTATATTGAGTAAAAGATTTGCAGCTTAAAGACTCCTGATCAAATTCGTTAGATTTTTCTTGAAGATATAGACGCATGTGATGTAAGAAGGTTCGATGTGAGACAAATATTTGTCTATTGAGATAGAAAAATCACCTTCTTTTGATGAAAGCCTTTGAGCTTAATGGTTTTTTCTTCAAATTAATATGTTGATGAAGATTCTTCCTTCTCAGAATGTGAAGGATGGTCATATAGTTTTGATACATTTATTTGTCCCTTTGTTTTTTATTGCTTTGCCAAAAGGTTGTTTGTGAAAATTTTGTGTTGGAGGAATACTTATTTTTGCATTGATTTTTCATTTTCTTTGACAAGAAAACAGAGCAAGCACACAAACACAATAATGTTGCCTCAAAAGGCACAAATAGGTGTGGGTCTAAATCAACCCAATCTTTGAACTTTTGATGACCCTTTTTGCAAATGTTTTTGAGTATGTTTTTTTTTCAAAAAAAAAGCCCGAAGTCGGCTTAGTTTATCACTGGTCTTCACACAAAACAAAGACACTTCAAACACTTTTTATCCCTAAGGTCAAATGGCCAGTAATGATAATTTCAACCCACATCTTGATATTTCTTCAACTTTGGTACTACATACCTTATGAATCCCGTTGTGGTAGGTAAGGATGTGATATACTAAGTCTTTCACGAGCATAACAAATAGATGATCCCTATGATGGGGGAGTCACCACTTTTATCAAGCCACAAGTAGCCTTTCAAAAAGCTATGTTTCTACTCAAGGAAATATGTATGGTGAGTATCTTGGGAGTAAAACCATCTATGCTCTTGCACTAAATTTATCACAAATATCCTCAATCAAATAGAACGGGTGGGTTTCTACATAAAAAAGTGTTTAGTAATTTTTTATGTTTTTGGACATAAGTTCATTCTGTAGTGACTCACTTAAGAGCCTTGTAACTTGTGGTAGGGCCCATTTATCCTTTCGACAAGTTACACTGTAGGAACAACTATACCCAAGGCTACAGCTTTCGCTCACACCTGATTTCTATAGCGGCTCGAAATATTTACCGCGCGAGGTTGCTCCCAAGAGTGATGTGTCTCTTGGCAGGCCTCTCTTAAAAAGATAAACTTTGAGTGTTACTAACACTTTTCTCTTGCACCTAGGACCACGAAAGTCAAGGGAGAGGATAGTGTGTGTTAGAAGTAGGACCACTCGACAAATTTTTTGCACAAGTGTGCCAATCACAAAAATCACTTATTCTTTTTAACCATTTTCCATTGCAATGTGATCTAACTATTTGGAGATGTTTCTCCAACAATCATGGTGTTCTTTTTGACTTTCAAGGGCAAATGTTTGGTAAACTAGGAATTTGAAATCCTAGTCAACTGAATTTGAAACACGTTTGCTTGAAGTAAATCACTTTTGAAACAAGAAAACTTTTGAGAAGTTGATTGTTCATTTTACTTTTGCAAGTGTTGATTGTGGATTTTAACTTTGATGCAAGAAATAAAGTTTGTGTTGTCTTGTTTTAAAACCCAAAATACAAATGAATCCTAACTTGCAAAGAAAGAAAATTTGTGGGATTTGAGTTTGTTGTTCTTTTTATTTTTGTACTATGAGGTTCTTTTTAAGCCCAATCTGAAAATTGTGATTAATTTTAGAACCCAAAATGAAGTGTAAAATTCAATTTTTAAGCCAAAAAAAGAAGGTGAATTTATTTTATTCCAACTTTGAAAAACAAAGTGAAAGAAAGAAATTCAAAATGATTTCTAACCTAACTCCTTCAACCCTGCACCAACAATCAAACAGTTAGTCAAAAATAAAAATAAAATAAGGTATGGGTCGGCTTCCACAAGCCTAAGTTCTGATTTTCAGTTACAAAGTAAAAAAAAAATAACACCTCTCTATTACAATAGCGCCACTTTGTGTAAATACAGAAGCACTATTTAACACAAAAGCGCTACTTTACTAATGGATGCTCTAAAATAATTACAAATGCGCTATACTGAGAACAAAAGCACTAAAAGATTTTGTTGGACAGAAATAAATTATGTCAAATAGAGAGTGTGAATGTGCTAAGATACTAACAAAAGCGCTACTATAACTATAAAAGCGCTAAAATATGGTCAATAGGATTAGACATGCTATGAAATGAACTAAGATTTATTTTAGTCCAAAATGACAATATATATTAGTGATTTATGCTAAATGCTCTTCTCTAAAATTTTCTATAAGTTAAATACATACAAGTTTTTAGGATCTGGATTATGAAGAAATGAGCTCTATTTATAGATAAAATGGAGCAATGGATGGTTGAGATTGAGTAATCTCAACAAGGGTCAAGATTGAAGGGCTTAAGATTAATGTGAGGACTTTCAACCCAATCCCAGGATAACAAGTGCCAACATGAGAGGGGTTGAGGGGAGAGGGAAGAAACATTAAATGCTTGACATGACTTGAGGGTTACCTTGGGAGGTAAGGTTAATGTTGAGTTGAAAGAATAAAGCCATTATCCAATAAATAATGTCTTTATTCAATGGATAAACTCTTGTGCAAGAGTTAGTGAGGATAACCATGGTCAAAGCAATAAATGCTTGAGGAGACACATGGGTCACATGAGGGTTGAGTTAGGGGTCAAAGTCCCTAACCATGGGTGCAAGTGGATCTAACCATAAATGGTTATGTAAGAGCCATTAATGGTTTGGAAGACTTTAGAAGTTGAATTGTTGAGCACATAAAGCATTTAATGAGTCTTTGAGAAGTGACTTCAAGTTGCTTAGGAATGTGACAATATTTAGGGGATGGATTAGGCTAATTAGGAAGGGGTTAGAAGAATCTAGAAGGGGATTTAGGTTTACAAGTGGGTTTGGTGGGTGAGGGAAAATATAATTTTTATTAAAATAAAATTCATTTATTTCAACAAATAGGTGCAACTTGCATCTTTAGGAGAATGCAAGTGGGGGGGGGATTTAATGATTTAAATAAATGTTTTAATTATTTATTTAAAAGAGGAAAGGGAATTAAATTAAATAAATAGGATTTATTCATTTAATTGATTGTGAATTTTGTTTAATGAATGAATTAAAATAAATTGAATAATTTATTTAATTAATAGGAGAATGTTTGAAGATGAATTAATTAAATGTTAATTTAATTAACTGATGGTTAGTGTGTTTTTAATCAAATAAATATCATATATTTATTTAATGAAATTGGATAGATTTATGTGACTACAAAAACAATCTTGGATCAAACTCTCCGAGAAGCGTCAGTCCCTGCCAACCTCAACACAGATCAATTCCAAGTCATGGTTGGAAGTCTCGAGACATCACCATGCCTCACTTTTTTCCGAAAGTGACAACATCATTCCACCAACCACATAACACATCCCTTCACATTGAAGGACTTGTAAACCAACACAGAATCAAGCGAGTCTTGATTGACAATGGAGCCAACCTGAATATATGCACCTTACAGTTGGTCACAATATTGGGGTATGCGGTTGAATTAGTGGATCCCAGTAAAAAGATAACCATTAAGCCCTATGATGATGTAGAGTGTTCTTCCAAAGGAGTTGTTGTATTACCTATCAGAGTGGGCCCAGTGGTAAAGCATATCATCTGCCAAGTTTTGGACCTTCCTCTGCTATATAATCTCTTGTTAGGAAGACCTTGGATACACACCATGCAAGTCATTCCATCTAGCTATCATCAGTGTATCAAGTTTCCCCATAACGGTGTAGAAATCATAATCCTTGGTGATGCAAATCCATTTGCATATTGTAACAATATTAACCATCAGCCTGAGATCACCATTCCTAATAAGTTATCCCATCCACATCATATGTTAGTCCAGCCTCTCTTTCCAGCTCAATCACCCCTATACCAAAACAAGAGAAGTTGAAAATGAAAATGGTAGAGGAAGGTCCTAGGGAATATAATCTAAGCCAACTCTTTTGTGTTGCACAATTACCCACTTCCCCTAGAACTTATGGAAAGCCTCAAAAGTTGTTTCAACAACCATTGGCCAAGCCAACATGCATTTTGGTGCAATTCATCCTTGGTAAAAGTCGGGAAGAAGAAACCAGAGATGAGGACCTAGCAGAATGGATCTACAAAGATCCTATCAACACATAAATCCCACAGGCTAAGCTTCCTACTGATAAATATGGCAAAGGCCTCGCTATCATGCAAAGAATGGGCTATGATGGTTAGAGTTCTTTGGGACATTGCAAACAAGGATGACACGAGCCCTTGCAGCCTGAGTTGAAACCCAAAGATAACACTAGATTAGGTTTTCAAAAGGAATCTCTTCCTAAGATCAGATTCAAAGGTAAGCCCAACAACCCCATGTATCAAACAATTACTCCAAGGCGGCCATCCTTGATTATATTTGCGGCACCAACCACACCATCTACACCAACAAAACTAATCATCAAATCAACAACACTGATAATTCCATTAGCAACATCAGTAGCACCAACTGCACCAACAACACCGATACACCCAACAGTTGTACCAACCGCACCTACCAAACTAAGAATAGCAGCAATGGCACTAGTAGCATCAATGACTCCTATAATCCTACCAGCCACACCAAAATCATCAATGACTCCTATAATCCTACCAGCAGCAACACCAACAATCCCACCTATAAAAATGCACAAACCCGTGACAAATACACTCTTGAATACAAAAGACACCCCAAACTGGTATAGTAATAGGATGTTAGAGAGTGATTCAGAGACAGACTCGCATGAGTGGGAATTTGATATAGTGAATCTAAATACTTTAGATGAGGAAGACACATCACCTCCACCGCCTCATAAAGATATCCCAGTTTATGGAGAGGCCTAGATTAAAACCTTTTGGGGTCATGAGCAAGAAACACCTTCCACAGGTCCTACATCAAATCCTACACTAGAATTTGACAAGGAGAGTACCATCGATGAACTTCATTCATCTATATTAACCGTCATTAACGCATCCTCTGAACTCAACTTAATTGATGAGTTCATGCCTATCATCCACCCCGAACTCATCGACTGGAACCAGCCAAATCCCCCATGTTGTGATCACTTCCAAAATGATGAGGCGCTCATTGACTTTTTAAAAATACAGGATAACATACCAAGCGGGGATCACAAAGCTAGATTTGCGATCAAACTTAATAGCGTAGCGTACTTTGGAGCAGATGCCAAACCTTTTAGCTACAAAAACATCACAATAAAACATGGATCTTCTGGTCAAAACCACACAGTGGCACTTGTTGATCCAAAAAAAGTAAAAAATAAAGAGCATATCCAAAGGTGAAAACCTCTCAGAGGTACCTGAGGATTAAAGGTTTGACATCCTCCCCTCTAGTACAAATTAGGAGAGATCGACAATCCTAATCGAAGAAACAAAAGAATTCAATGTGGGGAATCTTGAGACTCCTCACCAAATACATTTGGCATCTCTACTAACTAAAGAGGAACAACCAAAATTTGTGGAATTCTTCTAAAAGCGTCAAATCAACTTCGCATGGTCTTATGCGGACATGCCTAGCTTAGATCCTGATTTGGTCATGCATCACCTCACCGTGGCAGAAGGAGCTAAACCGGTAAAAAAAAAGCTCAGAAAGATGCACCCACAGATTGTTGTGCTCATCAAGGCAGAACTCAAAAAGCTTTGAGATGTTGGTTTCATCCGACCAATCGATTATGCCGATTAGATCTTCAACATTGTACCTGTTGGCAAGCCTAATGGGGGCATCCGTATCTGTATAGACTTTAAAGATTTGAACAAGGCATGCCCTAAGGATGACTTCCCCTTACCTAACATCGACATGATCATTGATCTCACAGCGGGTCATGCAATGCTTTCTCTTATGGATGGCTTTTCAGGGTACAACCAGATCAATATTTCTCCAAAGGATCAACATACAACTGCTTTCACATGCCCATGGGGAACCTACTATTGGAATGTGATGCCATTTGGTTTGAAAATGCAGGGGCAACCTATCAAAGAGCTATAACTACCATATTTTATGACCTGATGCACACTATAATGAAAGATTATGTCAATGACTTACTAGCTAAATCATTAACAAGAGAAGGTCATCTGAAAATATTGGGTCAAATCTTTGACAGATTAGAGCAATATCATGTACGTCTTAATCTGAAGAAATGTGTCTTTGGAGTGACCTCTGAGAAGCTCCTAGGATACATTGTCTCAAGCAAAGTCATTGAAGTAGATCCGGTGAAAGTTAAAGCAATCATGGACATGCCACCTCCCAATAACATCAGTCAGTTAAGGACACTCCAAGGGAGGGTACAATCAATTCACAGATTTATTGCGCAATTGGCTGATAAGTGTCATCCCTTCACGCATCTATTACACAATAATATCTGCTTTCAATGGGATAAAAAGTGCCAACAAGCATTCCAAATGCTTAAAGATTACTTAATGAATACACCGTTGTTGATCCCACCAGATCCAAGTAGACCTCTATTGCTATATATTTCAACTACAAATACGACATTAGGAGTACTACTGGCACAACACAATGCAGAAGGAAAAGAATGTGTTGTATACTATATCTCTAGCACATTGGTAGGCTATGAAGTCAATTATACACATTGAGCGAGCTTGCCTAGCAGTTATCTTGGCAGCCACCAAACTAAGGCATTACATGTTGACACACAAGGTACAAATCATTGCTAAAATCAATCCACTCAAGTACCTACTCAACAAGGTAGCATTGACAGGCCGCTTGGCCAAATGGGTTATGATTCTGAGTGAATTTGACATTGAGTACGTGGACTGCAAGGCTATCAAGAGGCAAGTTATTGCAGATTAGTTGGCCGATGCACCACTCACAAGTGACCATCCTCTTGTTTCCAATTTTCCAGATGAAGAGATCTTCATGATCACAACAACACAACCATGGAAGCTCTACTTTGATGGCTCATATACTAGACATGGCTCGGAGGTAGGTATTCTTTTCATTAGACCTCAAGGTGACAACATCCCGAAGTCATATAGGCTCACTTTTTCATGCACCAATAACATAGCAGAATATGAGGCCGTGATCACAGGACTTAGATTGGCTATACAATGACATCTAAAAGAGCTACAAGTATATGGAGATTCTCAGCTAGTCATCTGACAAGTCACTGGTGAGTACCAAACTAAGGATGATAAGCTCATGCCATATAAAAGGATGGTGGATAGTTACAAAGAATCATTTACAACTATCACCTTTGAGAAAGTACCTAGAGATCAGAATCGAGTTGCTAATGCAATGGCTACAATTGCATCTCTCCTGGATCTTCCACAAAATTCCACATGCTATAAGTTCTTGGTAGAACAACTTTGGATCCCTGCTTATGATATCCCAAAACTAAAATGATATATCGCCTAGTCGGTTTTGAATCCCCATGGTACGATGAGTTCTTCACTTACCTCCGCGATCACACACTTTCTCCCAACCAATCCAATAACCAACAAAAAAATTTCATCTGCCAAACTGCTCGATACACCATCATTGCCGAAAGCCTATACCGGTGAAGTCTTGATAGTACTCTCCTTCGATGTCTGGAACATGATGAGACAACAAAGGCCTTGGAAGAGGTACATGAAGTAATTTGTGGGGCTCACTCAAGCAGTCCTTCACTCGCAAAGAAGATCATATGCGTTGGATACTATTGGCCATCCATGGAAAAAGACTCCTACTATTTTGTCAGAAAATGCAAGAAGTGCCAAGTTCACGAAGACCTGATACATGCACAAACATAGGAATTGCAACCAATCACAACACCATGACCCTTTTGTCAATGGGGACTTGACCTTTGGGTAAAATTCATCCATCTTCATCCAATGGCCACAAATTTATCATTACCGCCATCGAATACTTCACAGAGTGGATCGAAGCCATTCCACTTACCCAAGTCACTGACAAGTAGATCGCCTCATTCATCCTTAATTACATCATCTGTCGGTATGGTGTACCCATGCCTATCATCATAGATAACAAGCTTCCTTTCAAAAATCAAGATGTATGTGAGCTTTGTGATAAGTTTCACATCCAACACCATTTTTCCACCCCCTATTACCCACAAGGCAATGGTCAGGCCGAAGGATCAAACAAGAACATATTGAGAATCCTTAAGAAGACAGTCAATGATGCTGGTCATGATTGGCACATTCAATTAAATCCAGCACTATGGGCGTATCGAACTAGCATTCAAACCCCTACAAGCGCAACTCCCTACTCACTGGTCTATGGAGCATAAGCCATCCTTTCTATTGAGGTTGATATACCATCTTTGTGGGTTTCCTTGCACAATCTGATAGATGATGAAGCATACTGAGTCCCACATCTTCAAGACTTGGAACTACTTGATGGAAGGCGACAAGATGCATACAACCACCTCAAGGCCTATCAGCAGCACATGAGAAAAAGCTATAACCATCGTGTTAAACCTCATACATTTGAGGTAGGTGATCTTGTTCTTAGAGAAAATCCTCATAACCAACCACATAGAGAACATTAGGGAAAATTTGAATCAAGCTGGCTGGGTCCATATGTTATCATTGCTGTATTTGGGTCTGGGGCATATCAGTTGGCAACTTCAGAAGGAGAACCGCTAGCAGATCCGATCAACAACATGCACCTCAAACGGTTTCATACATAAGCTGTACAAAGCATCAGGCTCCATCACATATCAGAAAATATCAAAAACATTCAGAAAAATGTCCCGAAGAAAATAGAAAAAAATCAAAATAGTAAAGAAAAATCATGCATCCAAACGGTGAAAACCACTATGGTGGCACCTTGGGTAAGTACGATAGTGAAAACCTGGCAAACATGCACCACTCATAAAGGCTATGGATCCATTATCTTTCATACTTGTTGTGATCACATCCATTACATCCATTCATCCATCTAGTACTTCATGTGTCCTGCATCCTACTTTTCATGATGGCGTCTGAACTGGGGGCAATACTCTTAACCTATTGATGGAAGTGGATTCTACATTACTTGTGTTTCATTAATTTCTTCATTCAACATTAGCTGGAAATAATACCAAAAGCATTCGTAAAACATCAGAAAATACCAAAAACATTCAAAAACACTCACAAAATCCAAAAACATCAAAAATCAATCAAAAACATGGCAACACATAAAATCCTTTGTACATACACATCACAACAAACACCAAACAAACATTTTGAGCTACTTAAATGATGATCACTTATCAAATCAACCAACCAATCAAAAACATCTACACACAATTGTCTTCACAAGGATGCATCCTTCCTCACAGATAAGACATGGTAACATTTTCTTTGACAAGAAAATTCTGTTTAAGTTGATAAGTACTTGGTCGGTTTGTTATTTATTTATTTATTCATATCAAGTTCATGCACTACTCCAGGATATCCAAAAGTGATTAGAGTAGCCGAGATGGTTCCTAAATATCATTTTGTTTGTTGTCTATGGATTGTTCCAATGAAGTTTTGGGGCATGTACTAATGGTGTCTACGTGGGAAGTTCACTAAGCTACGTGATCATATGCAAAATCTAGTCATGGATCACTATGGCTTACGGACTACAACGTATACGTCGACCATTTGTGCATGAACCAGAATGAAGGGTCACTTGCTTTTCCTTATCTTAAATGCTTGCTTACAGGTGAAATGCTCCAAACTTGGTTCCTGCTACCTCAACTAAGAACGATACTACCATGCTCAATGATGAAAATAAAGCACTATGAATAATCTATGGATCATCATTTCATCTCATTTGTATATATTGCATTCCATCCATCCATACATCCATATAGCTGCATGTCATTCATACATAGTAATGACACTGCATACTCTATTTTTTGATCTTCTTCCATAAAAATGAGTCCTAGGTCCTCCATACCTTCTATCTAACATTGAATCCCTCCCTCACATTCCCCATCTAGGTCATCATCACATACCCTACATCGTTTCCCATCAACCCAATCAAGGCAGTTACTCTGTCTACACAGGCACATCGACTCACACACACCTAGACTATCAACAGATACTTTTTAATCAAGTATCTTTGGGTCTCAATAGGTAATCGATTATGGCAATCCTAGACTACAACAGGCATTCATCACAATGACCTAGTCTCAACGGGGCTGCTATGATTCACCACAACCAACCTACAACACAAACACTCTCAATTGATCAACCAATCAAACACAATCAACGCAAACAGTTACATCAATTGTCTAAGTCTCAACGAGTATTTTGCTTCATATACCTTGACTTCATCAGGCAATTACATCAATTGTCTAAGTCACAACAAGTTACTTTGATTCACTTACTTAGACTTTATCCTGTCCAAGCGAACAACTGACATCAACTATCACGCTTTGACTCGACCGGGGTAATTAAACCGATTGCACCAGATTGTCCAACCAATTTTTGATCAATTGTATAGCATCAATCAAAAGTACAAACACCGCATTTGCACCGTAAGAGCATGACCTAAGGGTACTCACTGACTTGCTATTTCTCCATTTTAACTCCATTTTATCCCATTCTTTCACCATTATTTCTTCTATTCTACCTCCCCCCAACTTCTTTCTCTTTTTTGAGAGATCAACCGATTTTTTGAAATTTTTCGGCCCATCTCTCGAGGGGGCATACCACCCACTAAATTAACATTTATGGGGCATATTTCTTCACACATATTTTTCTTTCTTTGAAACAACGCGATAAACCGCACCGTCTCAAAGAGGGGCAAATGTAGTCACATAAATTTGTCCACTTAATTAAATAAATATTTACTATTTATTTGATTATTTAACCATCAATAACCAGTTAATTAAATTAATATTTAATTAATTGGTCCTCAACCCCTTCTCCTATTAATTAAATAAATTATTCAATTTATTTAAATTAATTCATTAAGCCACACTCAAAATCAACTAAATGAATACAACATATTTATTTAATTTAACCCGCCTTTCCTCTTTTAAATAAATAATAAAATATTTATTTAAATCCTTAAGCTACCCCCCCACTTGCATTCTCCTACAAATGCAAGTTGCA
The DNA here is from genome assembly GCF_030272615.1 of Cryptomeria japonica. Taxonomy (NCBI): domain Eukaryota; kingdom Viridiplantae; phylum Streptophyta; class Pinopsida; order Cupressales; family Cupressaceae; genus Cryptomeria; species Cryptomeria japonica. Next base: position 41,227,407 of record NC_081405.1, on the reverse strand, counting down.
ACCACAATTGAAATAAATTAATTTTATTTTAATTAAAATCCTATTTTCCCTCACCCTCCAAACCCACTCGCAATCCTAAATCCCTTTCTAGACTCTTCTAACCACTTTCTAAATTCTTCTAACCATTCCTAATTAGCCTAATCACCCTCCCTAATTATTGTCACATCCCTAAGCAACTTGAAGTCACTTCTCAAAGCCTCCAAAGTCTTTGAAAAGCATTTAATGCTTTATGTTTCAAACAAGTTAACCCATAAAGTCTTCCAAACCATTAATGGCTCTTACATAACCATTTATGGTTAATTCCACTTGCCCACATGGTTAGAGGCTTTACCTCTAACTCAACCTTCATTTATCTCATGTTTCTCCTCAAGCATTCATTGCTTTGACCATGGTTATCCCCACTAACTCTTGCACAAGAGTTTATCCCTTGGATAAATGCATTATTCATTGGATAATGGATTTATTCATTCAACTCAAGCCTAACCCCACCTTTCAAGCTAACCTTCATGTCATCTTAAGCATTTAATGCTTCTTCCCTCTCCTCTCAAGCCATCTCATGATGACATTTGTCATCCTGGGATTGGGTTGAAAGCCCTCACATGGATCATAAATCTTTCAATCTTGACCCTTGTTGAGATTACTCAATCTCAACCATCCATTTCTCTATTTTTCTTATAAATAGAGCCCATTCCTTCATAAACCAGATCCAAAAATCTTGTATGCATCTAAGTTATAGTGAATTTAAGAGAGAAAATTTAGGAACATAGTTACTTTGTTCTTCTTTTGGTTAAAATTAACATAGCTCAAATTAACTCATTTCTTTCATATTAAGCTTGTATTTGCATAATCTGATAATCATTTTCAATCTTGAATCTCCATAAGACTTCCATAGTAGTGCAAAGCTGAGAGCTACACTCATGTGGAACTTGGAGAGGAGAGGAACAAGGGAGGAGCATCTATGAACATCTTGGTTAGCATTTGGAGGAGTGTAGTGTATCTCTTTTGTATTTGCATGCTTTCCATTACATGTTTAATATCTCTCTTGATATGCTTGCTTAGGATGGTTTTTTTACTGACACTAACACTAACATTTGAATTGCTTCTTATTGTGTGTTTCCTAACATCTATCCTATTTTACAGTGCATTAGAAGGCATATATTTTGAGGAGACATTTGCTCCAATAGCAAGGATGGAAGCTATAAGGATGTTTCTTGCATTTTCAACTCTTAAGAACTTTAAGGTATATCAAATGGATATCAAATCAGTGTTTTTGAATAGTGATCTTGAAGAAGAAGTATGCATTAAACAACCAAATGATTTCAAGTTGTTTGAAGATTTGAATACGGTTTGCAAACTCAAGAAGGTGCTTTATGGACTCAAGCAAGCTCTTAAAGCTTGGTAGGCAATATTGGATAGGTATTTGTTGCAGCAGAATTTTAGAAAAGGTTCTATAGAAGTTTTTTATTATTGTTGTGTATGTTGATGATACCATATTTGGAGGAGATGATAGTGTATGTAGGAAGTTTGGAGAAGAGATGCAAAAGAAATTTGAGATGTTTGTGATAGGTGAGTTGTCATTTTTCCTTGGTCTTTAAGTTACTCAATTAGAAAAAGTCATTTTTAGTTCTCAAATCCAAGGAACGCTAGTTCTTCCTGCAAGAAAACATATTTGTCCAAGTTGATCTTCAACTGCTCCTCATGCAACCTCTTCAACACCAAATCCAAGTGCATTAGATGTTCATTTCTCTCTTTACTAAAAATTAGTATATCGTCCAAGTATACTACCACAAAATCATTGATAAAAGGCTTAAGAATCTCATTCATTAACCTCATAAAGGTACTAGGGGCATTAGAAAGCCCAAATGGCATTACCATCCATTCAAACAAACCTTCATTGGTTTTAAATGATGTCGTCCATTGGTCTCCATCTCTGATCCTAATTTGGTGATAACCACTTTTCAAATCTATCTTGGAATAGTACTTAGCCCCTCCTAAACAATCCATCAAATCCTCTATTCTTGGCATTGGGAATCTATATCTTATTGTTATCCTGTTAATAGCTCTAGAATCTGTACACAACCTCCATGTTCCTTCCTTCTTAGGAGCTAGCACTGTCGAGACTGCACATGGACTTATACTCTTCCTAATGAACCCTTTCTCTAGCAATTCTTGGATCTATCTTGCAACTTCTACATTTTGCTCAGGGGTCAGTTTATAGGCTACCTTGTTAGGCAATGTAGCACCTAGTATAAGATCAACACAATGACTGGTTTCCCTTTGAGGAGGTAAGGTATCTGTGGTACTGTCTGTAACTATTCCCTCATACTTATATAGCAGATCTTGAACCTCCTTAGGACCTTCTTTCCTATTTGCCTCTTGGCTCTTAGGCTTCTTCTTAGGTTCAACCTTAGGCTTGAGAACTATTGCAAAGCAAGGGGTATCTTCCTCCTTTAAGACCTTCATGAACTCCTTCTCATCTACTAGCATGACACTACTCACAATATGCTTATCCTTACTGTCATCTGGGAGAGGGGTCATGGTGAAGTTCTCTCCATTTTTGGTGATGGTATAAACATTCTTTCTGCCTTCATGCCTAGCATCTACATCATATTGCCAAGGCCTGCCAAGTAACAAATGACAAGCATCCATTTCTACCACATCACACAACACTCTATCCTTGTATTCACCTATTGAAAACTCTACCCAAAATTGTTCACTAATCAAGGCTTGTTGATCTTTGTTCAACCAAGACACCTTATAGGGATGGGGATGAGGTAATCTTTGCAAATTAAGTTTAGTAACCATTTCAATAGAAGCTATGTTATCTGTGGACCCTGAATCCACAATGACTTTACATACCTTGCCTTGTACCTTGCAAGAGGTTCTAAAAAGAGATTTCCTCTCAAGGGGCTCCTTGGTGTTTGGTATCTTCAAGAGGGTTCTATTTATCACCAAGAGTTCTCCTTTCTCCGGATCTGCAGACTTTGAGGTAGATGTGTGGTAGGAGGTCATACTTTGACTATCTTCTTCTTGTATTAAATGTGCTCTTCTATCACCTCCTTGGCTTCTATTTCTCAACTTCTCTGGACACCTAAATGACTGATGCCCAACTTTGGTTGCATGAAAAACACCTACCAGTGAAGACACTAGGTCCTCTTCCACCAAATCTTCCTCTACCATTCCCCCTTCTTCCTCTAAAATTACCTCTGTTCCCTGATTCTCCTTCATGTTCCTACTAGTTGGACTCTCCTTGGGATTTAGGAGATGGTCCCCTACCATTGAATTACCTTTACCTCTGAAATTTGTACCCCTTCCTCTATTATTGTGTTCTCCTCTCCTCTTTTACTTCTCCTCAATTCTAAGTGCCATTTGATAACACTTGTGCACTTATTCCAGATTAAACAAACTTAGTTCATCTTGAATGTTGAACTTAAGGCCATTCATGTACCTTGCTAGCTTTTGTGTCTCACTTTCTAGTATATTTGCCTTGAGTGTCATCCGATGAAACTCCTCAATGTAGGTAGTGACATCCAAATCTCTTTGTCTTAGGTTTTTTAATCTCTTGTGTAAGATGATCTCATAGTCCTCAGGCACAAATTGTCTTTTGATCTCTACCACCATCTTTTTCCATGAAGTTATAGGTTTCTTTCCTTCTTCATCTCTTTCATTTTGCAGGAAGTTACACCAACTAAGGGTTGGACCCTTCATTTTGGATTTAGCTACCTTCACCCTTCAGGTACCTCCTCACATTCAAAATAATTCACCATTGCCTCTATCCAATCCATACATTCTTCTGTATTCATTTTCCCAAAGAATGTAGGTAGTTCTGCTCTATTGTCTCTTCTTCCCACTCTATTAAGGGCTTCAACAAATTGTCTTTGGTCCATCGACATCTCTTGTCTCTCTAATTCCTCTTCTCCTTCTCCATTAGAGGTTGATGCAACTTATTTGCCTGATTGTTCACTCTTCAACTTCTCTATCTCTTCCTCCATCTTTTTATTCTTAGCTGCCTGCTCTCTCATTATCTTGGCCAACTCCATGTTTTTCATGGGTCTAGTGGGGATATCCTCACTATTCTCTATTGTGTCTTCCATTTCCTTATCTTTCCCAAAGTTCTTCTGATGCTCTAATACCACCCGATGCAAAGTACTCAACAAGAAATGTACTAATGGGCCTACTTCTTGGTTTATACACTCAAAGGTTGATTTATCACTCCTAAGTAGTCCAATGGATTCCTAGATGGAATGCATAATCTCCTAAGTGTGTTTCACACCCCATACTTCTTCCATAGGTTCTAGGGACCTTACACGACTCCAACCAAGATTGGGCTTTAGGGGCACTTTCCTTAATTTTGACCAAAATATGGAAATCTAGTCTCCGGTCTATAAATTCTCAATCTGATGATTGGTATAGTTTACTTATGACTAATATAAGGACAATCAACCAAAATTTGGGTTCTGGGACTTCTACAAGGCTAAGAACCCTTATAGGGCTAGAGGATCCTAATAGGTCTCTTTAGCTGGTTTATGGGCAACAACTTACAAAACTTCCAAAGGATTAGACAAATAAATCACTGTTTTGGATACCCTTTTTGGACTTACAAAAGATCCCAAATTTTCAAGAATTGAGTCTACTCCAGCATACCCCAACCCTTACTATGTTCACAGACCTAATAGGCCTAATTAGGCTTGATTAACAAAGCAAGTATCAAGGAATGGGTGCATAGAACCAATGCAACACTTTGGTTAGGTTCTCCTACTTCCAAATGAATAGGATCCACTATTAAAATGGTCACCTTACTTGTTTGGTTGACTATTCACACAATGGTCTCATCGCTTGGCTAAATACATAATGATATTTAGCCTAAGGCTTGGTGTTTGAAGCAACAGAAAAACTCCTCCATTCCCGAGCCTTTAGGGTCTTACTATACACTCCCCTAACTTGCATTTTCCAAGTGGCCATGAGATTCCACTGCAAAAAATACAAGCTAGGGTTCCACCTCTGCACTAACCCTGAAATTAAGGGTTTCTAGACTAGTTAGAACAAAAAGAAGACAAAACCAATACTCCGGTCACCAAGTGAACTCCAAACACAGGAAAATAAGAGATGATTAAATTTACCATCATTCCATGCCCATAGTTTTGATCTGTAAATCCGTACTGTACCGTACTATCTCAGAAAAAAAAAAAAAATTGCTCAGGAAATTCAGTGCTTCTCATTCAATTCTTCACCAAAATAGCATCCAATCACTTCTCTCCTTCTCCACGAAGGTTTAAAATGATTAAATAGACCCTTTCCAATGACTCTAACCACATTTTGAATGGTTATGATTGTTAGAACCAAAATGCAACTTCTCGAAGCAATATTGCAAAAGTTGTTGACAACATTTTTGACAACTTTGCAACTTTTGGCAATTTACATCCTCCAAGCTTCAAACATGTTTAGGATCTATTTTAAAGTCATTTATTTGATAAAAAAATATGAAACCACTTATGACATCCTATTTTAAGGTCCTATTGGTCTAATGAGACCCAAGGTTGTCTTAAGGTACCTTTGAGACTCTTAGCCTTACAAATTGGACCAAAACATTATTAGGTGGATCCAAAGGATCAACACCATGATTACACCCTTTTAACCTAGTGACTCTTCAAGAGTCTGAGATATTCCTTGGGTGCCTGCACCAGAAGAGGAGGGAAGACAAGAGTCTTTTGAGTCAACATGAAAGAGACCAAGAAAAGATTGCAATGCTTTGCATCATCCCCAAATAGACATTAAGGGAACAATAGAAGAACAGGGATACACATAGAGGAATTGTCACAAAAGAGAAAGAAAGAAGAGGGAGAAGAGATCTACAGTGCTAATGTTACTAATCTAGCATGACATCCACCTCCCAATCTTGCTGATCACTATTTTGGGAAGGTGAGCAACATGCCAAAGGAGCGACATCAAGCACAATAGGTGGAGCTATCACAAGATCCAAACAAGGACTATGCTCATGTGGTAAGTCACTATGTTTGATTCTAGGAGCTGGGATTAGGGTTTGTGAAAATTCAGTTGATAAATGCTTGTCTGCATCAACATATTCATAATCACTATTAGAAGCATTATGAGTTGTATTGCCATCATGAATAACATTTTCACTCATTTCTTCATCAAGATTTATAGAAAGAGGAGCACGAACATGAATAGGAGTAAAACCATCACATGTTTTGTGCAACTTATGATTTGGAGATGTAGCTTGAACATCTTGTTTAGGAGAAAAGGGAATCATGTCAGCTGGTGGAGTTTTAGGAGATTGAATATTTTGAGGAACAACTTCACGAGCTCGAACATGACGTCTTCGTTGGCGTTCTCTTGCACAACGATTCCATCGAGTCTTAGTGGAAGGTTGAGAAGGAGGAGGAACATTTGAAAAAGTAGGAATGTTTTCCTCTTTGATAGTTGAAGGTTTAGGTTGAGGTCTTTTAGGTTGGACAAGAGGAGAATCATGCCTCTTCTCTCTATAAGGGGAAGGAGGTGGAACTGCACCATACAAAGGAGGAATGTTAGGTGTAGTAAGAAGACCGGGTCCATCATGAGGAGGAGGTACAAGTCTAACCTTAGGAGGAATCTTGTTGTTCTTCTTAGGAGAAGGCATAGTCACATCCATAGGAATAGATTGAAGATCTTACTTGGGAGGTAGATTAGTTCTATCCGTGAGGGGAAGAACTTCATCTTCAAGTATGATAGGAATGTCAAGTGTTGGGGATCTAGGTTGACTTAAGGAGAAGATCATATCTTTCTTCCATTTTTATAAGATTGAAAAAGAGTATCGCTCCTTGATGGAAGAGATTCAAATTGCTTAGGCCAAAAGAAATCAATGGGAATGCTAGAGCTTCTTTCGAATGGTCTAAATAAGCTATGGTTCACAGTTATGATTTTGCCATTGTGAGGAAATTTCAAACACTTATGGATTGGAGAAGCAATAGCCTTCATGGAAAATAGCCAAGGATAGCCCAACTTCACACGAAATTTCTCAGAAGAGGGTATGATAACAAAGTCAACATCCATAGATTTAGTATGAACTTCAACAGGAAGGGTGATAGAGCCAATGGTAGGACAAGAGAATGCGTCAAATAACTTCACAACTACATTAGATGCATCATATATTGGTTTATGCAATCGTAAAGTGAAAAGATATTCCTCAATGATGATGTTAACCATGCAAGAGGGATCAACAAGAGTGCCACGACAAGGTATATCCTTAACCTTCACAACTATGTATAAAGGGCCATCAGGTGCTCTAATGGTCTCACTAGGATCAAATGTAATACAAGAATCCTTAGACGTATCTTGTTTTTCTATCATATTTACCAAGTTCGGAGCCATAGAAGTGAATTCCTCAGAGGAGAAAGAATTATACTCAGTCTCAATCACGTTAGAGGTAAGAGAAGGCAAAGGATCAGTAAATTTTTTAAGATTTTGATAAGGAGGAGCTACTGATTTATTTCCCTTTATCTTTCACACTTGCCACAGATATAGTATTGTTATCAATCAAATCTTGAATCTTACTTTTCAATGCAAAACATTTCTTAGTATCATGACCCAGTTGACGATGAAATTGACAAAAGGAATTGTTATCAAAATAAGGGGATGCAAGTTTAGAAGGATCAAATTGTTTTATAGGAGGAAGTTTGATAACATTTATTTAAACAACTAAGACATAATACTATGTAAATATTCATTCAAAGGAGTAAACTGTCTTTCTCTTTTGAAAAATTTAGAAATAGAAGGCACACCTGTTGTAGCATTCACATTGTTGTTATTGATTGTATCATTGAGCTTGATGAAGCCTTTTGTTGGTTTGAACTTCACAAACGGTTGTTGAACATTCTCCCCTTTATCACTCAGAGCCATAGGAGTGGATTGCTCCATTTGACTCACAACCAGTTGATAATTGTGGAGTGTTGCACACAACTACGAAAATGAAGTAAACTCAGATAAAAGAAGCTTTTCCCTAATATCTTTTTGCAAATTAAAAATGAAAATTCTTTGAATATCATTATCAGGCACATGAAAAGAAATTTAAGCACACAAATTCTCATAGCTACTAATGAAATCAGTCACTTTTTCTTTAACACCTTGTTTACAATGCATTAAATTAGTCAAAGTGATTTTAGGACCAATGTTATTTTGAAATTGTTGGATGAAAGCATTTGCTAGATGTTGAAAAGAAGTGATGGAATAAGAAGGCAAAGAGCAATACCATTGTAAAGCCTTATCTCTTAATGTTCTTGTAAACAGTTTTGCAAGCAATCTTTGATCATAAGCAAAATCAGTACACAAGGTTTGAAATGTTTTAACATGTGTGAAAGAATCACCTTTTCCATTATAGAGTTCTAATTAAGGGACCTCAACATGCTTAGGTGGCATGACTTTAACAATATCAAGAGAAAGTGGGCTTGCAACATCAAAGGTGGGCACACTAAGCTTGGATTGACTCGTAGAAGCAATTTGTTATTGTACGGAAGACACGGTTTGAGCAAGATTGTTGATTGTTGCTTTGGTAGAAGAATTAATGTTAAACATGGTTGATTGAGAAGGTGGTGTGATGTTATTGAAGGAAGGCATGGATTGAGAATAAGGTGGTGGGACATTATGATAAGTAAGCATAGGTGATGATTACGTAGGAAACGAGACACTTAAAGGAGGAACAAAATTGTTGAATGAATTGCCCCCTTGTGTCACATTGATTGGTTGAGGGATAATAAGAATACTTATGGAAGACATAGGTAAAGATGAAGGATTAAATAAAGAAGAGGGATTGCCCCCATGACCAATGGTTGTAGAAATGACATTTTGAGTTGATGTAGCCATGATGTTTGAAGTGAAAGTAGGAATACTAGCCATTGAAGTGGTCAAAGGAATAGAAGAATTCATTTGATTTGAGGGTTGTGAATAACCTAAGTTCTCAGCACAACTCTTGATAGGCATGACATTAGAATCAACAATATGAGCAATGCCACACAATATATCAATTCCATTTTTATCACTTTGAATCATGCATTTAAGGCCTTCAATTAATGGAAGAGCTTTACTATTAGGGTATTCTTGGGACATCCATTGTTGAAAGTTACCAAATTGATTGTCCAATTTTTAAAGTTGATCTATGGAAACTCTAGTCAAATCTTCTTCGTGTTCATCATGGGATTCATCAATTGGATGGATAGGGACATGATTAGGATGAGAAGAATTAGCATTATCCTTAATAAAGAAGTCACCCAAATTAGGCTCCATGTCCTCAATAACTAAACCTTGGGAGGCCTTAATTCTAATGCTTCGTCTAACGGGGATATTATAGGTAGGACTAATAGTGGTAAAACACATGCACTAGAGGGAAAATTGAAAATTTTAATTATGAACAAAGCCTACAAAATTTTGAACAAAGCTTAGAAAATTTTGAATTTTGAACAAAGCTTACAATCTCAATGGGCCACAACTCTTAGGACAAGGAAGCCACAATTGTTGGTTGGAGTTGAAGAGACAATATGTGATGGTGGTGTAATCAGAACTTTGAAGGATACTACTATTGTAGAAGCAACAATAATCACCATGATCTCAACCATGTTTGCTGGAGACACAATAGAGCAACAACAAAAAATGGAGAAATTGGTAGGAGAAAGAGTTGAAATCAATGAGGCATACAATAAACTGTTCAAAGAAAATGCTAGAATGAAGAATGCCTTTGGAATCAAAGCAGTCCCTCATCTACTACAAGACACAATAATTAAGGATCAACCTTCTTCTTCAACAAGAGATGTTGTTCTTCCTCTTCACAAGAGTTTGAATAGATAAGAGATCAATTGGAAGCTGTTGAGCAGGAATTGAAGAGGAAAGATGAGTTATTAGTAGAGGCCAATACAATGGCAAAAGACAAAGCTTTAGATGCAATGGAACAATTCTACATTTGTTAAGAGTAATTTGAAATAAATTGGATGAAGTGTATAATTCCTATTAGATTCTTTCATAGGGTGTGTGACAGTGTAAAAGGTTTCTGAAAACCTTGAAGTCCTTGTGTGACACATGGCAACTACAAGCTAGTATTATTAGAGATTTAAGTATGGTCACTCGAAATCTACCAACAACTCCTACAATAATTAAGGCAACTAGTAAAAGTTTAACATGTTGGTGAAGGAAATTTAGTATTTGGAAGGGAAGGAGCAGCCAATCAAGGACAAAGTTGAATCATTTCATGTGCTTCAACACTGGACTATTCCAGAATTGTTAGACAAGGATGGAGAGATCAAATCTCTTGAGAAAAGGAAGAAGGAGTTTGATGAGATGATTCATATAGCTATCCAGAAGATTGATGATGGCGATCAGTTGCATGTGTCAACTTATCATACTATAATTGATAAAACTATTGCAACTGCCATCATGTATGGAAGATTCATTGCAGAGGTAAGGATTGTTATAGATAATAAGTGAAACCCTAATGAGAGTCCAAGAAATATAGGTATTCAAATAGCCATCTAGTTTTTAGATAGCACAATGGCACCGAAAGTATTACACCATTGAAGAGGAGTGAAAGAAAGACACCATGGAAGGATGAACATACTACATTTTAGGTACAACTCAACTATGTATATGAGGACCTTGCCAGATCAACATATCATGGGTGGCTCACGCAGATTCAGGGGAGCTAGTTGTTCATTAAAATGTAGATCCATCAATCAACTAGATTTCAGTGCCTTAATCATTTCATAAGGCTAATTATCACATGCCACTTGTTTTCTCTTTGTTTCAGTTTGATACAGTTTCCACTTTAGCACAATCCACATCAGCAACAACAAATTTTGTCATCGACAAAGTCATCAAGGATGTAACACCTCAACATGCTACTACAACAAGCCAAAACAACAACATTTTGAACAAGAATTCCATTATATTTGCACTTCCTTCTTAAGAGTGCAAATATTTTTTTGTCTTATATGCAATGTAAAGATACCTTGGGTAGATTCTATTGTAATTAAATTAAATTTTGACATGTGTACAAGTGATTCTATGTAATATGCTGAGAGATATCTTATAATAGAAGATAATCATTTGTAAAATAAATGTTCTTCTAAAATACTAAACACCAAGATTACAAATCCATTAAAGTCCTACATGCAAAAAGTTGTGAATCTAGTTGGAGACAAGTGGTCAGGGTTCTATTTTATTTGGAGTAATAAAATAACACCTCCACAAAAGCTGAAACATGACATATTTCATGCATTTACCTGTCTTTTGCATGTCAAATTGTTTCAAAAATGGATTTTTGTTTACAGACATTTTGATGTCATTGTAGATGCTTCTCAACATAACTAATATACCTATATTCTAAAAAAAATATAAGTAAAATAATGCCAAGAGATATCACATAATTGTCTTGCATGTTTATTAGTTATCAAGAAGGACATGGAGCTTAATAATGCTGCACTCTTTCACTCTCATTAAAGATGTAACAGTTTAATATACTTAGACACAAGTGACAATGGTTCTATTTTATATGAAAAATTGAAACATGCATGCATTTACCTGTCATCTACATGTCAAATTTATTCAAAATCAATTTTATATTTATGGATATTTGTACGTCATTATAGATGCCTCTCGACATAACAAGTGACAATGATTATTTTTTATTCAAAATAATAAAATAATACTTATAAAAAAACTGAAACATGTCATCTACACGTCAATTGGAAGGAAGAAACACAACTAAAAATAGCCGTAGAGAAAGCAGTACCTATAATATAAAGGAACAAGGTGGCGGAGGCTTGTTGAAATTCCACGTTCTCTGTAGAATTCCTATAAGAAAGACACAGTTAGGGTTTATGTGAGCTACGTGTTTAAGAGTTGAAGTGCAGCAATCCTCCAGTCTAGCAGAGGCAAACTGTACTATTATCCGAGACAAGGGCAAACTATTTGCCATTAGTAGCAGGCGGAAAGAAATATGGTGCTGGCTCGGTCCTAAGAAAGACGACGATAGAGACGAGGAAGGTATTTATCAAAATTTTCCACTCTCAATTTACAAAGAATTGATGCAAATGCAAATTATTGTTAAGCTTTGTGGTGAAGTTCCTGTGATTCGATTCGGTGTACTTTTGCTGTAATTTAATTTCTTGAAAAATAGGAATCATATATTAGGGCATCCATTTATGACATGGGTTAGTAACCTAATACACAGACCAAACACCATGTTTAGCATAAACACTATTGCAGAGACGTTTAAAATTCCATTTAGAAAGAAAGTATGCTGGTGTCCACAGATGATGGAATAGGTCAATGGGACTGTAAATTACAGATATATCAGAGTAGACAAAGGGAGCGTTTAAGTACACACATATTATCTGTCAGCTTTGAATTTTGAATACATTATATCCTCTATAACATCCAAAGACAATATATTATATCATCCATAAACTCGAAATAAAGAAAGAAGATTATTGTCCTTGAATGACAAAATAGGTGAATGGAATTGTAAATTACAGCTATCCAATGACATAGGAAGCACTTGACAAGGTGAACAAGCATATTATCTGTCAGCTTTGAATACCATATATAAGTCTGCTGATCATCTTCTAAAAGACTATTATTAAAAGACCAATATTCCATAAATTCTGAAATTCCTCAAATATCTACCAGCTTGAATGATACATTAGGTTATTGAGCAAAGTAAAAAAAAAAGCATATCACAAGAGTATGAACCCAAAGACTGTTTAATCACGAAGAATGCCTTAAAACATATATTAGCTTGGTCATTATTGATCTTTTATACAAATTTTGATGGGCTTTTTCTTTCCATTTTGCAGCTGATTACTGTCACTTTCATGGCATTGAAAAGGGAGCAGTCATGCAGGAAGTTTGAGTGTTCAAATATCCTCAACTGGAATGCGAGATGCTGTCCACAAATTTGCACCTGGAGGATTTCCTAGATAAGAAAATTTGGTATGACATGTTCTGCATTCATTCTGAACCGAAGTACTGATTTTATTCTTGGGTTTCCAAATTTTTGATCTAAATGTTACTCAGGTCATCACCAAGCTTTTGTTTATGATTATCCAAGGAGAGACCTTTACAAAGGTTGTTTTGTTTATCATTAATTAAGCACTTGTTAGCATCTATGTGGTCTGGAGTTCCTTGATGCTGAAACTTTTTAGATATTTCTTGAGACTTAAAAGTCCTTGCGTTTTTTTAATCAGGTTGAACCTACAGAACGTTTCTTTGCTGTCACTAAGCTTTTCCAGTCCAAGGATACTGGTTTGAGAAGAATAGTTTATTTGATCACCAAGGAGCTTTCTCCTTCTTTTGATGAGGTGATATGTTGTTAATCACCCATCTTTTGCATCTTTGGATCCTCTGGTTTTTCAGCACTTTGATTTTCCTACAGCTCATGATATACTTTACAGATTATTATTGTTACAAGTTCGTTAATCAAAGACCTAAATAACAACACAGCTTTGCACAGGGCCAATGCAATACGAGTTTAATGCAGAATCACAGATGGCACATTGTTGTGTCAAATTGAGGGATATCTAAAACAAGGCGTTATTGATAAAAAGCCTGTTGTAGCCAGTGCTGCTCTTGTCAATAGAATTCACTTGCTTCAGGTATTGTTAATGTTTTCTACCAGATTTTATGAATTCATATGTTAGTTACTCTTATCCTTAATTTGCTGTCATTGCATTTGTAGACCACTCCAGATATTGTCAAATGCTGGAGTGGTGAGGTCCAAAAAGTAGTTCAGTCCCAAGCTGCTCTTCTACAATTTCATGCATTAGCCTTGCTTCAGCAGGTTGGATTGCATAACTAAATTTTGTTTATCTGTACATTTCACAGTTACTTGTATATATATTTGGCTTCCTGTAGCAATCTTGAAGCCAGTTGAGTAGCTCTTCTGTTTTCTAATGTGGTTTTAGATCTCGTCTTTTCTTTGCCTCTTGGCTGCCCTTTCCTTCAATAGCTAACAGTGTGATTTTATTGGTTTTTGAGATTTCTGTAAACAACTTAGCATGCATATAAAATTGGATGATTTACTTGCAGTAATGTTCTTTCTGGGTTCTTTTTTGAAAATTTTGTAATTGCTTTGCAGTTTTCGAGATAAAATTCTGGGTGCTTTTTTGAAAATTTTGTAATTGTTTTGCAGTTTTCCAGATGAATTTCTTTTCTTTTTTGAGTAACTGTTGACTGCTTTAAGAATGTATCACCATTGAAAATATTGGTTTAACTTTATGGCATAGAAGCAAGAATTGGTATTAATCTGCAGTTAATTGCCGCCCAACATCAGAACTGTGCAGACTTGAACTCCTAGGCTAGTTTTTTGATAAAAATGGAGTTTTGATTGAAAAATCTTTGATTTATTGAAAATTCTGTCAAAAAGCCACTGTTTATTTGAAAATATTTGAGTTATACAATAAACTGTGGTTCTTTGGTGGGTTTTTCTTAAACCTGCCTCCACGCACTTATTAATACTGTTTTTTTTGTCAGTTTTGCTTTGTTTTTACTGTTTATACTCTAGATTCAGAATTATGTTTTCAAGGTATGTAGTCTTGATTGTAAGTAGCACTTGTTGACAATTTGACAGTTGTTAAGAATATGAAAGCTTAAGTTGTAGACAAGTTTACAATTTGTAATTGGCAATAGCGTATAAATTCTTTTTATATATTTTATGTATTGTATTTGGCATAAAATAACGATAACATTTTTTTTCCTCATTTTAACAAATTTTTTGTCATTTTTATTTTAGCTATTGTTTTCTTATTTTATACCTGAGTAGTTGAATGACTTTATATAAATGGAATGCTACTATGGTTTATGCCATTATGGTATTACATTATTCTATTTTTGAATGTCAAATGAAAGATATAATATATTACTAAAAGCTAAAGAAACAGCCAGTATTTAGATATCTGATACCATTTTTGTAGCCGTTAGAATCCATGAAACACTATGATCACAACAGATGGTTGCAAACAAAACTCATTTTTGACCCCTGGGTGTTGTCCAATCTGCGCATGACCACTCTCCAGCTGCTTATGTAAAGAATTGAAATTTTTATAGATTTTAGATTTTCACTGTCTGACAGTGAAAATAATAACCAAAAGCATTCACACAAGTAAGGTTTAACAATTCTGAACACAAGATGCACAAAATAATAACCAAAAGCATTCACACAAGTAAGTTTTAACAATTGAGAACACAAGATGCACACATGATTTGCGTGGAAACCCTTGCGGGAGAAAACCATGGCAAAATATTGCTTATATTGGAAAGTTCTTACAATCTTTGCAGGCACCAACCCGCAGGAGACACCAATCCCTTCCATTGAGGACCAACTTAGCAAGAGACACCAATCTCTTTGAATGCTAGGCACCAACCTCCAATAAAATGATGATTTATGTGAACTTTTTCTTCAACCAAATCTGCCTTTGTGTATGCTAAAAAACCTCTTAGATCTGCTTCAAATATGTTCCTGAATTTACTCAAATGTACTCTGTAAAACTGCTCACAAACCCGTTCACAAGATTTGCATAAATGCTGCTCATAAATCTGTAATAACTTATTCTCCAACACTGCTCTTTAATCTGCTCTAAAATATTGGAAAGATATTCATTAATTTCTTACATAATAAACCCCATTCAAACAGGTCTTCAACCTTTCATCCACTCAAACAGGTCGGCCCATTCAGCTGTCATTTAATTCTTATTATTTTATTTACTTCACCCAAAGTAGGCACTAGTCTTGAGAACGTCGTTCCCTTTGGAGGGGGGCACTAGAACTGAATTACAAAATAGTTTAATTCCTCCTTAATGTGGGGCAGCACTAAGAGGGGGTCATCCCCAAATAAAAATATTATTTTTCTTTTTTATTGAAGTCTCCTTCAAGAATGGATGCCAAACATTAAATACTTGTGCAATTTAATAATTAAATTGCCTCTTACTTGATCTACAAAACTCGATCATAGTGTCATAAATTTGGCACAACTTCTCCAACCATTACTCCACTAATTTGCGCTTTGACATCAATGGCAATAATCCAACAATCTCCCCCTTTGTCATTGATGGCAACCCTATATAAAACAATCTTCATTGCAATTGGATCATACAACTCCTCTTGATTGAAATGCTCCCCCCTACTCTACTCGCCCTTTGACATCAATGGCGAAGGGTATATGAAACTAATTGAATAAGACAATGAATAGCTCCCCCTAAACACATGCTTCCTTTTAAAAAGCTTTAATGACTGGATGAGAGTGACATCACTCCCATTTTCTCTCTTAGGTACTCAAAAGTCTTTTTTGGAAGAGGCTTTGTAAAAATGTCAGTAATTTGTTCCTTTATAGCAATGTATTCCAACTTCACTTGCTGATCCACCACCCGCTCTCTTAAGAAATGATATTTAATTGGAATATGTGTTGTCCTAGAATGCATAACCAGATTCTTTGAAATATTGATTGCACTCGTATTGTCATAGAATATGGAAATGGGATGCTCGTACTCAACCTTAATATCTTTCAAAGTTTGTTTCATCCATAGAACCTGTGTGAAACAAGCTGCTGTTGCAATGTATTCTGCCTCTACTGTAGGTAACGAAATTGAAGCCTGTTTCTTACTTACTCAACCAAAATACAAGACCATTACCAAGGAAGAATGCTCCCCTACTAGTACTTTTTCAGTCATCAACACTGTCGACCCAATTTAAATTCGTATATGCTATAAGGGTGAAATCTTTATCTCTTGGATACCACAACCCAAAATTGATAGTGCCTATATAAGACTTCCATTCGCTATATAGTTGTTTTAATTTGGGCGTTTGATCTCGGCCATTCGCTCTTTTCATGGTGCCTATATAAGACTTCCTCCTTTCATTTGAGAGTGTGAGGTTTTCGTGAAATTGTTGCGATAAAGTTCTCTGATAATAAAGCATCTTATGTGCTTATTGGCTTTGAAATCTACATTGTCTAAGTAGTTTGCATGGTTTCCAATTTCTTCAACAAATAGAATAGAATTTCTTTAGAGTTATTAGATGAATGCAAGATTTGATGAGTGTTGATTATGGTGAAATCTATTTGCTCATACTTTTGATAAATAGATGATTTCTATTTATTGTGCAAAGTTAGTCTGAACCCGTGGATGCTTAAGTTCAATCTATATAAATATTGTTCGAATTGATGGTAATTATTCTGGATATGAAAATCATAAGCACAAACCCCCGAAGATTGCACCTGCTTTGTTAAGTTGTTTAAGTTGGCTAGCCAAAGTGTGGTTCATTTCACCTTAGTGAACACCATCTCTTGAATTTCCTAACTGTCTCTTGAGTTTCCTAGGTTAGAATAGAATTTCTCAACCCTTAGCCCCTTTTCAGTTTCTTTTTGAAATCTAAGATTGAAAATGTAATGTCCCTACTAGTTAGAGATCATTATCCTGCAAAACAAATTGTTAGAACATAACTACATATATATACATATATAAGTAATCTAAATTGCAATCTAACTTCAACGCTCAATTAACATAATCATAATTTTTAT
Organism: Cryptomeria japonica; assembly: GCF_030272615.1. NCBI lineage: Eukaryota > Viridiplantae > Streptophyta > Pinopsida > Cupressales > Cupressaceae > Cryptomeria > Cryptomeria japonica. Next base: position 41,209,856 of record NC_081405.1, on the reverse strand, counting down.
CTAATAAAAAGGATACGAATGCCATACAAAGTATGTCCTTAGGCGGCCGTGAAGCTCACCTTCTTGGAACCCCTTGGTCCCAAGCCCTCCAGGAAATCAAAGATGAATTCGAATCCTGTCTTGGGTGTAACCTCTTACACCCAAGCCCTCCAAGGAAGACCCTTGCCTTTCCTTGCTTTGGGTGATGCCTTCATCATCCAAGTCCTCAGAGGGGATCGGTTCGACCCTTGAGTCCTGTCTTGGGTATAATCTCTTACACCCAAGCCAACCAAGGAAGACCCTTGCCTTTCCTTGTCTTGGACGATGCCTCCATCATCCAAGTCCTCAAAGGGGATTGACCAGATCCTTTTCTTCTTGGTTGAACTTAATCAACCAAGCCATATATATATGCATATAGATATTCAGTATATACTGTCCTAGGGATTATCATAATCCCCCCTTAGACTAAGAGAGTTTCCTCCCTATAGCCTCCCTCCTGTGATTTCATTCATAATACATTCCTTTGCATTTTCATTTACTATTTCCTATTTCATAATCCACATGTACATAGTCTTGTATTCATTACCTATATTCATAAAATGTTCATTAACCATTACTCATATGTATTCCTTAACATACATTCCTATTATCCTGATATGTATTTTTCCTATCATTCTTTACTAATTATGAATCATTCATTATGTATGCTTACAGCAAGTTTTTCATTCCTATTTATTGATATGTATATATATATATATATATATATATATATATATATATATATATATATATATATATATATATATATATATATATATATATATATATATATATATATATATATATATAAACTATTCCTCTATGTATTAACACACACACACACACACACACACACACACACACACATATATATAATGTCACTATCTATCTTTATGCGTTTGTATTTATTAATGTATATATATATTAATTATTCCTATTAATATATATACTAACCCATTGCCTATCTTTATATCTTTATATTCATTAATACATACTATTCCTATTAATGACCAAAAACCATTATACATACTATTCTTATTTTTAATATATTAATGCAAAGACCATTAATTATACCAAATCCCTTACCTATATTTAATGACCAGTGAATTAATTAATACATATATTTATATGCACTAGACCTCAATTAACACCCCTTACTAATTACCCTTTGAGTATTACCCATTAACGAGTAGTAATGATGTTACATATTAACTGCTGTCCACCCATTAATTAATATGATTATTTAATATCAGCAACCATTTATTACTTACCTTCCCTCTCGTAAAAGACCCTCCTTTCTCCTCCTCTTCTGTTTCATCTGTTGTAGTATGGTTTATACCCATGGAGAGGGATAGGCGTGACCCTCCACGGGGCCCCTTCCATGGGAAGGGATGTGACGGATCGCAGCCTAGGCTGCGACTTCCATCCCACCACTTCCCGTGGGGGAGGGGAGAGAGGGGGGGCTCCACGTGACCTTCCCTTAATCACCCATCTCTCCGTGCTTGTATTTTATTGCTCATTTAATATAATTTTCCCAATTTAAAATAATTTATTCTATGTAAATATATTAATATTATTTAAGGTTTTAATTCCCTCATTTTGCTAATTGTTTTACATTATTTTATTTCCATAATATAACATTGCCTAATTAATATATCCACGTAATTTTCCCAACAAAAAATATAATAATTTATTCTGTGTAAATAATATATTAATATTATTTAATGTTTTAATTTCATAATATATTAATATATTTCAATTGTCTTATATCATTTTACTTCCCTAATATATTAATATATTGCATTATCTTAATACTTTGTCTTTTAATTACATTCGCCATTTTGTCTCTTTTAGAGACTTCACAAAATTGAGGACTACTAGCGATGTAATGTCCAGTCAATTGTTAATGTCAGTTAGTCCAAATGCTATCCTTGTTTGTTGGAGAAAATGCATATGATTACTTTGTACGTATTCTTTTTTCCCATCCTTATCCTTTAAGGAATATTATTAGTTATAACAATAATATTTAATAAAGAAATAACTTTCAAATAATCCTTCGTTGGTAATTATTATATAAATTCATTTAGGGACTCCCTCTCTTTCTCTCCGTATATGTATAACGATCCAGGAGGGCACATGACAAAAAATCCCCAAAAGATGAAATCTATTGTCAAATCTATCTAAATCCTCATTTGTGAATCACATAAGTTAAGCGTAAGTCCCCTTGCAGTTTCAACAAACATCACCAAGCTATATCCAACATAAAGCCGCTTGTTCACACATATAAACCTTGGAGTTGCCGTATGATCTTCATGCAATCTTAGCATATGCAATGGTTTTGATCAAGAGAGGATAGAGTGTCCTTGGACATTTTATTTTGTGTTCGGTGGGTGATAAAATACACACCAACAGGCGTAATTTCTATTGAGGAAGAATTTTGGAAATTTTTTTGGATTTCCTCCCCTTCATGTTTTTAGCGCTCCATTCCTCTCTTGGGCACAATTCCTCTTGTTCATGTGTTTGGCACCTATGTCTAAAGCTAGAACACATTTCTGCTAGGAAACAAGAATTTTTTGGAGGGGAAATTCCTCCTTGACCTCAATTTGGTGCCCACCTCATGTCTTAAGCGCAATTTCCAATTGGTGGAGGAATTTTGGATGTGGAGGAAAATTCCTCCTTGACCTCTGTTCAACGCCCACCATTCTTCTTGAGTGGATTTCTATGGGAGGGAAGGAATTTTACAATTGGGAGGAAATTCCTCCTCTTCATGGTTTTAGCGCCCAATACCTTCCTAGAGTGCTACTTGAGGGGTCTGAAGGATTTTAAAGTTTTTAGGAAATTCCTCCTTGACACAAGTTTGGCAACCATCTCCTTGCTTGGGCGCTATTTCACCATGGAGGAGGAAATTTGGAAATTTTGACTTTCCCTCAACTTCATCATTTTGGCGCCCACTCACTTCATGTCTTGGGCCGATTTTGTTAAGGATAAAGACATTTTGTGAAGTTTGGATTTTCTTCCTTGATTATGATTTGGCACCCTCTTCTTTTGGAGATCACTTTGGCCATGGAGTAGGAATTTTTGAAACTTAGCAATTCTTTCTTGACTTTTCATCTTTCTAAATTTGAATGCCATTTTAGGAATGAGGAAGATTTCTCTTGCCTTAGAAGGATTTTTCATGCTTTTTCCACTCCAGGAAAGAATTCTAGACTTAGCCATTTTTCTGATCATCTACTGACTTTTTCAATTTTCCGGATTTTGACTTGGATTTTTAGGAATGCTCTGCCATCAGTGTCTTGACCACTGCCTGAGATGGACTTGCCATATATAGACTTACTAAAAATAGTAAGTACTTCCAAACATCTAATTATGGCAAACCGAGATAGGGCGACACTAAAAATAGAAACTGCTAAATATAGCAAGTTTGTTTAAAGGCAAAATTAGGCCAATCTGGGATGTAGTGAAACTTACTAAAAATAGTAAGTGCTCATAATTCACTCAAATTTCATTGTTAGCTTCCTTGAAGAGTTATGACCTCATTGCTACGTTCATATTTTCCAAAACGCTAAGAAATGACCTCAAATCTAAGTTTGAAGGGCAAAAACCCTAAAATGGACAAAGCAAGCTCCGAACTTATTCAAATTTGCTCAAAACACTTGCAGACTTGATCAAAATTTGTCAAAAAATTTGCAAACCTGGGGAGACCGAAGGGATTGCTGCGAAAAGACCCAAAGAACCACAAGCAAAAGATCAAGCAAACCTAAAATGTAGGGGGTCCCCATTTGGAATGGGGTGATGTATGATTAGGTCACAACAAGTCCCTTAACTTAATGCATTCAGCTATTGAGTCAAGGGATTGACAACACTTTCGACCCCTAACTCCGCTTCGAAGACCTCCGAAAAATGTGATTTACTAAAATGTGGGAAGTATCGAAAAATTAGATTTTCGGTATTTCTTAGTTTTGTCACCTTTGGACTGCTCTAGATCATCCTTAGATAGCTTTGGATCATGGTGGCTCCACTATTAATCAAAACTATCACCCTACATCCTTGTAGGACTCCCTTAACTTGAAGAGGTTGATACTTAGGTGCTTGTGAAAGTGTTGCAAGTGTGTTGCCTGAATGCCTTCCTTCTTGATCCTCATGCTCAACCTGATTAGTAATAACCTTGGTTTTAGAATCTTCTGCCTCATAATCCTCACCAAAACCACCTCCATATAGTGTACCTACACTTCTACCAAGCACCTGTGACCTGGTTGCCATGGCTCTCTACAAGTGAGCATACTTTTTCCTTTGAAGTTCATTCTTAGATTCTTCAACCTTGTTTGGTTTTGGGTGTAGTGCCTTAGGTTGAGGGAAATTCTTATGAGGAGGCTTCTTATTAAATCCTTCAACTTCAAAGCTCTCTTGATGGCCTCTTGTAAAGAACTTGGATCAAATGGTATTATCAGATCCTTAAACGGTTTGGTTAGAACCTCTACAAATAGCACTATAAGCCTTCTTTCTATTACATTTGGAACCATCACTGATAGCCTTTGAAACTTTGCCACATAGTGCTCAATCGTGCCTTATTGCCTCAATTATGCTAACACATTGAAATGATTTTTTTTGGATCCTTCTTGTCAAACCTCTCCATCAACCTTTGGTTGAACTCTTCTGGAGTAGTAATTGAGCCGTGTCTTTGGATCACCATGCCATGGTACCACTACTCATGAGCCACCCCCTCCAAGTGAAGGATTGCAAACTTGAATGCTTTCTCCTCATGCATGGGGTTTAAGGAGAAATAGGTATCTAGTTTTTTCAACTATGCTCTAGCTGTACCGTGATTTGATCCTTCATGGGTGGATATAGTGATCTTTCCCAACTATTACTGTATATCTCTTTGTGGATGATCTTGATATCTTCTTCCCCTCCAATACTAATTTCTTGTATTCATATCATAATACTCCATGAATGTGGCATGCCGTGATGGTTGATTGGGTTTAGGGCACTATACTTTGCATGATACCTTGCCATCTCATCCTTAGGTTTTGGTGGGACTTCTTGTTCTTCTTCAAATGGGTCCTCTTCTTCTCTTTGCAAAAAATTGGCTTTGAATGTTTTGGCTAGTGGATTGATTGAGACTCCATCATTAGTTGAGTGACTTCCTTCAACACCATTTGGATTAGATCTAGCACTCCATTGTTGATTCATTCCTTTTAAAGTATGCACAATCTCTACCATAGACTCTCTCATGATGGTCTAAAATCCCTAGCCAACTCCTTGTTTTCATTCCTAATGATCTCTTGGATGTTGATTTCCTCATTTCTATCACCCATGGCTTCTTCCGTTTTCTTTTCCCTTCATTGGTACTTGATGTCATGGTCACTTTTTTCCATAAATTTGCATCACATGCAACCCCATAGGTTGGTAGAAAAGATGGTACCACTTCTATATCCTTAAGTTTTAAAGATTGTTTTAAACAGATCAGATCACCAAATTATTGTGAAAACTTTCATCACAAGCAAATATCTAAGTAACAATAGCACTTCAATTCACTCCAATAAATTCACAACATATATTAACAAAGTTTGTAGTCATAGAATAATGCACAACAGTAGAATAATTTGTAGAAAATAGTTTGAGTTTGAATTTTCTGATGTAAATATGAGATCACAACTCTTACAAATTTGTTGTTACGTGGTCCCTTGAATAGGAGAGGTTTCATTGAAAGTCCAACCTCTTTGGTGAAGTCGTTTTAGGTGTTAATGAAGTCTTAGTCATAGTTTGCAAACCCTGCTATTAGTCTCCGAGTTGCCGAGTACTCTCTATTTCTTTTGCTGTGCGAGTTTTTATAAGTTTAACTTGCAAGTTTTTATAGAAACAAGCAAAATATGGGTAAAAATGCCTACATAGGTAAAACGCTGGTTAATATGCGTTCTTCACACTTTGTTTTTACTACAACCATGGATTTTCTCTTTTGAGATGTCAATTTTTAATTTAATACATTTTGTAATTGAATTTGCAAAAAAAATATATTTTTTTAAGAAATTTTAATTTTTAGTACTTTCTAAGTTTGCCGATTTTTTTCTGAATCAAAATTCTTAGAGCTCAGGTCTGCAAACTATGGTCTCAGTTGTCTCTAGCTTAGAAACCCTAGCCTGGTAAATAGGTTAAGCACAATGATGCTTGTTGATGTGTTTTTTATGCACATGCAAACACAAAATAAAATACCCAAAAGTATCTTATCCTCTCTTGAACAAAGTTACTCAAATGCTGAAGCTTGGCTTAAGGATCACTTGAGACAACTCCAAGGCTCTTGTATGTCAGGTCACGACATGTGGATAAGTTCAATGGTTTGATGTGATTTTGCTGGAATCACAAGGGGGACTTATGTTGAATTGTTGAATGTTTGAATCGCTGGAACTTAGATTCTAACTATTTACTGGTAAAATAAAGAAAGAGCAAAAGGCATGGGGTTTAGGAAATCCATTCTAATCCTAAGAATGCAAGAGAAGAGTGAATGATTCAATGGAATCATACTGGGCGAGGTCTCACCATTAAACTGAACAATTTGACACAAGCTCAGTGCAATCTTCTAAGGTGCAATTCAAAGATGTTCAAATCATTATCATCAAACATTGATTATCATTCAAGTTTATGCATAAACAATGGATATATAACAATTCGAAGTTAAGCTCATATCATTTCAGTTGACCACGCAAGGCACACTTACAATCAACAAGAGGCTAGTGGTATGGATTAAACGGATTCCTTGCAAATGCATTCAACAATTTCCTCCATTCAATCTAATCAACATGAAAGCAAATGAGTTGAGAAGTAGAGACTATGCAACTTGTTGAAATAACACATTTATTCACCATAACTTCAATGAAATCGTATGCTCTCTTTACAACAAGATTTTAGCAACAATCTTTGCCTTCTCCTAATCTAACTTCTACTCCAATTGCTCTCTACTATTTGCTATTCTATTCCTTCTATTCTATTACTATTGACTATTAATTATTAACCTTTACAAATGAAGAGCTTGAGCTTTATATAGAGAGCTCATTTTACAATGAATGACCTGGATTCATTTTACAAGGCTTGGACACATGTCCTCTTTAGAATATTCGACCAATAAATAGTGGGGGTAGTACATCAGAGTTTGTGCCCCCATGAATGAGCTCGGTTCATTGAATCTGGATATGCTGATGCAAGACCTCCTCTGATTGGTGGAGTAATGATTGGGATGCCACCTCAACTTGCTTTGACTCATCATCATGAATGAATATTGAGCAATATCTCTTGATACTCAACATTATCCAGTTTGTTCAATGTGATGATGATGAGAAGCAGAGTTACAAGACTCTGCAAGTCTGGGCAAGAGGAGTCCCGAGGCGGGTTGCCCTCGTTGAGGCCAATGGCCTTTGGACTCGGACTCGGTCAAGTCTGGCCGAGTTTTGGCAGACTCGACAGACTTGTCGAGTCTCGTGGGCTAAACTCTACCGCCTAGTCAACATGTAAAAAGTGAAAAAACAAACAAACTTTGTTTTAAATGAAACAAAAGGTTAATATGTTTTGTCTCCCACCCTAAAAAGTCATTTTTGTTGTTTGCAAACACAAGGAGAGAAAAAGAGGGTTTTGAACAAAAAAATAGAGGTATTGAAGAGCAGACCAGCAGATAGATTGCAGAGGGGATAAGGATTGTTGATTGTTTGTGCAAGTTTGTAGCTTGCATTCAAGCATTTGAAGGTGTTAAAGAAGGATTTGGAAGAGGTTTTCTAGCAAATTTATAGAGGGAAGTACCATTTTTTTGTTATTTTTTTGATTTTCTTATTTTCATATTTCCATTTTTTTGTACATTTGTTTTGTTTTTGTTTTATTTTATATTGATGGAAAAAATATGAAAGTTGAAACCTTAGTTTTGTTTTTTCTTTCTATTATTTATTTTTTAGGTTTTAATTTATTTAGAATAAGAGACATTATGCTGATTTTTTCCATTTATAATATATTGCAGCATAATGTCTCAGCCTAGTGGAAGTGGTGCCTCAAAGGCAGCCCCAGTTAGAAAGGTTAAGGCTTGGAAACATGGCATCCCCGGTTCAAAAAAAGAAGTAACATGTATTCATTGCAAAACAAAATATAATGGGGGAGGTATTAACCGGTTGAAATATCACATTGCACAAATAGGATGCCATGATGCAAAACCATGCAAAAAAGCACCCCTTGAGGCTATTCGTGAAGTGCAAGCTTAATTAGAGGAATTTGAAGAGAGAAGAATTAAAAAGGAAGCAAATGGAAGAAATGGCAGCCCTTGGTGGAGAGGCTTCTTCAAATCCTCGACCTCCATTCCCTAGATCTGGAACTGGAAGTAGTGGTAGCACGAGTGTGAGTATTGGGCCTCGCATTCGTAAAAATAAATCCACATTAGACTCACTTATTGTTCCATGCACGACTCCGGGTGCCCAACCATCGCTTGAGAGAATGGGTTGGAATAAGGAGAAGCATGATGCTATGAAAATGGCAATTCTACAACAACGTTCCATTTCATGCAACGAGGTATTCATTAGTATTTTGATTTCTCTGTCTTAATTTTTTTGCTTTTTAGAAATTGAGAATTTAAGAGTATGCCACATTGATTATTTTAATTTTTAAAGTTACAAGTAAAACTTGATAGTTATTAGTAAATATTTATTCCATTTATTTAATTTGTTTTAGGTCTCCATACTGGCAAATTATGGTAGATGCCATTACTGGTTGTGGCCAGGGTTCAAAGCCCCTAATGATGAGGAGATAAAAGACCCTATTTTGAATCAAAAGGTGGCTGATGTTAAAGCCAAAATTGTTGAGTAGCGTGAGATATGGAGGAGGAAGGGTTGCACCATCATGACTGATGGTTGGACTGACAGAAGAAATAGAACACTGTTGAATATTCTTGTCTCCTCATCAGGTAATTGTACTTTGTATTTTGTAAAGTATATTTATCATTGATTTAGTGACTAAGTTTTTTTATTTTTTATTTTACTAAATCTCTTTTATTTTCTTTCTTAGGTAGCACAGTGTTCTTGAAGTCAATTGATGCTTCAGGGAATGTAAAAAATGTTGAGTATCTCTATGGGTTGTTGGAGGAAGTGTTGGATGATATGGGTGAGGAGAATGTGGTGTAAATAGTGACTGATAATGCAGCAAATTATGTTGCTGCAGGTAAACTTCTTATGGAGAGGCACCCCACATTGTTTTGGACCCCTTGTGTTGCTCATTGCATTGACCTCATATTGGAGGATCTTGGTAAAATTCCATGGATTAAAACATGTGTAGAGATTGGAAGGAATATTTGCAAATACATATATAATCATGCTTGGGTCTTCAACCTTATGAGAAATTTCACAAATAAGAAAGAGTTGTCTCGTCCAGGAATTACTCGATTTGCAACAAATTTTATCACGTTGCAATCCTTGCTTCAATCCAAGGCCGGATTGAAACGCATGTTTGTAAGTGAGAAGTGGCCGACATCATCATATGCAAAGACCACTGCAGGGATTGAGACGGCTGATCGGGTTTTTTAAGAGCATAGGTTTTGGCAACCGGCCAAGGAGATTTTGCGGTTAATTTTCTATTATATTTTTCATTATTGTTCTCATTTCCATTTCATTTCCTTATTTTTATTCACACTTGTTTATGTAAAACTTAAAACTTAAATCTTAATGTTGCAACTTGCAATTTGTGATCACAGTTCATAGAGCCTCTTGTTGTTCTCCTATGAGTTGCTGATGGAGAGAAGCCCGCAATGGGCTACATTTATGAGGGAATCAGGCTAAGTATGGTCCCATATGGGACATCATTGATCGATGATGGCACAATCTGCTTCATAGGCCTATACATGCAGCTGCCTACTACCTTAATTCGACATTCCAGTTTCGCTCGGATTTCAAGGCCGATGACAAGGTGTTGAGTGGGCTCTACGAAGTTGTAGAGTGAATGTCACCTGATTCATCAGTTGGAGCACACAGTCCGTGAGGTAGAGATGTTTAGGAATGCACAAGGAGACTTCTTCTCACGAGACATATGCAAGCAAAACTAGACACAAATGATGCCAGGTAAAAATCTAATCAAGGCATAGTTTAAAATTTAAATCTTAAACTTTTCTATCTATGATTCTATTACCATTATCATAAACTCAAAGTTATAGAATAGAAATGATTTTTATTATTTTTTTTTGTTTTAGATGCATGGTGGGAGATGTTTGGTAATAAGGTGCCAATTCTACAAAAGATTGCAGCTCTTATCTTGAGCCACCTATGTAGTGCTTCAGGATGTGAGCACAATTGGAGCATGTTCGAGCATATTCACTCCAAAAAGCGCAATAGGTTGGCGGTGCAAAAGTTGAATGATCTTGTGTTTCTTCATTACAACCTTCGCCTCCATCACAAACAGATCTTGGGCATTGACACATCTCCTATCACTTTAGAGGAGGTTGATCCATAGGTAGAGTGGAACACTGAGCTTGATGATCTTGTCTTTAGTGATGGAGACTTAGAATGGGTTGATTAGGTGGATTGAGAGGCAGAGGCAGAGGCAGTAGCGATGGCAGAGGAGGAGGCTAGAGCACGAGGAGACCCATTGGAGGACCCCAAGATCGAAGATGATGTGGATGAGGATGAGGATGATGATGTGGATGTCACTGAGGCTGAGCTTGAACCTCGAACACAGGCAAAGATCATGGCTACAAAATGTTTCGGGACCTATCTTAGGTGAACACATAGGACAGTTGCGGGGTCGAGTGATCAGTGATCATTGATATTGGCTCGTCTGAGCCTTATACTTCTAGGCTCTAGCTTTTATGTTGAACTTGATATATGTTTTGAACTTTTGATGACATGGATTTCATGTTCCATGTATTTTGTAGACATTTGACACTATCTATATTTCTAATGTGTTATTTAGTTTAGCTTATTTCCTTCAGCGCAAGCCTAAAATTTGCATTTATACTTATGTACTTATGTGATCAATGTAAACTTGTGTATGTGCTTCTATTTGATGAGATTATTGTGTCTTTATTGTTTATTTATTAAAGGATGCGTGAAACAGGTTTTAAATCCTCAAAAAAATTTGAATTTCTTGGGTTTTTCAATTTGCCGAGTTTGGGCTCCGAGTCCGAGTCCGAGTCAAAAATCAGCTTGTCAAGTCCGAGGCGAGTCCGAGTCTTGTAACCATGATGAGAAGCATTGTCATGATCTAACAAACTTTGATTAACTATTCTGAAACTATCTGTTTCCTTGATCATGCTTGATGTAAACTGCGTGATGACTTTGATTGATCTTCCTTGCTCACAATACACTTGGTGGGATTAGACTCCTCAATGTGCTAGCTTTGATTCTTGGATTTCCGAAGGGAATTCAAGATTGTAAAACATTCCTTCATCATGTAAATTATCTTTCCTTCTGACTAATGCCTTGACCTTGATTTCATGACTCGAGCTTGATCTTGATGTTGTTTGCAGTTCATATCTTCATCCTACATGGATAGGTTTCACAAACCTACAAATTGGTATACCCTCAAAACAATGTTGAGATGGTGATTATATCTTTCATTTCCATATCAGATTTGAAGTGCTCCAAGGTCTGAATCACATGTTTGGAGATCTCATTCCACACCTTTTATATGCAAATGCAGGGTTGATTACACAGAGATTGTGATCTGAGAATGCCTTTAAAATCAGGATAATGATCTTCAAATTGATTCTATTCTCCTTGTTACTGTGTGTTTGATCAATGAAATGATTAAATCTTCTTTCCAAAATCGCTGTTATAGGTGAATTCGCCCTCTTGCAGATTAGTGTTTGATCAATGAAATGATCAACCCTTAAAATCGCTACTTGTAGAGAGCTTTGCCTTCAAAATTGTGATTTTCAGAGGTGCAGATTTGAATATCAAATTGATTTCTCCCTCTTTGCAAATGTGTAACGATCAAATTTGCCTTGCTGATGTAGACAATGTTGTCTTCAAAATTGTGAATTCAGAGATAAAATCTAAATGTTGAATTGATTTCTTCTTCCTTGCAAATAAGTGTGTGATCAATGAAATGATCAACTTTGCAATCACAATCTCTGCTATTGGTGAATTCGCTCCTCTCTCAATGTGTAATGATTCAAATTCGCTTACTTGATCGTTGATCTTCAAATCAATGTCTTCTTCACAATTGCTGATGTAGAGGGAGTTCGTCTTGCTAATGAAGATAAAGTCGCCCTTTCAAATCTGTATGTTGTCTCTTGTAGTTCGCTGTCTTTAAATCGCAGAGCAGATCATATTGATTGATTGATGCCTTAGTGTGAAGGTCACCACTCTTCTTATATAGGCACTAGAGGCTAAAGGTTATGTGTCTCTTCATTTCAAACCTTCTTAGGCCGACTTTTCATCTTATTAAAAAAACTTTTACTTGCTCTTCGGAGGCCGACTTTGTATTATTAAAACTTTTAATTTTCTTGATCCTTCAACATTGGCGGCTTTCTATGGGGTCATTACATGTTTTGCTTAGGGCGGAAAATTAAGGGGGCATTGCAAGTTAAGACCATGGCGACAATTAAGGGTACCATTGCATGAAAAGATCATGGCGGAAATTTTGATAGTCATTGCAACTCCCTACCTAAGGTGGCATTTCAAGTCACCATTGCATGCAATGGTCAGGGCGGCTTTTCAAATGGTCATTGCAAGTAGAAACTTTGATTGCTTTCTAAGTAATAATTGCAAGTTTAACTACCTTGGCGGAAATTTGAAGGAGCATTGCAAGTTGATCTTCAAGTCAGATTTTTAGGACACTATTGCATGTTTTGCTTGAGGTGAATTTTGAAGGTACCATTGTAACTTAGCCCCTGAGTCGGATTTTTACACCACCTTTGCATTAAATCGGATTTTAGAGGGGTCATTGCATGTTTGCCACCAAGTCGGAATTTTGACCCCCCTTTGCAAGTGTTGACCTTAGCGATGTTTTACTAACACCTTTGCAACTCCAATACTTAGTCAAGTTTATGATTTACCTTTGCATTACATGTCTTGGGCGACAAATTGGAGTAGCATTGCAAGTTTTGTTCTTAGGCGGTCCATTAAGTGAACATTGCAACTCTTCACCTAGGCGGCTTTTCAAGATCCCATTGCAATCTGACACCTTAGCAACTTTTAGAAGGGCATTGCAAGTTAATCACCAAGGTGGCATTTTTGGGGGGTCGTTGCAAGTAGAACATCAAGTTGGTTTTCAGAGGCACCTTTACAAGTCAATCACTTGATCAACCAATCTTAACTAGCTTTGCAATTCACTTCTTTAGTCAACCAATCAGGTGACCTTTGCAACTTGTCATCAAGGCAGATTTTGGAGACACCTTTGTAGTGAAGACCTTTGCTGCTGAAGACCTTTGCAGTGCAAAGCTTGAGTGGTGAAACTGAATTGCTTTACAGTTTGAGACTTGATCGGCCAAATTAGATAGCTTTACAATACAACCTTGAAATTGTTAAGCTTAACATTTATCAAGATCGATCTTTTGAGTAAACTCTTGCCTTTGTCAGGTTTCACATCAAAACCCTAGTTCATGTCATCTCGAACCCCTAATGCCCTCTAACTTGCAAATTGACAACCTTTGGGTCCCCATTTGCAATGGGGCGATGTGTGAAAACATCACAACAATGCCCTTAAAGGTTGCACAAATTCAAGCATTCATTAGATCATGAAACATGTGGATCAGACATTGAAAACTGGACAAGTGATATGTAGGCATCGGTATACAATGGATCTCTAGGGAATGTTATAGAAAGTTGTAGATGTGTGATGTACCTTGTTAAGTGCTGATTCCTTAGGTTCTTCAATGCTAGTGGGCTCAACATTTGGATAGTTATGCTTTGTACTCATGGTTGGGAGATAATCAAGGTTAGAGGGGTCAATTTCCAAGTGAGTGCACCTCATATATATGTCAAAGGGAACGTGCAGGTGGGTGACAAACCCTAGACAATGGTCGCGATCAGATTATGTTAGCGCTTTGTAGGTTGAATTTGCACTCATAGCACTTAGGAGACTATCAAAAACCTTGCACTAATGTATGATAGTGGTTTGCCTAATTATGGAATGATCCTTGGTTTGTCTCCAAGCTTTGGCAATTGGGCTTTGATTTCTTGATGGAATCAAGTTGAAATAGGCCCAAGAACTGATAATTTAGCTAAACTACTATTCTGAAAATCTAATGTAATAGTGATCTTTCAGTAGAGGGGTTTCATCCTCACGTGATAGGCTTAGTTTGTGCCTAGGTCTAGATAAATACCTAACTATAGCTTAGGCTCCAACACCCTAAATTTCATGCCCACAATGGTACACAACATAGACAACAATTTTTTTGAAAATGTTAAATAAACTCATTGACATCTACGCACATCATAATGATGCGATGCCTATCACGTGCACTTGAGGATGTCACATGCACAATGTCATACCAAGTATGCCACCTAGAAGGCGGGGAGAGGGGGAAAGTAAAGTTGAGTGCTGTGAATCCTAGGTCGCCACTCTAATATGAAGGCTGTTCTATAAGGGTTAGATGTCTTGTGATAAACAAAAATCTCAAGGGGAAAGAACTCTGAGCATCAGTTCCCTCAGGGTTGTTTGTGTGAAGAGATGGTAGTCAAGTGCTTAGGACGAGACCTCTGTTTTAATGCACTCACACTATTCAACTTAATTAACATAAACACAAAACCTTTTAAGGATTGATTCCTCACAGACTTAATAACTTTTTTTATTTACATATTGTTGTGAAGTTTTCACACATCGCCCCATTGCAAATGGGGACCCCCACTTTTTTTGTTTTCTTGGATAGTTGTTGAGTCTTTTAGCTGTTCGCCTTTGCTTTGAAGAAGTGTAGTATCTCAGGTGGCTAAGATGTAATCAAGACAAGTCTCTCTTCAGGATGAAGTCAAGCACAACACCTCCTTTGCCCAACCAAGCTGCTGACCTGCCTCTCCCAACATTGCCAGTGGGTGCCCTAGCTCGATCATTTCCCATTTCCATCTCACACCCTCACCTCTTCCTTCCCGTGGCACCCCCTTTCCAAACTCTTTACCTTCAGCCCTTCCACTCTCACTACCACGTAGCATACTTGGGCCCCACCATAGACATTAAACATGGAGAGTTAATTTTTTTTTAAGAACTCTTCTGCTGGACCCCACCGAACTTTAAACCTAAAAATTGAAAATGTTTTTTTATGGCATTACCATTGCCTTTAACCCCTTCCTCACCACCTTGGCATGTTGGCCCCACAAAGCATTACGGAGGAGATCAAAAATGTTTTTAAGGCATTGATAATGCCACTTCAGCATAGAGGCTAAACTGAGATCAGCACTTCCTTTGGGTTAAGAAGTGTGAACTCAGCTCACAATTTATCTTTGATCACCTTCAAAATCACAGAATAAAAAATTTGGCTGTGTCATGAAAATGATTGAGGCTGTCATTGCTTTTGACACCCTTTGTCATTGCTTTCGACACTCTCTATCATTGCTTTCGACACCCTATCATTGCTTCGAACACCCTATCTTTGACCAAGACACCTCATCTTTGACTTTGATGATCTACAAACAAGACGGTGTCTTTTATGATCAAGCCTAGTTCGATTTGGAAAAAAGAGAAGCAATTTCTTGAACTCCAAACAATGCAAGTCATTCAATAGATGCAATAAATGAAGAATGATGATAACTCTAGTAACATTCGATGATGCCACCTTAAGGCTGGAGTTTCCACAATACAATCTGTATGCCACATCCAATGTAAATTTTAAAGTTCAAAGGATGAACTGAAACGATGAATGCAAGGCATTTGGTGAGAGTTGTCGCACAGATCAAAACATTTAAAATTGATGCCCGCAATCTCGTGGAAGTCAATATGAATCATTACATTCGATGTAACCAGCTGATTCATAATCAAAGAAAGGATTGAGATACAAAACTCGAGAATGTTTTGACATGGTTGATTGAAGCACATTTAATGAATGGTGTTCATTTCATGAATTGATAAAGGTGCATTTAGTTTAAGTCGCTGCACAGAAAAATGCATTCAAGATGATGACAATGAAGTTGATTTGATCAATCAAACCTGTTAAAAGCGAAGGAACCAGGCAATTTTATTTAATTACCACGATTGCAAAACGCGAAGACCCTTTTGAGACTGATTGCAACACATTTGATATGATGCCTTGTATGCATTTAATGGAAGGTGTGATTTAAAATCGATGATGCACCATCATTTTGTAATAAGACGCTTTTATTTAAGAGATGAAAATGATGACTATATCACATTGAATGAAAGTGACCAAGAAGTTCATCATTTTAAATGCAGTTCATTAAATGAAATACGCCAAACAGTGTGATGAAGTATCGAATTTATTACTGACAAAGAGCAATCAAACGAATTTGTTGATCATTTCATTTGATCAACATTCAAATTCGTTATGTTTTAGATGCAGCAATTCATGTTTGACAGCGATTGGAGGTCGTCATAGAGGCAGCCAATTTGACTTCATCATCGAATCTGCCCATACTTCATCAGGTGAATTACCTTTATTCATCAGTGAATTCATCTTTCAAAGGTGGCTATAATTTTTGTTTCAAACAAGAATCATTTTAATCAAGTGATCAAGACCGGCGATCTGAGAGACAATTACATTGAAGCAAATTGCTCCATTAAGATTGGCGAACTTGTCACTATTTGAACCACAGTGAATTCATTTTTAAGGTGGCAGTGTTGTTTGTTGATGACAGCGAATTAGAGCAATTCCCATTTTGTTTCAGAGTGATATGCTTTGACAGCGATTTTGAGGCCAAGACTGATTATGCTAAAGTCACTCCAAGGCCTGGACGAATTTGACATACAGCACATGCACTGAGTGTGATCAGCCAGTTTGGAGGAGATCACTGTGCCTACATCAAGGTTTACCCAAGGTCCAGCAATCAATTGAAGGTACACTCAGCTATAGAGGTTATTTGGTCAAAATTACAGAAACATCGATATATCAGTTCACTTTGGAATAAGTTGCAGATCTGAAACAGTGCTTATTTCATTATTCTTGTGTGAAATTGAGCATCAGTTTTTGATTGATTCAATTTCTTACTAATTTCCTTCACAAGGTTTTTCTTTTGTTCTTAGATGCTTTACTTTAATGAGTTATGATCATCTTAGAACATTTTACAAGGAATTATTATTAGCTTAGGATGATCATGTTCAATCAAGGTGTAAGAGATGTAGCCTAGGGTTTTAAGCTTATCATTCTAGATTAGGATTCCTAGCCTAGGTGATTGATTCCTATTCGCAAGCAAATGTCATCTCATAAAACTAACTCAGGCCACTTTCATAGGGTTTGTCCAAGGCAACGACACCATCTATCCGAGGCAATGACACCATCCATTTTAAGCAAAGATAGGGACCAATGACGTGATCAATGTGATGATTCATTGCAACACTTCAAGTCTTAGAAGGATACAAGGAAGCTGATCGAAGGAAAGGATTTCACAAAGAATACACAAGGAGGGGTAGGATCAATGCACTTCAAGACACGATGAAGATCAAGCATAGGCAAGACAAGGTTCGATGCGAGAAATCATCAAAAGGAGTAATGAAAAGCAACATCAAGGTGAAGGATAGCATCAACATCAAGCATTCAAGGGTGAGTTTTGCACAATCTTGTGCCAGTATAGCTAGATGAAAGCTCAAGAATGGAAGAGATCAAGACAAGTTTCAGAAGAGTTAATCAAAGTTAGAAGATTGATTTGAGCTAAGTCGTCATCACATCAAGCGCTTGGACATGTTGAGTATCAAGAGATATACCTCAGTTAATTACAACTTGTGATGAGTTACAAAGATCGAAGTTGAGGTGGCGACTGGTCATCAATTATCCAATCACATTACTTCAAGAGAAGGCATCCATATTCAATGTATCTAGTTCATCCATCAAAAGAGATAACTACCACATGGGCACAAAGTTTGATGTACCTACCATCACCATTTATTGGTTGAATTTTCAAAGGACATGTGTCCCATCAAATGTAATTGTATCATTGGTCAAGCATTAAATGCTTTGCAATGGGTGTAACAAACCCTAATTAGGTTTTCTATCTTTCAATCTTGGCCATTGATTGTGAATCAATTTGAGCCACTAAATTGTAATGAGAGCACTATAAAAGGCCTCACTTCTTCATTTGTAAAGTTAATAGTTAATAGTTAGTAACGAATAGAGTAGCAAATAGTAGATAATTAGAGTAGAGTAGGAAGAGAAGGCAAAGATTGTTGCCAAGACATTGTTGCAAGAAGCATGTAGACTTCATTGAAGATATGGTGATATTGATATGTTGATTCAACAATTTGCAAGGTCTCTACTTCTCATTTGAGTTTCATGTTATTTAATGAATGGAAGACTTTGTGTATGATCAATAGTGAAATTCTTATATCCATACTACTAACACCTTGCCGATGGTAAAGTACCCTGCATAGTCAACTGGATCTATTTAGCCAAGCTTAACTTCAATTATTGCTCCTTGATTGATATGCATCAACTTGATGGTGTCTATGCTCATAGTGATGGTTCAAAAATCATAAAGCTATCCTTAGGAGATTGCACTAGCCTTGTGGAGATGTTCATAGTATGTCGAAGAAAGACTTAGTTGAATTTCATCAAAGATTGTCAATGTTACCCCGAGTTTCTGGGACAGGGACGGCAGGGGACGGCGGGACGCGTTTCCGGGACGGCAAATTTTTTTGCCAAATTTGGGGACGGCGGGGGACGACAAAGGGGACGGCTATTAAAATATAGGAAAAATTTAAAATATATAGGAAAATTTCAAAATTCTAAATGTTCATATGAAAACATGGATAAAGCATGCATACATACATTATATTCATATGAAAACAATAAAACATGGAAATAGCATGTGTATGATACTATGAAAAGTTGAAGACATTTTAGAATGTAAATTCTGAACATACAACATTGTTAATACTCAATAGACAATATGCAATTATGCATTCATAAATCAGAATTTCAATTCATTCACATTGTCAATATGCATATCATAATAGATATTAAAGAAATAACATACAAAATGTCAAAACAAAGAGGTTAAATTTTCCCTACTTCTATCGACGCGGTTTCCCCCCATATTTTTCAACGGGGGTTTGGGGGCAGCGCCCCCAAGGTGGGGTCAAGGGGCATCGCCCCTTGCGGGGTCAAGGGGCAGCGCCCTTTGCGCGCCCCGCGAGGCCAAAAAAACTTATTCTTTCATAAAGGTGTTGGGTGTTATTTTTCTATTAACTCGCCGAGTTTGGCGATTTTTGGGCGATTTTCTAATCTCTGTGTCAAAATGCCCAAAGGCTACACTGCTGCCATATAGTTTCATTGTCAAAATTATGAATTAAATTAATGTTATCTTTTAATTTTTTTATTTTTAATAACAATTTGAATTAATAAGGGGCCTATATTAGAAAATTTAAAAAAAAAATTGAAAATATAACTTTTTTTTTTTTTTTAATATTTTTTAATGGCCTTAGATAAGGTGGACGTCTGGCCGTACGGCCAGGGGACGTTTCCCCCCGTCCCCAAATTGCCCTATATTTTTAGGGGACGTCCCCGAAACGGGGGGACACCTGCCCTAGCCTTGGGGGACATCCGTATGTCCCGGGACGGATTGGGGACGTCCCAGCCGTCCCCAGCCGTCCCCGGGACATACGGACGTCCCCCAAGGCTAGGGCAGGCGTCCCCCCGTTTCGGGGACGTCCCCTAAAAATATAGGGCAATTTGGGGACGGGGGGAAACGTCCCCTGGCCGTCCCCAAGTCCCCGAAACGTCCTCGGGATGGGGATGGGGGTTTTTAGGTCGGGGACGCGTCCCCGGGTAACTCTGAAGATTGTCCATTGCTCTTACATTCCTAGAGTTAGATTATCTTCCTCAACCCTTATCCTTTTTTCCTTTTCCAAATCAAGTGGAATCTCACGTTCCAGCATCATTCGAGCATTCAAGCATTCAATGTAAGTCCACCTTGTGATTCTAGCAATATCATATCATATACAACTGAGTCTATCCAAGAGCACGTCAAGACCTGACATACGAGAACCTTGGAGTCGTCCCAATTGATCACGCAGCTTAGCATTTGGGATTCTTTGTTCAAGAGAGGATAGAATACTTAGTATTTTATTATGTATTGCATAGTGCTTAAAAACACCATCAACCCTTATTTAATTTATTTTTAATAATCTCAACTACAAGTGGTTAGAGGAAAGGGTTTTATTTAAGTTCCTTCTTCCCAAGGTCTAACCAGACTAAATGGACATGATAATAGCAATTCTATTGTTAATTAATGGTACATATTCATGATCCCAAAATGCATGCTTGAGAGCATTATAACATAACGAGTTGCATCATAGTACTACTAGGCCAAGTTAATATAATACTATGTTATATCCAATAATAAATTCATTTAAGTTTACAACAAGATTATCATTTTTATTATTTGTGTTAAATATAATGTGCTAACCCTAGATTTTGAATTAAGGCTAAATATTGCATAGTTTACTTTAGACATAAATGGGATTAATGAACCTTTACATGTGGAAATCATCCTTCCCATGAATTAAAACTTTAACACATATAGGGCAAATTTATTAAGAGACTAAGAAGGAAAAATGTTAATGTTATACTCATAAGAACACTATTCAAGGGCTTACTGTTGACGTGTCTTTTATGACAACGTCTAACACATAATAGAGCTGCCCAAGCTTTGAAACTGTCCACAATAGATGTAGTAATCATGTTCCTTGAAGAGAATATTATTACAAGGTTTGGATGTTCGCATGCATTGGTGTGCGACAATGGCCCCACATTCTCATCTCTGAAGTTTTCCAACTGGGCATTCGAATATGGAATCAAGCTGAAGCTCTCTTCGAATTATTACCCCTAAGGTAATGGACTGGTAGAATAAACAAATAAGAATTTGTTGAGTGCAATCAAGAAGCTGTTGGATAATAATCTCAAGGATTGGCATACACAGTTGAGGTTTGCCCTTTGGGCAGATAGGACAATAATGAAGAGTTCCTTGGCAACATCTCCATACCATTTGGTCTACGGATAGGATCCAGTCTTTCAAGTGTAGTTGAGAATTCCGATTCTGCAATTTCTACAAGAATACTTGGATGGTGAAGATAGAGTTCAGACACGTCTCTCCCTGCTGTTGCACCTTGAAGAAAAGAGAGATCAGGCATTGGAGAATTTTGCAAAGCATCAAGGAGTGGTCAAATGATGGTTTGACAAGCAAGCTAAGATCAATTCTTTCAGGATTTCTGACTTGGTTTTGTGCTGGGATAAGGCCCATGAAAGAAGAGGTGACCATGAAAAGTTTGACAAACTATGGATGGGCCCTTATCAGATTTCTAAAATCCTTGGAGATAATGCATTCAAGTTGAAGACATTAATAGGAGAGGATATTCCATTGCTCATCAATGGACAATTCCTCAAACATTATTTCCAGTCGTAGGTTTCCTTCTGAGGCTTGCATTGTACTATAGTAGTCAAGGTTTCCCTTTGTTTTGTTTGTTTTCCCGTTCGGTTTTGGTTTTCCCTTTCCTTTTGGGTTTTTGTTAGTTTTTTTTTTTTGCTCTGGGTTTTGGTTTTGTTTTTGGTTTTCAGCCCTTGGTGCTGGTTTCCCTTAAGCCTATCTGCTCAAGTGGTTTTGCTTAGGTTTAGGGTTTTGAGTGGCCTGAATTGTTTGGAGTTTCTGTTTGTGATTGGGGTGATGATGTTTTCTTTGCACAAGTCTGGTTGTATTCCACTTATGTTGTATCATGACACCTAAGTCTTGAGATTGTCATACTTCACATGCCTAATCAATTGCTCCGAGTCATTTCGATTTCTTAGGAGAAGCTATGGATGGTGAAAACCTTACATCTTGCTTCAGTGCCACTGAAATTTCCAAACCCATAGCAGGCTTCACTGCTTACGAGCCAAAGAAATTGATGGAAATAAAATGCAATATCAAAAGAAAGAAAAGATGAAAAAATAAAAAGAAATATCAAATTATTGGCTCTGGGAGTATGCAGATAACTCCACTGGGGCTCTGGACGCCCGACTGGCAATGGAGAAATATTCATGAAATTTCATAAACAACCTTGTTGGAGCTATGGATGCTTGATTGGCAGTGAGGCAATGTCCCAGATGCTTTTAGCTTGCCATAACTGATTTTGGGAGTTTGGATGGTCTTGTGAGATGGAATTAATGCATATGCACATACTTAAACAATCTTGGATGAAAGTGCTTTAATATCTAGGTTCTAGCCCTGAAGTGTTTTTCAACACTTCACTCGTGGACTCTATTGGTTCCCAAATCAACAGATTGGAAAGTTCTAAAAGGATGCCAAGCTTTATGTTCAAACTTCCAAGTTGACTTGGCCAACTGACATAGTGATCCCTTAGGATTATTCACTTCTTACACTTTAGGCTCTGCAGGACCTAGGCGGGTATACCTATTCACCAACTGACTTCTCCAAGATGATGTTTTTAATAGCAGATTATACTATACACTGTATTCTGATTCTGATATTTATCTCCAAGTGGCAATTGCTTTTGAGATAAAATAATCTATTCTTTAGCTTCTTCTAACTTCTATTTGTTCCTACTTCCTACACTTATATCCTACTTATATCTTCAAGCTGAAACTGAAAATGTAAATGTTTTGAGTAATAGTAAGTATGATTTGATAATTGATCAATGCCTTCCTATCTCTTGGGCTACAGAGTCATTCCTTTGTACAATCTCACGCATAACCCCTGTGAGACAATTTCTAAACCCACCCCTTGGATGGATCTGTCAACTTATCTAACCCTCAATACTATTAGAACCAATGTTTCCCACAACAATAAGTCTGATTGAGTTTAACTTCTCCTTGAAAAGACCAATCAGCAAAATCACAAGGATATGGTCGTCACAAATGATCTTGTTTTATCAGATTATTATGACAATCAACAATTCTTTCATAAGAGAATTTAAGACAACATTCATCTATTGGAAATGAAAATCATAAGAGAATTGATATCTAAAACAAAGATCTTTTTTAGCACAATTGAATTGAAACACTGGATCAATTACCGAAAATGAAAAGTCAGAAAAGTATCTATCTTCTATTGATTATATTAGAAAATGATTACATTACATATTTGTAATAAAGTGAGGGGTCAAGCCCCTTCAAAGAGTCTTTTGAAATTAATCTAATCATATGATAACTAAATGCCTTAATATTTGATTAGGCACATATGTACTTTAGTTAGGTGATTAGCATAGCTTTGGCTCAAGTAAGTGTCACAGTCTTTAGTGATGCCTTTAACTATGCTCTCTGCAGTGAACATTTCTTCCACATGATTGCTGATTGTGTCTGGATCTCCCTTTTGGGCTGCTTTTATTGCATCGCGCAGGTACTTTTGACATTCTTGGACCCACCTGATTTGTTCTTTCAGTTTTCCATCCTCAGTCATCAGGGGAGGTATCCTTTTTCCTTCATCAAAAACAAAATATCTCGACTCTTCCATTAGCTGTTCTGTATATTTATTGTGGGCCTCCATCAAACTTTCAATTTCCTTGATCATAGTTGGATCTGGGTTACTCCTCTCTTGGACCACATCAAGTTTCTCTTCCAACCGGTCCTCCAACCTCTTATGCTCTGAAATGGCAAGATTATTCTTTGAACAGGTGGTCCGGCACTTATTCATCCATGTCATCATGGTTTAAACCTGTTTTGAATGAATACTGACATGACATCAAATTTAGCATTAGCCAATTGGTTTTTCAATTGTTGGTTCTCTTCTTTAAGCTTACTGTTTTTGTCTCTTGGCTGTGAGCTCTCTCCTTGTGTAAGCATGGGTGTCCACCCTGCTGTATTTATCATGTCCTTTAAGAATTCAATTTCTTTAACCAATCTTTCATTCCTAAGCCTGTAAGCATCACTTTCTTTCATGACCAATTGGATTTGAGCTTTATTTAATTTGGTTATGTTAATGCCCAAATCAGCAGTGACTACATGGTTTGTTTCTCCTACTTTAAAAGTCATTACATGCCCAACTCGGTGTCTACAATCATGGGCTTCTTGTGTGGTGGATATAGTGCCCAAATCCGGAGTGAATGTTCATCTGGGTTATATCCCCATCCAACAAAGATTTGAGTCACTCCTGCAGGACTCAACTTATGCTTTACACCACTATTGTGCAAAAAACTATTAAACATTGTTGGTGTCTGTTTTATCATCTACCAAACATTAGAATAGGATACCTGAAAGTATTCTATCCTCTCTTGAAAAATCACTACTGATTCCAAGGTCTATATGTGCGAACAAGCAACTTTAGTGAAATAGCTTCTTGGGTAGTGTATGCTAAAAATCTCATCCCGTACGGTAGTGACCCCGCCTCGATTCCACCATAGCGGGGATGCCCTTTTAGTCAACCCTTGGACTACCCCCGGTCTGCAATTCTCCTCCCTCAAGTTAATAGCTGCAGATCCCCTCTCCGTTCCCGTGAACCAACCAAGGCCACCCCAAGGGGAATTGCTGGGACGTGAGAGCCCTGGGGGACTTATGTTAACAAATGTCTTTATGTGAGATTTTGCCAAGATCAAGAGGCAATGGAAAGCACAAATAAGAGAGACAAAATATATGATAGAAATAAACTGTATTCTATCAAGATGAAAATACTGATCAACTGGATCATCAATCGTTACATACAATGAATATGAGCTTGCTTATATAGGCAAAGCTATATGGATATGTGAGCACACAAACATGACATGTGGCTCAATAAGAAACAAGGGTAGGTAGGAAATTGGTGTGGGTAGGTAGGAGAAACAATATAATATTCAACATGAGGTGGATCACCCACTGAATGTGGAGTGTAACAACAAGATCACACCATAAAAGGTGGAAATTCTCCTACACACACTATCCCAATGTGGCACAAACACCCAAGTGTCTCATACCCAAACTACTATGAAATGCATGTACCTAAGTAAACTTAAGTAAGGTGTAATAATATCCAAGATGAATAATTATTTACACCAACACCCCCCCTTAAGTGCAACTTAGGGGAATGCACTTAAGTCTACAATGCAACTAAGCAATGCAAGATGGGTCCTGGCTACGAGGTCATGTTAGGTACCCATGTACAAATGCAAATGCATGCAAACCAATGCAATGAAATCTCTCACAAAGAGGGGAAAGAGAGAAAAACCCAATGGGAAAAAACCCTTCCCCAAAAGAGAGATGAAAACTAGATACAAAGAACTCCCATAGAAGTATGTGAAGGACAAAACCCCATGTGAGGAAAAAGTCCCCCCCATATGAGAGAAGAAGAAGAGAAACTAGGAAGCCCCCCCTCAATCTGGAATCTGCACCAATGATAGAAGCTTGAAGATGAATGAAGAAACTGTTCCATAAATGTTGAACAACATTCCTCCCCTTAGGAAGGAACAAAACCAAAGGTGTATCCATGAAGTCTCCCCAACCATGAAGGGAAGATGAAGCAAAAATGCTCATGATGAAAGGAATCTCTGAAAACTGCTCAAGTGTCCTAATGTCGATGCTGAAAGGTACCCCCTCCAAAGGTGGTAAACTGCGCCACACTGCTGAAAAAGGCACTCCAAGATCTAGTGGAGATGAATGTAGAACAATATCTAAAGACTCATATGTCTCCTCAAAAGATAAAGAGACCTCTTCCAAGTGTTGTACAAAAGTGTCCACAATCATGTCAACCTCTAAAGATTGATCATGTAGAGAATGCACAAGAGGGTTAGAGTTATCCCTTGCAACAATCAAAGAAGGATCATCTTCATCAAAGAGAAGATGAATGTCATGAATGGTGTCTCCCAAATCTGCAATGTAGGAGTCCACAAACAAACCTGCAATGTCTGTCAAGTAGGCATCCCAATCAATTGAAGTTGGAAGACATGAAATATCCTGCTGCACTAAATCATAAGAAGGCAAAACTGTCGCACGAGATACATCATCAGGTGCAATAGGTGGTGTGATATCAATAGAAGGAGATGAAATGCAAGGCTCAAGAACGGGGTCACATGTGAGAATCCCCAAGTTCAAATGCCCAAAGTTCTCCTCAAAATCTGAATCATCAACATAGGAAGAACCAACCTTATCAATAGGACCAAAATCTGAAAAAGAGTACAACCGAGATGCATGATCAACCACCCCAGTCGCAATGATAGCTCCACTCTCCAAGTCTCTAATGATAACTGAATCAGGTGTGAACTCCACAGTTTTCCTAGTTGCCCCATGTGTGATTTGATAGATGGAAAGAAGATTATTTGTCAAGTGGGGTACACACAACACATCATTGAAGGAGTTATCCCCAATGGCAATAGATCCTTTCCCAATCACATCCATGTATGTATGATTGCCCATCAAAATCCGCGGCATGTGGCAAGGCTCAAATGTAGAAAACATAGACTGTGAAGATGCCATATGATGAGAAGCCCCTGAATCTAGAAGCCATCTCCCTGAATCATGACTTGTAGTAGCACAAAGAGCTTGTCCCTTTCCTTTATCTGTCCCAAAAGAGTGATCCTTTCCTTTATCCTTGGAAGAAGAAGCCGATGTAGACATTCTATAAGGTAGGTTGATTCTATTCATCTCAAGAAGATTCTTCAAGTCATCAATATCCTTCTTATAACAATGATGTTCATCATGTCCTGACTTCTTGCAATATCCACAAAAAAGATTGTCCTTATATGATTTCCTCTTAGGTGAGAATGGTGAATCACCTTGTTGTGGAGAGGAAGATTGTGCTCCATCTTGTTGTGGTTTCGACTTAGGTTGCTTTTGATTCTTGCTTTTTCCTTGATTACTTTGATTCCCTTTGTTAGCCACCAAAGCTTGTGACTTTGAAGATTTGAGAATCCCCATCGTGGTCAACTTATATTGCTCAGGTATCAACATCTCCGTGAATGAATCAAATGAGGGAGAAGTGTATGAGGAACCTTGAGCTAACCTATGGGTGTGAAAGATAGATACAAAGGCTGCATACTCTGAAGGAAGCTTGTCCAACAAGTTATAAACCAATTGAGCATCCTTTTTGTCAATTCCACAATCCTTTAGCTTTGCTCTTAGCTCAGTTGCTTTTGTGATATAATCTTGGATTGTATCAAAATCCTTGAAATCCAAAGTTGTGAGTTCACTATCAAGCTTGTAGCCCTTAATCTCATCAACTTGACCATACAATTTCTTAAAAATATCCCAAGCCTCTTTAATTGTTGTACACTTATCAATGTGAAAAATGAGGTCATTTGATACATACTTTCTAAGAGTTCCAAGTGCCATAGCATTCTTAGTAAGCCATTCAATTTGAGCATTAGGATCAGCCTTAGGATCAGGTGGTGTTGTAATAGTTTCATTTACATAATGAATGTGTCCTTTTTCCATTAGTTTACTCCATGCCTTAATTTTCTATGATGCATAATTATGAGGAGTTAAAAGTGGAAATTTAGGAGAACCCATAGCACCAAAATGAAAAAACACAAGATAGAGAGAGGCACAATCACACAAGACACCCCCCCAAAATACTCAATCAAGAAATCCCCCCAAAATGGTGATTTTGACATTTTATACTTAGTGCGTATACAATGGGCCACTTGCAAAACAAGACAAAGTGGACTTCTGATTTCAATTTACAAATTCTCAAAATGATATCTAAGAGACTTCAACAAATACTGCTAGTGATCTAAACTGAAATCCAAGCAAAATGCAAGTACCAAATATGCCAAAAATGGCCAAATACTGAAAGTACAATTTCTACTTAAAATCACTGCAAACAGATGGCAGATTATGAAAGTAGATGAAAAAATATGCACTTAAAAAAAAAACGGCACATGAAAAGGAGTCCATATGAGCCCAAACGAAGCTTCCAAAGTTGTAAAAATCGGGATTTCACGATTTTCTAAAAACCTGTATCCAAAAATCAGAAACCTCCTGCACCACTGTACAAATCACGAAATTCTACCCCAAAACAAAAAAAAATGCTCGAAAAACCAAGTTCGGATGAGTGAGATATCGCTATTTGGAAACCGCCTGCAAAATTATAATTTCTGGAAAATTTCCGCCGCAGCGTCAAACTTCAAATGCCTCTAGATTTGGACTTCGAAGTCCAATTTGGATGAAACAAAAGGCAAAACTGACTTTCTTGGTCCTCCTCAATCCAATGGTAACCTCAAATTTGACTCATCAAACTTCAATAATAACCTGCAATAGAAAACTCTAAAATACACAACCCCAAATAACATCAAATTTCTCTCAATTAGCAAACCAATGACACTCTAATGGCTCTGATACCATGTGAGATTTTGCCAAGATCAAGAGGCAATGGAAAGCACAAATAAGAGAGACAAAATATATGATAGAAATAAACTGTATTCTATCAAGATGAAAATACTGATCAATTGGATCATCAATCGTTACATACAATGAATATGAGTCTGCTTATATAGGCAAGGCTATATGGATATGTGAGCACACAAACATGACATTTGGCTCAATAAGAAACAAGGGTAGGTAGGAAATAGGTGTGGGTAGGTAGGAGAAACAATATAATATTCCACATGAGGTGGATCACCCATTGAATGTGGAGTGTAACAACAAGATCACACCATAAAAGGTGGAAATTCTCCTACACACACTATTCCAATGTGGCACAAACACCCAAGTGTCTCATACCCAAACTACTATGAAATGCATGTACCTAAGTAAACTTAAGTAAGGTGTAATAATATTCAAGATGAATAATTATTTACACCAACACTTTGAACTGTTGGACTTAGATGGATTTAGCAATTTTAGGCTCTCTTTTTTTATAGATTTTTTGGGATTTAGACTTTCAAAAAGGAGAAAAGAGATAGGGTTTAGGAAAGCTAATCTAATCTTACGAACTCCGGAGATGACATCAACTGGGTGCTCTCGAGAAACAAAACTTTGCTTCGCCACACTAGGGACATCTACACAAAGCCGGTGCAATCTTCAATGGATTGTGCTTATGATTAAGATGTTGGGATGCATAGAGGATGGGCTCAGACTAACTTTGCATGGTAAAATGGAAATCATCCATTCACCAAAAGTATGAGCGGAGATACACCATCAATTAACACTTATCAAATCCTTCATTCAAATTAACAACAATGAAAGCAAATCTAAATTAACTTTAACTAAGTGTTGAGGAAATTTAAACCATGTAAATCATTCAAACTATAGGGATTACAAAGCCTTAAGAGAAAGCGCACATGCAATATATTATTTGGAAATGACCTTATGCAACAATATGTCAAAAACCTCACACCCTCCAAATGAGAGGGGATAGCCTTATATAGTTTTTCAAAAACAAATGAACGACCGAGATCAAATAGTGATCAAGGGCCCAAATTGAAAGCTACAAACCCTAATTAGGGTTTCCCAAAGCACTACCAGCTTGAATGAATAAGAAAGTGACATGTGGCACAACTGCTAATCTCACTGAGGTGAGTGTCCAGTTTCTTCTTTCGCAGATTCGATGTACCTGGACACAATAAGCCTAACCTCCATAGTGACACTTGGCAAGCTGCTGATCTGGAAGTCGATGATGTCCACATCATCGGTACATGTGGCAAGGATTTTCTCCCACTCAATTGCTTGGGCAAGAAAGTTCTCATCAATGAAGAGAAATTTTGCAATCCTCGAAAGATCGCCCTTGTCAATCATCCCCGAGTCTTTGAAGAAGCTTGACTGAATCCTGGCTCTTAGGTTCTCTGCTTGCAAGTTCTTCTCCCTTATACTCTATTTCTTCCAGATCTCTGATGCTATATGGCACACCTTGCTCAAGATCTCCTTGACACTCTCCTCTGTCTCAAAGCACTTAGTCTCGAATTTCTTCAAAACTTCAATTCGGGTGACCAAGGCATAATACCAGGTGTTAAAGTCATACCTATCCCCGGCCTGTATGACACCTGCATCCACCAAAATTCTATTCGACAAGCCTCGGATAACCTTCAAATGCGGAAGTATTTCATCTTGAATTTTCCCCACGTCTTCCCAATTGGCAGTTAGGTCCTGGATACGGTTGACCAACGAAGAGGCTGACTCATGTGCTGACACTAAATTTTCCACCAGTATATCAGCACGTGTTGAAGCATCTGAAATCGACTCCTTGGCCTATGTGAATGTTCCCTTCATATCCTCACAATCCTTCATCGATTCCTGCTGAAGAGGTTGTGGAGGGGTGATCGGGATCTCATGGTTAAGTGGCCTGGTAAGATGGAGAACATACTTCCTCCATTGCTGGTTTTCTTCCTCAACCTTCTTTCTCTCTTCTCTCTCCTGAGCTAAACTTGCCTTGAGGGCGTTACAAGAGTCATCAAAGTACTGGATCTCTTGGTCTTGGGTGGGCTTACCCAGCTCTATAGTGGTGATCTTATAGTCCTCTGGGGCAACACTGTCCTGAGTTTTCCCTTCCTTTGGCACAGCTATTTGAACTGTCCTGAATCCTGCACTATCCCTCTGAATCAAAGAGAACTTTCTGGCTGGCTTGGGTGGTTTAGCTATGACTGGCTCATTCACCTTCTCCAGAAATGCTGCTGTGATCTCTTCAGAACATCCTTCCTTAGGGACCTTAGCCCTTATCCTTTCCCTTAGCCAATCAGGGA
Source organism: Cryptomeria japonica (assembly GCF_030272615.1). NCBI lineage: Eukaryota > Viridiplantae > Streptophyta > Pinopsida > Cupressales > Cupressaceae > Cryptomeria > Cryptomeria japonica. The sequence goes on along the minus strand of NC_081405.1, from coordinate 41,179,148 downwards.
TAGTTGATTGCTCTACGGTATTCTAATCAAACCCATCATCTGTCCTTCCTGGATTAGTAGCTATACCATCCAAGAAGACTATTGGAGATGCAGGCGTTTCAATTTACTCTTTGTCCGGATTTTGGACGACTACTTTCATTATTTCCTCGATCGAAGGAGAAGGCACTCTCACTTCATTATTAACCATACATATGTCCATCTCCCGCTCCTCAGCGACATTCTGATCAGGTATGGTAGATGTGGCACTTAGGATGGAATGACCTTCATTGGATTCCCGTCTCTCCCCTACAATCTTCTTTCCTATGGCCTTTCCAGAGCTTCCAACTAACTCCTTCCTCTTCTGGGACCCAACACTCTCTGGATTCCGGGCATCGCTTGCAGAGATACAAGGGTTGGAGGACAAAGAGTCATCTACTCCCATCAAGTCATAGGTGAAGGCCACACCTTTAGACTTCAATTGTTTTGTCCTTTCAGATGTCCACCACTTAGAATACTCAACCACCGACCTCATGAGGTCTGCCAGATTTGATTTCTCTCCCTCTGCCCAAAATATCAAGGCTAGTGATTCATTCTTCATCTTTTCAAAGCCCGGTTGCTGAAGCTCAAGGCTGTCCTCTACTTGGTCAGCAACTCTAAACACCTCCGTTGCTCTTACTAGGCTCAAGGGAATCCTCAACCAAAATCTCTTACTGATTTTGAAACTATTGGCTGCGTTAGCCCAATAATCTTCTAAATCAGCTCTGTGCTCAAATGTCATCCCTTCGACCCTTTTTATTTTGTGGAACGGATCAAAATTCTTCCTCGCGTTGTACTGATAAAAGGGATACCAAGCCAATTCCTTCTCAGCAGTGGCAACAACTTGTGATGACGGACATGTTTCCAGTCCATTCCCAATCGTGAGAGAGGAGGTTCACGCCTTCTTCTGCTTATCTCTTTGAATTGCCATATACCCCTCCAATTGCCTCACAACCTCGAGTAACACAACTCAGTTGGTAGGGTAAGCTGGAAGCTTATAGGGAGACCCGGTAAACCCCTGAATTCTGAGGTAAGTGAACTTCGGGTATTGGATATACCAATATCCAAGTCTACTGATGAAGTCCAGACTCTTGAGAGAGTCTTTGATGCAGTTCACCTTGCAACGGCTGTGTGATGTACATGAGAATCATTCACCCTTTTAAAATGGAACTTTTCTTCCATGTGGAGCTGGGGATAACAATCATAGACTGGAAACTGGTTTTCTTTGTTTCCCACTTCCCCTCTGCAAGTGAGACCTCTATATCTGTAGGTTCTAGCCAGGGAATAAAACAGGTACGAACTCATGAAGAAGGTCCTGTTTGCTTCCAGGTTCTTCAGCTGGCTATCCAAGTTGTTACTTATCATTCGAGCCCAGTCTATCATCTTCACTCCATTCATTATTTCATTAATAAAATAATACATCCAGGGCTCGAACAGAACACCTTGAGGATTCCCCATTATCCTGTTCAGCAGAACGATCATATCTCCAATATCTTCCTTGAAGTATGCTTTCATTAAGCTCTTCCTCTGAAGTTTGGAGGCACCTTTCCTTGGCTTATCCAGCCAAGAATGATTGACGATGGTGTCATGCTCCTCCAAGTGATCTTGATACATGCAAGCAGGTTCATCCTTGGTCACGTACGCATCGTTATGATACTCTAGGATTCTGAAGGCTTCTGTGATGGCCTCATCACTGATGTTCGCCAATACTCTCCCATCGGGTGCAACAATATCTCTACTGGCGGGGTTGTAATGCCTAGCACATTTAGCTACTAATTTGGTGCATTGCATGGTGGGAAGAAAACCAACAGCATGCACGATGCCACTCTTCATCATCTTCGTGCGGTTGTGTTAGGCACGAGATTGTCCAAATCAGACATTCGCTTCTTGAATTCCCTCAGATTGATGTGCCCAAGGTTAGTGTCGCTTACATTCTTCCACTTTGAAGTCATCCTTGACTCAGGAGGAACGTCCTTGTCCACTTGAAATTTCATAGTGCCTAGAATCTGCAATTAGACAATGAAGCTTAAGTTAGAAATTAATTCGTGAATTGAAGAAAATAGGGGCTGCGAATGGCTAAGTGTTTGAAGATTTCATTTCATTTTCATACTTAGCCACAAAAATGGATTTTCGTATATAAATTCTTCAATCCTAAGGATGAGTGATCACAATCCAACACCAAGTGTTATAACTTCAAAAACTCTCTTTTACTTAGTCAATAAAATGATTTTCCTTCACTAAGAATTCAAATAAATCCACTAAAATCATTTTCAATGACTGAAAAAACTCAGAAAATGCACAAATCTGCATTGTAAATTCAACTTCACCTTCGAATGGATTGAAATAAGGCTGGAAGTTTCTCAGAAAACTCAGAAAGAATTAACAATTCTTCCTTATACCAGCTGGCTTCACTCCAAAATCTGTGAATCCTTTGTCAAGAAGCTTGCCCAACTGCAAGCAATATCAAAATTTTCTCCAAATGAACTCCAATCCACAAACACTTCTTTATGCTCTCCTTAGCTAAAGAATTTCGAACTTCTTGGTGTAAGAATGAAGTTACAAATGATGCATTTGTAATGAAGTTGAATTCCTAATTAGAAACACGCAAAATCATCCAACTCATGTTTCTAAATCTAACTCAAAACTTGGGAAAGTGTTGTCATCTTCTTTAGTTCAAAAATCCTTTACTTGTGAAAGTTTCTAAATTGATTTTAGTTCATTAACTCGAACTAGGCTCATAAAATAGTATCTTCAAAAAGTTTCTAATTTGGAACTTAGTCTGAAAATCATCTTGATCTGCAAATATCTTCTTTCCCATTTTAATTTTGAGTTTCCATTTTGATCTCCTAACTCGCTGATCTTTGAAAATCTCAATTTCCAACTTTCCAAATTGATTACAAGTTCGATTTTTTGGAATATTTGACCAAATTTAACCAAATTAACTTGAAATTTGAAATCCATACTCAGGGAAATCATCTGAAGCATTATGACCCCTAAAATGTAGGAAACTGGGTTTTTAGGTCAAAACTTGGAAATTTTGGATCCCGGTCAAAGCAGGTCAGTGGTATCAGTGCAAACCCTAGGTCCCCATTCCGAAAAAGAAAAAAGCACACATCCCTAAAAAATAGGGAAAACTTTCTAAAAATAGCCATACCAAGGATTGGGCTAAAAATGCCAAAAACGAAACTTCCTAAAAAATAGGAAAAAGCAAAAAAGCAGACTTTCTAAAAATAGAAAATTGTTCAAATTCGTCCAAATCAATTGCGATCTTCGTCCTTTGGCTTTTCTAGGCACTTTGATGGTGTCTCGACTCTAGAATCACTTGGTTTGCAAAAACTAACTTTCAATCCTTAGGACTTGAACTGTTCAAAATTGAGCAAGGCTTGACAAAACTGAAGCGGAAGGCAACGGGACACTAACAAAAATCCTAGAAAGCAAGAAAAAAGAGGGCCCCCATTTGCAATGGGGCGATGTGTGAAAAAGGTCACAACAAACACCAAGGCAGATTTCAAGTCCCATCTCGGAAATATCAGTACACCTGCATCTCCCAAGAACTTTTTCCCCTTTTTAGGAGTCATTGTGTCCATTTCTTGCTCTATGCCCATCCTCAAAGTCTCCAGAAGATGCCCTTCATTGCTATTAGTGATGTCATCAACTGTTTCTCTTACCGCTTTTCCTTTTAACTTATATAAAAAAGATTTAAATTCCTGTGTCCTGATGAATTGGTCTTCAGAAATAAAAAGATTGCAAGCCAGCTGTCTAGAATCCTCCTCAACAGAATCTCCAACTTCTGATTCTCTATTCACTAGTTGATATGATTCAATCCTAGAAACTGGAATCCTATTAGGCTTTGGAGGTGGACCCTCATCATCAGATGACTCCTCACTAGCAAAGGAAAGGAGTTGTACACTTAACATTTCTCTCATCCTGGCCTCCATGTCCATATTATATTTTTCAATAGCCTTAATGGCATCCTCCTCATCTAGGTTTCTCATTACATCTTCTTCTGGGCAAGGTTTGTGGGTGTAACCGTGTACCCACTTAGCTTCTGTGCTTGCTTGACACTGTCAATGAATCCTTTTGAATCAAAATTCTTCCTTGGTGTATCCCTATTCATGTTATAATGTATTAGCTTGCCCAATATTTGATCATATCCCTGTTTGGCAAGCACAGTGAAATCACCGAAACACAAAGTTGTTGGCATGAAAGACTATTTTTCATAGGACCTTAAATGTATGACATTAGAATAGTCTAATTGCCTTACTATCTCCAAGTAAGCTAGTTTGTCTGGTACAGTTCTAGGCAATATAAATGGTGTATCCTCAATGCCATAGACCCTTATAAAACTAGCATTGGAGTAGCAGTTGCCTGTACCAATCTCCCCAATTGTGTTTCAATGTCTCCAGGCCACCATAGTCCGTTGGCCTCTAGAACATCTTGATCTCATCTGACAGAGAGTGGTCACATGGATGGTTGAACATCTTGAAAATGGTTTTTACAAAATATTCTTCAAAATAAGCATAATTGGACTTGTCAAACCTGCTGTCCCAAATGGATGTCCATAACTGAACTGGTAATGGTTTGCCTTCTTGATCAAGCTGTTGTATTTTTAACTCCTCTGGCCACATACCCTTTTCATATCCAAAGTACATGACCATATACATTAGAACAGAGTAATGCTTAAGTGATATCTGAGAGGGGTTCTTCTTGGCTATTGTGAGGGCTGGGTCAATCAGTCAGTGAACTAATGCTGCATAGTCAAAGTATCTAGGGTTGTGGCTCTGGATATTTGTAGCTATCACCATAGGCTCAATTGACATGAGCCCGGGCCTGGACTTCAACCCCTAAAACCTATCCAATAGTATAGTATGTGTATCTGAAATAATTTTCAAATAGGTCCACACTGAATGGTGGCCCATCATCATCCACCAATGGTACTGTATTCCCATCCACTCTTGGTCTGTACAATGGCAGTCTCCAACCCTTGTAGGTGGTGTACAGTCTCCAATATTCATTTTTCAAAACCTCATAAACAATTTGATGGTCATATACATCCTCAAAACCAAAAACCTCCTTAATTGCATTTTTGGACAACTGCACAAATGGTTTTCCTTGCAAATCACAAATAGCCTTGAGGTCTGAATTGTAGTGTTTGGCCAAAAGCTTGACCAGGTCTACATCTACAAATACATTTGGAACAGCTATTTTCACCAAATTCATCCTCCATGGGTAGCAAATAGGTTTATGTCTGGTTGTTCTGCAATAGTGAAAGAGGAACAATTTGAATCCCCAAATATCAGTCCATATATCCCCCACATTATGGTATTTGTCTTCAAATTTGTTAATACTAGGGTTCAATTGAACTGCTCTCCTAGCCCTATCCCTTGAACTAGGTAATTGATCAATTAGGTCTTGGTTTAACTTCCTCTCTTCTACTTTTTCTTTCAACTCAATTACCTCTGGTTGCTTTGGAGGTTTCTCTTTTTGTGTTTTCTACTTTTTTCCTTTAGTTTCACTAGTTTTCCCCTTTCTTCTCTTCCCTTTTGATGTTGTAGGACTATCCATTTTATGAATGACAGAGCACAATTTGAAAATGAATTTCACAGAGTTAAGAAAAGGCCTCAACTGCTTACTTGTTACTCTGCCCGACTGCTCTGACTTGATCCCTTGCTTCCACTGCTCACAATACTTTGTCAATTTTCTTGGCCAAAGTGTCTGCAATTATCCTTCTCAAAGAACTTGGACTGTGTAGCATTAATGTCGCCTTCCAACAATTGATGTTCAATAAATTTCGAATTTTGAACGATTTGCGACAAGTTCCTTTTATCAGCGTGACTTTATATGTTAACACATCGTCAAGACCTAAGTGATGTGCTACCTATGGGAGATGTCAATCGGTCACCTCGTTTGATTCGGTTTGATAGTTGTTAGTCTTACCGATCCATTTGGTAACCTTTCATCTTATCATGTTTTGTTCATCAGGTAGACTTTTCCCGATCTCTCTTATCTCCTAGATTTCCTTTCCCTGTGTTCATCGCTGAGAGTCACAATGATTAAACATCATTGGCGGGATCATTGATGTCGGGGTTACAAAGGAATTTTCTGGCCGATGGTTGTTTTCTTACCGATAGACATTGTCCTGAACATATAATTGTTTGTTACTTATGTCTTATTGGCGTGACTCTCGAAGTCGGGTTTGTTGGCATTATGTGAACCGGTATGAGGACATAATAACATTGTCTGTTGTCATTGATGTCAATATGCTGAAGAGGTGAGAACCGGCATATGTGAAAACCTGTATAACACTGTGAACCGGCATTTGTGCCAAAGTGAAGCGGTATGTTTGTTGAAGGTGAACCGGCATATGGTTATGGGAACCGGCACATGGAAGCATTGTATGACTACCGGTTGGTAGTCTCAACTTTAGGGTTTCTGGTTGAAGTGCTTCAAGCCTATGTGGCTCAACCGGTGACTTTGTGTGATGAGTTTGCATGGTAACGAAGAACAGATCGTGTTGCCACGTAAGCCTTGTGCACGTGAAGGATCTTGCATGAAGGAGATTGTTCCTATCTACCTCGGGAATGTGCGAAGTCTGTAAAATGGTGATAATGTGTGATGGGTTATCAGCCGCCATGAAATCGGTGGAAATGGACGATGGAGAATGTCTTGAGATTGGATCAAGAACTGTTGCATTTAATGCAGTGTGCTCAACGGTCAGGATTGAACCGTTTGAATTCCTTAACCTAACAGGTTTAGGGTTTAGGGTTTATGCTACCGACCTATCTGTTTTCCTATAAGGTCGATGCTGTGTCTCTTTCTGAGGTTGTTGGCAAAAGTTGTGTGTGTGTATCCAAGAGAAGGGATACGTGATTCTTGCCAGACCAAAAGGAGAGAAGTGATACCTGCAGAGTGTAAGTGCAGAAGGTGAAGAGGAGCTTAAGCGGATCTGCATTGGCATTGAGTGCTGTTACCAGAGCATTGTAATACCTGTTGATCTCTAACCACTTCAACAGTTGAGAAATCCCTTAATAGGGTAGCTTTAACAGGCTTGCTGTAAATCCTTTAACAGGGTGACTCTTGCCAGACCAAAAGGAGAGAAGTGATACCTGCAGAGTGTAAGTGCAGAAGGTGAAGAGGAGCTTAAGCGGATCTGCATTGGCATTGAGTGCTGTTACCAGAGCATTGTAATACCTGTTGATCTCTAACCACTTCAACAGTTGAGAAATCCCTTAATAGGGTAGCTTTAACAGGCTTGCTGTAAATCCTTTAACAGGGTGACTCAAAACCATTGAGTTCTTGAAATCCTCTAACAAGGTAACCTTTAACAGGGTTTAACCCTTAACCGGGTATTCTAGCCATCCTTTAACCAGGTGATCTCTAACAGGATCAGTTCCTAACAGAACCTATTGTATCAGTCTTTAACCAGACAAGGCTCCTAACAGAGTGGACTTCTAAAGAGTTCAAAAACAAGCTTGTGGGTATTCATCCCCACCGTGGTTTTTTCCCTGTTGGGTTTCCACGTGAAAAATATGTGTGTTATGTGTGATGTCTTCTTCATGTGATACTTTGTTGTTTTCTGTCAAGCGGTGAATCTTGTTGATCTAGTTGCTCATATGTATATCTTTGATGGTAGATTACCTGTTCATGCATTAGGGTGAAAAGGAAATGAAGTGTTAGATCGTATGAGAAGATAAGTGTTAGCCGGTTTATGCTTGTCTCAGTTATTCTGGGTTTTGCCGGTTGCACTTTGTTTGAGGACTGGTGTCACTGTTTGTCTGTCAATGCACAGTGTCTGCAGACAAACCGGTTCAAGAGTGTGTTTTTGTCTGTACTGATTCACCCCCCCCCTCTCAGTACTAGTTGGGTACTACTCGTTCATCATTGTGTTATCAAGGTTGTCTCTAAGTATTTCATCTCAATCTGGATAGGTCTAACTGATGAAATAGATCTTCATTATTATCTTTTTGGGGGAACAAGTTGTTTTCAAACCGATACATTCTATGTCTTCTGTTGTCAGGATGACTTATCTAGTCGGCCTGTGTTTTGTCATCTCCTCCCGACAGCATCTAGTCTTCCCGATCTTTTAATTTTCCTTGTGATTCACATCGGGGCAACTTAGGCCGATGTATCTTCTTGCAGCTCCATCAGTGTGTCTTTCATCATTGGGTTGGCCTTCGGCATGCTACGCCGACTTCATAACTCATGTCGATGCCGAACTCGTCAGTCAGATTCTTTCGGATGTTCTTTCCTTATGTCTTTTGTCGGGGTGACCTGTGAGATCGATGTGGTCCTTATGGTCTTATCCCAACGGTGTTAGTCTCTCCGATGCTCCATAGCTCTCCTCATTGCTCATATCGGGTTGGGTCATCTCGACATGTTCACTTGTATCATCCATCGGTGTGACTTTTGTGATCGGGTTGACTTTTGTGGGTTCGCTCCGACCTCATAACTCTTCTCGATGCTGCATCCATCGGGCAGACTTCCCCGATAATCTTCTTCTCGTGGACATATATTGGTATGACATGAAAAATTGGTTTGACCGCTTTACACTTGCACCGAAGAAGGTTTTCACATCGATAGTCTGTCTGTCCTTTTGTCAGTATGTCTCTCTCTGATAGAAGTGCAGGTTCTTGTCTCACAACAGGATCCCTTATCGGTGTAACACGATAGTGTCTTTTCGATAGGTGCTTATAATTCCAATTTGAAGAATACTAATTTGATCAGTATGACTTAATGGGGTCTTGCCGATTTACTTGTTTTGAGGCTTTTTGCTGAAATGAAATACTGGGCTTATTCATTATACAAATTGCTTGTATTTTGACAACTTTAGGTGTGTCTAGGCAGTACCATTGAGGTCCATGGGGACCAAAATGCATGATAATGGATATTCTAGGCCTATATGACAATCTTCACACAGGAAGATCACTTCATTTTTCTAGGTGCTAACAGTCCCCTCATGGCTATATGCTGGGCTCTACCCTTGTGGGAGCCCATTTTACCCCACATATAACACATTTGTTATTCATGTCTTTCATTGATGAATTTGTACCAATAATAACTCGATCTGATAAGTAAATAAACCATTCTTCTCAAACCAACGTCATGAACTCAAGGATAATTGTCAGCAATGTAGGGAATGTTTTCAAGGCTATTGGAATATAAGGATTTGATTGATGGTAAGGGTCACGAAAAGTAACTACTTGAAAATCCTAGGGAGAACTTTAATTCCACCAAAATTAATGGTTCCAACAGAGTCGCCAGATGTTGTTACCTAATCACACATCACCCCATTCCAAATGGGGACCCCCTACTGTTTAGGTCCTCTTGGTCTTTTGATTTTGGTTTTGTTAGAACCTAGGAAAAATGAAATAATTTCCCTATGTAAGGCTATCATATAGGCTTGGAACCCCCATTATTATGCATTTTGGTCCCCATAGACTAGAGTAGTATTACTTAAATACATTTAAAGTTGTCAAAATACCAGCAATTTGTCCAGTGAATAACCCCAAAATTTGATTTTAGTAAAGCACCTCAAAACAAGCAAATCGGCAAGACCCCCACAATGTCATACCGATTAGAGAGCTACTCTTCAAACTAGCATTATCGACATTTTTTGGGAGGACACCATTGTGTTATACCGATAAGAGATCTAGTTGTGAAAAGAGGACTTGCACTGTCATCGGAGAGAGACATACCAATAAACAGATAGACAAATTGTATCGGTGTGATAACCCTCGTCGGAGTGAGCATGAAGTAGTCAACCCGATCTCATATTTCATGCCTATACACATCTGCAGGTGGAAGACCATTGGGAAGAGTTTGGCCGATGAGTTTGACATTGGCGGGAGTTATGAAGTCAGAGTGAGATTCTAGAAGTCAGCCAGACATTTAAAGTCATCTCGACGAAACCACATGAAAGACATATAGGGCTGACTCACTTCAATACAAATAACGAGACAAGCTAGGTAAATCGGCGAGACTAATACCATCGAGATGAAACCACAAAAGACAGACCGACTAAGCAAGTCACCCCGACAAAGGAAGAAGTTAAATACATTGGTAGGAGATCCGTTCGTCACCCCAAAAAGGTAAAACGGACGATTGTCTTCGTTGGCCAGACTTGCTCAAATCGGAAATAAACATTCACAGTTAGCCCGATTTTAGGGGTCACACCGATAAGGAAGAGTAATGAGCGACTCTATGCCTGACATAATGTTCATATCGGCAAGATAATAGCCTTCGGCCAGAGTTTTCTTTTGTGATTCTGACAATCACTGTCCCTCTGATGGTGTTTGATCGCTGTAACTCTCAGCGATAACTTTAAGGCAAGGAAATCCAAGAGATAAAAGGGATTGGAGAAGGTTTCCCTGATGAGCAAAGCATACCAAATTGAAAGGTCACCAATTGAATCGGCAAGATCGCTAATTGTCAGCCCGAATCAAAGGAAGACGACCCAAAGACATCCCCTATCGGAAACATATAACTCAAGTCTTGGCGATATACAAGCAAATGGTGTTACACTGGAAAAGGAAATTGTCACATCGGTCCAATGGTTTGATTTTCAAAATTCTTTGAGGCATTAATCGTCGTAGACGACATTAATGCTGCACAAATAGAAGTGCTCTATAAAAATTTATTACAGACATTTCAGCCTGAAGCATACTAGCAAGCTATCACAGGCAGTCAAGGCGGGAGAACAAACCATAATACTCAGGAAGTAACAAGTAAGCAATGCTGGCCTCGAGATTGTGGAACATAATTGGGGAGATTGGTATTGCTATTCAAATGCCACCATAATCAGAGTTTATGGGTTTGAGGATACCCCTTTTATACCTCCTAAAATTGTTCCAGACAGAATTGCTTATCTTGAGATAGCAAGGCAGTTAAATTTTTCTAATGTTATGCACTTAAGATCTTATGAAAATCAATCTTTTATGCCAGCCACTTTGTGTTTCGGTGATTTCACTATACTTGCTAAAGAAGGATATGACCAGATTATGGGCAAACTGATGCATTACAACATGAATAGAGCAACACCAAGAATAGGGTTTGATTGAGAAGGATTCATTGATCATGTTAAAAGAATGGAGAAGTTGAGTGGGTATGATCATAAACCTTACCTTGAGGAAGATGTGACAAGAAACCTAGATGAAATTGAGGCGATAAGGACTATTGAAAGATATAACATGGACACAGAGGCAAGAATGAAGGAGATGCAATACACACAAATGCTCTCCTCTGCAAGTGAGGGGCCATCCGATGAAGAAGCTACACCTCTTGAACCAAATAGAATTCCAATTTCCAGAATTGAGGCATATTAGCCAGTGAGAAGGGAGTAGGAAGTTGGAGAGCTTACTGAGGAGGATACTAGACAATTGGCATGTAATCTTTTTATTTTTGATGACCAATTCATCAAGACTTCAGAATTTAAATCCTTTTTGTATAAATTGAAAGGAAAGGCCTTAAGAGAAACAGTTGACACAATCACAGACAACAATGATGGTCAGCTACTTGGAATTTAAAAAATGGATATCGATCACGAGATGGAGACCATGACTCTTGAGAAGGGGAGAAATCTTTTAGAAGATGCAGGTGTTCTAATCTTCCCTTGGTGGGACCTGAAATCTGCACTGATTTTTGATAGTTTCCTTCATAACAGTGATGCTAAACATAAACTGAGTCCTGCAGGTGTTACTCAAGTCTTTAAGCGATTTGGATTGAATCTAGATGAAAATTTACTCTTGATTTGGGCACTCTATTCGCCAAATAAAAAGCCCATGTTCGTTGACACTTAGAAGGCATTCCAGCATGTGATGACTTTCAAAGTGGGTGAGACAGACCCCGTGATCACAGCTGACCTGGGCATAAATGTAGCCAAGCTGAATAAGGCTCAAATTCAGTTAGTTATGAAAGAGAGGGATGCATACAAACACAATAATAGCAAATTGATTAAAGAAATTGGATCCTTAAAAGATATGATCAATACCACTGGCCAAGCACCGAGAAAGCTCCCAACCGAAGGATAAGTATAGCAAACTGAAAATGGAGAACCAACAACTACAAGATCAGCTGGCCAACATCAAATTTGATATAATGTCAACATTCATCCAGAGGAGATTTACTGTTATGATGACATGGATGGACAAATATTGGACTACCAGTTCAAAGAACCGACTAGCCAACATAGAGCATGAAAGGTTAGAGGGTTGGTTGAAGGAAAAGCTTGATGAAGTACAAAAAAGGAGCAGTTCTGATGCTTCAGTAATAAAGGATATTGAAAGTTTGATAGAAGACCACAGGAAACATGCAAAGGAAATCATTGAAGAATCTGGATATTTTTTCTTTGATAAGGAAAAGGGGATACCACCTTTGCTAACTGAGGATGGAAAACTAAAGGAGCAGATCAGGTGGATCCAAGATTGCCAAAAGTACCTACAGGATGCCTTGAAAGCAGACAAGAGGGGAGATTCCGATGCAGTTAGCAGCCATATGAAGGATATGATCGTTGCAGAGAATGTGGCAAGGAACACTGTGGAGGATTGTGACACTCACTTGAGCCAGAGACATGCTGATCATTTAGCGAAAGTGCATATGTGCTTAATTAGATCCTAGGGTACTTAGTTGTCAAGTTAATTTCTATGTTAATTAAGATTCAAAAGACTCTTTGAAGGGGCATGACCCCTCACTTTATTACAAGTATGTAATATACTCATTTGAAAAGACATCATCATCAGTAGTTTTATATACATTCTGCCAAAAATCTTTTTCATTGCAGTAATAGAATCAATATTTTACTTCAGTTGTGCTGTGGAAGATCTCTTGTTTCTAGATATCATTTCTCTATGATTTTCATTTCCAGTAAATGAATGCTATCTTAAATTCTTTTATGAAAGAGTTACCTTGCATCATAATAATCTGATAAAATAAGATACATCTGTGATGACCTTATCCTTATGTTCTTGTTGGTTTGTTGGTTGGTCTTTGTAAGGCAAAGTTAAATTCAATCAGACTCATTGTTGCGGTGAATAGTAGTTCAAATAGTATTAAGAATTGGGTATGTTGAGAGATTCATCTAAAGGGTGGATTAAAAAATTGTCTCATAGGGTTATACGTGACAATCTAGAAGAGGGTGACTTTGTAGACCAAAAGGAGAAAGCACTGGTCAGTTGCTTGCAAAATTTTATTCAAAATGCTCACCTTATTTCAGATTGCAGTAGGAACTATAAGTAAATACAAGAGTAGGAAGTAGGAAGATTAGAAGTAAGGACAATAGAAGTTAGAAAGAGTTAAAAAGCAAGTGAAAAGATATAATCTGCTATAAAAAGCATTAGCTTGAAGAATCAGTTGGTGAATAGGTATGCCCACCTAGGCCTTGCAGAGCCTGAAGTGCAGGGAGTGAGTAATCCCAAGGATTCACTCTGTTTGTTGGCTGATTCAATTGGAAAGTTTGAGCATAGATTCTGATATACTTACAACTTTCCAATCTGTTGATTTGAGTACCAACAGATTGGCGACTCTACTGGGGAGAATTAAAATCTAATTACAGACTTTGTTGAGGGAGGAACTTAGAATAACAAATCTAATCCGATAAAAGGGTGACGACTCTGATAAACAATAATACAAAATCCAATAATTAACCTTATATGTGTGGGAGGAGGTTGTTAAAACAAGGACACCCTATATACCCTCTCAAAGTTAAGTAGAAGGCTAAAAACAAGAATCAAAGAAACAAAAGTTCAGATAAGGATTCATCAGATCCCGCACCAACAAATAACCATAGAACCCCGCCCATAAGTGGGCCCTTGACTGAGAAAATAAACCAGCATTATAATTCATAAGTCAATAATAGTACAAAGATGACATTTGAATACCTTAAACAAGCAGAGAAAGAACTGCAGAAACAATATGAGGAGGAACAAGCATTAGCTAGGGCAGCAACAGCTTATAAGCAGTCTCAAGGAGTATCAAGTCATCCATCTAGCCCAGGGAGTGGACATCAAACACCTAACACTCTCGGTTTTTCATCATCACCTGGTATATAGAGAATGCGTTTTACCCAGGTACACAATGTCAACCAACCAGGGACACAAGGGTAGGAGACTACGCAAGAACTGCAAGATTAGATAAACAAAATGCAAGAAAGCATGGAGCGTCTGAGGCTCATGGCACAACGAGATGCTCTGGCCTAGCAAATGCAAGATTTAGTAAATAGCATAATACCACCTCAAAACAATGTTCCACTATACCCACCATACCCACCACCAGTTGCTAATATCCATACATCCACTCAGTTCGCACAAAGTATCCCTATGACTAGCAATATGCAAAACATGCAAACTATCACAACCACTTATCCTTCATCTTACATGAATGTATCTACCACTAACCCACCAACTAGCAATATTCACACTACCACAATGCATACCAGCATCCCACAAACCTCTGCTAATACCACTATACCACCTAGAACCTCTGCAGCCCAAATGAATATGGGATAGTTCAATTACGGATATAATTCCTATGGATATCAAATTCCCCCATATAATTACACTGGATTGAGCCAAGGTATGTATAATCCTCCATTGCACTAGCAAGGGATACCAAACTATGTTAACCAATACACTCAGCAGTATAATCAATTCCAGCAAGGTTCACAAGGACAAAACCACCAGCGTCGGAACCAATATGGAAACTAATATCATCATCAACAGAACATGTTTGTAAGGGGTCCGATGAATGTTGATAGATATAAACAAATGGACGTTACAAGAATTCTTGGATACCCAAATCTAATCAATGATGAACTCAGGAAAGTGTTGACGTGTCTAAAATCGCTGAACTTGCGACTTCATCCGGCCAACGCAGAATAGAATATACTCACTGAGTATCCTATCCTCTCTTGAGATAAGGTAATACCTAATGCTGTTTTTGCGTTTGATCAAAGGGGATAACCTCAATGTTTTGATTGTCAGGTCTTGACTGCGGGATTACTCAGTGGTTTGATGTGTTTTGCTGGAAACACAAAGGGGACTTACGGTGATATGGATAATTGCTGGATGAGTTCCCTAAAACTTTGACAGTCTCGTTATCGATTGGTTTCAGTTGCATGATACTATTTCAGCAGGACTGCGGATTCTTCTTGGTAAAAAAAAAAGGAGGAAAAAAGAGGGATAGGGAAAGAGAGGTACAACAGGTCTAAATTATTTAACTAAGATAGCAGATTAAGAAAACAGACAGACACCTCCAAATAACTAGATTAAACATTACCAGCCATTTAAGCACAATATTTGTATGAATCTAGTGCGATCTTCAAGGGAAAAATGAGTTTTCATGCTATTAAACACCACATCAGAACTTTAACATTCATCTAGTGAGTATTCAATAACCGAACTAAGCATATGAAAGGTTCAGATTAACCATACAGAAGGAAAGACAATCAGTTAGTCCCTAATGGTATGAACAACGAGGGTTCTATCAGATGTTTATCTAGAAAATGCTATATAAATAAAAGAAACATAACTGAATAACTCAAATTAATGAAGAAGGAGACCATGCACTCATAAGGAAACTTGAAACAGTCTTAACTTTGCATTAAATCCTATAAATTTCGCCAGAGCTTCAACAACAATCCATGAACTTCTTACAAAACGAGGGAAAACCAGTCCCTTTAAATAGGCTTCCAAAAATAGATGAACGACCAAGATCTAATCTAAAAAAGTGGCCTAGATTCATCCTTACAAAAGGGTACCCATACCCATAAATGGAGGGTAAATATCAGCAACTACCCCCAAAGGGAGTAATAACTACCAAAAAGGTAATTTAAACTTATCCAAAATAATTCAAAAAGTGCACACGAAAAGTTTTACATTTACAGTTGACTTGGAAGTCAAATATGACCCTTTGGCCAAAAAGTGCACTTTTTGAAAATTTAAAAGAAAAAAGCACTTTAGGAAAGCACTTTCTCTTTTCCAGCCCTAGATTCCTTGGTGATGAACTCGACCTCGTCGTGCAGATACTCTCCCCAGATATCCCGATGAGTTGCACGCTCTACCTGAACGTAGTCCTGAAATCTCAAGCATAACTTGAATAATTCGGTCGTTGGCGGCATAGGTGGATTGAACATTTTGTAATGGATACCTTGTAGGAGGCTATCTAAATTCTCCAGCTCCTCTCTCCAGCATGACTTGTGATTTTCAAAACATGATATGTCTGCTTGAAGCCCAGAAGCAAAATCTAGATCCTCTATGCAGTATGCGACCTTGGGATTGAGCCGGTCCTCCCACTGTGGTTGCACCTCACCATCCTCCATGTTGTTTTTCCAATCGGGAACCATGGATTTGAGGATCCTTTCACTAAGATCCTTCACATTTGATAAAGTGTCATCGCACTTGTCATGCATTCCCTCATGTCGTCCTTCATGCTGAGGGTCCAATACCAGTCTTTGAAGGTATTGACACTATAAGGACTTAGGATAGTATCTGCAGTAGGGATTTGAGAGCAGGTCTAGAATAGAGCCCTAATGAGGGGCAAAGTCTTGGCCATCGCCTCATGAGTGTTATAGCATTCCTTCTTCAGCTTACACATTTTGATAATAATGGCTTCCCTATGGAGGACCATTTTGCGCAGATCCTTGAAGATTTGCTCTCCTCTTTCTTTAATGCCTTGCATCCATTGTTTGACGGCCTTTGCAGTATCCTGTACTCCTTCAAATTCTATCATGGTCCTCTGTGCCAATGTTGTTGGGGGAATGTGGAATGTGGAAGCATTGTGCAATGGTCTCAGGAGTTGATCAATGTACCCCTCGGCCTGCTTAGCACGAGCTCAATACATGTTCTTTTCAGCTGTTATCTCTTCAAGTTGCCTGAGCATGTTCTGTACTGAATCCTTGAATTCCTCCCTTTCCTATCCCTTAGTGGCTCGTCCAATGGGGACAGTCGTGATGCTATAATCAGCCAGTGTAATCTGATTTGCTGGCTTGTCTACAGGCGGGGTGGCGATGTGAAGAGTACGGTTTCTTTGCTCATCTTTGGTTATTCTGGAATACGCCTTGGGCTTTTTTTCCCCTTGGCCTTAGCTTGGTCTATGCGTGAGAAGATGTCCTCCAAATCGATGGGTGGCTTGGTGGCAGCCTTGAGCTGAGCTTGGGCAACTAATCATTCCTGAGGTACAGTCTGGGCTGATGCTATGGTTAAATTTGCACTCTGTTCTTTGACGTTTTCAGCCGTCTCATCGCAAATCTGCAACTGTTCTGTTACAGAACGAGTGGAGGAAGTGTTAAGTTCCTTGCTCGCAGCCGAATTCTATCCCACTTCACTGAATAACTGCCTGGTATTTTCATGTGATGGTTGTTCTTCAGTCTTTTCAGGCTCGTGGGTATCATCTATCCTTTGCTCTCCTTCAATAGTGGAGTCATCCTTGGTAGTATTATGGAGCAGCAATTCATGACGACTCTGCTGGGTGGGCTCATGCAATTCAATCCCCTGAGTGGATGGAATCTCTCCTTCCTCAACTTGGTTATCAGGTTCGGCTGATTCAATGGCTCTTAGCTCGGCATCCAGCATGTCGGGTGCAGGAGGATCATTAGCCCCAAATGCGTCAATATCACTCTGGGAAGGCGAAGTAGGTATATAATCCAGTTCAACTACATCATCGGACGAACTAGGGTCTTTTGATGATGAAGTGACCTCTGGTCTCCTAATGGGGATCTTTTCCCTTTTTGTTCTTTTGGATGTCTGAGTTCCTCTGCTAGCCTTAGCCTTCTTCCTTTTCTCAGGCTTTTCAATCTCTTCCTTAGGTGCACTGGAAGTTCCCTCATCTTCGGAGGGCTGAGAATCAAGGTTACCCATCAAGTGGTAGGTGAATTGGACTCCCTCATGTATTAGTCGCTCAATCTACTTGTGCAACCATTGGTCAGTATATCTTCCTGGGGCTGCCATAACTGCCTCGAAATCAGTGATCGGATCCTGCGACCAATCAATGCCTGGCAAAAGATGCCTTACTACCTCAAATTCCCGGACTTGCAGGCAATTTTGCTCAAAAACTAAACCAACTGCTGATAGCAATTTAGTCAAACAGTTTGCATCCAACTCCTTATTTCTCCGTTTAATGTTTAAACCTCTTATGGCTTCGGAAATGAAATGTTTGTTTGTTTTAAGTCTTTGCATAGATTTGAAATCACATAACATGAACTAGAAGGAAATTACAATAATATGCAACATGAAGATTGAACTACTGCTGATATGATATTATTTCCAGAATTAATAAAATCAAATACATAGCAGATTTTTCAACTCACTAAATACTCCAGCATTTTTGACATAATGTTCCAACAATGACTTCCCATCTTGCTGCTACAGTAACATGAATAGTGCCGCGCTACAGTAGCATGAATAGTGTCGTGCTACAATAGCGTGAATAGTGCCGTGCTACAGTAACGTGAATAGTGCTGCGCTACAGTGCTGCCACAGTATTAATTAGTCTTCAATCAGTCCAATATCTTCATAAAATCATCCCTTTCGAATGGCATAAGCATTGGTCAAGAAGTGAAGAAGGTATGAGCAAAACACCAAATTTGCCTGTAGCTGGAGATGCACCCAATCTGCCTGTTAATGAAGCTGATAGCAATGGATTCCAAAGGCCAAACCCCAAGGGAATGACGTCTAGAATGTCACAAGAGAGGATAGATGTCCTCTAATGCCAAGAACGGATCTGCAACTCACACATCAATTTCTTCTCATATTCAACATGCTGAATGAAGCCACAAAAGCTTCCTTTTATTCTTTCTCCAAGGGTCGACCCAACTCACTTGAGCAATGTGGGATAAAAGATGTGCAATATAAAACATATTAAAATATTCACTTATGTCTTCCTTGGGTGCCCCTTTGATTTGCACACATCCCCATAAAATAAATATTAAAGTAACACTTTAATATTTTACAATTAAATTAAATGTTACTTTAATAACGCTTCAGGCATTAAAACATATTAGCAATCGGACTCCGAATAGCGTGAGTGATAGCTCGTCGGAAAGCTCTCGCCGAGGAGTATCGAATCCAATCACCAAAACTAGCCTCCGTTGTGTCCTGCTGACTTACTAAAAATAGTAAGTATGCCTGAAACTAAGTAAATCAACTCCGTTTTGGCCCAAACTGGAAATTACTAGGCCAAAACACTCCAGGATCCCCTTAAACCCTTCGTTAGCCCTCGGGACCATGTAGAGCTAGGCTAACGCACATACACTTGGTCAACTGCTAAAGTGGGGACATTATAGTCCGCCCCCCTTGAAATTGCTTGTCCTCAAGCAATCTCAGTCTAGCTTGCTGTATCACCTGCTCATTCTCCCATGTAGCATCTTCCTCCGACAGGTCTCTCCATTTGACCAAATACTCCTTCACTATCCTGTTTCTGAGTTTCCTCTCTCTGGTGTCCAGAATAGCCTCAGGTACTAACACGAGCTTCCCCTCCTCGTCCAAAGGGGGTAAATCTGCAGAAGGTACTACACTCTAACCAATGGCTTTCTTAAGCCTAGACACATGAAATACTTGGGTTGTTATTGGCATTTTGATCTTGAGGAACTTGAATATCTTTGGGAGGCATGGAAGTAGTGTAAGGGCCACTATTGTTGTAATACCCCCGATTGCCGCGTTGGTACTGCTGAAATGCATTCACATCAGCGGGCTAGTTTGGGTTTACAACCTCATTTTCATCCTGATTAGGGAAGAAAAACGGGGGAATATAGGTCTCTAAGACAAGCGTTGTATCATATCTTGGTGATGGGACTATCTCAAACCCGGTGGGAGGAAGCACTGGTTGGGGCATTGTGTTCTCAACCTCTCGCTGGAATATATTAGCTGCTACCTGAAACTCATCACATTGCAGTTCTGAGTGCTGGTTAGTATTATGTAACCTGCACCAATTAGATAAAGCTGCCTCTGCCAAAAATACCCTATCTATTGGCCTGTTTTCTGATGCTGGTGGGTTATCCAATGGAGTGGGGACTCCTCCGTTGTTAGGATGGGTGTTCCATGTCCTTGTGGGCCGTTGATATCCTTGGTTTTGGTACTGACTTTGGTGCTCTGCTGATTTCTCTGACTATTCTGTAATTGGTTATTCTGATTTCACAGATAGGTGACTTCAGAAGAAAGCTTCTTCATTTGCTCGGTCAATTCTCGCGTCTCATCCTTCTCCTCTTGAGTTCTAGACGATACTACAGTATTTTGCAGATATATGGGTTGTTTAGGAGGGATTTGAGATATAGGTGGCCCTGGGTGGAGCACCAACTGATTTGTAGGTTGCTGGGGCTGATATGCCAATTGCAGAATTGGATTCATGATAGGCGTTTGGTGAGCCAAGGCCTGACTAATTTCTTGAATTTGGTTAGGCATAGCGGGAGGTCCTAATTGCATCAATGGTCCGATGATGTTTTGGCCTAGTCCTTTACTAATCTCCATAGCCTTAGCATAGGCTTCAGTTAGCGTGGTCGGTGCTGGTTGGGACTGTCGGACAAACATGACTGTCAAATAGTCTAGAGCTGAATAGTAGATTTCTCTTGCTGAAGCATCACTTACCACATACGGGTCTTGCAATCGGGTAAAGGCCTTATGGAATCTGTTGTTGAAGGAACTGATTGGCTCATGTCCCTGTCTTTTGACTTCCACAAACTGCCGGTATAATTCTGTGGGGGTTATGGGAATACCGTACTTTCCCGTAAAAGCTGTCTTCAGCTTCTCCCAAGAGTCGATGGAAGATACTGGCAAGTGGATAAACCAGTAAAATGCGTCTTCCCCCAATAAATAAGGAAAAAACCTACATGCAACGTCTGCATACTCAATCTGTCTATTGTGTAACGCATCTTCAAATATTTTAATATGCTCTTCCGCTGTTTTGTTTGGATCATTTACGTGAAAAATAGAACAGAACCTGTCCGGGCTCTTGGGCATATCATGGTAAGCTGGGCAAATGATTCGTGACGGGTTGTCCACCAACCAAGTTGCACCATTTGGAGCCGATGGATTGTGCGCCATCTGTGGTTGATTTATTGGAACTACAATGGGAACTCGAGTTGCAACAGCTGGGGCTGTAAAAACTGTGCTTGCTGGGACAACAAACTGCTGGTCTGAAGAACTAGGCTCACTGGGGTCTGCAACCCAGCGATAACTTTTGCGCCTGTAGAAGTGAAATCTAGCAAATCTTTCCCGCTTCGGGCTAGACCTTAGGACTCTTTCGAATCTCTCCGGAAAGAAAGATCCAATTCGTTCCAGCGTGAGCTATTTCTAGTGTCAATTCTGCTGATGCAGTGCGGGAGCAGGTGCAGGAGCTAAATCAGCTTCTTCCTGATCTCTCTGATTCTGTGCGTCGATGCGATCAGCAATCTCTTGTACCTTCTCAAGGATAAAACACATTTGAGACCTGTCGGGATAATTTCTTTTTACGGACCAGGCCAAGCTATATAATTCTGTGATGAGGTTCTACTGTTCGTCGTTGAAGTTCAAATCTGGCTGTATCACTAGTTCGAGATCTCTTCCTGGTTGAGGAGGATTAATGGGCAGACCCATCTCTGACCATGTTAGCGGACTGGAAGGAAAATTGTCGGATATCTTTAAAAACTTGCTTGTAAAGGGCAGCGATCCTTTGTCTATCTAGATTTTCCCTGATCACAATCTCTATTTGCAGACCCTTTTCTTCTTCTTGATTAATAATGCAACTTACTTGTCTGAAATGAGGGTGATTTGCTTCTGATTTCCAAGCAAGTGCTCGTAACTGATTTGCAATATATGACTGATTCAGTCCTTGACCAGGCTATTCAAGGAGAAGGTCGAGCGGGAATTCATGCAGCAATACCATACTGCATTACGCCCTCCTTCTAGCACCAATTCTGTTGACGTGTCTAAAATCGCTGAACTCGCGACTTCATTCGGCCAATGTAGAATAGAATATACACGTTGAGTATCTTATCCCCTTTGATCAAACGCAAAAACAGAATTAGGGATTTCCTTATCTCAAGAGAGGATAGGATACTCAGCGAGTATATTCTATTCTGCGTTGGCCGGATGAAGTCGCGAGTTCAGCGATTTTAGACACGTCAACAGAAAGCTATTCCAAAATTCTCAAGGAACAAAGAAGCATTAGGAGAGGACCATGTGAGAAGTTTTCAAAACACGTTGGATGGCTTTGATGTGCGGGAGGAGGATGTTTTCATGAGTCTGTTCATGCAATCTCGCATTGAGGATGCCAAGGATTGGTATAAAAGTGTACCCGATTCCTCAATCCATAATTGGAATGAATTCAGAACAATTTTCATCGAACAGGTTGGTAGCCATGTAGAACCAAAGTTTGCTTTACATGAGATTGCAAACATCCAAAAAGGATACAATGAATCAGTGTCTAGTTTCAATATGAGGTTCACTAAGCTATTAAATAAATTGCCTTCTCAGCTCAAGCCTAATGATTCTATGAGTCAACAGTTCTACATTGATGCTTTTGATCGTAAAACAGGATATGAACTAAGGACAAGGAACCCCCCAATCTGAATGAAGCTTTTAAAGCTGCAATTATCATTGAAAGCAACAGAAAAGCCTCTGTTAAAACAGGTAGGAGAGATGATGCTAAACTTTATAACCCTAAGACACAGAATGAGCAAGTTAAGGAGGACGACAAAATGGACAAAGTAATTAATGCTTTGAAGGATCTCACACAGAAAGTTGCTAGAAATGATAGGCCACAGTTTCAGAGAAATGACAGGCCAAGATTACATGATATGCCATATAGGACTAACTAGAAGGATGGCAGACCCGTTGATGAAAATAAAGAAACTCCTGACCCATTAAAGAAGCAAAACAATCATTTTGTGGAAGAAACTACATGGTGTATGGCCTGCAACCTACCACATTCTCCATTTCAATGTATTGTAGCTCAAAATCTGCAATATGATGACGAATGATACCATGAAAACGAAGAATATGATGACAGTCGAACCATTAACATGGTGTCTACCATGGGAGAATATGACTCATCAGATGATGGAGGATACGAGTATGATGTTGCTCAGCTAAGACAGGATAAACAATTTATCAGCAGGAGGATTTTTCAGATTGTGATGACAACACTGCCAGAAAGACTTGGGGGAGGTATGACACAATGTCATGGAGAAGACCTTTTGAAGAGGAAATTAAAGCCCTCACTGTTGCTGCTGTTGAACAGGCCAAGAACAACTATAACCTAAGGAACAAGATTGTTAATACTTTCTCAGCCTAACCTTCATCTAGGCACAATAACAGAACTCCATCTTGGTTTTTCCAATACAAGTCTCCTTTGATAAGCACATATTTGGAAGCCTGCAATTTTAAAGATCTTTTCTGGTTGTCATTCATGCCTTCTGGCATTTCATGAATTTCAAGAAGTACACAATGTCCTTATACCAAGGGACTCTTTCAATACTCATAATAGCATCTTCCCCTGTCACGTTGTTAACTTGTGCAGCATCTAAATTGGTTTTTGCCATTAATTTTACCAATCCCTGTCCCCTTACAAGCTTAGTTATCTGAATATCAATATTGAACTCTTTCTAAGGCAACTAATCCCCTTGGGATCTTGTTTGTTTTCAATTGCACCACTTCTTTATCTCTTGGGCTTCATACTTGTCAATGCATTGTAAAAATTTTACTAAATCATCATCATCTTCAAATACTTTCCAACTGTAAATGTTATCTGGGATGGATGGTCTATTCTTAATTTCAATTTCAGATATATTTTCCATGGTTATGTCATCCCTTTTTAGCGCTATATTTGCAAGAAAGTCTGCTGTCATATTCTTAGCTTTTTCCACCCAATCGATAGAAAAGGCATCGAACATCTCAATGCAATCCCACACTGCATTTCTATATTGCTTAAGTCTCTTGTTTTTTGATGAGTATTTCGACCTTATTTGTGAGACAACCAATTCTGAATCCCCATCAAAAAACAAGAGACTTAAGCAATATAGAAATGCAGTGTGGGATTGCATTGAGATGTTCGATGCCTTTTCTATCGATTGGGTGGAAAAAGCTAAGAATATGACAGCAGACTTTCTTGCAAATATAGCGCTGAAAAGGGATGACATAACCATGGAAAATATATCTGAAATTGAAATTAAGAATAGACCATCCATCCCAGATAACATTTACAGTTGGAAAGTATTTGAAGATGATGATGATTTAGTAAAATTTTTACAATGCATTGACAAGTATGAAGCCCAAGAGATAAAGAAGTGGTGCAATTGAAAACAAACAAGATCCCAAGGGGATTAGTTGCCTTAGAAAGAGTTCAATATTGATATTCAGATAACTAAGCTTGTAAGGGGACAGGGATTGGTAAAATTAATGGCAAAAACCAATTTAGATGCTGCACAAGTTAACAACGTGACAGGGGAAGATGCTATTATGAGTATTGAAAGAGTCCCTTGGTATAAGGACATTGTGTACTTCTTGAAATTCATGAAATGCCAGAAGGCATGAATGACAACCAGAAAAGATCTTTAAAATTGCAGGCTTCCAAATATGTGCTTATCAAAGGAGACTTGTATTGGAAAAACCAAGATGGAGTTCTGTTATTGTGCCTAGATGAAGGTTAGGCTGAGAAAGTATTAGCAGAAATGCATGACGGTGTGTGTAGTGGTCACTTTTCTGCTAGAACTAGAGCTCATAGATTACTTAAAGCAGGTTATTATTGGCCCTATATCTTCAATGATGCGTATAAATATATCAGAAATTGTGAGGCTTGCTAGAAATTTTCAGGAAAATTGAGATATTAGGGAACATTGCCATTGAGACTGATGCAAGTTGATGAGCCTTTTTAACAATGGGGTTTGGACTTTATAGGGGAAATATCTGATAAATCAAGTGGAGGCCACCGATGGATATTAGTTGCCATAGATTACTTTACTAAATGGGTGGAAGCCATCCCTACTAAACAAGTGACCAATAAGGTAGTAATAAAATTTTTAATGGAGAATATCCTGCCAAGGTTTGGAGTACCCTCTAAACTCATAACTGATGATGGCATGAGTTTCAGATCAGAAGAATTTGCTACCTTCTGTAAAGATTATGGTATTGCAGTATCACATTCCTCACCTTATCACCCACAAGGGAATGGACAGGTAGAGTCCAGTAACAAAAACATCTTGAAAATTATAAGAATGTTGGATGGCAACAAAAGGGCTTGGGACTCTAAGTTAAACCTAGCAATATGGGCAGATCGGATCACCACCAAGAAATGAATTGGTACATGGGAAACAAGCAAAGTTACCATTAGGGAATCTACTACTAGTTTACAAATTTATGGTTGATGAAGAGCTAGAGCCTTTAGATCCCATGGAGGAAAGGTTTGTACAACTGGCTGAACTAGATGAAGCAAGAAGAGAGGCACAAAAGCATAATCTCAAAGTTCAACAACAAGTGAAGGCCCTGCATGATAAAAGGTCCAGTAACAGGAAATTTAAAAAAGGGGATTGGGTCCTAATGTGGAATGCAAGGAATCAGGATAAGGGGAATTATGGCAAGTTTGAAGCACTTTGCATTGGACCATATGTTATAGTAGACAAAGGAGGAGAGGAGTCATATTATCTTCAAAATACATTAGGAGAAATTCAAGAGTTGCCAGTGCATGGACAGTTCTTGAAATACTTCTGTTCTTAAAGATTTGTTCAATGCACAGTAGAATAGGATTCACTTTCACCATTCCATTTGTACATTAATATTACTTAGATACATTTAAAGTTGTCAAAATACAAGCAATTTGTCCAGTGAATAAGCCCAACATTTCATTTTAGTAAAGCACCTCAAAACAAGCAAATCGACAAGATCTCCACTAAGTCATATCGATTAGACAACTACTCTTCAAACTGGCATTATAGGCATTTTTCGGGAGGACACCATTGTGTTATACTGATAAGAGATCTAGTTGTGAAAAGAGTACTTGCACTGTCATCAGAGAGAGACATATCGATAAATAGATAGACAAATTGTATCGGTGTGATAACCCTCGTCGGAGTGAGCATGAAACACTCAACCCAATCTCATATGTCATGCCGATACACATTTGGAAGTGGAAGACTATCGGGAAGAGTCTGGCCGAGGAGTTTGACATCGGCGGGAGTTATGAAGTCGGAGTGAGAGTCCAAAAGTTAGACAGACATTGAAAGTCATCTCGACAAAACCACATGAAAGACATATTGGGTTGACTCACTCTGATACAAATAATGAGACAAGCTAGGTAAATCGGTGAGACTAATACCATCAGGATGAAACCACAAAAGATAGAGTGACTAAGCAAGTCACCCTGACAAAGGAATAAGTTAAATACATCGGTAGGAGATTTGTTCGTCACCCCGAAAAGGTAAAACGAATGATTGTCTTCGTCAGCTAGACTTGCTCAAATCGGAAAGAAACATTCACAGTTAGCCCGACTTCAAGGGTCTCACCGATAAGAGTAATGAGTGACTCTATGTCTGACATAATGTTCATATTGGCAAGATAATAGCCTTCGGCCAGAGTTTTCTTGTGATTCCGACAACCATTGTCCCTCCGATGATGTTTGATCGCTGTAACTCTCAATGATAAGTATAAGGAAAGGAAATCCAAGAGATAAAAGGGATCAGAGAAGGTTTCCCTGATGAGCAAAGCATACCAAATTGAAAGGTCACCAATTGAATCGGCAAGATCGCTAATTGTCGGCCCGAATCAAAGGAAGACGACCAAAAGACATCCCCCATCAACAACATACAACTCAAGTCTTGGCAATATACAAGCAAATGGTGTTACACCGGAAAAAGAATTGTCACATCAGTCTGATGTTTTGATTTTCAAAATTCATAAAGGCATTAATCGTCATAGACAACATTAAAGCTGCACAAATAGAAGTGCTCTGTAAAAATTTATTATAGACATTTCAGCCTGAAGCATACTAGCAAGCTATCACAGGCAGCCAAGGCGGGAGAACAAACAAAAATACTCAAGCAATAACAAGTATGCAATTGTGTTTTTTTTTTCGTAACTCCTGCGAAATTCGTTTCAAATTGCATTCTGTCATTTAGAGGAATGGATAGCTCTTCTACATCCAAGGGAAAGAGACAAAGGGGGGAAACCAGTAAAACGAAAGGCAAGAAACAAAAAACATAGAAAGAGAAACCTCCAAAGCAGTTAGAAGTAGTTGAATTAGAAGAAGTGGTTGAAGAACGAAGATTGTGTCAAGACTTAATAGACCAACTTCCTGGTTTAGGGATAAAAGCTAGAAGATCAGTTCAATTAGACCCTAGTGCCAGTAAATTCGAAGACAAATGTCAGGATGTATGGACCAACATTCGGGGATATGAATTGTTTCTTTTCCATTATCATAGGAGAACCATACATGAACCCATATGTAACCCTTGGAGAATGAACCTAGGAAAGACAGTTGTTTCAAATGTATTAGCAAATGTGGACTTGGTCAAGCTTCTGGCCAAATATTATAATCTAGACCTCAAAGCCATATGTGATTTGGAAGGAAAACCATTTGTGCACTTATCTAAGGAAGCGATTGAGGAGGTCTTTGGGCTTGAGGATGTATGTGATTATCAAATTGTATATGAGGATTTAAGCAAGGAATACTGGAGGCTGGATACTACTTACAAGGGTTGGAGATTGCCACTGTACAGACCTAAGGTGGATGAAAATTTAGTACCCCTAGAGGATGATGATGGACCACCATTCAATGTAAATTTATTTGAGAATTATTTCCAATATACTTATTATTTTGCTGGATAAGTGCTGGAAATTGAGGTTCCTGAGTTTATGTCATGAATCTATGGTAGTTGCTGTAGATGTCCAAAGCCACAACCCTAGAAATTTTGATTATGCAGCCCTAGTTCACTGGCAATCAAGAAGAAACCTTCCAAAATGTATTTCAAGTATAATTCAATTCTCATGCATATGATCCTATTCTATGGATATGAGAAGGGTATGTGGCCAGATGAGTTGAAAATATGGCAGCTTGATTAGGAAGGTGAGCCTCTACCAATCCAATTGTGGACATCTATTTGGGACAGCAGGTTTGTTAGGGCAAATCATGCATACTTTGAAGAATACTTTGTGAAAACAATTTTTAGAATGTTCAATCATCCATGTGACCATTTTCTATCAGAGGTGATTCAAAGATTTTTGAGACCAAAGGTTTATGGTGGCCCCGAGACTGTGGAACATAATTGGGGAGATTGGTATTGTTTTTTAGATGCTACCATAATTAGAGTTTATGGGTTTGAGGTTACCCCTTTTATATTGCCTAAAACTGTTCCAGACAGATTGCTTATCTTGAGATAGTAAGGTAGTTAGATTTTTCTAATGTTATGCACTTACGATCTTATGAAAAGTAGTCTATTATGCCAGCCAATTTGTGTTTCGGTGATTTTATTGTACTTGCTAAAGAAGGATATGACCAAATTCTGGGCAAACTGATGCATTACAACATGAATAGAGCAGCACCAAGAATGGTGTTTGATCGAGAAGGATTCATTGATCATGTTAAAAGAATGGAGAAGTTGAGTGGGTATGATCATAAACCTTACCTTGAGAAAGATGTGATAAGAAACCTAGATGAAATTGAGGCGATAAGGGCTATTGAAAGATATAACATGGACATAGAGGCAAGAATGAAGGAGATGCAATACACACAAATGCTCTCCTTTGCAAGTGGGGTCATCTGATGAAGAAGCTACACCTCCTGAACCAAATAGAATTCCAATTGCCAGAATTGAGGCATATCAACCAATGAGAAGGAAGCAGGAAGTTGGAGAGCTTACTGAGGAGGATACTAGACAATTGGCATGCAATCTTTTTATTTCTGATGACCAATTCATCAAGACTTCAGAATTTAAATCCTTTTTGTATAAATTGAAAGGAATGGCCTTAAGAGAAACAGTTGACACAATCACAGACAACAATGAAGGTCAGCTACTTGGAATTTTAAAAATGGATATCGATCATGAGATGAATTTCAAAATACTCACTTTATTTCAAATTACAGTAGGGAATATAAGTAAATATAAGAGTAGGAAGTAGGAAGATTAGAAGTAAGGACAATAGAAGTTAGAAAGAGTTAAAAACCAAGTGAAAAGATATAATCTGCTATAAAAAGCATTAGCTTGAAGAATCGGTTGGTGAATAGGTATGCCTTGCAAAGCCTGAAGTGCAGGGAGTGAGTAATCCCAAGGATTCACTTTGTTCGTTGGCCAAGTCAATTGGAAAGTTTGAGCATAGATTCTGATATACTTTTACGACTTTCCAATTTGTTGATTTGAGTACTGTTGGTGTCTGTTTTATCATCTACCAAACATTAGGATAGGATACCCCAAGGTATTCTATCCTCTCCTGAAAAATCACTACTGATTCCGAGGTCTATATATGCGAACAAGCGACATTAGTGGAATAGCTTCTTGGGTAGTGTATGCTGAAATTTCAAGGGGGACTTACGTTTGACAAGTATCTTGAACTGCTGGACTTAGATGGATTTAGCAATTTTAGGCTCTTCTTTTTTGGGGAATTTTATGGGATTTAGACTTTCAAAAGAAAGGGAAAAAGAGATAGGGTTTAGGAAGGCTAATCTAATCCTACGAATTTCGGAGATGGTATCAACTGGGTGCTCTCGAGAAACCAAACCTTGCTTCGCCACACTAGGGACAACTACACAAGGTTGGTGCAATCTTCATTGGGTTGTGCTTATGATCGTGATGTTGGGATGCACAGGGGGTGGGCTCAGACTAACTTTGCACGGTGAGATGGAAATCATCCATATACCAAAAGTATGAGCGGAGGTACACCATCAATTGACACTTATCAAATCCTTCATTCAAATTAACAACAATGAAAGAAAATCTAAATTAATTCTAACTAAGTGTTGAGGCAATTGAAACCATGCAAATCATTCAAATAATAGAGATTACAAAGCAGCGCACATGCAATATATTATCTGGAAATGACCTTAAGCAACAATACATCAAAAACCTCACATTCTCCAAATGAGAGGAGGCAACCTTATATAGTTTCTCAAAAATAAATGAACGGCTAAGATCAAAAAGTGATCAAGGGCCTAGAT
Organism: Cryptomeria japonica; assembly: GCF_030272615.1. Lineage (NCBI taxonomy): Eukaryota > Viridiplantae > Streptophyta > Pinopsida > Cupressales > Cupressaceae > Cryptomeria > Cryptomeria japonica. Next base: position 41,149,034 of record NC_081405.1, on the reverse strand, counting down.
TGAAAGCTATAAACCCTAATTAGGGTTTCCCAAATCTAACTACCCTCGACCAATTACATTTGGGACACTTGTCCTTCTTGCTAAAAATGAACCCTCGATGAAAATAGAAGGTTGTTGCATTCTGAAGTGTGCCCTTCGAGAAGCTTCTGGATAAGTCAGGTTCATCGAACCTGGACATGCTGACTTGGAGCGATCTGATTGGTTGGAAAATGACAAGGCGCCACTTCAACGTGTTGGATGTTTTCCTTGAATTCTCCAATTTGTGTTAAGAAATCGTCTAGTATGGAAATTTGATTCCTTCTTGTCGCTATTTGATTTTGCTTGGGAGCTTGTCTTTTTTAATTCCTTCAGGAGATGGAATCCTTCCAGAAGTTGGAAGTTTATATAACTTTTCCATATTTTCACCAAGTCTGAGAACTTTTCTTTCTTGATGCCTTGAGATTCTTTCAAGTGCCTCGAATTTGGAGAAGAAATCCCCTCGTGAAGTTTTTTCTCATACTTAGCCAAATTTTGGCCGTCTCTATACTTGGATGAACCTTGCTCGTGGTCCCGTCTTCAATTCTGAATTTGGCTCGAAACTCCATTTGTGTTTTCTGTGATGATCTTGCCTTCAGTTGCCAATTTATGTTGCGTGGGAGGAGGGTAAAAGCTCTAGATAACCCCTTGCAAATATGAAATGATGGGATGAAGTTGTTCAGGCATTCGCTGTGATCATGTCCTTCTTCTCGATGCCCTGACATGCCTTCATCATAATTGAGGAAATTGGAATTTTCTTTGTGAAACATTTCCCATACTTAGCCAAATTTTGGCTATCTTCACGCCCGGATGAACCTTTCTTGTGAACTTGTCCTCAATCTTTCGTTTGGCTTGAAACTTCAACTGCGATCTCTATGATGATCCTGCTTCTATTTCCTCCCGTGACCTGTAAAACCAAAAGAAAATAAGTTAGAAATCTATCTTGGATTAATGAAAATCGAGGCTGCGAATGGCTAAGTGTTTGGAAAATTTCACTTCATTTTCATACTTAGCCATGAGAATGGGATTTTCACATGTAAATTCTCCAACCTTCAAGATAATTGTGATCACAATCCAACACCAAGTGTTATAACTCCAAAAATTTCTTATACTTGGCCAAAAAAATGATTTTCCTTCCTTAGAAATTCGAACGAATTCACTAAAAATCATTTCTCAAACTTCGGAAAAACTCAGAAAATACATAAATCTGCATCATGAATTTAATTTCACCTTAAAAAATACTCAAAAATTTAGGAGAGATTCAATAATTCGTCCTTATACTGGTTTTTTTTCTCCAAAAAAGTTTATCCAACTTCCAGCAATATCCAAAACTTTCTCCAGATGAACTCCAAACTAAAAGTATTTTACTATGCTCTCCTTAATATTTTCGAACTTCTTGGTGTAGAAATGAAGTTTACAATGAAGTATTTGTAAATAAAGTTAAATCCTCAATCAGAAACCCTTAAAATCTTCCAAATCATGTTTCCAATTTTAACTTTATTCTTTTGGAAAGTGTTGTCATGTTTCAAAACTCGAAGAAAATATCTTCCAAAAGTTTCCAATTTGGCTATAAGTTCGAAATATTTATTAATCTTCCAATATTCTCTTAAAAAAAAACTTTCCATTTTGGTTTTAAGTTCGAAATCCTTATCAATCTTCCAATATTCTCCTTTTGAAAACTTTCTATTTTGGATTTAAGTTCGAAATATTGAAGGATTTTCATGACATCACTTGTATTTTCGTTGATTTTGTTTGACTTTTATGTGTAGGTGGAATTTTGGAAGTTTATCTTCATCTTCTTCAAGTTTTGGCGGACTTTGCTTACCTCTCCAAGGTATGGCGGAGTTTAGAGGGCCTTCCCCTATCATACTTAGCATCTACTTCCTTGGGCGGAGTTTTGAAGGGTCCCTTCAACATGGAGGGCGGACTTTGAGCAAAGCTCAATCAAAGCGAATTTTTGGCTAAGGCATAGGGCGGACTTTGGAACACACCCCCTAGGCGAACTTCTAAGACATCTTCAAGATGGGCGGACTTCTAGACCTTTGCATCATTTTGCTAGGGTAGGGCGGAGTTTTGATGGGTCTCCAACATAGGGCGGACTTGGGACTTCACCCCTTGGTCACCCCACACACATGGCGGACTTTAGAGTGTTGGCCATCATGGCCTCTTCCAAAACATGGCGGACTTTGAAGGGTTGGCCACCAACATGGTAGGATAGGGCGGAGATTCAAGTGTTGGCCACCAATTGACATGCTTGGGCGGAGTTTTGATGTCCTTACCATCTTCACCAACAAGTTTGGGCGGACTTTGGAGAGTCCACAACATACATGCCGGACTTTAGACACCTCTCAGCATGGCGGACTTTTGGTGTACCTCCCAACATGGCGGACTTTTAGACATCTCCATCATGGGCGGACTTTGAGGCGCTCTCCACATGCTTGGGCGGACTTTGAAGAGTGCTCCCACCTTGGGCGGACTTTGAGGCACTCTCCACATGCTTGGGTGGACTTTGAAGTGCTCTCCACCTTGGGCGGACTTTGAGGCGCTCTCCACCTTGGGCGGACTTTGAAGAGTGCTCCCACATGACCTCCCAACCCATGGCGGACTTTGAAGGTCTCTCAAGAGGGTGGACTATATATGAAATATAACATTTAAGTATAAGAAAGAGAAAAGATTTCATATATATTGTCAGGATGTTTGAGAGTGGTTTCGAGCCTCTAGGACTAATAATGCAAAATCTAGTTTTTGGAGGATTCTCCAATTTTCTAGACTTAGTCAAATTTCAGGATCAGGTTGACATTCCAAACTTAGCCAAATTTCTTAGAAAAAATTCAAAATTTCACAGCTTAATCAAATTTAATCGGATTAACTTGAAATTTGAAATCCATGCCTAGGTGGATCATCTGAGGCATCACACCCCCTAAAATCTAGGGATTTGGCTTTTTAGGTCAAAACTTGGAACTTTTGAGTTCCGGTTGAAGCTGGTCAGTGGTATTAGTGTAAACCCTAGGTTGGCATCCCGAAAAAGCAAAAAGCCTAAAATCTAGGGATTTAGTTTTTTCAGACCAAAACTTGGAATTTTTGAGTTCCGGTCGAAGCTGGTCAGTGGTGCAAGTGTAAACCCTAGATTTGCATCCTGAAAAAGCAAAAAGCCTAAAATCTAGGGATTTAGCTTTTTTAGATCAAAACTTGGAATTTTCAAGTTCCGGTTGAAGCAGGTCAGTGGTGCAAGTGTAAACCCTAGGTTTGGATCTCGAAAAAGCAAAAAGCAGACTTCCCTAAAAAATAGGAAAAAGCTTTCTAAAAATAGCCATACCGGGGATCGGGCTAAAAATGCCAAAAACGAAACTTCCTAAAAAATAGGAAAAAGCAAAAAAACAAACTTTCTAAAAATAGAAAGTTGTCCAAATTCGTCCAAATCAATTGCAATCTTTGTCCTTTGGCCTCTCTAAGCACTCTGGTGGTGTTCGCATTTCGGAATCACATAACTTGCAAAAACTAACTTTCAATCGTCAGGGCCTAAAATGCTCTGAACTGGACAAGGCTTGGTGAAACTGCAGCAAAAGGTCATAGGACACTAACAAAACCCTAGAAAGTAGGAAAAGAGAGGGTCCCCATTTGCAATGGGGCGATGTGTGAAAAAGGTCACAACAAGTACCAACAGGTTCGTTGGGTCTTTTCGCAGCACTCTCGTCAGTCGCCTCGATTTGCAAGTGTTTTGGGGTGAATTTGATCAAGTCTGCAAGTCGTTCGAGCAAATTTGGCTAAGTGTGGAACCTATTTTGCCTATTTTAGGGTTTTACCCTTCAAACTTAGATTTGAGGCCTTTTCCTTAGGGTTTTGGAAAAAATGAGCATTGCATTGGAATTAGGACCCTTCAAGGAATCTACAAGTGAAATTTGAGCGAATTTTGAGCAACTTTATATTTTTAGAAAGTTCCTATTTTTTAGGGTTCACTGCTTCTCGGATTGTCTTTATTTTGCCAAAAATTAAACTTACTATTTGTTAGTAAGTTTCTATTTTTAGTAAGTGTCGTCTCGTCCTATTTTGCCCTAATCTTAACATTTTGAAGTACTTACTATTTATAGTAATTCTATTCTTGGCAAGTTCATTAATAGGTAGGGGTCCTCGCACTGAAGATTGAGCATTCCTGAACATTTCTAAGTCCGGAAAGTTTGAAAAAGCAGGCTACTGATAAAAATGGCCAAGTGTGGAATTCATTCCAAAAGTGGAAAGTACTGAAAAATCTTCCAAGTCTGGCGGAGGAAAATCACTTCGATCCAAAAATGGCATCCCAATCTGGAAACGAGCAAAAATGGGTAAGTCAGGTGAAAAATCAGGAAATCTTTTACCTTGGTGAAAATGGCATCCAAGTCACAAGTGGGCGTGAAAATAACTTCATGGAAAAAAAGTTTAATTAGTGAGAAATACTTCACACCATGGAAATGATGCCCATGAGAGAGGTTGGTGCTAGATTAGGGCCATGGAGGAATTTTCCTCCATGACCAAATTTCCTTCACCGCATCAAATTGGCGCCCAAGAAGCAGGAGCGCTAGAATGGTTTCTTCCACACCTTAATTTCCTCTACCATGCCAAAATTCCGCCTAGTCAAGTGCTAGAGTGCCAAATAGAGGGTGTCAGGGAAAACCCAACAAAGTCAAAAATCCTCCACAAGTGAGTTTCAACGCCCAAGTTCAAAGATGAGCGCTAGGTAAGGGTCAAGGAGGAAAAACAAGGAAAACGCAAAATCCTCCTTTAGGTGGTTTTGGCTCCCAGGAAGAAATGTGGAGCGCTAGGATGGGGTCTAGGAGGAAAAGGTAGCAAGTCCAAAATTCCTCCATGGTATGGAAATGGCGCCCAAGGTCAAGGCAGAGCGTTGGAGAGGGGGTGTCAAGGAATTCCATCCTCAAGCAAGAATTCCTCCACATGGTAATTTTCACTCCCAGACATGTTGTGGAGTGCTAGAAGTAGGAAGGAAAGGAATTTTTCCTTCCAAAGATGAATTCCTCCATAACATCAAAATTCCACCAAGGATGAATTGAAAGTTGAATTCCAAGGTAAGGTGGAATTGGCGTCTGTTGTGACATTTTCACACATCACCCCATTGCAAATGGAGACCCCCTACATTTTAGGCCCTCTCGGTCTTCTAGTTTCGTTTCTTTGGGGTCTTTTGGTTGCAATCTCGTCAATCCTCCAGGTTTGCAAGTGAGTGGGTTCAATTTGATCAAGTTTGCTTTTCGTTTGAGCAATTTTGGCTAAGTCTAGGGCTTGTTTTGATTGTTTTAGGGTTTCTTGGCTTCAGTCCTAGATTTTAGGGTTTTGAGAACACTAAACGTTGCACTGGAATCAAGACTCTTCAATGAACTTCCTAGTGAAATTTGAGCGAATTCTGAGTAACCTTCTATTTTTAGAAAGTTCCTATTTTTTAGGGATTTCACTCCCCCCAGATTGGTCTAATTTTGCCAAAAATCAAACTTACTATTTTTAGTAATTTCTATTTTAAGTAAGTTTCTATTTGTAGAAAGTGTCCGTGCGTCCTGTTTTGCTCTAACACTGACACTTTGAAAAAGTTTCTATTTTTGGAAAGTCTACTTGTGGTAGGTCCTTGCAGGCGTCCACTGAAGACCAGATATGCACGATCATTTCTAAATCCGGAAAGTCAAAGAGCAGGCAAAGTGATCAAAATTTGGCTTTGTGGATATTTAGTCTAGGAATGGAAAGCTTGAAAATCACTTAAGTCCGGAAAATCACTTCAAAATCTATGTGCCATGGAATTCATGAAATTACGTAAAATCCAAGACTAGGTCAAAATTCCGCATAGGGATTCAAGAGGGCGCCAAAATCCATGTGCCATGGAATTCATGAAATTAAGTAAAATCCAAGACCAAGTCAAAATTCCGCCCAAGGAGTCAGGAAGGTAGCAAAATCCATGTGCCATGGAATTCGTGAAACGACGTAAAATCCATCACCAGGTGAATTCCATGCCCAAGAGTAGAAATTTTCCAAGGCAAAGGGGAATGTGGAGGTCAAGAATGGAATGAAAAAGCAAAAAATTCCCCTCGGAATATTTTTTGAAAAATCTATTCTTAGACACCAAATCTCATCAGAATTTGAATTTTTTTGCAGATTTGGACTCGTGAGAGAATTCTCTCTCTCCTGATCCTGGGTCTTGAATTTTAGGAAAGTTCCTAAAAAATAGATGTGAAAAATTGGTCAAAAAGCTCCTTGGGGACGTGATGAATTCAAAGAGCACAAAAAATTCCTTCCTCAAGGAACAAATGTTCAAAATTTCTTCTCCAGTTCCAAAATGTGCCCTAGGTTGGAAGAAAGACGTAAAAATCAAGGTTCAAGAAGAAAGGTTCAAAAATCAAAAAATTCCTTCCTCGGGGAATAATTGGCGCCCAAGAAAAAGAAATTCCAGGAAAGTGAAAAAAATGACCAAGTGTTGGAAATTCCTTCCTTCAGGACAGAATTCCAAGAAAGTGGAAAAATTGAGTGTTGGAAATTCCTTCAGGACAAAATTGTTGGAAAAAGTGAAAAATTGACGAAGTGTTGGAAATACCTTCCTTCAGGACATAGTTCTTGGAAATCATGAAAATTGGCTAAGGCGTGAAGAATTTCCTTCCTCAAGGGTAAGGAACAAATTTCTTTCCAAAGAAGAATTCTTTCACAACATGAATCCCATGTCGGGATGAATTGAAGGTGAAAAAAAAAAAATTCGAAGGCAAGGAAGAAATCAAGGATGAATTGAACAAGAAATTTCCCCCTAGAAAAAAATTTGAAAAATCCATTTTCGGGCATAAAAAAGCATCCAAAATTCAAAACGATGATATACTTGGAGTCGTGATAGAATTTTCTCCGTCCTGGACCATGGAACCATAATTTGAAAATTTTCCTACAAAATAGGAAATGTGCAGAATTGATGTAAAATCCTCTCCAAGGCAAGGAAAATTCATAATCTTCGGAAAATTCTTTCTAGATAAAGTTTTCTCTCTCCAAGGGTTTCTTGCCAATTGGCAGCCAGGTCAATGCATGAAGAATTAATGGAGCATCTTTTGCATGTAGCCGTTACATTTAAGGCATTATGGCAGATTCTTTTTGCATGCAGCCATCACTTTCAGGAGAGGATGGTGTATTTATGGCATCATGGGGCGATTTTGCATGGTCATATTTATTGCATTTATGATTTATTGGGCGAGCTTTATGGATGATGGTGCATTCAATGCATAATAGATGCCATTTTTGGTAGGAATGTAATTAATTGTAATGGGATGGAATTAATTGTATATGGCCATAATGGGCATTTATTGTTGATTCCCACCTTGTTGCATCATGTGTGGGGAATCTTTTAGGGAGAAACCCTAATTAGGGTTTTGCATGTAGCCAAGGCTTGAAGTCTATATATGTAATGTCCCCATCAGGAATTAACCTTGATTTAGTCCTGAAACAACAATTCTAACTTAAAGTGAGAATTGTAATACATTTATAAATATAATTTCATTGGTTCTAAAGACATTCTTCTATAATATTTAAATCATAATGCTAAGAATAATTTTGGAAGATGGAACTTATCTTGATGGATTTCTTTGATTTATATACTTGAGATATGTGCTTTTATATTTTAGACTTCTGCTCCTATTTTCCCCTCTTATCCTTTCTATATATTTTTCTCCCTCTTCTTAAATTAATGTATGTACTTGACATGTCTCCCTTGTACACCATGTCATAATCTTCATATAACTCCTTCTAAATCAGATGTTGACTCTTACCGCTGATCTGCAGCTTTCATCTGATTGGTATCTCTCAAGTAGTGGAGAATGAATAAAAAACACAAATAATTTTCCCAAACAAAAAAATCTTCAATATTCAATATGTTGCTGACTTCTCTTAGGCCTTCATTAACCCTTGGGTAGTGTTGATTGCTCAAATCACATTTAATAATCTGCAAGTCTTAAGTCGGCTAAAATAAAAAGCACAACTCCTATATTCAAAAGGCTTCCAAGTGGGTCCCATTTCTTTTAGTGGAGCTGCTGCTAAAAACACCATAATCATTGAGAAATTTCCAAACCTTTTCTAATTGCAGCAAACACTGTTTGAGAATTCTTTTATCATAGGAATATGGATAGTTATTGTGTGGGGCCCACAAAGCACTTTAAGCTTATTCCAATACAATTAAATCTAATTTTCTATTGAAGTCTCCTTTCTTCAATTCTGATATCTGTCAGATCCAAGACCCCCACGTGGTATTCCTGCCTTTATAATCTGCTCCCACATTATAAGTGATGCTCTGTTGTGTCCAATCACCAATATGTGTTCTTTGTTCGAATGTTTATTGTATTTCTAATGCACACCTTTGCCTTACTTTGACTTCAACTTGCAGACTTGTCAAAGTAGTTTCTGTGTCATTTATGGTATCCTACGTTGCTGTCCAAACCAAGTATAATTGTTTATATTTTCTTGGAGGATCGACTATAATGAAGAATGTAATCACTGTTCCTTTGATTTGTCTTCGCTATTCTATGAGAATGGTAGTATTGTTGTTAACAATTATTGTCTTGTCCAACATTGTTGCTATCTCTTCTTGGTAATTGCTGTCTATTCTCCCTATATTCTCCTCCCCCCATTTAAATGAGTTCAAACTCCCTATATAAGATGGAAGAGTTGTCTTCTGGGGATATGTCTCTTCATAATGATGCCTCCCCTTAAGCGAAATCGCTTCCTTTCATAACAATGAGTTAGTTAATATAATAATAGCTGCCACCCTCCCTTGTTTGATCGCCTAACAATTTATCTATATCTCCTTCAACCATTATTGATTATTATTATGGTGCATCGATAATATGTCTGATTTTGAAATAAGTCGTATCTTCCTGTATGATTGGTCTAATTAAGGCTATCATGTTTCCTCTCCACTGCGTGACATTGTTTACCAGTTTGGAATATATATTTTTAGTAAACTCATTCCTCAGTGATACTTATCGCATGGCAGTTATTTTGAAAGTTGACTTGTTGATCGTTGTTTGTGTCTATTTTTGACGACAACATGATGGATAATTAAATGTGATTTCTCATCATTCTTGATCGGCGCTTGTGGTTGATCTCAATGGGCTTAATAGATACGTAACATTATGGTTACTTTTGTTTCATCAATGTTTAGTTTGTTGTGTAGCCAATTCAAGTGTTGCTGCAATATGTGATAGACTATCTCTATGAAGTCGACTATCATATTCTCTTTGAGGAATCGCTGCTTTATTTTTGTCCACTTCTGCCTTATTGTATTATTGCACTGCTTCTCGTACCCTAATTCATCACTCATTTAATAATCTTGGACATTCCCAATGCATAGTCACCAAACCATTCATTTATCCTTTGTTACTCATTGATGTCTTTAAAACTTTGATCACTTCTTAATGGGGTCTTGCTTGGGTATGATACTCATAGTTGCCCCCATGAATAAGTTTAATGTAGAGATCGGAAAATCGCCCAAGACTCGCCAAACTCGGTGAGTTCGAGTACGATTTATGCCCCCCGAGTCTGGCAAGCTTGGACTTGGACTCGTCCGAGTCCAGGGGGCGAACTCGCCAGACTCGCCGAGTTGGCGAGTTTGGCCTAAAATCGCCAAACTCGGTGAGTCCAGTGCTTGAAATTTGGCCGTCGGGTGGGTTAAATAAAATGACAAAAAAAACATTTTAAAAAGTTTTTTTTAAATGAATGATCTCGTCTTTGTTCACTACAACCTCCGCTTGAGAATGAGAAAAATTAGGGTTACAACATGTCAACCAATAAAAATAACACCCGCTGCCCCCTGACCCCAGCTTGGGGGCGCTGCCCCAAAACCCCTGTCAAAAAATATGGGGGAAACTGCATTGATAGAAGTAGGGAAAATTTAACCTCGGAGTCTGACACTGATTGGATCAACCAGGTAGATATAGAGGTTGAGACTGTAGCCATGGCAGAGGAGGAGCAGAGAGCACGAGCAAAAACAGGAGATTCAGAGGTAGATAGTGACACATATGTTCCTGATGTTGGTGAGCATGGCATGGTGTCACAAGGAGCAGCTATGGTTGTCGAATCATCTAGGACCTACCTTGGACGCCTTCGCAGGGGGCCGGAGGGTGCAAGCTCCTCCGAGCCATAGGCTTGTAGTTGTATTTACCTTTGGTATTTGTATGGAACATTTGATGATGATCATATGATGACATGGATTTTTTATTCCATGAGTTTTGTAATATCGTATACATTTGACAATAGTTATATATGTATGTTCGTTATTTCCTTCAACTACAATTTGCGTTTATGCTTATGTGATTGATGTATACTTGCGTATGTAATCAAATGAGCCGAGTTTGATGGTGTTATTGTGTCTTTAAGGTGTATTCAATAAAGGGTGCATGAAACAAGTTTTAAATATTTAAAAATCTCTAAATTTCTTGAGTTTTTCACTTTCCCGAGTCCAGCCGAGTCTGACTCCGAGTCCCGAGTCCGAGTCCGGGTCGGCCTTGCCGAGTTCGAGCCGAGTCAGAGTCTCGTTTCTATGGTTTAATGTCTTCCAATAAAGATCTCTTGATCCATTTTGCAATTTTGTCTCTTTTAGAGACTACACAAAATTGTAGGAGTACTAATGATGTAAGGCTAAAGTTGGGGACATTACAATATGAAGGGGCGATCCCCCTTATTTGTAAAGGAGAGGGAGATTTGTATGAAATTGTTGCGATAAGTTTTTGAGATAATAACAGTGAAACTTTTATCTCTAATGGTATCCACTCAAGTTATTTTTTCAAAACTTGCATGGTTTCACCTTCCTCACTTAGAGTAGAATTTTATTTTCTCAGTTGTTAGATAAAGTGCTTTGATTTCAATGGAGAATGTAATGGTGTTTGATGAATTTCCATGGTTCATACTTTTTGCATCTTGTTGATTGTAAGTTGCAGTGTAAAGTTAGTTTAAATCCCAAAATTTTGTTAAGTTCGATTGTGAATAGTCGTTTGGATTGCACCGTGTTGGGTATTCAAATGCATTTTTTCAATGTGAAAATCCTTCAACATCCTCATAAGATTGCATCGGTTCTTGTAGAGTTGTAGTTAAACTTGGCGAAGCAGAGCTAGGTTTATTTTGAATTTGTCCACTAAAGAATTATCTATTGATATCACTGCCCTTAGGAGTAGATTTAGATCTTTCTAAACCCTTTTCCCTTTATTTTCAGTTAGTTCCAATTTAGTTCGTTCGAAGTAGAAGCATCGCAGAATTGCCATATCCGATGATGAAGTTCCACGCCACAGCAAAGAAGTGAAAGAACGATCCATACGTAAGGCCCCTTGGATTACTAGTAAACACATCAACTGACTGAGTCACGTCCGTGCATAAAAGGAACATTGGAGTTAGCCGTTTGATCTTTTTGCAATCTTAGCATATGGCCTAACCTTGATCAAGAGAGAGTAAGGTGACCGTTGGTAACTTTATTCTGTGTTAGACATTGTCATAAAAAACACGTCAACAACACCCAAGAGGAAGAAAGGAATACCCCCTCAGGGAAGAGATTTAAAAATCCTTTCTCAGGCATGGAAATTTACCAACAGTTGAAGAAATTTCAAGGCGATGACAAAATTGGCGAAGGGAGAGATTTTTCTCTCTCCTAGACCCTAGAACTCAAATTTGAAAAAATTCCTTAAAAATAGGAAATGTTGAAAATTGATGAAAAATCTCCATTGGAACATGACAAATTCAAAAAGTCAAGAAAACTCTTCCTAGACAATTTTCTCTCTCCAAAATCTGGATGATCATGATTTCTTTCTAGACGGATAGATGGTCAAAATTCTAAGTAGAAAAGAAAATCTTTCAAGGATATGATCTTAAATTTGAATTGAAAAGATTGGCAAGTTGGCAACATGCAGAAAATCTTTCAAGGATATGATCTTAAATTTGAATTGAAATTTCCATTTTGAACTTGTTGGTGTACGTTTTATCATATACTGAACATTACAATAAAATATCCAAGGATACTCTATCCTCTCCTGAACAAAATCACTACTTGTGCCAAGATTGCAAGAAAGACCACAAGGTGACTCCAAGGTCTATATGTGCGAACGAGCGACTTTATGTGGATAGCTTCTTGGGTATTGTGTGCTGAATTTATCAATAAATGCTCTTTGTTTTTGGATTTTCTAATATAGGACTTCAAAAAAAAGATAAAAAGGATAAGGGTTTAGGAATTCTAACTATTGCTTAGCTATTCCTATGAACTCAAGAGACGGTAAAGACAGGGTGAAACTGGTAATGACACTTTGTTTCGCCACACTTGGACAACTACGCAAAGCGGGTGCAATCTTCTAGGGTTTGCTTAAGATTTTCACACTTATGAATAATACCAACAATTGAACAATATTATCTAAACTATCAATCCTTCATTCATCTAACAATTTCAAAGCAAATTACTCAAAGCAAATCTATTCTAAGTGTTGAAGAAACTATGCAACCATGTAACCACTTGATAACAAATAAGACTTCAAAACAATACTGATAATGAACTTTTTATTATCCAAGTAGCTCTACGCAACAATTTCATAAATCTCTCCACACTGAAATGAAATGAGAGAATGAGTTTATAAAGAGTTTTTGAAAACAAATGAATGGCCGAGATCAATCTAAGATCAAGGATCGAGATTAAGACAACCTAACCCTAATTAGAGTTTCCCAAAATAAAATCAATATCCAGTGCATGTGAGACAAGTGGCATGAGGTGCTATTTTTTAGGATTGCACCCTCTTCTCCTATTGAGAAGCAGAATGTTCAATGAACTTGGACACAATTTGATCAACCTCTTCCATCGTGACACGTGGCAACATACTGACTTTGAATTCTAACCCTTCCAAATCATCTGCACATACAAGAAAAGTGATTTCCCAATCTAATTCCTGTTTTTGGAAAGCATCTTTGATGGACAGGAGATTTGATGCCTTGGCTAGGTTCTGCTTCAGGACTAGTCCAGTGGAGAAGATTTTCTATGTCTTGGCCTTCAGATTTTCTGACTTCATATCCTTTTCTCGGATAGTTTCTTTTTCAAGTACCTCTGCAGCTACAAGGTAAACCTTGTCTTGAATTCCTTTTATCTGCTCTTTTGCTTTGTTAGCATCTTGTAACACCCCCACTGTGAAATAAAATTTAATAATAAATGATAATAATAAAATTAAAATATAAAATAATATAATTAAATATGATTAATTAAAAATTAATTAAGTTAATGAAAAGTCAAAAGACATGAAGGGAAAAGTTGTGACTCCCTCAACAATGAGATATAAAAGGGAGAAGAGAACCTCACATGAGAGGGGGGATAATTTGGAAATCAGAAGTGTAGATCTAATTTAAATAATAAGTGCAGATCTGATTATGAGAGGTTGTGTCCCTTTCAAAGGGCAGAAATAATGAAGAGTTGCACTCTATCAAAGGGAATGGTGAAAGGGTGTATATCTTGCCAAAGGGCATACATGATGAAGAGGTGTGACCTCTCCCTCACATTGAGAGATATAAAGGAAAGAAATCAAAAGCATCTAGTAAGAGCACCATGGATTAGATCAGATCAGAACTGTTATTAAGTTACAAGCAGTAACATCCTTGTTCTTGGTGGTATGCATGGGGATGTGTTTAATAAGTATCCTTAATATTAAATATATGAAGCCCAATAATGTTCTTATGCAGAATTATTAGTAATACTAATATGGACTGCAATATGTATGATAGTCATACTTAATTTCATATACGTATTCATAATACATAAGAAATATATATATACTTATAGTCTAAATCATGTTATTACTTTCCGTATTTAAGAAGATGGGATTGAGATCTTCCAAAGAGGGGCAGTCTAAATCCAAGCAATAGGTTAAGTCCCAAGATAGGGTGGGGATCAGCGACCAATAAGCCTTGAGGGTATAGACCCAAGATAGGTAAGGGCTTGGATCTGTAAACTTTGAGGGAACCTATTGTGGTTGGTCTCTAAGCGCTTTGGTAACATATGTAAACCCTTCTCCCTTAAAACTGAAGTAGTAGCAGGGTTTGATATCTATATTAAGAACTATGAATAATGAAATTAATCAGCTAATGAGGAAAATAGACAAGCACTTGTTAATAACTTATTGAAGAAAATCTATCAATTTTAGTATATTTAAATAGATCAGGTAGGGGACATTACACATCTGTCTTCACTTTTTCCAAGACTTCACTGTGTACAATTAATGTCCAGTGCCAACCGCTGAAAACATATGTAGGTCCTGCTTCAATTATACTTCCATCAATTAATTCTTGCCTTGACATTCCTTTCAACACTCTAAGGCAGGGAATGATTCTTTCTTGAATGTCCTGAAGATCAGCCCATGCTTTTGCCATGCTTGCAAGTTTGTCCACATGTCAATGCTAACCTTTCCATAAATGTGGCTGCCTCTTTACCTGCGCTTTCCATCCATGCCTTGGTCTCTTTGGCTGTCACTGCTTCTTCCTTAGAATTTTTGACTGTCTCCTGTGAATTCAAGAGTGGAGGAGCTTTTGGTTTTGCTTGATCAAGCGACTTTGTCTAATGCTGAATATAATCTCTTAGGCGCTCAACTTCTTTCTTATATTCCTTCTTTCCTACTTCCTTATCCAGTCTTGCTTTCATGGAAGCAACTGAATTGTCCAAATCTTCAGCTTCCTGCTTCTTGGTAGTTGGTCCCAATTTGAATGTAGTGATTTCATATTCATGAGAAGCAATATCTCCTTTTGCCTTATCTACCTTTGGTACAACAATCTGCACTGTTGTGCATCCTGTTTCATCTCTCTGGATGGTGGAAAATCTTCTGGCTGGCTTCTTTACTGCAATTTGTTCTAACCTGGCCAAGAAATCAGCCATGTCATCCTCTTCTTGAACTTCTACTTCTTGTGTCTTTATTTTCAAACTCTCCTTCAACCAATCAGGAATAGTGGGGTGTTCGATGCCTTCCATTTCCTGATTGCCCTTTTCACACATGATATCCTGAAGAGCAGAAATCATTCTTTCTTGAAATTCACCTTCCTCAACATCGATTTCATTGTCTTACTATAGTACTTCCGTGCCAGTAGGAGACGAGGGCTGCTCATCCTCTTCTGCATTTTCTTCATGAATCAGGGAAGGAATTTCCATCTCTACCAATGATTGATCAATGGCCAACATATCTATGTTTGTTGATGCGACAGAACGGGATGGTTCCAATCTTTGCTTCTTCTGAGCAGGTCCTTCAGTCACAATCGCCTTCCCTTTTGCTTTTGTACCTTCAATTGGTTTGGCACTCTAGGATGCCTCAGCATTTGAAGAACATTCTTCTGTCTTACCCATCAAGTCATATGTCAAGGTTAAGTTTCTCCTCCTTAACTTTTGAACTTGTTGATCAACCCACCAACGTGAATAGTTCTAAACTGGCCGCATCAAGGTGGTCAAGTTGGCATGCTCCGGCTCTGACCACTTGATAGGAGGAAGAGGTGCATCTTTGTAAAGTGTGGCTGAGTGTATTCTTCATTTTCTTCTACTTGATCGGGTACAAGGAAAAGTTCAGTTATTCTGATCAAGCTTACTGGCAGCCTAGAACATAACCTTTTCCTGATATCAAATTCATCTGCAGCACTAGCCCAAAAATCTTCTATATCCACTCTATGTCTGAATTTTTCTCCATTCATTGATCCAATATTGCTGTGAGGGTCATAGTTAGCTCTGGACTGGTAGAATGTAAAGGGATACCATTGCATTTCTAGCCTGATACTTTCTGTTGTTTGTATTGTTGGGCAAGACTCCTCCATATTTCCAATAAAGAATGGAAAGGATATTGCTGCCTTCTGCCTTATTCTTTTGAAGCTCTGATATGTTTCAAGTTGCCTGAGAACTTCAAGTAGAACCATCCTGTTGGTTGGGAAGATTGGAAGTTGGTAAAGACAACCGTCAAAACCTTGGACTTTTATGTATGTAAATTTTGGAAATTGGATAAACCAGGATCCATACTTGCTGATTAAACTTTTGGCTTCAGGAGATAATCTTTGGTGAGTCCCTCCTTGAAATGTTCTTTTGATGTACATTAGGAATGCATCATGTGCTTGATAACTCTTCTCCTTAAGCTGCAGCTACGGGTAACAATCATAAGATCTAAATTCACCTTCACCGTTACCAACCATGCCTCTATAGATCAGTCTAGAATATCTATAAGTACTAGCCAATAGGTAGATAATGTAGGAGCTCATGTAGAATGACTTTGTCCTCTCTAAATTTATCAACTGTTCATGAAGGTTGTTGTTGATTATGCGAGACCAATTGAATATCCGGACTCCTGAGGTAATTTCATCTATGAAGTAATATACATCCATGTCTCAAATGGCACACCCTTAGGGCTGCCCATTACTTTGTTCAGCAATAAGATAATGTCACCATATTCTTCCTTGAAGTATGGATGTAGCAGGACCTTTGGCACTTTCCCTTGAGGTCTTTTCTTTTCCAACCATGATTTGTTAACATTTGCCACACAGAGTTCAAACTGGGCATCATAAATCTTTTTTAGTATCTTCTTTGGTCTTGTAGGAGGTTTTATTGTAGTTTGGAATTCCAAACGTTTCTGGAATGGACAACTCTGAAAGATTAACTAAAACCCTCCCATCAGGTGCAACGATCTCTCCTGACTGTGTATTATAGTGTCTAGCACACTCAACCATCAACTCAACACATTGTTTAGCCAAAGGAAATCTAGCTGCTTGGACGATGCCATTTCTCATCATCCTGTAGGCAATGGGTGTCGATAGGTGTCCGTCATGACCATACATTCTCTTTTTGAATTCTTCTAAATCCACATGTCCAAGGTCAGTGTTTGTGATATTCTTCCATTTAGATTTGATCTTGGATTCCAGTTGTACTCCTTTACTGGCAAACTTCATTGGTGTTTTTCTGGAAGGTGTTGTCTTGGTGGTCATCAACCTGGAAAACACATGAAAACTTAATATTATTTTCAAGATTTTAAGTCTGATTTTATACCCTTTTATCTGAAAATTTCACTTTTAGCCTATTAAAAGGTTAAGTTTTTGTGAAAAAGCAGACTGAAAGTGAAGGATTTGGTCAAGAAACTGGTAAAATTGAAATAAGACAGAATAATAGAAGAATTCAGTCAATTTCAGATTTTGAGTCTTCGAAATTGATCTTTGTGACTGAAATTCACCTTTTATTCTGAAAATCTGTCTTAAAATCAGAAAAAGCACTCAATAACACTTAGAAGAATTTTGATTCTTGAATATTTCTCTCCAAAACCAACTTTTACAAGATTTTGAGAGAAAACTTCTTCTCAACTGCTCTCCAAATTCTCAACCTGAATGATGAATTGTGAAAGTGACTTGGTTGAAAATATATAGTCTAGGAATTTTAAACTTAGAAGTTTTATTTTGTGTTTTTATGTTTTAAATATTTCCAAAATGGAAAGTTTTATTTTCTCTCAAAATTTCATCCTTAGCCAAGAATCTTCTAGAACTTACTTTCAATTTCTAAAATTCTTGAATTTTTCGAAAATATTTCTAAGTTTTGAAAAATAATCTTAATTTTGGAAAATAATTAAAAATTTATTTCATGTGTAATTTGCGAAAATTTGTCTTCTTTTGGTATGTTAGATCGATTGTCTTCATGCTTGATCCATGCGAACTTGAAGGTTTGCTTGTCAAGGTGGATTTGGACTTCTCTTTGCCAATCGTTTCATGTAGGACAGATTCCAAACAATTTTTGTCATGCTTGTTTCTTGGCAAACTTTGTTTCATCTTTATTGGCTTGCTTTATCATCATGTCAAGGCTTGAAGAGGGCCTCTAATCTGCTTTTATCCTTTCAAACATGTTATTGTCTTTAACTGCAGATCGGAGTTTATCAATGCTTGGACATTTTTCCTTTGTGTTTTGCAAACTTAATGTGTCCTTGGATATTGCTTTAATTCCAACATGTTTTGGCGAATTTTGAAGTTTGATTGCTAACTTGGAAGCCGTCTTGCCATCTTTGTCTTAGCTTTAATCTCTTCCAAGCTAGGGATTTGAAAGAAGCTTTGACAACTTTTTTTTATTTCTTGATGAAGTCTAGACAACCTTGCTTGTGCTTTGATAGCTTGAGCGAACTTGCTTTCTTTGATCAACTTGTAATTTGATTTATCATTAACCCTAACTGCAGATCAGGGTTCAATTAACTCTTGCCATGTTCTTTAACTGCAGATCGGAGTTTATCAATGTTTTTCCTTTCAAACTTGTCTTGACTTTCTCCATGCTTTCCTTAGGCAGCGAACTTGGATATGCCTTTTATCAATGCTTTAGGAGGGCGGACTTTGATGATGTTAAGACATGTATGTTTTATTGCTTTCATCCTTTGTTTAGGTGAGCCAAGCTTTATTTGTTTTATGTCTTCTTGAGGGCAAACTTTGATAAGCTTCTAGCCAACTTCGTTTTGGCTTCATCTTCCAACTTAGGCGAAGTTTGCATTGGCTTTGCTTTCATCTTGCCATACTTGCTTCTTGAGTAAACCTAGCAAAGACTTTCTTTCCTTTATGCCTGCTTGCTTACTTTAGGCAAACTTTGATAAGTTTATTTGCTTTCTTCTAGAAGGCGAACTTTTGGAAAGCTTTGCCTTGGCCTTAGCTTTATTTTCTTTCTTCTAGAAGGTGAAATTTAGGATTCTCTTTCATCTTTGCATTCAAATGCCATGTCATCATACTTGCTTTAAACATGTCGTTGCCAACTTGGAAGGCTTCTAGGTGGACTTGGATGAGCCTTAGGCTAGGAGAATTTTGGAAGTTGGTTTGCCAATTGATTTTCTTTCTTTCCATGCCTTAGTTTATTTCTTTCCTTCCAACATGGTCTAACCTCAAGTAGGAGTTTGACTAGCTCATTCCATGAGTCGGTTAACCAAAGGTAGGAGTTTAGCACGTGTCTGACATTTTTGCTTGATCATGAGGCGGACTTGGCTGAGTCTTGGACATCTTCTTCATGCATTTGCCATTCTTCCTTAACATACTTGGGTGGACTTGATGACTTGTCTAGCATGCTTTGCTCTGAGCCTTGGCGGACTTGGAAGGTCACTTGAGAAGAGCTTGGACACTCGCTTGCAAGTTGATGTGCCATCTTCCATGCTTCTAAAAAAGGTGGACTTCAACCTTTGTCTGCCATTCTTTCATGCTTCTTCGCTGGTCAAACTTGGTCTTCCCTTGAATTTTCATCTTCATGCCACTTTTTTTCCAAACATCTTAATTCAAATTGTCATGTCCATTTCTGACCTGCCATGTTCATATCTGGATTATCTGGAACAAAAACCCTAATTAGGGTTTTACTTTGCTTTTTATCCTTAAAGACAATTTTTCAAATCTGAGGACATGGGCACTGATCATATGGCTAACCTTCTGGAACAAAACCCTAATTAGGGTTTCCTCTATGCTTTTTACACTTAGAGACCAAATTTTTCAATTTTGAGAACATGGGTAGCAATAATATGGCTTGAGAATCAAAACCCTAATTTCGGAAAAAAACAGAAAAAACAAAGCCCTGCTTTTTATACTTACAAGATTTTCGAATTCTGGCAACATGGGCAGTGATCAAATGACCTAAGGAACAAAACCCAGGTTCTACTTTCAAAAAAGCAAAAAAAGGTGAAAAAGCTGAAATTTCTAAAAATAGAAAGTTGTCAGAAACGACCCAAAGCAATTGCGATCCTCGTCCTTTAGACCTTCTAAGCACTTTGACAACACTCATACATGATTCTAAACATGATTTTTCAACTTGGCTCGGGATGACCTCAGAAACTCAAATTCAAAACTCTCTTAGAAAATGGTCCTATGAAACTGCAGAGCTAGGACAAAACCCTAAAATGCAAAAATAGGGGGTCCCCATCTGCGATTTGGCGATGTGTGAAATAGGTCACAACAAAACCCAATGACAATGACGGGGCCCGTTTGCATGGCGAGCTATTAAGGAAACTATAATGCATTCTTAATGCGACGTGCTAAGATTAGTTTCTCACCAAATTGGTAGTTTTGTGAGGAATTCTATATAAACGATCAAACATAATTCATTTCTCACTGCGAATTTGGAGAAAGTAGAAGTTGGAGAGAAGTGGCAGAGACTCAAAGATGAAGAATTTTATTTCTTTTCAAGAAGTTCTTGATCGCTGAGGTTTTATTTTATTTCTAATTAGGAATTTATCAGCTGGAATTTCTCCTCCACTATCGTATTTAATTCCTTATGCAGATTTTTAATGAAATTTTGTTTTGTAGGAATGGCGGAATCTAGCAAGTCTGTAGCTACTTACCAGCAGGCATAGTTTAAGAATGAGGTGAAGGGATTTCTTTCGGAATCCAAGATTTTTTCTAAGTGGAGAGAAATTAGTGATACAAATTTGGGAACTTTTCAGCTTGGTGCTTTCTGACTCAGAGTGTTTGGAATAGCTAGACGTGCTCCATCTCCCATCACTGCCAAAATTGTTAAAAGTGGAATTGTCTCGGCAACCGGTTTCTCTCTAGCCATTCAATGTCCAGAATTGATTTTAGATGTGCAAAACATTATAATCCAGAAAGAAGGGCAATTCTGACATCTAATGGAAAGCTTCTTGCCAACTTGACTGCAGAGGCTATTGGGGAGACCTTTGGAATTCCATTCTATCATCCATGACTTACATGACTAAGGATAGAGCGACGACATTATATGATGCAAGTCTTGATAGATGTGCTGAGAAAATCAACAAAACTTGGATGCAAAAGCCAAGACCCCATATTTCAGAAATGCCTAAACAAATGACTAGTCTTGACTTCAAGCAAGAGTACATAGATCTAGTGATGATGTTGAACAGGATTATGGGGTGCCAACATACTTTTACTTTTGAAATCTGGATGTTCTTCGTTGGTGAAGTCATGAACGCCAATGGGATAGTGGATTGAGCAAGATTGATAAGTCATTATCTGCATGAACAATTGAAGAATCTAAAGGAGATGTATGCCCAATATTTCTACATGAGCTCATATTTGATTTACTCGTTGCTAGGATGGGAAACTTCAATGATTTACTAGGAAAAGGGCCCATGGGGTGTGGGCTAGCACAGTTGGAGGTCCACAAGTGCTATCCCCAGGTACACCTATACAACACTGATTCTTTCAAACTAGTGAATGACACTTTCACGATGTACTTAACCAGGTTATTGCAGGATGAACTCCACACGAGAGTGACACCAGAGGCTAGAGCATTGATACGGAAATTTGGAGCAGTGTACATTTAGTTTTCGAAGTTCACATATATCGAGACTCGAGGATTTTCCTTCCAGCCGCATAAGCTTCCTAGATACTCGTTGAACAAATTGGTGTTGGTGGAACACACCAGGCAATTGACAGCCTATGACCAGATTCAGAAAAAGAAACTGCCTATCGAATTCCCTATTGTCCTTGGTGACTACATGGAAGTGTGCCCAAATTTGGCAGCGGCAGAAAAATCCTTTGAAGAGCTAGCATTCTATCATTTGACATTACACATGACTAGGTCATACTTTGATCCATAGAAAAAAATCAAAATGGTCGCTGGAATAAAGTTCAGACACAAATTTCACCTGGAGGATTTCTGGCCCATCGCCAAGGATGATCTTGAAGTCAAGAAGCTTATGCATTCCGGATTGCCCCTTGACTTAATCAGAATGGGTGAATTTATTCAGGTGCCAGATCAGGTAAAGGAAGATAAAGATGTGACATAGCCGGAGTTTGATAAGTTGAAAGATACACCTATCTAGGCTTCAAATTGGTCAGAACTAGAAATTGATGACTTGGACATTCTAGCTAGGTTAGTTATGAAATTCACTCGGTACTGGGTAGATTGGCACATTAGGGCACTGAAGGATGCAAATGTTCCCCTAACTTACCAATTGATGGGAAATTTGGACTCCCATAGTGAGGCCATTGAAGGATCATCACAAGCTAATACGGATGAAGGAGAAATCCAGTAGGAAGGCGACAAGCAAGGGAATGTTCCGAAGAAATCGCGAACAAGGAAGAGGAAAGAAGTCCATCCACATGTTTAGCAGGAAGTCCATCCAGATGTTCAACAGGAGGAGCCTCAACAGAAAAGGCCAAGGTAGAAGAAGTTCATTCACTGGTCAGTTCCTCTAGTGTGCAAGAAGTAGAGATGTTTGCACAAGAGGTTCCAAGAAGTCATTCTCAGGACAATCTTCTAGATAATGTTCAGGCATAGGATATGCTTAGCATGAGTGCTTCTCACAGGCCAGTTCAGCTGGAAATGCAAAGGCAGGAACTCCTCCCTAATCCAGAAGAGCAACGTCAGGATAGTTTCATTGAAACACTTATTGGGGATATGGAGGAAGTTACACAAGAGCATGCACACATGGAGGTTCAGGTCCAGTCAATAGCTGCTCTGGATTGGCTGAGAGATAGATTGAGAAGAGAGCCAAAAGAGGAAGTTGATCCAGAATAGGAGTTGGAAGAACTTCTGAGAAGAATGGGCAAACCAGCGAAAAAGAAGGCAGCCCGAAAGTTTTCCAAAATCACAAGGGACGAGTTTGAATCCTGAACATTACATTTAGTTGAGCCTGCGATAGACAAGGGTAGAAATGAGATCACGCCAGATGAATATTTGGGTAATTTTTGAGGGAAACCATCATAGTCGCCTACTCTGATGTAGGTAAACCTTTGAAATTGTATGAAATAACTTTCATACTGAGTGACCAATTTGATTGCCTCTGGTGAGATTCTTTTCCCTAGGTTGCCTTGCAATTTCCTTACAAGGCTCATTGTGAATGCATCGTTCATGCTTCTAAAGTTAGAGTAACTTTTCTGCAATTGAAGATTTGGGTAAAAATCATAAATCTGAATGTTGTCGTCAAATAGCTCCACATGGTTTAATCACATTAAGGCATAACACAATTAAGATGCATATAGAGAAACCTGTTGAGAGGGAAGAAAGTGATCAGTGTATGCAGTCTATCTCTAATTAGACTTGCCCAATCCAAGTATTGTTTGCCAACACATATAGCTTGTACAAAGAAATACATCCACTCATCTAAATTGAAAGCGCCAACATCCCCTCACAACTTGTGCAATAGAATGATTATATTTGCTATCTCTCCTTTTACGTACGATTTATGGATTGTCTTTGGCAATTGGGATTGCCCTCTCTTTGGCACAGTGAGCCATTCTTTGGCGATGACATTCCTATAAAAAACCCTTATTTTCATTGAATGTTGTTTGTGATATGGTGAAATCCCAGTGTGAATAAACTACCCAAGTTGGGAGTCAAAAAAAATTGTGGATTGTAGCCTAGTCTAGGGTTTTGAGAACCCTATCTTCATTTGTTTTATCTCCCAGGTGTCTGGGTCATACATGTTGATGCATTCCTTGACCAAATCTGTGCACTGCACTACCACTGGAAATGCCACTATTTCTAACAACCCGCTTTCCATCAACCTCTATGTGATTGGATGCCTATTAGGGCTTTTCAACCTCTCTCAGAATTATTTCAAATCAATATGCCCTAACCTGGTGTCCCCAACCTTCAATAGTGCACTTTCTAATCCATTCAAATGCTCATATCCTAGGTATTTGTATTTTATTTTAAATTATATCCTCGAAATCCTAGGAAAATTTTGGTAGAGTTTCCCCTTAATCTGGTTGGTTTTCACTAATAGAAATTAAAACCCTAATACTTTGAAAGAACATTTTCTTTGAAGGTTTCTTGAGATACTTCTATTTGCAACAATGGTGGCAAACAACATCTTTCAACCAAATTACGTACCCTCAAGTAAATATTGTTGATGCAAGATCCCTGAGCATTCAGATGCAAGTGTTTGCGTCAAAGCTTGGCCTCAGACAAGCTTCATTGGTTGGATCTCTATATCATACTCTTCAATGATAGTCACCCCTTTGCCTCTTCGTTCTCCTAGCTCATTTTGCATCAGCAGTGTTTTCACAGCAACATCTGGGACTATGGTGTGTATTTTACTCAGTATGTAGTGCCAGAATTTTCTAATGGCTTTGACCAATACATAAGCTTGCTTTTCCACATTTGGATACCTTAACTTAGCATCTTTCAAGGGGGTACTCATGAATGCGATCGGATGCTCCCCTTCACCTTGTCTTTGAGTTAGAATGGTTGCACATTTATGTTTGGAAGCAAATGAGTATACATAGAATGGCTTTAAGTAATCCGGGTTGACCAAAACTGGAGCTTGAACAATGGCTTGCTTGATCTCCTCAAAAGCCTTATTGGTTGTTGGAGTCCACTCTATTTTGGCATCTTTCTTGAGCATGTCATTTAATGGCCGGACTATTTCTGTAAATCTGGTGATGAACTTTCTAACAAAGTTTATCTTCCCACAGTATGATTTCAGTTCCTTTTTGCTTGCAGGAAGTTTGATCTGCAGGATGGATTTAATTCTGTCAGGGCCAAAAGAAATCCCCCTGTCTAAGATAACATGACCGAGTAATTTCCCTTCAGTCACTCCGAACGTACATTTCTTGGAGTTTAAAGAAACCCCGAATTGTCGGCTCCGTTGAAACACTTTTCTCAAATCACCAACATGGTCTTCCCTCTTCTTGGAAAACACAGTTCAGTTGTCGATGTAGATGATGATGCACTTGCCTACTGTGTCTTTGAAGGCAATGTCCATGGTGCACTGAAATGTTGCGCATTAACCCAAATGGCATTCTTCTGTATGCAAACATGCCCCACTTGGTAGTGAATGTAGTTTTCAATATGTCCTCATATTCAACCATTACTTGGTTGTATCCGGAATACCTGTGAAGAAATGACATCATTTGGGATCCGTTGACTATCTGCAAGACCTCGTCCAATGAGGGCAGAGGATAGTTATCCTTTTTTGAGGCTTTGTTCAGATTGCGAAAATCGACACACAATCTAATTTCACTATTCTTCCTCACAGGGACAAGGTTTGCTACCCATGTAGATTGTTTGACCGGTAAAATAATACGAGCAACTAGTAGCTTCTTCACTTCCTGGTAGATTAATGGCTCCAATAGAGCATTGACTGGCCGTTGCCTTTGCCTAAATGGCCCAACTCTTGGTTTGAGTGGTATGGTGTGCGTGATGATGGAGGTATG
This sequence comes from Cryptomeria japonica, assembly GCF_030272615.1. Taxonomy (NCBI): domain Eukaryota; kingdom Viridiplantae; phylum Streptophyta; class Pinopsida; order Cupressales; family Cupressaceae; genus Cryptomeria; species Cryptomeria japonica. Next base: position 41,123,915 of record NC_081405.1, on the reverse strand, counting down.
ATAGGTCTTCAGGTCTTCATACCCCCAAGCAATAACATCTAGAAATTCCCTCATGTTCTTGAGAATTCCATCCTTTCTTTGTGTTGTACACACCTTTCCAATTAGGACATTCTTCTCATTATCTTTTGTGCCCAAGTTGACCTTGTCGCACATGCCACCTTCGAAATCACTGTCCTTGCGGGACCTCTGCTGATCCCAGTCAAATATCCTTTCCAACCGCACCATCCCACGAGGAATAGTATCTGTCTTGAGATTTAGGACACCTTCAATATTGATTTCCGCCTCTTCAGGCTCTTCTTCATCAATGATTTGTGCAGCAAATACATCCGAATTGGTGATGAAATCTAAAATATGCTTATCATCTTCAAATACGTGAAAATTGGTGATATTGTCAAGAATGGAGGGGACCAATGTCAACTCAACAATGAACCTTTTCAAACTTTGCATTGCTAGTGGTTCCAACGAGCTTGCAGCCTAGGCCAAGGAATTAGCTACCTGATTTTGTGATCTGAAAATTGTTCTGATGTTAAAAGCACCAATACTTTCTATTAAGTCCCATACATGGTTGCGGTAGCAGTTTAGTTTGTTGTCATGGCAAGTATATTGCTTCCTGACCTATCTTACCACTACCTCTGAATCTCCGAAGCAATGCAATACTCGTGCTCCCTTGTGGATTGCTAACAGTATCCTGTGGACAAGAGATTCATATTCTGCCACGTTATTGGTGCAATGAAATTGTAGTCTGTAAGCAGCTAAATTAGTTTCATCGTTGGGGCTTATCAATTCTATTCTGGCCCCAACTCCTCGCTTGGACTTAGAACCGTCAAACCTTAGGGTCCATGTCTGATTTGGTTCTAATGCAGTGCAGGTCTGAACTTCCAGCCTCTGATTTTCATTGCTTTTATGCTGGAGAACTTCATTTTCTCGACATGCTGGTTAACCAGCAAATGCTTGTTGCGACACAGGAGACCTTAATGTATTTGGTTGCCTCTTCTGGACTTGGTCCAGTGCTGTTTTGCATAGCAAGCACGTGATTTCAGAATGTGCAGCGTTATGAACTCTGCACCAATTAGGCAGGAGCATATCTTCAATGGGAACTCTGCCTCCTAACTGTTGCGCTTGTTCTGCGCATTTGCAGACAAAGTTTTTAAAGCTGTCAAACTGCTCATGTCTTCTTTGGATGACTTATCATCATCCTCAACTTTGCACATTTCATTGTTTTTTGCAATTTTTTCTAAATTTGCAACTGGTCCTGAGTATTGAACTAGTAGATCTTCATTTGCTGAGCCCATATCAGGTCTGTAGGTTCCCAGGTTAGACTCTAAAAATGGGGTCTTGTTCGTCTGGTTGTACTTTGTGATCATTAACTTAAGTTTGGACTCAGACTCTATCTGATTTGGTTTGAGACCCCACTCCATAGCAGCCACATATGGGTAAAGCTTGAATGCAGCCATCCATTGAGGACTCGGGTCCAATCTTTGCTTAATAACATGCCATATGCGCTAGGGATGTCCACAACTTGGATGTCAATATACATTTGTATACATGGATCCGCTGCCAGCTGCGTGTGGATACTGTTTAATTCTCCAACCACATTCACTTCACTTTTATCCAGCTGTGTCACTTTTCTGTTTGTCTTGGTGGGAGTTAGGCCTAGAGCAGTGCATATGGATAGAGGCATGACATTGGCTGGGGCTCCTGAATCTATCAAACAATTATGTAGATTTTTGCCAAATATTCTAAGTGTCAGCAAGAAGGGAGGTGGCTTTAACTTTTTTGTGAACACATTAATCGTGGACTCTACCTGGGCCACGTTGCTCTGAGTTACACCTTTATGCTGAGCGAGCTCATTAATTGTAGACTCCACTTGTGCCACATGGTTCATTGTTGCACCCTTAGCATGGGCTTTCCCTCGATCTCTTACCTCATTATTACTTCTCATAGGCTCCTCAGCAATAGCTTTCTGATGTGGATGTTCATCTCCTCTCTTTTCTTGGTTTTTCGGGGCTTCTTTAAGGCTGCTCAGCACTGCCTCCCTAACTTCGGTGACCCTCATCAGTTCAGCCAATGACATGCTGACCTTGACCTTTCTGAACTCCTCTACTAGTAGTTGGCTCAACCTATTTATCTTTGACTTATTAGAGGACTGTTCTGCTTGGGTTGGTCTTGTAGTTGTTGCCTGATTCGAGACAACAGTTGGCTGATTTGGAAAGGCAGGTGCTCTAGGAGCTGCCACGGCCTTTTGGGGTGGGTCCTGATTGACACACTACTATGGCACCTTCGGGTACCCCGGGGTGTTGTTTGCATTATAATATGGGGGAACTTGCAGGTCCTTTGGAGGTGTAGATGTGGTATAGGGGCCACTGTTACTGTTCTGGTTGTTATAATACCCTCGGTTGCCACGTTTGTATTGCTGGAATGCATTCACATCCACAGGCTGGCTTGCATCGGCTACTTCATTTTCTTCTTGATTTGGGAAGAAAGGAGGGATATAACTTTCTAAGACCATAGCCGTGTCATATCTAGGTGATAGAACTATCTCATACCTAGTGGGAGGGAGTGTTGACTGAGTTGCACTGTTTTTAACCTCTTGCTGAAATATGTTGGCTGCCACTTGGAATTCATTGCATTGTAGTTCAAAGTGCTGATTGGTGTTATGCAACCTGCACCAGTTTGATAGGGCAGCCTTTGCTAGAAATACCTTGTCAGCTTGTCTTCTTTCAGCAGTTGGAGGGTTGTCTAGTGGTGTAGGAACTCCACAATTGTTGGGACGAGTGTTCCATGTCCTATTCGGCCTTTGGTAGTTCTGATTTTGGTATTGATTTTGATGTTGATTTTGATGTTGGTTCCTCTGCGAATTCTGTAACTGGTTGTTTTGGTTTCGCAGATGAGTTACTTCAGCAGAGAGCTTCTTCATTTGATCAATCAACTCTTTGATTTCATCTTTTTCCTCCTGTGTTCTGGTGGATGGTACAATGTTTTGCAGATATACAGGTTGGTTGGGGGGTGCTTGGGATATAGGTCCTCCGAAATGGATCACTAATTGGTTAGCAAGGGCCGGGAGTTGGTATGTAGGTTGTGGGACTTGATTCATTATAGGCGTATGGTGCGCTAAAGCTTGGCCTATCCCATAGATTTGGCTGGGCATAGTCGGTGGTCCTAGGTGAAGCAAGGGTCCTGTGACATTTTGGCCTAAACCTTTATTGATCTCCATGGCCTTGGCATATGCTTCGGTCAAGGTGGCTGAGGCAGGATGAGGATGTCGGACAAACATAGCTGTAAGATTATCCGAGGCTGAATAATAAATCGCCCTAGTTGAAGCATCACTAACCATATAGGGGTCCTGCAATTTGGTATAGGCTTTATGAAATTTGTTATTCAAGGAGCTGATTGGCTCATGCTCCTGTCTCTTTACCTCCATGAACTGTCTATACAACTCTGTGGGTGTGATGAGTATACCATATTTGCCTGTGAAAGCAGTTTTCAGCTTCTCCCAAGAGTCAATGGATGAAGTTGGCAGATGGATGAACCAATAAAACACATCTTCTTCCAAAGAATAAGGAAAGAGCCTACACGCAACATTTGCGTATTCGATCTGCCTATTACACAACGTGTCCGCAGTGATTTTTATATGCTCTTCAGTTGTTCTGTTTGGGTCATTAACTTGGAATATTGAACAAAACTTATCCAGACTTTTGGGCATGTCATGATAATCATTAAAGACCAGGGGGGATGGGTTGTCGTCCAACCAGGTCACACCATTTGGAGCAGGTTGGTTTTGTGCCATCTATTGCTGAACTGATGGAACTGGATGGGCTATTTGGGCAATATTTATTGGGATTGTGTGGACAATACTTACTGGGATCGCGGATTGTTGATTTGAAGAACTAGGTTAGCTTGGGTCTGCAACCCTGCGGTACTGCTTTCGTCTATAAACTTGTTACCCAACAAAGTTTAACTGCTCAGGAGTAGACCTTAGGATCCTTCCAAGCCTCTTTTGAGAGAAGGAACCGATCCTATCCAGCTTGTGGCCCTCCTCCTAGTGCCAATTCTGTTGATGGGTGAAATATCGTATTGCTACCCTTTCGATCAACACAGAATAGATTATCGAGATAATCCTATTCTCCCTTGCATAAGGAGGCTTCTAGTGCTACTAATAGGATCACAAGAAGACGACCTTAAGGTTTGAATTGTTAGTTCTTGACTGCCGGATAACTCAGTGGTTCATGTATTTTGTTGGTAAACACAAAGGAACTTACGTTTATGGGTAGGATTGGCTTCAAGGGGTCTACAGGTTGTCCCTAAGACTCTACAAGTCTCATTCTCATCAAATTTACATTAAACATGATGCTATTTCGTGGATATTTCATTTTTGGATTTATAAATAAATTGAAAAAGAGTAGGGAAGAGAGACTAAGCTATTCTAACTAAAACAACATATTTGGGCAAATAGATAGAAATTTTAAATAACAATGCTCTGCTTCGCCAGTTAAACACAACTAGGCAGAACTGGTGCTATCTTCAAGGAATAATTAGATTTTCAGACTACTATGTGCATATGCTGAATTTAAAACACATATCTAGCTAAACGTTTAGTAGTTGAACTTAAGCTTTTAAAACATTTAGACTAACCATGCAGGGGGATTAACAATCAGTTAATCCTTAATGGTATGAACATAAAATTTCTATCAAATACCCACCCAAATAAACTATTTGGAAACAAAATGCATAACAGAAATTTAAATGTGGAAGAATGGGAACCATGCACTCACAAGAAAATAGACACAGCTTGCTATTCCATTAATCCTGTACATATATTTTGGCAGAGTTTCAGCAACAATTCTGGACTTCTTACAAAAATGGGAGAAAACTAGTCCCCTTTATAGAGTTTCAAAATCTGGATGAATGGCCAAGATTTAACTATATAAGTGGCCCAGATTCATCCATACAATATGTCTACCTGTGAAAATCAGACTTGGATGACTGAAAAATATGACTAAGTTGTGAAAAACAAACTCATTTTCCTTGAAAACCTCATCAAAACTTGAAAACCAGACTTGGATGACTGAAAAATATGACTAAGTTGTGAAAAACAAACTCAATTTCCTTGAAAACCTCACAAAACTTGAAAACCAGATTGAGAACTCAATAAATCTGCCTTGAATACCCCTGTCACCTTCAGAATTTAGATAAGAAAGAGGTTGAAAGAATGCCTGATCTGAAAATCTCCACTTTGTCCACTTGCAAATGCCTTAGAAAATTCTTTGAACTGTTCTTGAAGCTCTGAAAATGCCTTAGAAAACCTGAAATAATCTTCTCTTCAAGTGTCTTCCTCTCCAAACTCGAACTATTGAAATGAATGAATGATTCATTATAAGTACAAACTCCTAAAAGAGTTCAAATTCTGCAATTAGAAACTCAATCCATCCTTCCCAAATCGAACTTAGTTTGTTTCTATGTTGAGTTCATCAAATGACCTAATTTCCTTATCAATTTCAGTCCCTTAAGAAAATTTCTGATTTCAGATTCAGTTGAGTTTGGTCTTCTGAGAAAGTTTCCATTTTCAATTTCAGTTGAGTTTAGTCCTTTGGGACATTTTCTAATTCCATTTTTCAGTTAACTTCATGAATCGAATTTGAAGTCAACTCATCTTTTTCCAATTTTGAAACTTTCCAAAATCAGTTTGATGGCAACTTTGTTTGAATTTTAAAACTTTCCATCTTTGTCCAAAATTGGACTTTGCAAAATCCTTTTCCTCTAGTTTGAAAGATACTTTCCTTAGGCAAATCAGAGTTCATGAATTCCTTTCCTCCTTACGGCAGACTTGGCAGAAAGCATTCCTCATGAGCTAGTGGACTTTACCAAAACTCTTCCTAAATCGGACTTTGCAAATATCTTTCCCATCAAGATCGGACTTCACCAAATTATCTCCTTAGCATGGCGGACTTTAAAATTTTCTTTCCTAGCTGCCAGCGGAGGTTAGGAAATACATTCCTAGTTGGGGCGGAGTTAGCCAAAACCATTCCTCACTCATGGGCGGACTTTGAGAAAAGCATTCCTTGCTTGGGGTGGACTTTATGAAAATGTTTCCTCTTCTTTCATTAGACTTCACAACTTTCTATCTTAGTCAAGGCGGACTTTGGCAAGCTTCTTCCTCATTCACATCGGACTTTGTTGAAATACTTTCTTTCCTTGGGCGGACTTGGAAGAAACCTTTCCTTGCTGATAAATTAGTCTCTCCAAGGATGGGCAGACTTTAAGAAATCTTTTCCCTTCCAAAAAACAGAATTTATGAAAAACATTCTCCATCGTGATCAAAACTTCACCAAAATTTAGCTTCTCATGATTTTGAATTTGAAAATTATTCTCATTTTGTGCTTTTGAATCCATTGAATCTCCCACAAATTCAGGAACTTGATGCCCTTTTCAAATCAAACTTGAATTTTGCACAAAATTTTCACCAAAATTTTGAGCCAACTGAGCAAACCCTAGACCCCCCTTTCCAAAAATAGAAAAAGCAAGATTTCCTAAAAAATAGGAAAGACTTTCTAAAATATCCATTCCGGGGATCGTGCCAAAAGTGCCAAAAACGAAACTTCCTAAAGAATAGGAAAAAACAAAAAAGAAAAACTTTCCAAAAACAGAAAGTTGTCCAAATTGACCCAAATCAATTTTGTTTTTCGTCCCTCGGGCCCTCTAAGCACATTGATGGCATCAAGACACTACTCTGACCATGATTTCCTTAACTGACTTATGACCCTGAAAAGACTTATACCGCTCAAGAATGACAAACTTGGTGCCATGAAATTGCAATGCTCTGACAAAACCCTAAAAAGAAAAAGCAAGGAGGGTCCCCATTTGCAATGGGGTGATGTGTGAAAAGGTCACAACAAGTATAAAAATCTTATCAAATTTGATCTTGAGGATGTAAACTGAGCAAGTGCACTTATTTCACATGAGCATGACTACCAAGGGATTTTATATGACAATCAACAGGCTTCAAGATAATACTCTCCAAAGTAGGCCACTTGAGAAGATTTGGCAGGGGTGTTTTTGAGGGTACTTCTGCAAACTGAAGACACAATGGCACTTCAGATTGTAAAATTTTGAAGGTGCTAACACATCATCAATACACATGAAGCATAGACATAACACACATAAGGCATGAAATATACACGTAGGACACATGAATACACACATGGCATGTAATGCACATAAATACATGTGGCATGAAGTCAAGTAAATACAAGTTAATACACGTAAGGCATCAAGCATACATGTAAGACATGTAAGGCATGAATACACACAAGGTATGAATTTTACATGTAAAGCATGAAGTATACACATGAATACATGTAAGGCATGAATCATACACATGAATACACCTAAGGCATGAAGCATACACATGAATACACAAGTTATGAAGTATGCACGCAAGGCATGAAGCATATACATGAATATGCAAGGCATAAGTATACATGTAAGATATGAAGCATATGTAAAACAAGAAGCAATATACATGCAAGGCAGGAAGTATACACATGAATATTCATAAGGCATGCAATATACATTTTAAAGGAACACATAGATTGCAATGTTGGCCTATTTGATTTTATTCTTTGATTCACTCAAGAAGGGGTTGAATAGTTAAGCCTAATTGTATAGCGGTTAAGTAGGTTTGTCCTGTAGGTTGGCAAGATTATGGCTCTGATACCAATTGTAATGTCCCCTTTATTGGGATAGACATGTTTTTACCCAAAATTAACAATTCCAACAATATAATTCATTTTACCAATAGCATTCTAAAGTTAACTCATTTAAAAGTTATTGAGCTTGAGAGTTAATGGACAATTAACATCATATGAAATGATAAATTAGTTTGCTAGTAGAACCTAAACCCTAGCTTATTCCCCATAACCATAGTAGAGTTTGGAGAGGAAAACCACGAAAGGGTGCCCAAAGACTGTTCAGCCCAATTAAGCCCAAGAGCTCGGAGCATCCAACTAAGACAACTCGCCCCTTGGCCCACAAATGGCAGGAATATCCAACTTTCCTTTCATTCCACGTATGATTGCTTGTGGGGACAAGGAATAGATAAATTTATTAATTAAAGAAACATAATAGATTGACAAAGCTTATTAATATCTTGGTCAAAGATATATTAAAGAGTATAGAGATGTATAATAACATTTATCCACCTTGCATACCAAATACTTGTCAATTCACAAGTCCGCTGTTTGCTTGAATGTCAATATCTTATATCCAATCTGATCTGATCCTTCGATATCCCTGATGAATGCTGATTTATGTAAACGAACTTTTGCTTTCATTCTCTTTCCTTTATGTCCCCCTTTGAATGCTGCTTTGCCTTATATACCTTCAAGAAGAGACGAAGAGGTGCGTCTTTTCACTTGGTCACAACCCTTTCAAAGGGCGTGTTGTCTTGCTGCCCTTTCATGAATGAACCGATGCTGATTTGTGTTTAGAATAACAACTGTTGCCTCTTCAACTAATCATAATCAATGCCCTTTAGTTTGTTTTTGTCTAATATACAAATCGTTGCATCATGATCTTTGTTTTACTAATTGCAATTGCTGGCCCTATTGTATACAATGTTTAGTCACAGCCCTAAAGTAATTATTATTGCTTTGATCGCTACTCATTGTTAAGTCAGATCCTTATTATTAATAAATACTATTTTATTGCTGCTTGTAGTAATAAAAATCGATGCTCTACTCATTGATCACTTACCGTAAGCCAATTTAATTAACCTGAAATTGTTTATTAATTTTGGTACTGCCTAAGTTCATGCTGGCTTTAGACGGGAATGAGAAAGTCTTATGGCGGGGGCATGCCAAGATGTCTAGGGCTTATAAGGAGACATAAAATTAAATTAAAATGTTTTATGAATGCTCTCAAAAAGGTTCGACCCCCTTATGGATAAATGGCATTTTTAATTGAATTTGGTTTTGGATGGAAAAGGTTTCAAATTGAAGGATGGCCTATATATACATTTTTTGAGCTCTCATTTCTACATTCTTGCTTTGACAACTTATTGATATGCTGCTGGATTTATTCCAGAGTTCACTTCTGCTGGTTGGAGGATGAAAACCCTCCACTGGTTAGCTGGTTGCGGTGGTGAAAGATCCACCCTAGCTGGTTGGAGTTACAGTTATCAATTCTTACAGTGATTTTGGCTTGAAAGGATTATTTTGGAGTGGAAATAATGAGGATATTCTCATTGTTTTGATGTGGGTTTGAGGTTTTTGGGTGTGGCGTGTGGTTTTGTTAGTGTGGTGTGAGTTATTAGTAGATTAGTTCCTTTTTCTGAATGCTGGAATTAATTTTCAGAAATCTGGAAGTTGCTTTTTCTGAGTAGCTGAAGCAAACTTTGGTTCATAACTCATGGAGGCTGAACACTATCATTTTGGGTACTAAAAAACTGGATTCCTGTATGCTGGGCGCCACCTTTTGAGCTAGTTTGTTCAAGATTTGATTTATTTATGCAATCTGCCCTATTTTTGAGGGTCGTACTCTTGTACCTTTGGCATGTGGGGCTTTGTGACTGTTAAATCTGCAAGTATTGGTGGCTGGAATCACTTGTATTGGGCGTCTATCTCTGCTGTTGGTGATATGTTGGAACTGGAGTGGATTTTTGAGGAGTTAAGTGACTAGGAGGTTCTATACAAGTCGCCTCTAACCAATAGTACCTAGTTCTGAAGCTGAAAATAATTTCTGAGCAATCTTATCATGTACTTGAAGACATTAACAGGTCTGATCAAGACTCAAATCTGACTTATAATGCCTTCTAAGTGTTTGATGAAGTTCTGAAATAAAGGTAGTTATATGCAGCACTTAATTTATATTCAGTGTTGCAAGTTTTCTCACGTGCTATGCTTTTTCTTACATTGAATATAATCTGAAAGTGAAACAACAGCAAACTCCTTTATTTGGTAATAATCTTGCAAGAACAAACATCCCTCTTTTCAAAACAAAAAAATTCAGTCAGGGGTGGGACATTACATTTTGTCTTTCTTCTCCTGTTTTGCAGTAAAGCTTGTCTTAGGATTGCAGTTGTTGTTCCCTATTTCTTTTGCTGCATCAATAATTTCATGTGGTGCCAGGATTGTGGTAGAATTTATCAGTTACGATAATTATACAAAATCACTGCCTTTAATGCCTGCCTTCAAAGTTCCTTTTTAATTCTATTCAGGCAATTGATTGTCAGCTTCTGCTTATAATTTTATATCTGCCACATGAGATGTTAGTCATTTAGAGGATGCAAGCCTGCTGTAGATGTTTTTGTTGTTGTTGTATCCAAATAGAAACTTGAACTCTATATCTGGTTCTCCAGGTTTGGGATCTAGCAACATGCTACCTAAATGCTCTCGGTGGAGATGTTTCTTCAGATGAGACTGGCAAGTATGCAAAGGAATTTATTTTGGCACCTTAGACTTTCCACGGGTTAACCTTGACACAATTTTTTTTTTGATTGGCAAAAGGCCATGGCCATTATTCTATTAATTTTTAAAACCTATTACAACCCGGCTCACTAGGGGCACCAGTAGGAAAGAGTCGGGTGGAGAAAACCTCCGGTCTTGCCCCATTAAGAATCTCCTGTTAAATAGATCATTTACAAATTTTGAAATACTCTTCCTCTATCAATATTATTACATTATAATACATATAAACCTCTACAAAGTACTGATATATTTTTGGCTAATCTGCCCAATTAGGTGCCAGTCCCATATATAAATATCCTCCATCACTAACATCGAGTTGTTCCTTCCCGAAGCCATCCCAACAAAATCTAAGCATATGGACTTGTTGGGCGTTGCACACACTCCTTGTCGCCGACAGGGTCCCCCTCTTTGATTTTCAGCCTTCGTCTTGCTGAGTTTCGAATTTTGATTTTTGTCCGCCGTCCTTTTTGTTGGGATCCAGGAAGTGGTGAAGCAATAAGCTTTGTGGTTATAAAAAGGAAGGGCGTGTTTGAGTTTTAAGTCTGTGGCCCGGGGGTCATGTAACGGAGAGCCTCGCAATCTGAACAACCAAAATCAATCTAAGAAGAAGGTGTCTTTTCCTTAAAGGTTTGCAAAAGTGCCTTTCAAGCTGAAAATGCAAATGCATAGAGGAAAACGTCTAAGTTAAAAAACCTTGCAAAATGGCCTTTTGGGCCGATTTTCGCCATATAGTGAAAACGCCTAAGTTAAAAACCTTGCAAAATGGCCTTTTGGGCTGATTTTCGCCATACAGTGAAAACGCCTAAGTTAAAAACCTTTCAAAATGGTCTTTTGGGCCGATTTTCGCCATACAGTGAAAACACCTAGGTTAAAAACCTTGCAAAATGGCCTTTTGGGCTGATTTTCACTAAAAAGAGGAAAAAGTTAAAGTTATAAAAACTTTTCAAAAAGGCCTTTTAGGCCGAATTTCGGGGCCCAAGTCAGAAGCGTCTACCTTAAGAACTTTTCAAAAGGGCCATATAGGCCGAATTTCGCAAGGAGCGCGTTAAAATGAAAAGAGCGTTAAACCTTCTAACTTAAAAAACTTTTCAAAATTGCCATTTAAGTCGAAAATCGCTTAAAACAAAGAAGTTAAACAAAAAAAAAACTTTCCAAAAAGTAACTTTCAACTCGAAAATGGTGAAGTTGGCAAAAGTCACGCCCAACACGAAATTGGGCAAACATCAAAATTGCCCGATAAATAGGAGGGCGATTTAATGTTTGCAAAACTCTCTTTTATCTCGAAAATCGCCAAAGAGCATGAAAATCGCGATAAATAGGAAGGTGTTAGGTTTTATAAATCTGCATTTCATCTCTTCCTATAGGCAAGCATCGATGAGGTTGGAAATCGCGACAAAGAGGAAAGCGTTTTCAGAGTTTGCAAATCTCTACTTTCCCCCGAAAATCATCCAACATCCAAAATCGCCGAACTATGTAAAAACGCAAGCAAGGAGTAAGGCGTTGATGAAAGTATTGTCATTGATGTCAAAAAAGGACGGGTCCAGAATATTAATAATACATTTCCAGAATATCTTATCATCAGGAAATATAAACAATGTACTATGGAGCAATAAAAAAATAAATAATAATAATAATAAATAAATAAAGTCTTATAATGCAGTGATTTGAAGCAACAGCAAATGAAGTCCGATTCACAATGCAAACCGATTCTTAATATTGAATAATACAAGCAAGTGATTAGCAAAGATGGGAATTTGTCTTTACAAATAACAATCACCATATGACGGTGACATATAATATAGCAGCAGTAACAAAACATGAAGAACGTCGACTTGGTATGGTAGCGACTATGTCCAAGGAAAGATAAAGCAATGAAAGGCCATAATCACGATCAGTTTAATGACAGCGATTCAGAGACTAAGATTGGCCGACCACAGTGTGATATGCATTCGCCCAGACAGAGATATAAATATCTTGGAGAGCAGCGATTAAAGTCAACAAGGCATCGTTGAATATAATGTTCAAAGATGACGTGAAAAGTGATGAAGCTTAAATAAATATATGCAGCGATTAAAGTCAGGAAGACTAATACTTTATTAGTCATGATAGTTGATATTGGTCACAGGTATAATGTTCGGTGACAATAAAGAAGCAGTGATTATGGTAATTCTTGCAACGATTAAAGAGAAATAATAAACGACGACTCACAAAAGACCAAAAAAAAAGCAGCGACAAAGAAGATATATTTAAGAAGAAATATTATAGCAGATCTCAATACGCGTGAAGAAGTTCTTGAGACAGCGCTGAAAATGAATGACAACAATTATATTAGAATAATCACAAGCCAATGAATAAAGTATTCCACTTGTTGAGTAAAGGTTCCGTGTTTATTAAGGAAGTCGGCGGAAATGCAAAACAAGTCAGCAAAGGCCCGATAGTCATGGTCGACTCATTATTGCTAAATCAGTGATTCCATTTATGAAGTGTCATCCACATATTGTAAGAAATGATTTGTTAAAGATTCAAATTGTGAAGTGATCCGATTATAAAAGATACAATATATTTACTAAATATTTAGTGAGATCTAAGAATAGTGAAGGGGTGCGAATTGTTAAAGAGTTAATACAAGTGAAATACAAAGGTGAGATTAAGAGAAGTTATTTACAATGAAGAGATGTGATTATCAAATGGTGATGTCTCTTGAAGATGCCTAAATTCAAAAGGTATGTCCTTTGAACGTATGAAGACATATTTAAGACATGTCCAAATCATTTTGGAAAGGATGTATGTAAGGTGTGAGTGGAGAATAATAATTCTGAAATTATTTTCAGACAGTCAAGCGAACTGAAGAGTGTGAGTGAAGTTTAAAATAAAAATATAATGCTGTGGAAATAATCAAAAGTATATATGCTCTGAATGTTTAGGTGTGAAATATGATACAGAAATTATAAACATAAAGGAAATATTTCCTTGTGGGTATGCAAGTAATGTATATATATGATATACACCAAGGAAGATATAGAAAAGGATTATAGCAGAAATGAATAGGAGGACGTAAGGAGAATTTATAGCAGACTTTGAAGAAGTCATGGCAGATTTATAGAAGAAAAGATGTGCAGATTTGTGACTGAGAGTAGATACTGTTGTGAAAGGAATTGTTGCAGATTTATGTAGAAGACTATATGCATGTGAGGATCAAATTTATAGCAGATTGGAGAACAGAATGCAACAAAATTTTGTGGCAGAGTTGTGACTATTTTGAGAGGTGATTGTAACAATTTGAAGAAGAGAATTATAGCAGTTTGAAGAAGGAAATTTGAGAAGAATAGAATCCATCATCTGTTGTAGAAGCAACATTGTCAAGGTGGAAATTCAGATTTATATGAAGTGGGTTGGTGCTCACTAATTCTGGATTGGGGAGTTGGTGCTTCTAGTTGGTTGGTGCTCACAAAATCAGATTTGGAAGTTGGTGCTTCCAGTGGGTTGGTGGTCACAAACAGAGTAGTGGGTTGGTGCTCACAAACAATTGTAAAAGAAAAATTACATATATATATATATATATATATATAAAACATCATTTTAGTGGCTTTCTCCTGCATTGGGTTTCCACTCAAAATTATTGTGTTCATGTGCATAACTATTTTTCAGTGATTGATTCTATCATATAAAATATTGAATTGGCAAAAAGTTTCATTGTACTGATTCACCCCCCCCTCTCAGTATAACTATGTGCTCTTCAATTGGTATCAGAGCAGGTTCCTTCAGAGATAGCCTTACAGCTTGAAGGTAGATCCTGAAAAGAGCACAATGGTGGATAACTATGCAGTTAGAAATCCAATCTTCGATGGGACAAATTATGCATTTTGGAGTATTAAAATGAAAGCCTATTTGAACGCACTTGGTTATGATGTTTGGCAGTCCGTGGTGGATGGGTACACCTCCGTCAACTCCTCTGACCGATACAACAGGAAAGAGGAAAAGTGAGAATAATGCTAAAGCAGAACATGCCCTTCTATGCAGTCTGGCAGATTCCGAATTTACGAAGGTTATGCATTGCAAATCAGCCAAAGAGATATGGAACAAATTAAAAGTTATCTATGAAGGGGATGAAAAAGTAAGAGAAGCCAAGCTTCAATCACTTAGAATGAAATATGAAAGTCTTAAAATGAAGGAAGATGAAGACATCGCTCCCTACTTCTTGCGTCTGGATGAAATTGTGAATGCAATCACAACATTGGGAGAAGAAGTTGAAGAGACACTCCTTGTTCGGAAATTGCTAAGAACTTTGACAATGAAATTTGATCTGTTGGTGTCTGTTTTATCATCTACCAAACATTAGAATAGGATACCCGAAGGTATTCTATCCTCTCCTGAAAAATCACTACTGATTCCAAGGTCTATATGTGCGAACAAGCGACTTTAGTGGAATAGCTTCTTGGGTAGTGTATGCTGAAATTTTCAAGGGGGACTTATGTTTGACAAGTATCTTGAACTGTTGGACTTAGATGGATTTAGCAATTTTAGGCTCTTCTTTTTTGGGGAATTTTCTAGGATTTAGACTTTCAAAAGAAAGAGAAAAGAGATAGGGTTTAGGAAGGCTAATCTAATCCTACGAATTTCGGAGACGGTATCAACTGGATGCTTTCGAGAAACCAAACCTTGCTTCGCCACACTAGGGACAACTACACAAGGCCGGTGCAATCTTCAATGGGTTGTGCTTATGATTGAGATATTGGGATGCACAGGGGATGGGCTCAGACTAACTTTGCACGGTAGAATGGAAATCATCCATTTACCAAAAGTATGAGCAGAAATACACCATCAATTGATACTTATCAAATCCTTCATTCGAATTAACAACAATGAAAGCAAATCTAAATTATTCTAACTAAGTGTTGAGGCAATTGAAACCATGCAAATCATTCAAATAATAGAGATTACAAAGCAGCGCACATGCAATATATTATCTGGAAATGACCTTAAGCAACAATACATCAAAAATCTCACCCTTTTCAAATGAGGGGAGGCAACCTTATATAGTTTCTCAAAAATAACTGAATGGCCGAGATCAAACAGTGATCAAGGGCCAAGATTGAAAGTCCTAAACCCTAATTAGGGTTTCTTGAAATACTATCAGTTCAAGCAAATGAAAGAGTGACAAGTGGTGCAACTGCTAATTTTACTGAGGTGAGCAGCCACTTTCCTCTTTCAGAGATTCAACGTATTTGGACACCACAAGCTTGACCTCCTCTATGGTGACACTTGGCAAACCGCCAATTTGGAAATCGACGAGATCCACATCGTCGGCGCACGTAGCAAGGATGCCTTCCCACTCTACTGCCTGGGTGAGGAAGTTGTCATCGATGGAGAGGAAGTTTGCAATCTTAGAAAGATCGCCTTTGTCAATCATCCCCGAATCTCGGAAGAAGCTTGTCTGAATCTTGGCTCTCAGGTTCTCTGCTTGTAAATGCTTCTCCCTTAGGCTTTCCTTCTGCCAGATCTCTGACGCCACCCGGAATACCTTGCCCAGGAGCTCTCTAACCCTTGCCTCTATCTCAAAACACTTGGTCTCGGATTTCTTCAGGACTTCAATCCGAGTGACCAGAGCATAGTACCATGTGCCGAAGTCGTACCTGTCTCCTGTTTGTATGATGCCTGCATCCACTAAGCTCTTCTTTGACATGCCTCGGATAACCTTTAGGTGAGGGAGTATTTCATTATGAATTTCATCCACTTCTTCCCAATTGGATGATAGATCCTGGATACGATCAATCAACAAAGAAGTTGCCTCATGCGTTGATACTAAGTTTTCTACCAAGGTGTCAGCACGTATCACAGTACCTGAAATCGACTCCTTTTCTTGAGTGTACGATACCTTCATCTCATCATAGTCCTTCATTGATCCCTGCTGAAGAGGCTGTGGTGGAGTAGCTGGGACTTCATGGTTGAGCAGGCTGGTAAGATGGAGAACATACTTCCTCCACTGCTGGTTTTCTTCTTCCACTTTCTTTCTCTTTTCTTTCTCATGAGCCAGCCTTGTCTTTAGAACATTACAGGAGTCGTCAAAATATTGGATCTCCTGGTCCTAGGTAGGCTTACCCATCTCTATGGTGGTGATCTTGTAGTCATCTGCGATGACATTGTCCCTAGTCTTTCCTTCTTTGGGCACTGCTATCTGGACTGTCCTGAATCCGGCATTGCCTCTTTGAATCAGGGAGAACTTCTTGGCTGGTTTGGTTGGTTTAGCTGCGGCGGGCTCATTCACCTTCTCCAAGAATGCTGCGGTAGCCTCCTCGGTTGAGTGGACCTCCTTGGGAACCTTGGCCTTTATTCTTGCTCTCAGCCAATCAGGAATGGTTGATTGTTCTAGAGTATTCCGATCAAACTCATCGTCTGCTTCTCCTGGGTTTGCTGGTATGCCATCCAAGAAAATTATAGGGGCTTCATCCTGCCCCCTGTCTGGAGTTCGGAAGACCTTTTCCATCACCTCCTCAACTGGCTGAGAAAGCACTCTTACTTCATCATCACTCACATAGATATTTATCTCTTGTTCCCCAATTGTACTCTGATCAGGCGCAATGGAAGCAGCACTTAGGATGGAGTGACTTTCGCTGGATTCTCCTCTCAACCACAACCCTTTTCCCTGCGCACTTTGTAGAGCTTCCACCCAACTCCTTTCTCTTTCGAGATCCAACGCTTTTCGGATTCCGAGCATCACCGGCGGAGGTACAGGGGTGGACGGACAGAGTATCATCCACTCCCATTAATTCATAAGTTAGAACCATACCTTTTGCCTTCAAATGTTTTGTCTTTTTAGATGCCCACCACCTTGAGTATTCAACCACTGACCTCATGAGGTCTGCTAGATCTAATTTTTCTCCCTCTGTCCAATCTATCAAGACTAAAGGTTCATTCTTCATCTTCTCAAAACCTGGCTGCTGAAGTTCTAGGCTTTCTTCCACCTGATCGGCAACTTTGAACACTTCCGTTGCTTTCACCATACTTAGAGGAATTCTTGACTAGAACCTCTTCCGGATCTTGAAACTATCGGCTGCATTAGCCTAGTAGTCTTCCAGATCTAGTTTGTGCTCAAACGTTGTCCCTTCGATCTTCTTTATCCTCTGGAATGGATCGAAATCTTTTCTTGCCTTGTATTGGTAAAAGGGATACCAGGCCAGTTCTTTCTCAGCGGTAGCTACAGCTTGTGATGATGGACATGTTTCCAGCCCATTACCAATTGTAAGTGAGGATGTGCCTGCCTTTTTCTGCTTATCCCTTTGAATCACTATATACTCCTCCAATTGTCTGACAACCTCGAGCAACACCACTCGGTTGATAGGGTAAGCTGGAAGCTTGTATGGAAGACCAGAGAATCCCTGAATTCGGAGGTAAGTGAACTTTGGATATTGGATGTACCAACACCCGAACCGACTGATGAAGTCCATAGACTCTTGAGAAAGCCTCTGGTGCATGCCACCTTGAAGGGTCCGGGTAATGTGCATCAGGAAGGCATCATTCACCCTTTTGAAATGGAACTTTTCCTCCATATGGAGCTGGGGATAGCAATCATATACTGGGAATTGGTTCTCTTTGTTCCCAACTTCTCCTCTGCAAGTGAGACCTCTGTACCTGTAGGTCCTGGCTAAAGAATAGAACAAGTAAGAACTCATGAAGAAAGTCCTATTTGCCTCCAGATTCCTTAGCTGGCTATCTAAACTGTCGCTGATCATACGGGCCCAGTCTATCATTTTTACTCCATTTATTATTTCATTAATGAATTAATACATCCAGGGTTCGAATGGAGCTCCCTGAGGATTTCCTATTATTCTATTGAGCAAGACGATCATGTCCCCAATGTCCTCCTTGAAGTATGCTCGTACTAGGCTCTTTCTCTGGAGTTTAGAGGTGCCCTTCGTCGGCTTGTCTAACCAGGAATGATTAACTATGGCATCATATTCTTGCAGGTGATCATGGTACAAACTGTTAGCTTCATCCTTGGTCATATATATTGTGTTGTGGTACTCAAGGATCCTGAAGGCCTCTCTGATGGCCTCATCGCTGACATTCGCCAACACTCTTCCATCAGGTGCAACAATATCCTTACTGATGGGGTTGTAGTGTTTGGCACATTCAACTACTAGTTCATTGCACTGCATGGTGGGGAGGAAACCGGCAGCGTGTACGATACCACTCTTCATCATTTTTCACGCAATGGTGGTAGGCACAAGGTTGTCCAGACCAAACATTCGCTTCTTAAACTCCCTCAGATTGATGTGTCCGAGGTTGGTGTCGTTGATGTTCTTCCACTTGGAAGTCATCCTTGACTCTGGAGGAGCATCTTTATCTACCTGGAACTTCATGGTGCTCAAGACCTGCAGATGAATGATAAAAACTTTAAGTTAGAAAAAATTCTGCAGAATTTCGAAAAAAAATAACGGGGCTGCGAAATGGCTAAGTGTTGGAAAATTTTCCATTTTTTCACTCTCATTACTTAGCCACCAAAGTTGAATTTTCACCTCCAGACCCTCAGCCTTTAAGCTGATTGAAGTCACCATCAAGTGTTAACTTTCAAAAAATTTCATACTTAGCCAAAAAAGTTGAATTTTCACCTCCAGACCCTCAGCCTTAAATTTGGTTGAAGTCCCCATCAAGTGTTAAAACTTTCGAAAAAATTTTATACTTAGCCAAAAAAATTGAATTTTCACCTCCAGACCCTCAGCCTTGAAGCTGGTTGAAGTCCCCATCAAATGTTAAAACTTTCAAAAATTTTTTATACTTAGCCAAAAAAATTGAATTTTCACCTCCAGACCCTCAGCCTTGAAGCTGGTTGAAGTCCCCATCAAGTGTTAAAACTTTCGAAATTTTTTTATACTTAGCCAAAAAAATTGAATTTTCACTTCCAGACCCTCAGCCTTGAAGCTGGTTGAAGTCCCCATCAAGTGTTAACATTTTCAAAAAATTTCATACTTAGCCAAAAAATTGAATTTTCTTTCTCCAAAATCATTTATTAAATTCTAGAAAAATATCCAGAAAATTCACAATTTTAATTTTACCTCTGACTTGGCTAGACTTTTCTCCAAAATATTGAGAAAATTCAGAAAAGATGCCTTTCTCCAGAAATCTGTAAGCCTTCTACCAAAATATTATCCCACTTCCAGCAATATCTAGAATTTCCTCATACTTTACTAAGCTCTCCTTAGTAATTTTGAACTTCTTGGTGTAATAATGAATTTGATAATGAAGTATTTGTAGACAAGTTTTAAGAAAAACCCCTAAAACCATCCAACTCATACTTGCCATTTTGATTTAAGTTCGAAGATATTCATTAATCCTCCAATATTCCCTTTCAAAAAAAACTTTCCATTTTGAACTAATATCTTAATAAATTTTTAATATTCCCTCAATATTCTCAAAAAAAACATTCCATTTTGGATTTATTTTGAGGCTTTTTCTTTTTTTATTTAGATATTTCTTCATTTTGGATTTAATTTTGAAATCTCTGTGGATTTTGTGACATCATGTTGACTTTGTTTGACCTTCCATGTGTAGGTTGATTTTTTTTTCGAATTTTATTTCCATCTTTTCAAATTTTGGCGAATTTAGCCAACCTCTCCAAGGTGGGGCGGACTTTGTTATTAGCGCCTTCATGGTCTCCATCAAGGTGGGGCGGACTTTACCTTAGCCCCCACAAGCCTCTTCATGGCTGGGCGGACTTTGAAGTTGCCTCCTTCATGGTCTCTTCATGGCTGGGCGGACTTTAGGCCTTGCACCCACATGTCCTCCTAAGGTGGGGTGGACTTTGACCTTGACACCCATGGACCCTCCTAGCTTATGGCGGACTTTGGAGGTTGCTCCCAACACTTGGCAAGCTTGGGCGGACTTTGTTGTTGGCCCCTTTAGACTTGGTCATACTTTGGAGTCTTCTCCATCTTGGTCTCCTAAGCCTTGGGCGGACTTTAACCCATGCTCTTTCATGACCTCTTTAGGTGGGGCGGACTTCAGGCAAGGCACCCACATGGCCTCCCTAAGGCATGGCGGACTTTGATGAGAGCACCCACACAGCCTCTTAAGGCATGGCGGACTTCATGCCAGGCTCCTTCATGGCCTCTTCAACCTTCGTGATGGGGTTTGAACCTGTAGAAACACTTCAAAACCCTTGTTAGCCATACTTAGAAGAATTTTCAAAGAAATTTCAAAATTTCATAGTTTAATCTAATTTAACTGGATTAACTTGAAATTTGAAATCCGTGCTTAGGTGGATCATCTGAAAAAGCAAAAAGCCTAAAATCTAGGGATTTTAGCTTTTTAGGTCAAAACTTGGAATTTTCGAGATCTAGTCGGAGCTGGTCGATGGTGCAAGTGTAAACCCTAGGTTTGCATCCCGAAAAAGCAAAAAAGCCTAAAATCTAGGGATTCAGCATTTTTAGGTCAAAACTTGGAATTTTCGAATTCCGGTCGAAGCAGGTCAGTGGTGCAAGTGTAAACCCTAGGTTTGCATCCTGAAAAAGCAAAAAGCAGACATCCCTAAAAAATAGGAAAAACTTTCTAAAAATAGCCATACCGGGGATCGGGCTAAAAATGCCAAAAACGAAAATTCCTAAAAAATAGGAAAAAAGAAAAAAAGCAAACTTTCTAAAAATAGAAAGTTGTCCAAATTTGTCCAAATCAATTGCGATCTTCATCCTTTGGCCTCTCTAAGCACTTTGGTGGTGTTCACACTTCGGAATCACATAACTTGCAAAAACTAACTTTCAATCGTCAGGGCTTGAAATGCTCTGAACTGGACAAGGCTTGGTGAAATTGCAGCAAAAGGTCACAGGATACTAACAAAATCCTAGAAAGCAGGAAAAGAGAGGGTCCCCATTTGCAATGGGGCGATGTGTGGAAAAGGTCACAACAGATCCTAAGGTATCAGCCATAGAAGAAATGAAGGATTTGAAAACATTGACAAAAGATGAATTGTTTGGAATTCTCACAGCCTATGAAATGAGAACAGAAGACAAACCGTCTCAAAAGGAAGCAGCTTTCAAAATATCAAAGAAAGGCAAAAACAAAAACCGTGCACCAAAGGAGAGCTCAAGAAGTGAATCAGATGAGGCTGAAGCTTATTTCATGAGGAAATTCAAAAAGGGCAAAGGCAAATATAAAGGCAAATTTCCATTTAAATGTTTCAATTGTGGTAAGGTAGGGCACTATGCTTCAAAGTGTCCTCAAAATGAAGGCGATAGTAGTGAAGAGGAAAAGAAGAACTATCCAAAGAAAAAAGGAAAGAAATACTTCAAGAAGAACTACTCAAAACATAAGAAAAGCTTCTACTCTAAACAAAGCTCTAGTTCATCAGAAGAAAGCTCTGAAGATATGTCCAGCAGTGATGGAGAAGAAACTCTTTTCATGGCAATGAAAGTTGAGGATGATGAAGCTGAAAAAGAAGAAGAAAAAGAGGCTATGGGTGATGAAGAAGATGTAGATCTAGAAGAAGAGTTATATTATGCTCATGAACAAAATGAAAAGCTAAAAGGAAGGATTTCAAAATATAAGACAAAATTACAGGAGTCAAGCAAGCTCATTGAAGACCTAAAAATACAATTAGAGGAAGCAAATAAGAATGAGGAAGAGATAAAAGATCAGCTTAAAAGTAAAGAGGAAGGATGCAGTAAATTAGAATCAGAAATCGTCTCCTTAAAACAAGACTTCGAGCAACTTCAGAAATTTGAAGACAGTACCAAGAAAATGGATAAACTTCTCAAAACACAAAGACCTACTTTCATTAAATTAGGTCTAGGACGTAAAGAAGATCAAACAGCTAAGGCTACTAGTTCAAAAACCTTGGATGAGTCATGGAAGATGGTAGAAAATAAAAGAAGGAAGAATGATACTCATAAATCTCATCCTCCCACTAATGTGTTGAAAACATCCCACCTAAAGAAACCACATGCAACTAATAATTATTATTCATTCAAGGGACATTGTTTTTCATGTTATAAGTTTGGTCACAAAGCAATACATTGTAGGAGTCATACCAGAAATATTTCTAATTTTACTCCAAAGAACCACAATTCATTTTCTCCTCTAATGAATTATGATGTAATATGCTATAAGTGTCACAATTTTGGACACACAGCCAGATTTTGCAGAACTATCTTTCCTAGTTTACCAAGAAAGGAAGATGTACCCATCAAAAGGGAGGAAACATCTAGAATGACTTGGAAGAAAAAACAAGAAGAAGATAAAGAATCCCTAGTTGTTCAAATAGCTCTTCATGCAAAGAACAAGAAGGATAAGTGGTATGTAGACAATGGATGTTCAAGGCATATGACAGGGGACAAAAACAAGTTCATCTCCTTTGAACCAGCAGATGAAGGAACAGTAAAATTTGCTGATAACACAAAAAGAGAAATAAAAGGTAAAGGAACACTTAGCCTAGATTATGGTAAGACTAAAACTGAAAATGTGCTATATGTTAAAGGATTAAAAGAAAATATGTTAAGTGTTAGTCAACTTTGTGAGCAAGGACATAGTGTAACATTCTTGTGTAAGGGATGTGAGATTAAAAAGGATGGAAGCATTATTGCAAATGCTCATAGAACGGCAAACAACTTGTATATTCTAAATGAGATAAATGAAGAAACATGCAATTTTGTTCAGGAAGATGAAAATTGGCTATGGCACAAGAGACTAGGTCACCTTAACTTTGACAATCTTGTCAAAATCAGCAAAAAGGAAGCAGTAAGGGATATGCCTAGGATTACAAAACCATCCAATGTCATTTGCAAGCAATGTCAATTTGGAAAACAAACTCGAGTGAGCTCTAAGTCCAAAGAATACTCTTCATCAAAACCTCTAGAGCTTATACATACAGACTTATGTGGACCAACCAAAACAAAAAGTTTGCAAGGTGAAAGATATTTTATGCTACTTATAGATGATGATTCCAGAATGACTTGGGTTGCCTTTCTAAAAGAAAAATCTGAGGCTCTTGCAAAGTTTAAAGCTTTCAAAGAATTAGTTGAAAATGAGATGGATGCCAAAATCAAGTGTCTTAGATCAGACCGAGGAGGAGAATTCACTTCAAATGAGTTTGAAGATTTCTGCGAAGAACATGGAATAAGAAGACAACTTTTAGCAGCAAGAACTCCACAACAAAATGGAGTTGTTGAAAGAAAGAACCGAACAATTCAGGAAATGGCAAGGGCTATGCTAAATGAATCAAAGATTGCTGACACTTTTTGGAAAGAAGCTATTCACACATCTGTGTACATATTGAATAGGGCGCAAATAAGGGTAAATAATGACAAGACACCATATGAACTTTGGAAAGGAAGGACTGCAATTGTTGATTATTTTAGGATCTTTGGTAGCACTTGCTACATTAGAACAGACGAAGAGGACTTGGGAAAATTTGATGCCAGGTCAGATGAGGGAATCTTTCTTGGATATTCCACTAGAAGCAAAGCTTATAAATGCTACAATAAAAGACTTCACAAGATAGTTGAAAGTGCTAATGTGAAGATAGATGAAGGAAGACAATTTGAGAAGGCCATGGAAGATCATCCTAAGGAGAAAGGTGAGGAGGAAGAATTAAAAGAAGAAAGTGAAAATGAGGAACAAGACAATTTTGAAACTCCATCAAAAACACCATCAAAGACACCTTTAAAAACTCCATCAAAAACTCCATCAAAATTTGTTCAGAAAAATCATCCAGAAGGCTTGGTTATTGGAGAGTTGGATACAAACATTCAGACAAGGAGAAGATTGGCTACCACCGCAGAACATGCTCATTTCTGCCTACTTTCAAAGATAGAACCCAAGAATTTTGATGAGGCTAGTGAAGACAAGTATTGGGTAAAAGCTATGAATGAGGAGTTGGACCAAATTGAAAGAAATCACACATGGGAGCTTGTTCCAAGACCCTCAAACAAAAATGTCATTGGAACCAAGTGGGTTTATTGCAACAAAATGAATGAGGATGGTGAAATTACACGGAATAAGGCAAGGCTTGTATGTAAAGGTTATGCACAAGTGGAAGGAGTCGATTTTGAAGAAACCTTTGCCCCAGTTGCCAGGTTGGAAGCCATCAGAATGTTTCTAGCTCTTGCAAGTCATAAGGGTTTCAAAGTCTATCAAATGGACGTGAAATCAGCCTTTCTCAATGGTGATTTAGAAGAGGAAGTGTGTATTGAACAGCCCGAAGGATTTATTTTGTCAGAAGTGGAAGATTATGTATGTAGATTAAAAAAGGCACTCTATGGTCTCAAACAAGCCCCCAGAGCATGGTACTCCAGATTAGACAACTATCTTCAAACATAAGGATTTAAAAGAGGAGCAACAGATAGTAATTTGTACTTCAGATGTGAAGGTAATCATTTGCTGATTGTAGTTGTTTATGTAGATGATATCATTTTTGGTGGTAGTAAGAATCAAATGTGTGAAGAATTTGCTTCTAACATGCAAAAAGAATTCGAGATGTCTATGCTTGGAGAACTTTCTTTCTTCTTGGGATTGCAGATTTCACAATCAGATAAAGGGATATTTCTCTCACAGACTAAGTATGTTAGGGAGATGTTTAAGAGATTCAGATTTGAGGATTGCCATCCTGTTAGTACTCCTATGGTCACTGGTTGCAAACTTAGTAAAAATGATGAATCACCTGATGCGAATCAGACTCAATATAGATCCAT
Organism: Cryptomeria japonica; assembly: GCF_030272615.1. Taxonomy (NCBI): domain Eukaryota; kingdom Viridiplantae; phylum Streptophyta; class Pinopsida; order Cupressales; family Cupressaceae; genus Cryptomeria; species Cryptomeria japonica. The sequence goes on along the minus strand of NC_081405.1, from coordinate 41,098,774 downwards.
GATTGGAAGTCTCTTATATGTAACAGCTACTAGGCCAGATATAATGCAAGCTGTTGGTGTAGCAGCACGGTATCAAGCAGCACCAAAGGAAACACATGTACAGGCAGTTAAAAGAATCTTCAAGTATTTGAAGGGTACAATGGATTTTGGATTGTGGTATCCAAAATGTGATGATTTCACTCTCAGAGCATACACAAATGCTGATTGGGCAGGTGACAAGGATGATAGCAAAAGCACTAGTGGAGGAGCCTTTTTCCTTGGCAACAACCTTGTATCTTGGTTGAGCAAAAAAAAAGCTTCAATATCTCTATCTACTGCAGAGGCAGAGTACATTGCAGCAGCAGCATGTTGTACGCAAGTATTATGGATGAAACAAACCTTGCAAGATGTTAAGATTGAATATGATCATCCTATCTCTATCTATTGTGATAATACAAGTGCAATCAGTATGTCAAAGAATCCGGTGATGCACTCCAGGACAAAACACATCCCTATCAAAATTCATTTCTTAAGAGAACAGGTTCTTGAGCAGCAAGTAAAGTTGGAATATGTTCCAACAAAGGAGCAGTTAGCAGATATCTTTACAAAGCCTCTTCCAAAAGAGACTCTTGAGTACCTAAGGGAGAAATTCGGAGTAATATCACTCTCATCCTCTCAGTAAGTGCTTCGTATGAAGCATATATTAAAGAGGGGCAGGGTACAAACAGTATAAAATCTCTTGCCATTGATGTCAAAGGGGGAGAAATTGGAGACAAGGGGAGTGTTGGATTGAGGGGGAGCAATCTGAATTGAAAGGTTGCCATCAATGACAAAGGGGGAGATTGATGAAAGTATTGTCATTGATGTCAAAAAAGGACGGGTCCAGAATATTAATAATACATTTCCAGAATATCTTATCATCAAGAAATATAAACAATGTACTATGGAGCAATAAAAAAATAAATAATAATAATAATAAATAAATAAAGTCTGATAATGCAGTGATTTGAAGCAACAGCAAATGAAGTCCGATTCACAATGCAAACCGATTCTTAATATTGAATAATACAAGCAAGTGATTAGCAAAGATGGGAATTTGTCTTTACAAATAACAATCACCATATGACGGTGACATATAATATAGCAGCAGTAACAAAACATGAAGAACGTCGACTTGGTATGGTAGCGACTATGTCCAAGGAAAGATAAAGCAATGAAAGGCCATAATCACGATCAGTTTAATGACAACGATTCAGAGACTAAGATTGGCCGACCACAGTGTGATATGCATTCGCCCAGACAGAGATATAAATATCTTGGAGAGCAGCGATTAAAGTCAACAAGGCATCGTTGAATATAATGTTCAAAGATGACGTGAAAAGTGATGAAGCTTAAATAAATATATGCAGCGATTAAAGTCAGGAAGACTAATACTTTATTAGTCATGATAGTTGATATTGGTCACAGGTATAATGTTCGGTGACAATAAAGAAGCAGTGATTATGGTAATTCTTGCAACGATTAAAGAGAAATAATAAACAACGACTCACAAAAGACCAAAAAAAAAGCAGCGACAAAGAAGATATATTTAAGAAGAAATATTATAGCAGATCTCAATACGCGTGAAGAAGTTCTTGAGACAGCGCTGAAAATGAATGACAACAATTATATTAGAATAATCACAAGCCAATGAATAAAGTATTCCACTTGTTGAGTAAAGGTTCCGTGTTTATTAAGGAAGTCGGCGGAAATGCAAAACAAGTCAGCAAAGGCCCGATAGTCATGGTTGACTCATTATCGCTAAATCAGTGATTCCATTTATGAAGTGTCATCCACATATTGTAAGAAATGATTTGTTAAAGATTCAAATTGTGAAGTGATCCGATTATAAAAGATACAATATATTTACTAAATATTTAGTGAGATCTAAGAATAGTGAAGGGGTGCGAATTGTTAAAGAGTTAATACAAGTGAAATACAAAGGTGAGATTAAGAGAAGTTATTTACAATGAAGAGATGTGATTATCAAATGGTGATGTCTCTTGAAGATGCCTAAATTCAAAAGGTATGTCCTTTGAACGTATGAAGACATATTTAAGACATGTCCAAATCATTTTGGAAAGGATGTATGTAAGGTGTGAGTGGAGAATAATAATTCTGAAATTATTTTCAGACAGTCAAGCGAACTGAAGAGTGTGAGCGAAGTTTAAAATAAAAATATAATGTTGTGGAAATAATCAAAAGTATATATGCTTTGAATGTTTAGGTGTGAAATATGATACAGAAATTATAAACAGAAAGGAAATCTTGTGGGTATGCAAGTAATGTTTATATATGATATACACCAAGGAAGATATAGAAAAGGATTATAGCAGAAATGAATAAGAGGACGTAAGGAGAATTTATAGCAGACTTTGAAGAAGTCGTGGCAGATTTATAGAAGAAAAGATATGCAGATTTGTGACTGAGAGTAGATACTGTTGTGAAAGGAATTGTTGCAGATTTATGTAGAAGAGTATATGCATGTGAGGAACAAATTTATAGCAGATTGGAGAACAGAATGCAACAGAATTTTGTGGCAGAGTTGTGACTATTTTGAGAGGTGATTGTAACAATTTGAAGAAGAGAATTATAGCAGTTTGAAGAAGGAAATTTGAGAAGAATAGAATCCATCATCTGTTGTAGAAGCAACATTGTCAAGGTGGAAATTCAGATTTATATGAAGTGGGTTGGTGCTCACTAATTCTGGATTGGGGAGTTGGTGCTTCCAGTGGGTTGGTGCTCACAAAATCAGATTTGGGAGTTGGTGCTTCCAGTGGGTTGGTGCTCACAAAATCAGATTTGGGAGTTGGTGCTTCCAGTGGGTTGGTGGTCACAAACAGAGTAGTGGGTTGGTGCTTACAAACAATTGTAAAAGAAGAATTACATAGATATATATATATATGTGTATAACGTCATTTTAGTGGCTTTCTCCCGCATTGGGTTTCCACTCAAAATTATTGTGTTCATGTGCATAACTATTTTTCAGTGATTGATTCTATCATATAAAATATCGAATTGGCAAAAAGTTTCATTATACTGATTCACCCCCCCGTCTCATTATAACTGTGTGCTCTTTAGGCGTTAGATTTTATAAATTCGCATATTTTCCTTCGGCCTCGAAAACGACAAGGAGATTGGAAATCGCATGAAGGGCGTTGAACTTGTGTTTACATTTATTCCCTCCAGCTTGAAAATTGGGCAATTAGAGAATTGCGTGAGCTGTGGGTGAGACATTTTATGGGTTTGCATTTGTCTCCTCAGCCCCGAAAATCGCCCAACATCCAAAATCGCGGAGCTATTAAACATTATTCAAAAGCCCTCTTGAGCGAAAGCATAAGTTAGGAAGAGCGGAAAGGGAAGGCGTTTTCAAAGTTTTCAAAAGGGCCTTGCAGGTCGAACTTGCACCAAGCTTTTCTAACCCGAAGTTTGGGGAGATCGTAGGATAAACACCTTGTAAACTAGGTATGACTCGTTTTGTCTCCTTTAAGTATGGCGCATGGTTTATTCAATTCCGTAGGTTCACCTATATCAGGATAGCCGTCTTTGAGGGAGCTCCATTCCAACTTCCACGCTATCCTACAGACAAAATAGTCCTTATGGAAGTTGCAAGGCAGGCACATCCAATGGGCAGCTTACTCAGAGATAAGAAACAGTCCGGATTCACCTTCCCTATGATTTTGGGTGCCCTCGATGTGCATTTCAAGAATTCAGTACAAGCTAATGAGTCACTTGCTGAATTAGCATCTTATGGCCTACAGGAACATTTCCCAAGGAAATGTTTCGATCATGACAATTTGGCAAAAAGAGCCTATGGCAGGCGCTGCAGAGCAAAGGCATCAATTGAGGACTATTGGAGAAATTGTTCCGATGACTATGAGGTCCGACAACGACAACGTGAGTATTCGAGGTCAAGTGTGCAGCAGATTCAACTTTATGAGTACCATCGGGTCCCAGATCAGATGACAGATTTTGACAATTGCTTACAGGTCCAAGAGTTCGAGGCAGTAAAATACCTCTTGCCGGGCATTGATTGGTCTTAGGATCCGATTACTGATTTTGAGGCAGTTATGGCAGCTCCAGGAAGGTATACTGATCACTGGTTATCCCAACAGATTGAGAGACTAACCCATGAAGGAGTTCAATTTACATACCATATGATGGGCAGTCTTGATTCCCAGTCTTCGGAAGATGAAGGAACCTCAAGTGCACCGAAGGAAGAGGTTGAGAAACCCGGAAAGAAGAGGAAGAAAGCTAGAGCTAATAGAGGGACTTGGGCATCAAAAAGAACTAGAAGGGAAAAGATCCCTATTAGAAGGCCAGAAGTCAGTTTGTCATTCAAAGACCCCAGTTCGGAGGATGATGTAGTTGAGCTTGACTATATACCAGCTCCGCCCTCCCAGAGCGATGTTGATGCATTCGAGGCTAATAATCCTCCGACACAAGGTGAGCTAGATGCAGAGGTCAGGATCATTGGTTCTACTGAACCTAGAAATCAAGTTGAGGAAGGAGAAATTCCGCCTAATCAAGAGGCTGGTAAGCATGAGCTCACACAAGGGAGTCGGCATGAATTACAACTGAATAGTGCCGGCAAAGATGACACCATCGTCGAAGGAGAACGAAAGGGAGATTAGACCCACGAGCTCGACAGAACTGAAGAGCAACCATCACAAGGGGATACTCGACAATTGTTCAGTGAGGTAGGGGAGAACTCAGCTATAAGTAAAGGGCTGGATACTGCATCTATTCCTTCTATGACAGATCAATTGCAAATGGGTAGTGAGCCCGCTGAAACCTCTAAGGAGCAAAGTGGGAATTTGGCCATAACATCCAGGCAGACCATCCCTCAAGATTGGCTAGTTGCTCATGCACAACGGAAAGCATCTGTCAAGCCACCTATCAACTTGGAGGATATCTTCTCTCGCATAGGGGAAACAAAGTCCAAAGGAAAGAAAAAGCCCAAGACCTACTCCCGGATTACCAAGGATGAGCAGAGGAACCACACCATCCATATCGGTACCCCACCTGTTGATAAGCCAGCAGATCAAATTGCATTGGTCGATTATAGCATTGCAACCATCCCGATAGGGCGAGCCACCAAAAGAGCAAGGGAAGAATTCAAGGATTCCGTGCAGAATATGCTCAGGTAACTCGATGAAATGACTGTTGAGAGAGACATGTACCGAGTTCATGTTGAGCAGGGTGAGGGATATATTGATCACCTGCTAAAACCATTGCAACATGCCCCTGAATCCCATGTTCCCCCATTGGCATTAGCACAAAGGACTACAATAGAGTTTGAAGGAGTACGTGATACCGCCAAAGCTATCAAGGAATGGATTCGAGACATTAAGGAAAAAGGAGAGCATATCATTGAAGATGTAAAGGAAATGGCCCACCACCGAGAGACCATTCTTGTCAAATTGTTCGAGGTGAAAAGGGAATGTTTCAAGGTTCATGAGGTGGTTGGTACAATTCTTCCCCTCATGAGGGCTCTTTTTTGGACCCACACGCAGATTCCCACATTGTCCGCCATCCTGGATCCTTATGACATCAGCATTTTTAAAGAATGGTATTGGACCGCCAGCATGAAGAATGAAACAAAAGACACCATTAATAAAGAGCAGGAGGAATGCGAGGAAATCTTGAAAAACATGAGGGATCTTGGTGGAAAGATCCTCCGATCAATGGTTCTGGGCTGGAAAAATAGTTTGTCCGATGATCAAGTACAACTAGATTGGGAGGATAGATTGAAAATTGATAAGGTTGCATACTCTATGGAGGACCTAGAGTTTGCCAGTGGGTTGCAGTCGGACATCCTAAGTTTTGAGGCTCATTGGTCCGACTGGAAGGATGGGTTAAAGCATGTAGATCGCCACTTGGAGGGTATGCAATATAAAATACGCCATCCTCCTATGCCTCCAAGCGCGGTGTTGTTCCAGTTATGCATCAAATTTCAAGAATATGTTCAGGCAGAGCGTGCAGCAGGTCGGTACCTTTGGAAGGAGTATTTGCTCGGCGAGGATGAATTTTTGGAAAAAGGGTCTATAGCAGAAAAGGAGAAAGTGCTTTCATAAAGTGCAAAGTTTCTTTTAAAAATCTTAAAAGCACTTTTTAAGCATAAAGCTCATTTCTATCTACCAAAATAGTTGTAAATTTTGAGCTCCGTGCATGTGCACTTTTGGAGCAGTTTTTTGGGGTAGTTAATTATCTTTTTGGTAGTTATTGCTTCTCCATTTGTTGTTGCTGATATTTTGCCTCCCATTTATGGGTATGGGCAGTTTTGATATAAGATGAATTTGGTCCACTTGTTTAAGTTTAAATCTTGGCCATTCATCCGTTTTTGGAAATCGATATAAAAGAATTAGTTCCTCTTTGTAATAGAGAAAAAAAGATTGTTGCAGAAACTCTGGCGAAATATATACAGGATTTAATGGAAGTTAAAGCTGTGCTTGTTCTACTGTGAGTGCATGGTCCTCTTCTCCATTTATTTCATATTTCTGCAATTGTTTTTAATTTTAGACAGTTATTTATGCATATATTTGATAGAAAGTCTCGGTTCATACCATTAGGAGATAGTTGATTATTGTTTCCTCTGCATGGTTAGTCTGAACCCCCTTTTGTGTTAAGTTCGGTTATTAGATTTGGATAAATAGGTGTAAGAATCTATTGTTCATATCTAATAAACTTGAAAATTCGAAATCCTTAGATGATTGCACTGGTTTTTACCTAGTTGCGCTAATTAGCTGGCGAAGTAATTTCTAGTTATTTTGAGATTTCTGTCTGTGTTGAAATATGCTGTCTTAGTTAGAATTAGTTAGTTGTTCTTATTCACTCTTTATCTCTCTCTCCTTTTTCCTTTTTCATCAAAGAAACCCTCCAGTCAAGCTGAAATAGCATCAATCAGAGGCAAAATCAAATGATATAGGACTGTTAAACTTTAGGGAACCCGTTCGAAACCAATTCCGTCTAATCGTAAGTCCCCTTTGTGTTTCTAGCAAAACACATCAAACTACTAAGCTATCCTGCAGTCAAGACCTGACAACCAAAACATTGAGGTCATCCCCATTGATCAAATTCACACAGCATTAGGGATTTCCTTATCTCAAGAGAGGATAGGATTCTTAGTATTTCTATTCTGCGTTGGCCGGATGAAGTCGTAAATTCCGCGACTTTAGACATGTCAACAGGACCTCACGCACATACTCCTATCTTTGTTACCAAAGCTAATCACTGCACAGTAAGAACAAAAAAGACGCTCCAAACAACTTGATTAACTGTTAGAAATCAGTACATAGGATATAACATCAAACCTCTTCATATAACCTTTACATATAAAGCTATAACCATAAATCATATGAAACATGAATCCAGATCATGCTTAGCTCGGACTACACTAAGCTTGCCGGCCACTATGCATACCCCCTGTGTATATACCAAATTACATGTGGCATCCATAGAAGCCAACGCTTAGGAGAGTCCTAATTATACTAACATTTGAAAACAATAATAATGAACCATAACAATCAATCTTCTCTCAGCAGAGAGGAAATCCCATGTAGATAATTAAAAGAAGGTTTATAACAAATATTAGAGTAGCAAAATGTTCATACTAAACTTTAGCCAAGTATCCATACTAGATTGTTCCCAAGTATACCATAGCTGTCATAAACAAAATTTGGGGGTTTCCCAAGATTAAAAAGTTTATAATGTATATAAAGAAGCATTTAAAGCAGTATGCTCATTCCTTCAAACTCCTATTAATGAAAACATAGTCCCCATGAGGAGGATGATAAGTAGCAAAAGAGGTCGATGGTTTAATTACCACCGTTGCCCTGTGGATCCTCTTTCTTGCCGAAGAAGGAGTTTTATTAGACACATGAGACGCTCGGATAACCACGAGAGGCATGACCTGAAATCTTTCGATTTCAGTCTCTGGGAAACCTGCCAGAGGCACAAATCCTTCCTCAGCCACATAGTCCACCCACTACTTTGTTCCCTGAGTAGGTTTCAGATGAAGCCATTTCTGAAGAAAGTAAATATTCCTAGCAATAATGGGTTTCCTTTCATCAAAGGAGGAGATATCCTTAATGTTCAAGATAGGGCGCTTTGCTATGGCCCTACCCTGAATCCTCTCAACCAGCTTGACATAATCCTCACGATAAGGAATCATCAAATTCTCATCAACATTAATGACAGCCAGCTCTAGCCCATTCAACAAATTATCCTTGAAAACAGCCTTACAGCATTGTGTTGCCTCATTTTTGTCAATACCCATGACTAGCAAGATGGCTACAAATGTAGCAAGGATGTCATAGTTTATCCTAAATTTGAACTCAAAATTCATATGCTCCTCCCCCATTACTTTAATAACAACCCTTATTGCGAGATCATCAAGGTCATTTAAGACCCTACACCATCGTTCGTGTTTTATTTGGCCCTTAAAGGCCATCATCCTGCTTCCATCCTCAGGGACCATACAAACTGTAGACTCCATTTGAGAGTTTTAGATACAACACAAGAATGCCCAAGCTAGAGAAAGGGAGTACTTAAGGGAAGCCGAGAAGGCTCACAAAGTTAAGTTTCATCAATGCCACACATGACAAGGAAGAGATAATTAAAGCAGAATAATTACAAGGCCATGGAAATGAAAGGCCGTATCAAAAGATCCGCAACCTTTGGAAACGGAGCCAACTTCACATAACATGAAATAATGAGAGCAAAACACCACACAGAGCCTACAGCCTCATGATGACCGCCCGATAGAAGGTAGCCGGAGGGATAATAAAAGGGGCAAGAAAATAAGATAAAATAGAAAGTAAAAATAAAATATTATATGAGTCAATATATATATATATACACACACACACACACACACATTTACTTATATGTATATATCAGAGTTCCCAGACTCGCCGCGAGTCAGGCGAGTTCGCCGAGTTGGCGAGTCGAGCCAAGCTCAGCGAGTTTTGCTGACTCGGGACTCGGACTCGACGAGTTTTGACCTTGACTCGCTATGGCAAAACTCGCCGAGTTCGAGCTCCAAGACTCAACCACGACAGGTCAATGTTTTGACTTGCAAAAAACAAAAAAAAACATGAAGTTGTTTAACAAGTTAGTCTCTTCGTCAAGATTCATATATGGAATATAACATTTAAGTATAAGTGACATTTCCTCATGTCTTTTCTTTAAGTTATATTCCATATATATTGTCAGGATGTTTGAGAGTGGTTTCGGACCTCCATGAGTTATAATGTAAAATCTTGTTTTTGGAGGATCCTTCAAATTTCTAGACTTAGTAAAATTTCAGGCCATTTCAGGATTAGGATGACATTCCAGACTTTTAAGGCGAGTTCACTCTGACCTTGATGTAAGGGACAGGACCTAGGAGGACACTATGCATTCAACCAAGGTTTGATTTAGCAACTTGAAGCATGACCGGGTAGTACACAAAAACCCTAGGAATGATCTAAATAACCCCTAATCACTCAACTGACCTAACCTCCTTCACTCCACCTTGAGGAGATCCACCTGACTTGATGACCTTTGAGAAACTCAATCCCTTCAATGCAAAGGCTAAGACACTAAAACGACCAACAACAAAACTAAAAGAGCTAACCCTAGAAAGGAAAAAGTGGGGGTCTTCATTTGGAGTGGGGCGATGTGTGAGTACCTCACAACAGGGATGTTTCTTAAAATTTTGAAAAAAGGGGGTGAGTTGGGGACATTTCCTACCTGTCCCCACATCCCAAAAAATCCCCCCATGGGGCACAAGGTTATTTTTGGCAAGGGACATGTCTCTGAGGAGCATATTTTCAAACCCTTCTGGCCTCACAATTCCCCCTTCCATCCAACATATATATAGCCTAAAAACTAAGAGGTCCAAGAAAGACCAAGGTCAACTATAGTCCCAAGGTAAAACCTAAGTTCAACAAGCACACTATTTAATGCTACCATACACAAGCACTCCTTATAGTTTCCAAGTGAAGATGTTCATGATGTCTCATGTTGGTGCTCCCAGAATTTCAATTTGGCCAAAGAAAAGACTAAACAAAAGCCCCAAACAAGTAGATACTCTACCAGCATGCCTTTCATGGCATAACAAGCTAGCACACATTATAATTGGGCTTTATTCAATATCGTTAAAAATCTCTTAATTTCAAGGGTTTTTTTTATTTTCCTGAGTCATTGCCGATTCATTGCTGAGTCATAGCCGAGTCATGAATCGAGTCGGCCTTGCCGAGTCCGAGCCGAGTCCGAGTCTGGGAACTATGGTATATATATATATATACTTTTTTATGTTATATATATATATATATATATATATATATATATATATATATATATATATATATAACATAAAAAAGTATATAAATAAATATATAAATGTATATATATGTTTATATATATTCATTTATATATTTATTTATATACTTTTTTATGTTATATATATATATATATAAACAGCAAAACGAAAATCAGTAAATATATATATATATATATACAAAACAACAATCGAAGCAAACCAAGAGAGACATCAATGATTAGAGTGTCGATGTGATTGGGCAAAGATACATTCACCAACCTTAAGAATGCACTATTTGTTCTACACTCAGCCCTATACTACTTGCTTCTCACGGGGGTTTGAGGTTAACAACCAATTGACCATCCGCTCCTAAATTAGCCAATAAATCAGCCTTTTTGTTGGCTGTTAAGCTTCCAGTTGGGTGTAGACCTTGCTCTGATAGCATTTATAATAATGGCCGAATCCCCTTCAATCTCTAAATTCTTAATCTATAGATTCTTAGCCATAACCAACCCTTCACAAAGAGCTTGAATCTCAGCCATGTTATTGGTTTCAATTCCAATTGGTTTTTGCAGAGGCTTGCTATCTCCTGACCATCAGAGTTGTGGATCACGTATCCAATCCCAGCATTGCCAGGATTGCCTCTTGAGGCACCATCAAAGTTTAACGTGAGCCAACCCGGTGGAGGAGGGGACCAGATTACCTGAGCTCTATAGGGAGGGATTTTGAGACCATGCCATTTCCCTTTGATAATTTCATCCCATCTCGATAGTTTGGCCTCAGTCTTTTGCATCAATTGGAGTCTACTATTGACAACTTCCACAATTGAGGCTTCGATCTTATTAATTAAGAGGTTCTCAGTCATTGCTTTGTTTTTGAATATTCTTCGATTCCTTTCCTTCTAGATTTCCCAAGTGACAATTGAAGGGGCAATCTTCCAAATTATACTATAGATTCCAATGTTATCTAGAGATGGCCAACTCTGAAACCATTTAAGGAGATCATTATGTTTCGGGGATGATTTTGACGTGTCTAAAGTCGCATTGCTGCAAACTCCATACGGCCAACGTAGAATAGAATAAACTTGCTGAGTATCCTATTCTCTCTTGAGATAAGGAAATCCCTAATGCTGGTTTTTGCGTTTGATCAAAGGGGATAACCTCAAGGTTTTGATTGTCAGGTCTTGACTGCGAGATTACTCAGTGGTTGATGTGCTTTTGCTGGAAGCACAAGGGGGAGTTACGATTTCCAACAAGGTGGTCTGTTGTGATTCTTAGACTATGTAATAAAGAGCAAAAGGAAAGAGTTGGGAGATCTAAAACTAACAACACGGGTATGCGGGTGGACGGATTCAACATAACCAATTCCTGCTTGGCCAAAATAGCTCACAACCTTGCAGGAACGGTGCAATCTTCAAAGGGACTTTGAAGATTTTCAGACGGGAGACGCACGGCTAAGCACCCAATTCTGGCGCAGCTCAGACGGACACCTGCAATTGAACTAAGCACAATTAAAGGCTTAGGTTGACCATACAAAAGGATACACAATCAGTATATCCTCAATGGTATGAGCCTGAATCTATCAAATACCTGCACACCCAAAATAGATAGATCTATCTAAAATGCTGAGAGAAACCATGCAAACAGGATGAAAACAAGACAATAAACACCAATTCAATGTCTATATATTGATTTCAGCTGCCTATTACAACAATTTCTGCAGCATCCCTATGCTACTGCTGAAAATCTAACCTATTCTAACTCTAAAATCTAACTCTCTCACCAGAGTCTAACTATTTAACAAAAATCTCTAACTATCTAACCATCTAACCCTCTACAAAAGAAAGGTCTCTGCCTTTTATAGATATTACAATACGAACCAAAGGCTAGGATGGACTGCATCCAAGGGTCCTGATCTGCCTTCCAGAAACTAGTAGCCTTAACCCATACCCATTAAATTCTCACTCATCCATTCAACCACAATTTCAACTACCTGCCACTATTTGGCTTCAATTTGAGTCTATCCGGTAGTTGGACATAACTGTCCATAACTGACTTGTTTCCCCTTTCTTTCAAAATATCTGAGTGGGACCTACAAGCAGTTTTACAATAAAACAATTTCAGCTTTTTAGAAATTGAATTCCTGGAATTAAATCCAGCTGTGTGCTTTTTCTTGAGAATGCATAGACTGAGTGTTCTTTTGCTTTTTGTCTTCAATCTTGCTGGTGGACTTCAACTCTGTGGTTCAGGTTGTGGCGCGCTTCCCAATGCTTCATCGCTTTGATTCTACATTGCATATTTCTCCTCCAGCTTCCAACGCTTGGCCTTGGATTGTGATCCTTCCTTGATTTGCGTTTGAGGCCTTCTCCTGGTTCTTCGATGACGCCCTGCGATCAATCAACCAATTTCACTTCATTAGATTAATTTAACAAATATCAAATTTAATTACGACGTCTGGTATGAGAAGCTCTTTGTGAGATGTATCTTGAAAAATGCTTCTCCTTTCTCTTTGAATGTGAAATCTGATCCTTGCTCTTGATGGTGTTTGGGCGATTTACTTCTGCGTGATTTTACCTTTGGAGTCTTGGGCGTTTTGAATGGGTTTATGGTGTTTTGAAAACTTCTTATAGCGCGACTTTGGAGGTTTGAAGAGCTCCTACAAATTTTAAAATCCTAACACTCATCCCCTTTCTGGTGAATTTCGGAGAATGGGGGGGGGGGGGGTTTATCAATTTCGAATTCCCTATATTTGGGCCTGTGCGTCGCGATTTTTCGGAGAAGTAGGGGACTTTGGAATTTCAACTACGTTTTATCTTCCAACTTCGGACCCTTTGGCGAATATGGAGGCCCCCCTCCAAAACTTATACTTCGCATTTGCCCGACCTGCGTGAACTTCGGAGGCTGCATTCTTTTCGGACCTTTTAACGTTTTTGGCGACTTTGCAATTTCTAAAACTTTGCCCTTAGGGTCCGAAGTTCAGCCCATTCACGCCTTTCGGCGACTTTAAATATTTTCAATTTCACCCTTGGGGTCCGAAGTTCGGCGCTTTCACGCCTTTGGAGTTTTCGCGATTTTTAACGCCTTTATCAATTTCGGACCTTCAACGCCTTTTGGCGAATTTCAGAGTTCTTGGATGAATTTTAACGCTTATCAAATTTTTGAATTTCGGCCCCTGGGCCTGAAATTGGATGACTTAAGTGCATTTCGGACCTTTAGGGGTCTTTTGCAAAATTAAAAAGTATTTTCGGACCTGTTGACGTGTATTTTGTACACTATCAAACACAGAATAAAATACCCAAGGGTACCTTATCCTCTCTTGAGTAAAGCCTCTGAATGCTGAAGATATCGCGAAAAGGATCAATCAAGGTGACTTCAAGGTTCTTCGTTGTAGGATCTCTACGTGTGGATAAGCTCTCTATGGTATGATGTGATATTGCTGGAATCACAAGGGGACTTACACTTAATGATTGAACGTTTGATTTGTTTTGAATATTGCTGGAACACAGGTTTTTACTAGCTTTGACTTTGAAAAAAGGAAAAAAGATGAGGGTGAGGAAAGAATCTAATCCTAATACTAAGGAATGTAGGAGCAATGATTGATCTTTGATGAAATTCTAACTAGATCTTGTTTTGACATCCCAAGACCATCTCCACAAGGTTAGTGTGATCTTCGAAGGAAAGCTTTATGATGTTCAAATCATCACTATAGGCATAGACACCATCAGGCTGATGCATATCAATGAAGAAGTGACAATTGAAGTTAAGCTTAAGCTGAATGATTCCAGTTGACTACACAAGGCAAGTCTGCAATCAACAAACTGCTAGTAGTATGGATATATGAATTTCACCATCAATCAAACACATTTCTTCCACTCATCTAATAACATGAAATCAAATATGAGAAGTATAAAGACCATGCAAATTGTCAAATTGACCCATAAATTTCACCATTTCTTCAATGAAGTTTTACAAGTCTTTTCAACAACATCTTGGCAACAATCTTTGCCTTCTCTCTCTACTCTACTCTATTTGCTATTCTATCAACTGGCTAATCACCTTCTAACTATTCTCTATTCACTAACTCCTCTCTAACTCCCTTACAAAATGAAGAGTCGGGGCTTATATAGTGCCCACAATACAATTCGATGGCTAAGATCAATTTGAGATCATTGGCCAAGATTCAATAATGAAAACCCTAATTAGGGTTTGTTACAACCATTACATAACTTTTAATGCTTGACCAATGATAAAATTACATTTTAAGGACACATGTCTTCTCTGGAAAATTCGACCAATGGATAGTTGGGGTAGGTACATTGAAGTTTGTGCCACCTTCCATGAGTTAGGTACATTGAATCTGGACATGTTGAGGTGGACCAACTGGAGAAGTGGTGACTGGAATGCCACCTCGTCTGACACTTGATTGATGCTAATTTGATGATGCTGAGAAGCTATCTTTAATTAACTCTTCTGAAACTATCTGCTTCTTCAACGAACCCTTGCTCTGACTTCTTTTGTCTTTGATGTGCAGGATGATGATATACCTCGCCTTAGAATGCTGGATTGGAAGAAGTTATTCCTGATGATGCTTGACTGAAGAGGGTCATCCTTGTCGATGCTAGACTGGAGGAGGTCGCTCTTGTCCTTGCTTGAAGATACTCCAGCCTTTGGAGTCGCCATCTTGACACCTACACAACATTTCAAAATATGTAATATATCTTGAAGTGTAGAATTTAGACTTAAAAGGAAGATTTAAGATTTTAATTAGGAAACTTCATGATAAATCTTTGAGTTATCATTTCCTAATTAACCATGCAATACTTAAACTTTTCTAAAAAAATGTCTAAAAATCAAACCTTGAACAAGGGTGTTAAGATAATTTCGCCATACCTCCTCTTGAGTATTAAACTCTAAGAAATGATGCAAAAAATGGATTTTGCTAGGCAAAATTTAAATCAAAATTCTCCCTTGGATGAATTGCGCCTCCTCTAGCTTCAAAAAGAATAGACTCCACCCTCTTTGATCTTCAACACTTGGTAGAAATTCGCTCCACTCTAGCTAGATTTCACTCCTCCAAATTGCACTTCAACCTCTGGATTTCGCTCCTCAAATAGCTCTCCAATTTCGCACTTAGGAAAGGATGAATGAATGATTAAACTTGAACAAAGCATCACCTATATATAGAGCGCTCACCTTGATTCCCTCCAAGGCCGACTTGTCAAAAGGGAAATGAAAATGAAATAAAATCCCCCTCAAAAGAAGGCCGACTTGCTTGTAAAAGCAAATAAATGTATTTGAGCGCTCACCTTCATTTAAAATTCGAAAATTAATTTTAATGCCTCCAAAGTGGATTTTTTGATTATTTCAAGGCCTAAAAAATTAATTTATTAAATTAAAATGCCTTAATTTATTGCGAATTTAATTTTAATTTTCCAAATGCCTCCAATTTAGCAATTTTGGCGATCTAATGCAATTTGGAGAATATCAATTTTTAAAACAAGGCTTGATGAAGTTTGCAAATAATTTCGCCCTGGACCCTCACTGAGGGTCAGGAGCGATTTTTCAATCTTGCTCTTAATCCTTCATCTTTTGGATTCCAAATTGCTTCCAAGACACAAAATATCATCTCTTCTTCCTATCCACACAAGATTTGGTCTCAATTCCTCATACAAAGGAGAGGAAACTGGAAAATCGCTATGGGCCCTCTCTGAGGGTCCGGAGCAACTTTTTGATTTTAGGCTTGATTCTTCATCATTTTTCATTGAAACTTCATTCATCATTTGGCAATGTCCTTCCTTAATCCACTTCAACCAAATTCGCTTAGTTGTTGCAAGGTAAAATGAGGATTTTCAACAATATTGCTATGGGCCCTCTCTGAGGGTCTGGAGCAACTTTTTGATTTTAGGCTTGATTCTTCATCATTTTTCATTGAAACTTCATTCATCATTTGGCAATGTCCTTCCTTAATCCACTTCAACCAAATTCGCTTAGTTGTTGCAAGGTAAAATGAGGATTTTCAACAATATCGCTATGGGCCCTCTCTGAGGGTCCGGAGCGATTTTTCGCTGTGGGCCTTCAGTGAGGGTCCGTAGCGATTTTTTGATTTTGAGCTTGATTTTCCATCATTTTTCATTAAAACTTTGTTCATCATTTGGCAATGTCCTTCCTTAATCCACTTCAACCAAATTCGCTTAGGTGTTGCAAGGTAAAATGAGGTTTTTCAACAATATCGCTATGGGCCCTCTCTGAGGGTCCATAGCGATTTTTCGCTGTGGGCCTTCACTGAGGGTCCGTAGCGATTTTTCATTTTTTGACCAAAATCATCAAGTTTTAAAGGCAAAACAATATTCATCTTGCTCTTGGAGGTCTTTTCTCCTTGTCCAAACCTTGCCTTAGCACCATTTTGAAGAAAACATGCATTTTTTGAAAATCTCGCTGTGGGCCTTCAGTGAGGGTCCGTAGCGATTTTTTGGTTCTAGGCAAATTTCTTCATCTTTTAATCTTCAAATCACCTCCATGGCATAACACATCACGTTCTCCTCCTGTCCAAGCAAGTTTTTATCTCAATTCTTCAAACCAAGGAGAGAATCCTGGAAAATCGCTGTGGGCCCTCTCTAAGGGTCCGGAGCGATTTTTGTAATTGCCTTCAAAATATTGATTCTCAACGATTTCTTTTCACTTCAAGGCTTTTCAAACATCGTTTCAAACCCATGCCTAACCTTAGCTTTCCTCAAACTTGGATGAAAAATTCCCATTTTAGGTTTCTCGCTGTGGGCCCTCTCTGAGGGTCCGGAGTGATTTTTCGCTGTGGGCCTTCAGTGAGGGTCAGGAGTGATTTTTTCATTTTGGGTTGATTTCTTCTTGTGTTGATCCTCCAAATTATATTCAACGGATAGAACATGCTTTCCTTCATCCCTTCCAATCATAAAATCACTTTGATCTTGCAAGAATAATGCATATTTGAAAATCTCGCTGTGGACCCTCTCTGAGGGTCAGGAGCGATTTTTGCTACCTAGACCAAAATGTTTCACTTTTCATCTAAAATCACTTTGCCAAGGAAGATGTCATCTTGTTCTTTGCTATGAATAAAAATTCATGTCCAAGAAAGGTCCAAAAATGTGCACACAGAAAATCGCTGTGGGCCTTCAGGGAGGGTCAGGAGCAATTTTACCTTTCCTGGGCAAAACTTCTTCAATTTATCATCTCTGATCAAGTCTGGATACTTCATTATGCTCATTCTATCCTTCACCATGCTTTTGACCTCTCAAATCGACCAAATAAGGCTAGCAATGACCCTTATAAGATTTCTTGCCGTGGGCCCTCTCTGAGGGTCAGGAGCGATTTTTCTGTTTTCAACAAGGTCCTTCATCATTTCTAGCCAAAACTTCTTCAGGTGAGTGGAGAAAGTCATTTATTTTCCATTTATGATCAAAACTTGGTCTCTTTTCATTGCAAAATGAAGGAAATCAAAATCTCGCTGTGGGCCCTCTCTGAGGGTCAGGAGCGATTTTTGAATTTTTGAACTCTCTGTCAGGATAATTTTATGGAATATAACATTTAAGTATAAGTGATACTTTAAGTTATATTCCATATATACTTTCAGGATGTTTGAGAGTGGTTTTAGACCTCTAGGAGCTATATTGCAAAATCTAGTTTTTGGAGGTTTTTTCAGTTTTCCAGACTTAGTCAAATTTCAGGATTAGGACATTCCAGACTTAGCCAAATTTCAGGATCAGGACATCACTCAAGCAGGACCTACTATCCAGGTGATCCCCTTGGCGACACTCAAAATGCAAAGGCTAACTGACAAAACCCTAAAAGACCTAAAAACAAACCCTAGAAAGCAAAAAAGCAGGGGTCCCCATTTGCAATGGGGCGATGTGTGAAAACGTCACAACAAGACCTTTTAGACATTTTTGCTAACTTTTGAATTTTTTCAAATTTAGCCCCAGGGTCTGAAATTCGGCCCACTGGGCAATTTTGGCAACTTTTAAAATTTATAAAAATCGCGATTTTCCCCTTTGAAATGTGAACTTCGGGGTTTTTGAACGTTTTCCAAGCTTTTAACTTCTTTTCACTCATCCTTCTAAGTCGCAATTTTCGGCAGATGGGGGGGGCTTTTGCAAATTTTGGCGTTTTGAAGTATTCTGCCAACTTTCGCCCTTTCTCACATCTAGGCTTAAAGGTCCGAATTTCGGGGTTTTTGAACGTTTCGGCGAAATGATAGCACTTTGAAAACTCTGGACATTCTTTTAGGGCCGGGTACCCACCCCAAGAGTCTTCCCAAAACAAGGCATCTTCCCCATTTTCTATATCCCAAGAGAGCTTATCCTTGACAATATCCCTACATTCTAACAAGAATTTCCAAATTCTAGATCCTTTCGGGGGTGTAGCAGTCCTAAAGATACAACTAGGATCGTTACTAGTCAAATACTTGGACTGTAATATTTTAACCCACTTAAGGTTAGGATCTTTATACATTTTCCATATCATTTTTGCTCCTAGCGCCCTGTTTTGCATGTTTAAGTCTTTCAATCCTACTCCCCCAGAGGCCACCGGCCTACATATTTTATCCCATGCAATCATAGCAAGTTTCTTTTTGTCAGCCGTACCATTCCAATAGAAACTCCTTAGTTTCTTGGAAAGTTTTTCATTGATGCCTTTGGGGAGCTGCGGGCAAGACATTTGATAGATGGGTATAGCAGATGGTACAAACTTTATCATAGTGAGCTTCCTTGTAGATGACAACCATTTGTTTTTCCAACCATCCATCTTCTGATCAATTTTGTTCAATATGTTGTCTCACAAATTTTTGGTCCTATGTCCTTTATCCAGAGGCATGCCTAAATATTTAGAGGGCAAAGCACCCTTGTTAAAGCCTAGAGTTCTACACATAGCAAGTTCAGTTCTTGGGTTAGTGTTTAAGAAGAAAACTTTTGACTTATTATTAACCATTTGTCCCGAAGCAGAGGTGCAATTTCCCAAGATTTCTTTAAATTTTTGTGTTTCTACCAAGCTTGCTTCAGCCATCAACATAGTGTCATCTGCAAATTGTTGATGAGTGATGGGATCCATACCACTAGTTACTTTGATCCCCTTTACTAGATGATTAATTCTTGATTTAGTAATAGACCTCCCTAAAGCTTCAACCATAATGATGAAGAGGAAGGGGGAAATGGGATCTCCTTGTTTGAGACCCCTCGAGATCTCAAAGAAGCCCTCAGGTGAACTATTTACTAGAACAAATATTTTCGGGCCATATATACATTCAAAGATCAAGTTGATCCATTATTTTGAGAATCCAAAGGCTTCTAGACATTTGTACAGAAACCTCCAATCTACCTAATCATAAGCTTTCCTAATGTCTAATTTTATCATCATTCTTGGAAAGTGATTATGTTAGAGAGAGTGAATGGTTTCTTGGGCTATAATGATGCCATCAAAGATTGACCTATCCGGAACAAATCCAGTTTGTTCGTCTGAAATGATACTAGGCAAGAACATTTTAAGCCTATTAGCCAAAACTTTGGTTAAAATTTTATATATGGTATTGCATAACGATATGGGCCTATAATCATCAAAGCCTATAATCATCAAAGCCTTCTGCACTTTCTTTCTTAGGAATGAGAGTGATAAGTATATGATTGATTTCTCTAAGCAACTTCCCCGAGTTTCTAGTGGCTTCAAGGGCCTCTACTAGATCTTTTCCTATCATATGTCAACATTTCTGAAAAAAGCATGCTGGGAATCCATCTGGCCCAAGTGATTTGTCCGGGTGCAATTGCTTCAAAGCAGTATGTATTTCTGCCTCTGAAAGTTTACTATTTAGCACTTGGTTTTGGGCTTCATAGACAATCCTAGGGATACATTCCAATACCTTGTTTTGGGCCTCTAAATCAGAAGTGTCCTAGTTGTTCAAAATTTCCGTGAAGTAGCTTATTGTCTCTTGTGCTATCAATTTGGGGTCTACAATAATATTGCCATATCTGTCCTTAATTACAAAGATCCTGTTAATATTTCTTCTGACTTTTGTACTGTTGTGAAAGAATTTTGTATTTTTGTCTCCATATTGTAGCTAGTTCTCTCTTGATTTCTGCTTCTAATAGATTTCTTCCTTAGCTAATATATCTGTATAAAGCCCTAAAAGCCCTTTTCCTCCAAGGTAACTCTGCTGGTTCATCCCATCCTTGATAACTCTTTCATTAAGTTTGGATAAATCCTTTTCCAATATAGCTTTTTCCACAAAAATGTTACCAAATTTCTCTTTGTTCCATTGTAGGAGTTTTTGCTTAATAGCTTTCAACTTGGATATAAAACAGAACATTCTAGAACCGGTAAAATTCTCCTCATCCCACCATTGAGTGATCAAGTTGAAGAAGTTATCATCTAACATCCACATCTTTTCAAATTTGAAGGGGCATCTAGAAGGTCGCCTATCCTCTTCAATCAAAAGATGAACTAGGAAGTGATCCGATCCAGACGTAGGGACAATTTGTGAACTCATAATGTGAGGAAAATCAATCAGATTTCCTCTATAAAGGAATCTATCCAGTTTCTCTGCAATGTTGTTGAAGCCTGACCTTCTATTATTCCATGTAAAATTACCATTGTTAGATTTGATTTCCGTAAGGTTGTTAATTCTAACCCATTGTTTAAAGTCTTTCATGGATTGAGGAATTCTTCTAACCCAGATATTCCACGACGTAATCCATGAATCCCGTAAATATATTACGGTAAGGATGCTTCATTTCATTGTTGTCTTCTTAATGGGCGTCGGCTATCTTCTTCACATATTAATCATTGACCCCATAATTATTGTCATTGACTAATTGTCACTTCTACAACTCTAGAATCACTGCATATATAATATGGTTCCTTGATTGGTAATTGCTATTTCTTATTGCTGAGTGTTGTATGATTGCTCCTTACACCACTCATTCTTTATTTAAATCATGGTTCAGTCAATAATAAGAATAAGACGGTCATTGAATGAAGTCGCTGCATCTATTATGTAATTCACTTCTCTTCTTATGATGTCTGGAGTCAGCTACAATACTAATCACTGCACCTTATGTCTTACGTAGTTACTCTTCATATCTTCGGGGATTGTTTATCCTTAGTGATATCGTTTGCTCTATTGTTTACACTTTGCTTATTTTGAACTTCAACCTTTGTGCAATGTTTTATGGTATTCGACCGAGCTTATCTAATATTTCAGTCAGCTCCACATTGAGTTGGATGCCCCAATGCTGCATAGGTTCGTTCCTTTTGCATGATAAATTTCATGAATGAATACCTTCAATGGTTCTTTTCCACTTTTCGATTTCTTCTATGATATCATTAATAACCCTTTCAATACTAATCACCAATGCACCGATCATATTTTAATGATGAGAATGTAATGTCTCTATACTTGATCTTAATCATTTGTTCTTCCTTGTATTGGCTATTATAATTTATAAAGATAATACAAGGAGCTTTCTTTATGTTAACAATACTGGATGGAGTCTATTTGGGGACATGACACAAAGGAAATCCGCCTTGGATCCCAAAGTATACTCAGACCCCTAGAAGCACCCATAGCCTCAACTGACTCAATATTCCACACTCTTATTTTCCTACCAAATTGATCAGAATCTTCCAATGTAAATTGTCTCCTGAAGCAATAATAGATCAAATTTCCAGGAAAAAATAAAGCGCTTGATTAAGCGCTGCGTGTTAGGGGCCGTCAAACCCCTAACATTCCACGTGATTAGTTTCATGATTCCTTGGGAAGGACCTTCCCCTTCCCTGCATCAAAGAAAGTTGAGAGTTTACCTTTGTCCTTAGCCAAACCATCCAATGTTCTAAGCTCAATAAGAGACTTCCTGCCTCTTTTTTTGCCTTTTGTCGCACAGTTGGGATGATCTTTATTAGAGCAACTCTGTTTGATCCCCAACACAGGATCCAAACTGGAAGAATTTACATGCTTAGGGCATCCTATCCCTTCAATCTTTAGGGGAAACACGTGGAGTAGCAACCTCCACCTCCTCATCCTCATCCCATAGATTCAAGTATTTTTTGAATAAGGAAGTGCTTTTCTGCTTCCTCATCAGGGCTTGATCTTTCCTCATTATTGATCCCCATCATATTAAGTGTTGTTTCTAATTCCAATGGAATATCATGATTAGTTTCTTCATCTAAAAAATGAAAGTTATGGACAGTCTGCCCAGGAATAGATGGGGACTGCAGGTTATTATTTACAGAGTAAAATTTATCCAATTCATTTTCCACATTGGTCCTAAGGATTTCAGTTTCTTTTAGAAGGGATTGCAAGATTCCATTTCTCTATTAGGAGACACAAGGCTAATCCCTGGGCGCGATTGAGGTGATGATTTCGAGGGTTTAGGTTGGACTCCCCTGACCGATTCGAGATAGAATCCACCCATTCCCTCATTGAATTTCACTACCATATCCGGCCTAGCAGCCCAAGAACCATTATTATTAGGGATATCGTTCTTTATGTTGAAATCTTTCATCAATACATTTGTTTCATCGATCCATCGTAGAGAGCTGGATTAATTATTCAGGACCCTCTATCCATTAAGATTTCTATGGAAGTGAAGAGGATAAAATGGATTAGAAGGTCAAATGATCAAAACATGATGAAATAAGCATGAAAATGCATAAAAACATCAAAGAATAACCATTTTACCTTGCTATTTTACCTTCTCCTTCGGATTGAGCTTGATGAAGTGAAGGCACCCCTTGATGATGCTCCACTTGATGTGCTGCTTTGATTGATTTTGATTTTGGATGTGGAATGCTCTCCTTTGTGCTCAACAAGATAGAGGGATTGATGGATTATTGGATTATTGGATTTGAGTGATGGACTAAGGATGGATGGATTTGAAAGAGGAATATGAAGAAAATGAGAGGAGAATTGAGTAGCATGAGGATGCATGAGAAGTCCATAATCTTGTGAGGATAATAAGCTTCAATTTATGGATTGGAGGAGGCCAATGGAGGGCCAAGATTGATTTGAGATAGAAGGCATGGATCAAGGGTGCCTTGGGAAAATAAACAGGAATATAAAATTCCTTTGGAAAAAGGGGGGAGAAATTTGAATTTCAAACTTGAGGAATTAAAAATTCCAAAATAAGGATGCATTGAGGGATTCAAAGAAATTTGAATTTCTTTGAAATATTTGAATCTCTTTGAGAGATTCAAAGTTTGATGTGACATGAGTGGAAATTAAAAATTGGAGAATAATGATAATCATGATTAGGAAAGATTCAAGGAGGATTAATTAGGATAAGTGGGATTAGGAAAAGGTGATTTGTAGGAATCACATGACTAGGTTAATTAATTTGAATTAATTAACTAAGTGGGTTTAGAGGAAATGATTATTGAGATGACTTTAGAAGAATAGGGGAATAATTAATTTATTTAATAAATTAATCATTGGACTATAGTGACAGGATTAATTAAATTAGATTCAATTGATTCTGAGAGGAATAAGGATAACACAATTAAGTTAATTAACTATGTTGATAGGCTTAAATTAATCAAATGTTAATTTTAGGTGTCTACACAAAGTTTGCCACATCAGATTTTATCTCAATAAGCAATTTAATATGGACGTTCTGATCTTCCCTATTGAGCCCTTCACAACATATGTAGGTCCCCAGTTTACTGCCAATTACTTCTAAAATCTGGGGGAGGTGATACTTGACAGGAAGAGGGCCTAAGTCGACCCATCAACACATAAAGCTCGGCTTAAAGGAAGAAGGGTTAAAATTTGGATACCATTCAATACAAGAAAAGCAATGTCCATGAAATAGACGAATGCATCTCGAAAGAATTTCATTTTTAACACCCAAATCTTTACAGAGAATGAACAAAACATCATTTTCAAGTTGAGAAATACTTACCTGCTGCGGGAACTTAGACTCCCACCAATCTATTGCCTCCATGGAAGGGAAATTCTTGCCATTCCATTTGACCAAGAGCCCTAATCTGGAGTAAAGATTCCAAATAGGGTTTAGCATGTCAGCGAAAATTTCTGTTGTGCATTTAGCCTGAGCACGCTCAGAGATATCTGGGTTCGATATATTAGAAGCAAAAACCCTTTTCTTCCCAAGGGGAATGCAATTAGCCCTTGATGTTGGGGGAAATGAGGGTTTTCGAACCCTGGGCAAGACAAATTTCTTTGACTTATTTCCATTGCGATCTGTGAGAGATTTCCTCTTTGAGGATTTAGCTTTGCAATGGATTTCCTGTCTAGGAGGAGCACATTTGTCAACCCAACGACCCTTTTCAAAAACCCATTGGGGGTGGTGATTAACAAAAGGGTTCGGCCAAGGAAGAGGTTTAGAAGAACAAAATTCCGTAGCCGAATATTGCCTTTGATTGATCCCCCAAGAGCTGTTTTTAGGGTAAAACGAATGCCATCGAGAGAACGAATTGCTGGGTCTAGAGATAGATTGCTGACGAAGGATTTTCCTCGCCTGTTTTTTAGCCCTTTTACTCACGACAGTTTTCCATTCCCCAACAGTATCGCTACCAGATGGAGCACATTTAGGTAGAGAGTATTTGGCAAGCCGCATATTAACATCAAAAAAATGCAGAGAGATTCTAACTTGGTTAAATTTAACCTTGACACAATATTATTTGCGAATTTAAGTAAAGTAATTCTTGATCTTTTTTCAATGCATTTCTGAACATTGGGTTGAGGTTGATTTGTTTCCTCTTATCTTATAACCTTGTTGAAGCTGTTGAAGAACGTTTCGGCTTGGCCTCTGTTCCAAAGGAGGTCAAATCCCAACCGTTGGCAGAGAAGGCTTCTGGTAAAAGCCAGCTGCAACATATGTTGGGTCCACTGTTTGCAGAGATATATGAAAGCTTACTTGGGCTCCATTTTGGATTTTGCAGGATTTGGCAAAGTATTCAATCTTGTATTTACATTGGTTAAATAAGTTAAAATTACTGTGTCAAGTGAGCCATTTTTATTTTTCATTTACTCTCTTAAATGTCATATATTTTAACCGCTCACTTTCTTCTCTTTGCAGTCTTCACCATCTGTGGAGTTGACTGAAGTAGAGACAGTGTACACAGTGAATGCTGTTAAACATTTTTATTCTAATCATGTGGCGAGTCAGGACAACTGCAAAATACTATACCAGAACTACTGTTTGAAAATGTAGGTGTATTAATGGATTGATTCTTTATATTTTTTTCATACATTCTGCTCAATTTTTAATGCTTATGCCTTATATACATGTTCCATTGTATGCATTTAGTCTTGAAATTCTTTAGCATTTATTTTGTGGTTTAATATTTTGTCCTGCATTTACAGATATTCATAGACAATAATGCAGATATAACTCATGAAATACATCCAATTCTAGGGTTAGGATATGCATAAGCCAATATCAACAATTTCATTGAAACTCAACCATAATGAGGGTTGGAAGACATGATGAGGTGCCCCAAGTATCCTCTACTCTAGGCCCAACAGCAAGACCTTATCCTTTGTGGCCTCATGTGGTCCTTAACAGATGGTACTCAACCATCATCATGAGGTGGTGTACCTAGTGAGGGCTTTACACCATTCCCCTCCATCATATCAACCTCTCATCTCTTATGAATGATCCACTTCAACAATTGATCCTTGTGGAGATAGTAGGGAAGCTACAATAGGGTGCCTTTGACCCTCAACCCTAGGCCCAAGGTTAGGACCTTATCCTCCTTGGCCTCATGTGGTCCTTAACCGATGGTCCTTAACCATCATCATGAGGTGGCCCCGTGGTCCTTAACCAATGGTCCTGTTGTGACCTTTTCACACATCGCCCCATTGCTAACGGGGACCCCCTCTTTGTCGACTTTCTGCATTGTTAGGTTAGGGTTTTGGCTGCTTAGTGGGCAATTTTGCGTTTCCCGTGCCCGAGTCTCGGAGTTTTGATAATGCCTAGTGCCATCTAGGGTTTTTGAAGTTATAGGATCAAGTTGCAAAAGTTGATATTTTAAGGATCCTAAGTTTTGTCTGAGTGTAGACCTATTGAACATTATTCACAGACCTTTTTGAGTTGTTTTCTCGCTCCTAAGGTATTATTTAAGTTGGTTTCGCACTTTATTCCAATATTTTCCTAGCGTTTCGCTCATATTTTGGAAAATTAGCCTAAGTCCAGTTTAAATTTAAAGTCGCCGAGTGATTTTGAGTGGTTAAAATGATAAAATTCTAAGGGAAATCCTTATTCTAAGGGTTAAAGGGTCAAAATCCATGCTAGAGGTGCTTTTCCCCTCACATTCCAAACTACCCAACCCATTCCCCCACCCAAAATTCATGCTACACATGGGTTTCCCCTGAAATCCATATTGGCTACTATTTTCCCCCACTGTTTATCCATACCCAAGTCGAATTTCCCCTGGAAGTGTTAAAATTTGGCTAAGTGTCAGGATTTATCCAAACTGCCATCGAATTTCCCCTGGGAGTGCGGACTGGAGTGCAAGGATAATTCCATGCCTGGGTTGATTTTCCACCAGGATTTTTGAGACGACTAAGTGAGGATTTTTGTCCGGATTTTTATCCAGACAGGGATCGATTTTTCCCTGAGCATTTTTGTAAGGATTTTTGTCTGGATTTTTATCCAGATAGGGATCGATTTTCCACTGGGAACATTATGAAGAGTTTTGAGTCTGGATTTTCATCCAGACTGAGGTCGAATTTCCACCAGGGAGTGATTTTTCCAAGTTAAGTGAGTTTTAAGTGTGGATTTCTGTCAAACACATATCGAATTTCCCCTGGGGGTGATTTTTTGCAAATTGAGTGCATTTTTGTTTGGATTTTTGTCCAAGCTCACATCGATTTTCCCCTGGGAGGGTTTTTATGTGCATTTTGATGAAATTGAGCATGGATTTTTATCCAAGCATGGGTCAAATTTCCCTTATGGGGTAAATTTTGATACTTAAGTGATTTTTGAAGGGATTTTTCAATCCCAACTGATAGCGATTTTCTCCTGGAGGCTTTATTTTGGATTTAAATTGTAATATTTTAATAAATAAGCCCCATTTAATTGCTTTTAAATAATTATTAATGATTATTTAAAATTTAAAAGCAAAATTTAATAACTTGCAATAATTATTAAATGTTTGAACCTTCTAGAAGCAAGTTAGGGTTTCACCAAGCAAGTATTTATACAAGTGTTTTATCCCACATTGCTTGTGTGGTGAAAGAGAAAGGTGAAAGCAAATATATGAGAGGAACTTCAACATTATTTTATTATTATTTTTGCCAGGTGTCTCCATGAAAGTGATTTTTCTCCAAGTTGGGCGAATTTTTTAGCAAGGCATTTTTGTGAAGTGTGGGATTGAGGATTTATTTTCCTTCATTTTTTCCAGCTTGCTGATCTATTCCTCTTGGCTGCCATTGAAGACCAGTTTTAGATTTTTCGATTTTGCTAAGTTCGGCGATTTTTTTCCAAATTTAGCATTTTTTGGTGAAAGTTGGCAATTTCATGTTTGGAGACTTGGGCGATTTTTCCTCCACCATTTTTGCTTGTTGTTCAAACCTTCATTACTGCAGATTGCTGCCACTAACAACATTTTTCAGAATTCTGAAAAATTTCGATTTTTGCTAAGGAAGGCAATTTTTTGTGTTTGGGGTATCCAACCCCAACTTGGGCGATTTTTCCAGATTGCTGCCATCCTTCGTTACTGCAGATCTAAGCTGCCATTGACATCAATTTTCAGTTTTTCAGTTTGGCGCCATAGTTGGTAAAATTTCGATTTTGCTTGGGAGGTGTTTTGGTGCCATATTTTGATGATTTTCATGCATGTTTTGTGGCTGCCATCATTTCTAGCCTGCTGATTTGCTTCAGATTTGAGGTTTGCTTCAGATTTTGACCTCCATTAATGGTTGCCATTAATTTTCAGACTTAAGTTTTTATTGCCCAGCCAATTCCAACTTAAACATCTAGCATTTGAAGGTGTTTTATGGAGTTTTCTGTACATTTTTTAGACCATTTTATCACTGTTGCAGGTCTGAAATTCCATTGTTAGGTGGTTGTCCTCGGAAATTTTCATTTCCAACCACCTAACCAATTTTGGTGAATTTGCTTGGGGCTGTTTCCTTAGCAATTTTTCATCATTTTCAGGGATTTAAACCACTTTGCAAGGTGCTGGTAAGTCTGAAGTATCCGATTTTCAGACTTGTCCTCAGAAAACTAATTTTTACCAGCCATACTTACATTTCAGAAAATGATTGTTTTCATCAATAAAACTGATTTTTATTGATTTTATGCACATTTTGAAGATTACCACATGTTTTAAAAGTCTGAATTTTCAGGTTGTCTTCAGAATTATGACCTCCATTGTTGACTGCGGAAGGTGTCTTCAGACATTCATTGTCTAAAAACACAACCTTTCACATCTTTCCTTAATCATCATCAATCCGGTATACTCCTTTGCACTTTAGCTTGCATATTTTTTAAGCGTAAGGAGATATAAATGAATTTTATGGAAGGCTTCCATGCCTTAGTGTTGTCACACTTTGAACGTAATTGCTAAAACTTACCAAGTGTATGGATTATTTTCCTGACTCCATGCTCTAATTAACTAAATCTTTAGAAAGTCAGGAATTTTATTACGAATATTTTCTTAAGTCTAACTACGAGCTTCGTACAGGTGCAATGTCAAAGTCAGGATACAAGAAAAGAAAAGAACTGTTGAAGACTGGATTTTATCCAGAGTTTAAGATTTCATCCAGATGGAAGGAGATCGCTGATACAAACATGCATTTCCTGGACTTCGACCAGATGCAGGGTCGAATGTTCGGAGTCAGAGATCAGGTTCTTTCCCCAGCATATGCAAATATTATGAAGAGTGGCATTTTCCATGCCGCTGGATTTCCACAGTCCATACAGTGCAGTGAGTTGATCTTGGAGTGTGTATGATGTTACGATCCGCTCACAAGATTGATTAAGAGTCCTAAGGGCGTAGTCATCACCTACCTTGATGAGGATGCCATTGCTGAGGTGTTCGGAATTCCACGCGGAACAAACATGAAGGATGTGACCAAGGAGGATTATGTAGACAGATACACGAAGAAGATGGGTGTATGTAAGAATTTAATTAACAAAGAGTGGATGATTGAGCCTAGGTCTCATCATTCCAAGGCTCCCAAGACACTTATGTGCATAGATTTTAAGGAGGAATATAGTGATTTGATATTCCTACTCAACAGAGTGATGGGGATGCCACAGGGAGCAATATTTCATGGATGGATGCTCTACCTCATCCAGGATTGTCTTAGAGGAACACTAGTGAATTGGTCCAAGATTATAAGTGACAATCTGGATTTCCAGCTGAGGAATGTAGAGCGGTCCAAGTCATTCGCTATGACTTCCTACCTAGTATACCTGCTTGCACGATTTGTTTCATACAGAGGATTAATATGCAAAGGTGAAGTCGGGAATGGGTAAGGACAATTTAAGAGTTATGAATGCTACCCCCAGCTGAGCATGCATAGAATTGAAGACTACAAGAGAGTGAATGATGCATTCACTATGTACATCACACGGATGCTGTAGGGCGGAATCCACAAAAGATTGTCCAAGGAGGCAATAGAGCTGATAGAAAAATATGGATCGTGGTATATACAATTCCCCACTTTCACATATCTCAGGATTCATGGGTTTCAATCTGAACCCTACAGACTTCCAAGGTATCCAACCAACAGAATGATATTGTTGGAAGTGGTGAGACAGCTTCTAGAGTTCGATGTTATCTAGAGAGAGAAGCACAGGACAGGAATGACATTCCCTATTTCAGTTGGGAAGACGTTAGAGGTTTGCCAATCCGCCATAGCCACCAGCACTGCAGGTGAGGAGATTGCATTCTACAGATTTGCAACATACAAGAAAAGAGAAAGATTCGATCCAGACAAGAAGGTCGAAAGGATCAAAGGAGAGAAGTTCACTCATAAGATTGACATAGAAGATTATTGGGCTAACTTGATGGACGAACAAGCAGTGAAGAGAAGAATGTGGTCCAGAATGTCAGTGGATTTCATGAGGAGGTGTGGACTTTTCCTCATCCCTGATCAGGTATTAGATGATAGAGATCATACACACCCACATTATGAGAATGAAATGAAGAAGGCAATCCTATTGCCAAATTGGTCAGAGTCAGAAGAGATTGTCCTGAATGTATTGATGAGAGAGGTCTTGAATTTCTACTGCACATGGGTGGATATGCAGATGAACAGATTAGTTGACATGGGTGTTCCCTTCACTTATGAAAGGATGAAGCCGGAAGAGTCTACTTCCGAGGATGATCAGAGGACTATCAGTGATGTCAGGATTCATGCAGACGAAGAGAGTCAAGCTCCCAAGAGAAGGAAGAACATGCCTGGAGAAGTCAAGGCCAGAGGGAAGAAGATTGAGGAGGTGAAGAAGAAACAGAAGACTATCACTCCACTTATCATTCCTTCACCCCCTCCCAGTGTCTCATCAATCAAAGTAATTGAAGTAACAAAATAGAACAAGGAGAGTCAGCAGTGTTCCAACACAGTGATACTACCAGAGAATATCCAGGAATTCCATGCCACGGCGACATCTGCACCTCCTGATGAGAATAATGATTAGTCGGAATCCCCTACTGTCCTTTTGGAAGTTAGCTTGGGAAATGAAGTATATGATTGGACTAGGGATAATCCTGATGATAATGAGGATGTTATCTAGGCATTGAAAGGACTTGATTGAGAAGTATGTCTTGATGATAGTATGGAAATGGCCTCTATTTCTGAATGGCTGAGGAGAAGCATGGAGAAAAGTAAACAAATGATAGAGGTACAGCCTATTAATGATGTTGATGACTACCTAGCTAGGAGTGCTAAGGAGCCCAAGAGAGCGGAGATTTTGTCGCACGTAGCTAGAGATGAGACAGGAATGCGGATTGTGCAGATTGCTGTTCCTATTGCAGGCGTGACAATGGACATTGCTACTCTTATGGATTTCCAAATCACTTCAGTCGCCCTTGGCCATACATCCGCAGGGCAGGAATTCTAGGAGATTGGTGACAACCTCCAGGCAATCAATGCAAGGTTAGACAGAGCGATTGCGGAGAATGAAAGGTACAGAGAAGAAAATATTAGACTCAGAGAGTATATTGCAGGGACAAGGCGTGGAGATCCCACCCTTATTTCCCCTATTGCAGTTGACCATGGAATACATTCACACTGCGAGGTAGCGAGAGGTACACACTCAGAGGTGGAAAAGTGGATTGAAAGCACAAGAAAGCAGGCAGATGATTTCCTTACTCAGTTTGTCCATGATGATAAGACAACAACGCTCGTATTTAGAATCCAGTATTTGGAGGGAGTTTGGGAAGAATTCCGGCCTATTCAAGACAAGACTATTCCACGCCTCCTGGCATTGAAGAAGGTTCCTAATTCCACCCTGGTCAGCGAGAACATTGTGCACAGTGGAGACATATATGATTTCCATGATTGGTATTGTGCATTAGCCTTGAAGAAATCAGCTTATGAGAACGCCCAATCAAGTTGTATGGAGATGGAAGGATTAATTCAGGACATTCAGATGAAGATCCTTGCCTCGATTGAGGAATTATTGGGTGTTGATGTTAGTGATGCTAATGGTTTACACTTAGCCGAATTAAGAGACAAAATAAAATTTATGTATTTTTGCCAGTTGGACTCTTTGAAGAAGAGTCAGATAGATGACTTGGTCTCTTTGTTGATTCATGTTCATAATTCGCAGAAGCTCATGCCAGAATGGGAGAACGCTTTGAATGCTTGCTCGGATTCATTGGATGTGATTGATTTACAGCAGGATACCTTGCCTAGCATTTCCATGGAGGAGTTCGATTCAGTATTGGCTAGATTCTTGGAGTATGCTAGGAGAGAGAGAGATGCAGGGAGGAATCTTCTAGAAGATTCCCTATTTGATGACTAGGTATCTTTTCATTGGACCATATGTTGGTGGCGCCATTTTTTATGTAACCCTAATTAGGGCAATTCTAGGGTTTTGTTGGCATGATCTCGACCGTTGATCTTAGATCAATCTGGGCCATCCATTTTTGTAAGAGACTCTATATATGCCGCTTCGTCTCTCATTTGTAAGAGAGAGTTTTTGTAGAATTGTTGGTATATGCTACAGCTATTTGAATCCTAATCATTGTTCAATTGTTGGTGATTTTGCTCTTCAAATGTTGTCTTTGCATTCATGGTTTTCAATTCCTCCAAGTTAGATTAGAATTTAGATTAGAATTTATTTTCATGTATGTTAGATTAAGTGGAAGATTTGTTGAGTATATTTGTGTGGAATCCTTAATCCATATCACTAGCCTCTTGCCGTTGGTAAGTGCGCCTTGTGTGGTCAACTGGAATTTGAGTAAGCATAACTTCAACTATTATGCATCCGTTGACAAGCATCAACTTGGATGGTGTCTACGTTTGATGGTAATAGTCTGAAAATCATTAAGTATACCTTAGATGATTGCACTAAGCTTGTGTCAATACTTGATTGTGAGACCTTGCCTGGTTTGATTCCACTAGATCCATTCATCATTTCCTACATTCCTAGTTTTAGAATAGATTTCTTGAACCCTATTCTTTTTCCCCCTTTTTTAGTAAGAAGTAAATCCAGAGCCATATTGATAAATCTTAAGTTGTCAGCACACCTATTCCGCATCATTCATGATAATCCAAACATTTGCGTAAGCCCCCAAGTGAAACACAACAATTCACATCAACCACTAAACTTACCCACTCGTCAAGACCTGACATGTAGAAACCTTGGAATCAGTTTAGTTGATCTCATTCTTAGCATCTGAGGTGATTTTGTTCAAGAGAGGGTAAATTACTTTGGTAATTTATTCTGTATTGTTATGTGCATAAAAAACACATCAACGGGTCCTTGACCATCTTTACGAGGCATTGCACCTCGTGAGGAATCTCTCACGGTTCCCCCTATTGTGTCTCTTCCTTCTATCACAATTGCAAATAATGATAAAATATACAAATTATACATCATTATGTTTTATTATATTAACAATATTTAACATTCCCCTCTTATGTCATATTAATTATATTGAATTAACAATATTATATTATATTATCAGCATCATATTTGTAATGTCCCCATTTTAGCAAACTTGGATTTTGTGAGATTAGCCTATTATCCTGACCCTCGTAGGCTAATGTGTTGGATAGAGGGTCTTTTGAGGATTGGTATCATCTCCAGTGTTCAGAGTGCTTCAGTTTGGTCTTCGTTTGGCATCATTCGGACATCATTTGCTCTACTTCCTATTTTTAGTAAGTCTTGGGATGTTAGAGATGGACCCCTGCTATTTTTAGTAAAGGGGGTATGGTCATATGCAGTCTCCTCATGTTAGCTCCCAGTTCAGACGACGTTTGAAAATACAAAGTATTCATGGAGATATTAATGTTTAATTGGCTCAATTAAACATTAATTATTTGGAGATTATATTATTAAGTTATAAAATGACTTTATATTATAAAGCACTTAAATGAGGGTCTATTTATCATGATAAGGGGGCCAAGTTTATTAATAATTTATGAGCACATAACCCAAGGTTTAATTACATTATTGATGCCAATGAAATA
This sequence comes from Cryptomeria japonica, assembly GCF_030272615.1. Lineage (NCBI taxonomy): Eukaryota > Viridiplantae > Streptophyta > Pinopsida > Cupressales > Cupressaceae > Cryptomeria > Cryptomeria japonica. Next base: position 41,064,825 of record NC_081405.1, on the reverse strand, counting down.
TTATAACATTTTAATGTTAATTAAGAGCTTTTTGAAGAAGTTCGAACTTCTTGAGGAATTATAAGTGTGCAAAAAGAATCGAACTTCATTATGTGATTGGAGTTTTTGTTTGAAGTTTCTCTGGAGCATTGAAGTGTCGAATACCAAGGGTTTCTACAGGATTCAAGGCTTGTCGGCATTGGAGAGCGTGGCTTCTTCATTGTAACAGCATATAGAGGGTGTGCAATATCATCTGATTATGCTTTTGAGAGTTGGCTTCATTCAGAAGTCAATATTGAGTTGATTGGAGGGTTTATTTCAGAGTTTGTTTGCAAATTGAAAGAGACTACAGTGCGCTACAGTGCCGTGAACAATGCGCTACAATGCTGTGAACAGTGCGCATGAACAGTGCGCTACAGTAGTTTGAATTCTATAGAAGGGGATTTAGAAAGGTGAACAGCTATATATATTTGACAAGGGCTTTGCGTATGAGGAGAATCAAACCAATATATCAAGGCAGCCATTGAAATTCTAGGTTTTCTATCTATGGTCATTGTATTAGAAAATCATTACTTCATTGCATCATTTTCTATTATAATTATATCATGAAATACTTGGAGGTTGCATATGTTTAATGGAGATATAAGTTGCATATTCCACATTCATGGTAACATTGAACATTGATCAGCCACTTAACTTTCATGCCAATTGTTTGCTTAAATGCCTAATGGTTGTAGGTATACATTGGGATGCATGACAAGTGTTTGTCTTAATGTCAACTAGCTGTACTAGTTAATTTCAGTCATTACATGTGTGTGTAAAGGTCTAAAACAGCTAGTATATCATTTCTATAACAATTTTGCATTGTTAGAAGCTTTCCATAACTTCATTTGCAGCCTACAAACCCAAAGAAGACAAATAAAGAATTCACTACAGCGGCTTCAAACATTGTATGCCAAGTGTTTGACAATATTCCTTGGGGTTCAAATAAGTGAAACAGGGTCAGATTAGCCAAGGGATATTACAATATTGTATTAACAATACTATTATATTAACAGCAGCTTATTGTATTAACAATATTATATTATATTAATAGCAGCCTATTGTATTGACAGCAATCTTATATTCCCATATTTATACTGTGTACGCATTTCTCAGGCAGTGACTGCTGATGTCTTTCCTTTTGTTTTCCTTAATTAAGCAGTACATCCAGGTTTTTATATTCTTATTCTCTTATATGAATTTAGAATTGATTGTTAATGACTGTTGTTTCAGTTGTATTAATGATAATATCAAATTGTTTCGTTACTTCTAATTGTATTTAATTGCATTAACGATATCAAATTATATCCAAACTAATGGTTTTACTAGTGAAGTTAAACTGTATTAATAGCAGCATGATATATTATCAATATTCCTCATACCCGTAATGATTACCAGACAAGGTGCTGCTGATATCACTTAATTGAGAGTTAATTCTTCCCGTATACTCTTCTTATGCTCTTTTCCCTTCGTATTCTCCTTTTCCAATTCTTCCGTCTCCTCTTTTCTTACTTCCCTTATTTCCTCTCTTCTTCCGTATTCTCTTTTCTCTTATTCTTCCGTGTGTGTCTTGTTTGGAGGAAGGTGGTCAAAGGTATTTAATTTCTTTGACTGGCTATGACCCTTCCTAAAGAATATGACTCCCCCTTGAGTCTTGCCTTTTCTGATTAAAATTTGTTATTCTTAAACACAGCCTAATTCATTGGTAATTTGATCGGTGCTTTCCTAATAAACAAATTTTGATATAAGTAATGCACATATTAATAAATAATTTGTGTATAATAATTTTTAATATTAATTTGTGAATAATAATAATTTACTGAAAATGTTTAAAGTAATCCATAAAGTGAATATATATATATATATATATATATATGGACATAATATAAGGGACATTACACAAATCTCTGAGGTCACTGCCTTATGATTCACCTGGGCAGGTCTTTATGACTTTTCAAACACCACAAGCTTACCCTACCAATTTTTTTTGAACAAGTTGAAATTTATATTGAAAAAGGTACTTAATGAAACTTGATACTTTGCAACAAGGCTGTGAAGATTTAACATTTTCTCTATAAAGTAAAGTAATTTGGCAGGAATAACAAAAGGAAAGACTAAACTCTTAAAAAGTTGTATTTTTAGCAGCACATTTGTCTCCCTATGTACCAAGTACTGCCTTGGGATAGAGAGTGAAACATGGGAATGCCTAGAAGTATCCCCAATATCCAAGAAATGATGTTTGAGTAGAAAAATAGCACGGAGATGTGAACTGAGGGCTGGGGTTGATATTTATTCATATTTGTTCAAAACAAATGTAAGAGAAATTGTTTGCTGGAGGACTGTTCCACAAATGGCCTTCCATTACACTCAATTTCACACTTATATTTAAGTGGGAGGGAAAGGTGGGGTATTGGGATGTGGGCGTGAATGATGGTAGTGAGGGTTTGATAATAAATTCAGTCAGAAAAGTATTTGAAGATAAGAAACATGACTAACAGGGATAAATGGAAAGCGATTAATCCTAAAGATCATGCTTTAAGTGCAAATGGTAGAGATGTTTCTCTTCGGTGCTTGTTGGGTGGATTTGGGCAAATTTGGTGGGACCTTACTACCCTTTCCCTATATAGTTTTCCTTCTCATTTTGTGGATCCTCTTTCTAATTCCAAATGAGTATTTAAATTTTTATAAGTCATCAAAATTACTCACTTAATGGGTAAATATTTTAGTCATCTGCTGTGAATTTGAAAGTGTTATTGTATATAGATCTGATTTAAATTAAAATAGCTAATTTACACAATGCACCCTATCCAAGGAGTTCTTCACCATATAAGAAATTGAAATGGAAATTTCTGATCTTCTAAGAGCAATTAAATATAACATATAGTCTTTGAAGCATGATATAATATTTTTAATAACAATAGGCTGTTGCCCACTATGCTTATGCAAACAAAAATAACATGGATTGTCGAAGGACCTCTTCCTAATTGCTTCCATTTCCATCTCAAGAGAGTACTTGTCACGTTGGGCAAAGGATTTGTGAAATATCCCAGACCAATTTTTTCAATTTTTCAATTACAAAAAGTAATGCAACACACATCCGTTAGGGTTAGCACTTAAACCAAAACGATGCGGAATACAACTCTAACCAAGAATGTACACCAGGATCCCGAGTTGGGCAAGGTGTGAGCATATGGTCAGAGGTCTTAAAGCATTCTGAAAGTGACTCTAACCAAGAATGTGCCCAAAATGGACTAACATATGGTCAGAGGATCTTAGTGCATGCTGAAAGCAACTCTAACCAAGAATGTGCCCAAGATGGACTAACATATGGTCAGAGGATCTTTACAATTACAACTGCTGAAAGGAAAACTCGACACCAAGCATGTGCTTTCAAACCCAGGGTGGGAATGGAGCTACCATATGGCAGAGATGCTAAGAACTTAGAAATGGAATTAAATGTAAATAACAAGCGTGAAATGAAAATGAGAAGAAATGCTGCCAGTACTATTGTTCAACTTACAATTTGATAGTGAATGCTTGCCAAGATCATAAGATTAAGACTATACAATGCTGCAACAATATAGAAGACTCTCTCGGGCTTAGCAAAAATGATAAGTCCAAGAAATTCTTCTCAAGGATCAATCTTAATATTCTGATTTATGACAGACCTGCACTTGAAATGCTTAATCAGCAACACCATGGAATCACTAAAACGCTCATTACTCTCTCAATACTGGTCCGAATGACCCAAAACCAAAAGCAATGGCTTCCTATGAAGGAGGCAACCAAACCAATACCAAGAAATCAGACATTAACCCAACAAATTATTTAACACGAACCCCAAGGCAAATCCTAGCAGTGACGCCAGGCAAGAATGGCGATTCTTCTCTATAAAATAAAACACTTCATATTAGAATCTGTAAATTTGCACAAAGGAGCGCCCAACCAAAGCAAGAGGAAATATGCAATACCTAGAATGAATATGTTTTTATTTTGAAATATGAGTGAAACTACAAATCTGCCCTGCTAACCGTGACTCCCGAAAATGAAATGATATGCAAATAACTGATCTTCCAGCACAACTCAAGCTACAATGCAAACCTCACTACAAACTCTCACAACTACACTAAATCACCACTAGTTGCTATCTTTCAAGCAAGAAGCAATGCCAAGGCTAGGAGGCATTCATTCCTCGAAGCAACCCCAATACCATTCCGGCAGAGTAACATTATAATAGACATAAGATGCCCAAATGAAGGGAAGAGGCCTCCATTTATAAGCTTAACAAGGAATCTCAAGAGGCTTCTAGAAAGTGCGCCCTAATTTCACATTTGAATTTTCCTCCAAGAGATGGCGCCACTTTTAAAAGCTTTAATTAACTTTTATTTTAATTCACTTCTCTTCATAAAGTTGGCACCCCTTTTCATAAGCAAGATTTTAGACCTTAGGAAATATTAAATCCCTTCCATGATGCGTCCACCCTTGAAGACCACCTTTTAAAACAACTTGAAGTGATGAAGCTAGGCCAAGGGGTCAACTTTAAAATATAACATTAAAACATAACATTATTTAAATGAAATGAACTTATCTCTCCAAAAACATCCCAAGGCCAAAAGTGACGAAGCCAACTGAACCAACTGAAGAAGAGAACCAACTGTGCCGAAATAATCAGGACCACTACCAGAAATAGAATTTACTAAAAATAGTAAACTCCAAAAAGTGCTCGGAACGCAAAGTCGGACATACCACTGTGAAGCCCTCTAAAAACCCAGAAAGAATCCGCAATCCAAACTCTAATTCACGAGCAACAACAACCTCCAAAACTGGAAACCCTAATTTCACCCATTGAGTAGCCTACGGGTCTCCGAAATAGGCCATCGGTCAACTGAAACATCGTGCCTAAGAAGGGGACATTACAATATGTCCAAGGGGATTGCAAACTGAATAATGCCAATTAGATTATTAATGTGTATTTGTGCATAACAATACTGACTAGATTGGTGCCCATTTATTGTAAAGAATTGACGTTTACATTCTATTATCAGTTATGCCGTTTATCTGGTTTGTCTTGCCCTTGCTATCATGGAAATTGGCAATATGGTTGACAACTTGTTATTCTGATAGGAAGACCTAATTGTACAATTGTGTTTCGGGATGATCCTACCACTGGAGAAGTAGAAGAGGAAGTTGAAGATGAATACTTAATGGATAAATTGGAGGTTGTACCTCTGATGATAATTGTATACATTTGCAGAAATACTCATAATTTATAATTTGCTTCTTTTTTGTATGTCAAGTGAATCTAGCAGATTACATGTTAAAAGGTTGGGGTTTCAAGTTTTAGAAATGTATAGAAGTTATTAGGGGCAGACAATGAACCATAGAAGCAGATATCTTTAAAATATCATGAGATATTCTGATATATCTTTTCTCAGCGAGTTTCCCAACATTTTCTTGAAAATATCACACGTTTTTCAAAGTATCTTTGACCATGACTTTAATTGCAATATCAATGATATTATCACCAATAACATCACAATAAATTAGTTTTTTGTTTGTTTGTTTGTTTGTTTTAAGCATCAAACTTGTGATTTTTTAATCAATCTTCTGTGGAACTTTTATAAATGGGTTATGCACTTCAAATGGTGTTAAGTAGCTATTAAGATTTCTTGCTGCCATATATTGAATCACAATTAGATTTGTTGCCAAGGGAAAATGGCAATTGTTGCTGTTGTTATTTCAAAAATGAACATATCTATTAACATTTGTGAAGAAACTTGGTGTAGACGGGGAAAAAGGAACCACACCGATAGGCAGATAATAATCTCTTGGGGACTCACTAATCTACCTCTCCACTCAGGATGAGTACAAAGCCTAAGGCTGTCAAGTACCCCATAGATAACACTGAATGCGTCACAAAGATTTTCAGATGACTTCTGCTAGCTCTCGGTTTAAGGACGCACGTGTGGGTCTTAGATGAAAGCACGACGCGTTAGCGTACTGTACGGACAGAGTGCAGATTTTGTATAGAAAATGCAGAGCGATGGATATGTGCCCTAGATAGGTTTCAAACTAAACAAATGAACAACAAAAAGTAAAAACGACTATAAAGATTGAATAATAGAAGGAAAGGAAAGGAAAGAAGGATCTCACAACCGGTCTATGATTGAAGCTTCTGGCAATAAGCTCTTCTCTAATGAAACTTGCACACAAGCTAGAGAGGAAAAATGTTGGGGCTGTATAGGGGTTTGCTTTAGTCAAACCCTCGTTTTGTGTTTCCACCTCCACGAACAGCCAAAAACATAGATCCGGATAAAATAGTAAATAGATAACGTAATAGAAACAAACCCCACTTAATGAAGGAAAACCCCTATTACGAGAGATACAATGATAAAATAGAAAAGATAAATGATTTGATAGATAAGGGATGTGATAAATCCCAAGATGCCCATAGACAAGATAAATAGATAGAGAGATACTACCAAAGAGGTTTGAGAAAGCCAGGAGTGTTATGTGAGATTGTTGTAGCAAGTTAAAGAGAGCAAGAGAAAACTTGTGAGAGCCAAGAGAGATTGCATGAAGGAACTAGAGAGATTTGTCAAGAATACAGAGAGATTGAATGGAGAGAAAAGATAGATTTAAAAGAGATAATAGGAGGGAAAAAGAGGGCTAGCAAGCTGTTTGGAAGATTTTGAGTCGTTTCCACCAACCTGGGTAGGTGACAAGTGGAAAACCGTCCAGAACCGACATTCAAGCGTTAAGATGTCATAGGACATTTGCATGGCGCACAGACATTTGCACGGTGTGCTAGTGTCCAGACAAAATATGCTTGAAAATGACAGGCGGCAAGAGAATCACATTGTTAATGCACAATCGATGCTGAAAGATAGCTGTTGGAAAGGCGTCCTCAGCATCCCGAGAGAGAAAAGGCTGATGCAAGGGCTAAAATGAGCCTACTCAAATGCTAGGGGAATGGACATTAAAGTGGATACAAAAGTGTAGGTGGAATTGCAAAGGGATATGCAATTTTCGACTCTACACTTGGTATGATTGGGTTTGAAAATCTGGTATGGAACATGATTGTTGTTATTGTGATTAGTTACTGAAAACATTGCTGTCATTATTTACATATTTGTAGGCATAATCATTACTAGACTTTACCTCTTAGAGGTTTGATTGGTGTTTCCACCAAGTTGTAGACAAATCGGTAGGTCTGATTTTTTATGATCCTACAGTCTTGATCGGGGATTTTGGAGGGTGAGGGAAGACCTCTCTCCTTGGCCGGGCTTTTAGAGGGTTCTGCCATGTTGTGAGGTCAAAGATTTTAGGTGGTGAGGCCATGAAGCAGGGTTTTTAGGTGATGCCGCTAGGTTGTGTGAGGAGGCAGGGTTTTTGATGACCAAAGACATGAAGTGTGGGAAGTGGCGGGCATCCTAGGTGGTTAGGCTTTTTGGGAGTTCAGGCATGTGGTCGAGGATTTGAGGTAGTATCACCATGTTGTGCAAGGTGGTGGGGATTTGGAAGGGTGCCGCCAAGGAATGTCCAAAGATCTTAGGGACCAATGCAATTTCATCCTTGTTAGGGCATTAAGATAGCATCATTTTCATTCATTAGTACATCTGTTGGGCCAAGGATTTGGGATGGAAGGGAATGTCTTCAAGATATGGTCGTGGATTTTGAGAGGTGAGGAACATGCCAAAGGAATGATCGGGGATTTGAGCATGCAAAGAAGTTTGGACCTTTTGGTGGATGGCGAAGAAGTCGGACTTTTGAGGCAGCGAGGAATGTTGCTCACTTAGACTTCTCCAAATCATGTCTGCTTCAACCACCTTTACCTTTCATCAACTTCTTCACTAGCTTGATTAAATATCAATATTGCTCCTTCCATTGCTAAGCCATGGATCATAAGGACAAAATCATCACCTTGCCTGGCCGTGGATTTGGGGCAATGAGGAATGTCTCCATGCCTTAGTCAGTTTTGCTAACTTCAACTTAGCCTATCTATGCCTTAGTCAGTTAGCCTATCTATTTGCCCCTACTATCATGTTGATTCTTGTTCAATTTATTTAAAAATCTCCCTATCCTCATCCATCAAGGCATCTTCATCATCACTTCACTTCAATTGATTGTTCATCACTTGAATGCTCTGTTGTGAGGAAGTCCACCTATTCACTTGACTACCTATCATCTCTAAGACCCATACCCTGACCTGACCTAGAAGTTGCACTGCATCCTCTCTCAAGCGAGAAGTTAATAGCTAAAAGAAACTACTACTAAGCTAGACGACTAAACGAAGACAACTATCCTTCGAGCAAAAAGTGGGGGGTCCCCATTTGCAATGGGGCGATGTGTGAAAACGTCACAACAGTATCCTTTGACTCATTATTATTGCATCATATATATTAGTGCTGTCTTTGACTTGCTGACATTTCTACTTATCAATGGATATTTTTGTTGTTACTTAATTTGTAAACATATTTGTATTATTGAGGTGATTGTTTAGGAATTTTCATTGTTACATATAAGCTGCTAATAATGTTGTAACGGTTGAGATTGTTGTCATCATTATTGTATTTAGACATAACTATCAATTTGTGATTGGTAATCTTCTTATGATCATTAATCAGTAGCATTCTGTCATTATTGTGTTATGTATCATTCTTGATCAGTATGGTGTTCAGTAGCATTGTTATTAGTACTACGATTGATCGATATGGGCATTAATACTGCTGTCAACATTGTAAGAAGTATTGCAGATGAAAGTGATTAATTTAAATGTTGTTAAACATAGGAGATTGCTTGTCAATCGGGTTGTGTTCAAATGGCAAGGTCATAGTGTTCTCAAGATGCAGATCCAAATTCAAATCTCCATGGTAACATCTAAAGGTGAATTCCAAGTGGCAACTCTTGGACTTCCATTGTGGCTTCTAAGTGGATTTATGTTGAATGTATTTTTGAAGTTAGTTAAATGTTGAATATGTTGTATAAAGAGAGAGGGTGTGTTAGTGGGGAGGAGTTCCTCCTTGTGACCACTGATGCAAGCAAGTATGAATAATTTCACTTCACATATCAATTAAAAAAAGGACATGACATTGCTATCTTGAAATGCTAGATGATTGTCGCCACAGCTGTAAAACTTAAAGGTATTTGAAGAGGCTAGGGAGATTTTTATTGTCAACTATAGTTATTATTTTGTGCATAGATTATTCTCTTGGACTTGATAGTTAGGAGACAATGGTAGAGTTAACAGATTTTATGACTTTAGCTGTATTGTTATTGCATGAAGGGTTAATTTAAATTATCATTCTGGCAGAGTTATTTATCAACATTGTTAAAGAGATTTATGATACAGTTATCTGTAATCCGTGATCTCAAAATTAATGAGAAAAATCCTTATTTCAAAATTCATGGTGCACTCTCTCGTTTACTTTAGATTCACTCTGTATGCAACCGGGATGGCTTTAAATGTAAAGAACATCAGTTATATCTTCTTTTTTTTTGAATTTTATTACATTTTTTGGGTTCTTGATATTTTCCCCATAATACCTTGAGAAATTGAAAATAATTATCTTTTGGTATGCCAAGAAATTCCTGAAATATATTTGCATACCAAGAAATTCCCGAGAAAGATATTTGCTTTGCTTCTATGTGATGAACGCGTGCATGACTATGGTTTTGGTGTGAGGGAGAGTTTAGCAGAATCTGTACAAGCTGTAATTGATCTTCTTGGAACACAACCTTGTGAGTTCAGACTCATATATATATATAAAATAATCTTTTTTCCAGTTTTGGTGCTTTTAATTTAAATTATATCTTTTGTGGCTAAAAGGTGACACATTGATGTCTTGCAATCTAAATTTTTTTATAGTTTTTTAACTGTTATTTATCATTGTTTGACAGGGTACTGTTAGTGCAAAGCAATTCAAGGTCACATATTTGTTTATTGGTTGGTAGATTCATCGTTGGTGTCCAAGTCCTTGTTAGACTATCTTTTGGTATTGATGGGCCTAAGAAAATTGCTATGAAAGTTGCTATAATTTTGAGGATCAAGATGTCCATGGTGCCATCCATGATGCTAATAATGATAGCTAAAGCTGCAGATATTTTATTTTATCGTAGTATTTAGTTGAAGCTAATATGTTACCTGAATACGGGAGAAAATGCTAATACAACCCAAATGGACATTTGTACATCATAGGCATATTGATTTTCCATAGCAGGCTCCTCGAGCCCTGTGCAGAGGAATGGTATAGCACAATTGTGCTTTGGTTAGCAGTTTGAATTTAACGTGCACTTACAGCTTAATGCTAGAGTTAATACTTTTTTTTCATTCATTTCATTTTCTTTTCCTCTTCGAGATCTATATTGGGTTAAGGGGTAATGAAAATAATTCTGATTGCTTTGCATTGAAACATTTTATTCTACTTGAAGGTTAATGTTTCAAATATAACATTAGTGCAAGTCCTACCATTCTAATGTTCATGGTATAGATTTTTTAAAAACCCTACTGTAAAATTGAAATTGTGAAATTTGCAAGTCCATGCTGTTTCTTATTTAGTTTTGTGGGTATTTGACGTAATTTCTGAATGCATGTACATAATGACAATCAGGATATTATTGTGCAAAGTTTGGCTCATTTCTTTCGCCTTTTAATCTATTTATACACAATCATTTAGCTCTACACTATCTATTTATTTGCACACTCATATATTTGTGTGTTCATCATATTTATCTATGCACCTACCTTAGTTTTGTTGTTTGCAACCTAGACTTAGCTCTACACTATCTATTTACACACTCATATATTTGTGTGTTCATCATTTTATCTATGCACCTAACGTAATTTTGTTGTTTGCAACCTAGATTTGACTATTGTTCCATTTTAGGATAAGTATGCATGCATTGGGACAGTCTCATAGTCACAAAGTTGCCCCTCTCCAATTTAGAAATAAAATTTCAAATTTGGCAATTTGACATTGATTATAAACATTTTTGGCACAATGATGTTTTTGATTAAGCAAAAACAGGTTTTAAGGGGACCCAAAACCCCTTACAAAGCTGCTAAAAAGTAAACCATTAAAGTTCAGGACACCACAAAGATAAACACACAAAACTGGCTGCAATAGGAAAAACAATACAAACCAGCAGCAACAGCAAAAAGCCTCAAAAACATTTAATGCCTGAGAGGCCTCCTTTTTCAGCATCAGCATGGTCTTGGCAGCATCTTTAAGATCTAGAAGATCCTGAGGAAGAGAATCCACCATCATTTTAGCACTCTACCTAGTCCTCCTCGATGAGCGAGGAACAACCTTCGAGCTAGAAACTCCAGCATCTCCTGAGGAAGAGAATCCACCATCATTTTAGCACTCTGCCTAGTCCTCCTCGATGAGCGAGGAACAACCTTCGAGCTAGAAACTCCAGGTCAATAACACTCTTCTCATTGTGAATTTTCTCCAATCTGGTAACTAGAGCATTCATGTTGGTAACAAAAACCTTCATCATAGAAGCACTGTTTTCCATAATTTTCTTTAGGACTTCCTCAATCTACGCTACCTTCTTGCTGACACCCTTAATCTTTTGGTCATATGTGTTCTTTAAGAGCTCAATTACCTCGCCATTTTTCTTCAAACACTCTAACATCATGCTCTTTTCTTCTGCAGTCCAGGTAGCACTATCGATCGCATTCTGAACAACTTTCCCTTTATACAGATTGGTGTCCTGGTTGTCTTTCTGAGGCAGACCCTCCTCCCCATCCAACTTAGTTATCATAGCTCTTTGTTTCAAGTGTAACTTTACTATCTCATGAAAAGCCCATTGGTGGAATCTGTAAAGATCAACCGAAGAGCTTTTGGCCGCACCCAGAATGTCAAGCATTGGCATCGGAATATCCTACAAATCCTCAGAGTCTAAGTCCATTTGCTCGGAATCCTGGGCATAAACATCATGCGGAGGCAAATTACCCTCATTCTCAGGAAGCCTTTCTTCATGAGATTATCAATGGTGAGGATTTTGTTTTGGAGAAGCAGCCAGAAAAAAATATTAACTTTAGGAACAAGATTCTTAATCCAAGCCTTGGCCCACGCAGGGGGATGAGGGAGGGTGGGACTCAATAACTTAATAATAGAGGCAACAAAATAAGAGCCATCTAGGGACTGCTTCTAGATGAAAAGGTCTTCAATGGTCGGGTTCACAAAAAGAGACATCAAGGCGTTTTTCAAGGGGGAAAAGACAACATCAATATCAACCAACTTGACCCAAGAGGATTGTTGCCAATACTCAGAGACCAGTGATCCAAACCTTGCCTTGCAAATGTTGATAAAAGGCACAAAAATATTAAAAGAAGAGAGGTGTTTACAAAAAATCCAAACATCTTCCCAAAATCTGATTTTAGTTCCATTGCCTAAAACCCAACCAACACCAGCTTCAGCCAAACACTTTGCCTTCAGGATGTTGTTCCAAATAAAAGAGCCATTTGGAAAGTCATAAGAGTGAAAGGAGGCCAAACATGTGTTACCTTGCAAATACTTGCTAAACCAAACAGAGCTCCAATCCTTTCTATCACCAAAAAACCTCCAAACTTGTTTTGCAAGCAGAGCATTATTAAAGTCTTTAATAGACCTTAGGCCAAGACCCCCAAGATTTTTTGGATTGCAAACCTTCTCCCAAGCAACCAATGTTAACATTTTCTTCTCTTCAACCCCAGACCTTAAAAACCTCTTTTGAATGTTTTCAATGGCATCAACAAATTTACCTGGAATCTTGAATAAGCTTAAGGCATAAACAAGAAGATTCTGAAGAGAGGCTTTGAGGAGCTGCAATTTACCAGCTTGACTAAGTAAAGCTCCTTTCCACCCAACAAGTTTATTGTTAAACCTGTCTACAAGAGAGCTCCAAAAAGAGTTAGGATTGGAGGTGCCCAAAGGAAGCCCCAAATAGATAGATGGAAAAGGCTCAATAGCACAACCAATAATGTTGACAATTTTCCTCTGTCTCGTTGGAGGGGTATTAATGAAAAAGATAGCCATCTTATTCCAATTTATCAGCTGACCCGAAGCATTAGAATAAAGTTGTAAAACTCTTTTGAAGGACCTAGCTTCATGAACTGAGACGACACCAAGAAGGATAGTGTCATCCACAAATTGTTGATGAGAAAAAATAAGATTAGAAGACAAAGGCCTAACACCTTTAATAACTCTAGAAGCAACCAACTTTTGCAAGTGTCTGCTTAGACTTTTCAGCCATAAAAGTGAATAAAATAGGGGAGATAGGATTCCCCTGGATGGTTTAAAAAAGGAGGAAGGAGGTCTATTAATAACAACAAACAGGGAGGCAGTAGAGATAAGTTGCCAAATGATGTTAGTAACTTTACCATCAAAGCCTAAGGCTTGTAGAATCCTTAGCAAAAAAAACTAGTTCATTCTGTCATAGGCTTTAGCCAGATCAAGCTTAATGAGGAAACCATCTTTCTTAGAGGCTTGAAGTGAGTGAATGTTCTCATGGACCTAGATGATAGAATACAAGATTTGCCTCCCAGGCACGAATCCATTTTGATGTGATGGAAGGTAGCACATTCAACAGTCTGGATGTAACAACCTTAGAGATGATTTTATATAATGAGTTGCAAAGACTAATAGGTCTAAACCTATCCATAGAGTCTGCACCAGGCCTTTTAGGAATAAGAACCAGGAAGGTAGAGTTAACCTCTTTAAGCAGGGACTTGGATCCAAAAAATTCCTTCACAGCATGAACAATATCTGTACCAACAATATGCCAAAAATGTTGGAAGAAGAACATGGGGAACCCATCAGGTTCGTGGGCTTTATCCCCATGGAAAGAAAAAATGGGTCTCCTAACTTCCTTATTAGAAGGGATGGCACATATACTTTTGTTATGATCATGTCCAATAACCTTTGGAATATTCTCCAGCAACAGTCAAAAGGTTAGAGAAAAAATGAACTGTCTCCTTAGCAATATCCTCATCTCTATTAATAGTTGTACCATCAACCACCAGCTTAGTGATCCGGTTAGCAGCTTTATGTTTCACAGAGGACATATGAAAGTATTTGGTGTTATTGTCTCCAACGGACAACCACAATGCCCTAGACCTTTGTCTCCAAAAATCTTCTTCACTGGCTATAATCTTGTGATATCTGGCAAGGACCTCATTCTCTTTATCCTTTGTAACATATTTATAACCCTCTTTCTGAATAAGATCTTGAAGTTGCTTCACCTCCATCTTTAAAGCATTCTTCATGACAAAGATATCTCCAAAAACTTCCTTATTCCAAACCTTGACCCTTTCCTTCACATACCTAAGGCTTTTATCAGCCTTAAACATCGCTAATCCTTCCATCGGGATACTCCACCACTATCCAACATTCTGTTCAGAAAAGGGTGGGATAACCACATTTTTTCAAATCTGAAAGGAAAATTTCTCCTTTTTGAAAGGGCATTAGCAATAAAAGAAATGGGAAAGTGGTCTGAGCCAATTCTATTGATGACAGATAAAGAACAATGATATTTAGATAACCAATCATTAGTAATTAAAGATCTGTCCAGTCTAACCTGAATCAAATCCTCGCCATCCCTTCTGTTGGTCCAGGTGAAAGAGGCCTCACTCAACTCAACATCTGAAAGATCCATTTAATGAAGTCCATAAGATCAATTTTGCTGTCCATGTGAACTTGAGACCCTCCAATTTTTTCAGAATCATAGAGGAGTGTTAAAATCTCCCATGACCAACCAAGAGTCCTGATCAAAAGATTTTCTTTTGACCTCAACACTCTTCCAAAATTTGAACCTTGCAACTTTGGTATTTGGAGCATAAATATTGGATAGGATCCAAATGAAATCATCCCTAATGTGTCATAGTCTAATACAGATCAAATTACAATCAACCACAATCAACTTACCTTCAATAACTTTCTTATTCTAGAAGACAACAACACCACCCGAGGCACCATCAAAGCTACTACCAACTACACCCCCAAAGCTGAAAATGCTAATTTGTTCAACTTTGTCTTTACTCATCTTAGTTTCTTGAATTAGAATGACATCCGGTTTATGGTCTCTAACCAGATTCCAGAGGATATCCTGTTTGTGGGATTCGTTAAGGCCCTGAATGTTCCAAGAAATTATCTTCATTTTGGAAGAGGAGAGCAGGTCTCCAAAATGGTTCGCTGACTTCTATCAGCAATGTTCTGCTTTCTTTCAAATTCTTTGTGCCATCTAGCAGATTGTCTGCCTAGAGGGGGACTTTGAGTTGCCAACATCAGCCTTAGCCCTATTTCTAGTATGTATTCCAATAGCATTACCGGTCTTCTTACTTTTCTTTTTCCCAGCTGTCATGAATTATTCTTCACCCTCCTCTTCCTTAGACTCATTCTTGTTACAGTCCAGATTTTGGCTCTTCTAATGGCTAGAGGTCAAAGTAACAGTATTATCTTTTGGAGCATTTGAATCCCCCTGTTTAAACGAATCTTGAGATCATTGGCACTCCAACCCTATAGGGCTTTTTGGGTCATCACTCTTCTCAAAGATAGTTTTTGGCACTTTAGAGTAACTGCTACCATTATTCTCATCACTGATATCCTTAACAGTCATCTCCCCACTAACTACCAACTCATCGATTTCTCCTTCTTCCAAAGACTTCTTCTCAAGAGCCTTTGAATCTGAGATAGGACATACACTAAAGCCATTTTGAGGAGCCATATTAGTAGATTTGCCTTCTATATTCTCCTGATCCCCAGATATAGGGGCCTCAGGATCCTACAGACAAGGGCTTTCAGAGCTAACAATATCCTTGATAGGTTTTTCTTTCTAAACCTGCTTTTGGGCCCCCTTGTTTTTAGAGAGATTCTTGGGGTTACTAGGACATCCTTTTGCCCAATGACCAACTTTTTTGCAATGAAAGTACACAAAAGGCAAGGATGCATACTCTATTGGTTGTTCCCATTTCCCCAATTTGGAGACAATATCAATTGATGATGGGAGGAATTTTGGCAAACATTCACACAAATTCTAGCGTAAACCAACCTCTTCTTGGTCGTTGTCATCGGGTCCATAGCAAGAAGCTCCCCAAAGGAACCATCAATACCCTTAAAAACATCCTCAAACCAAAATTCCAAGGGTAACCCAGGCAGATGCACCCAAACAGGGGTCGACTCAAAGAAGGAAGAATCCTTTAACTCCAATCTAGGAGACCGTTTCCTCATGGTTAAAGAAGTTTTACCTAGCATCCAAGGTCCTCCATAGAGAACACTTTCCAAATCTTCCATACAGGAGAAGTTGAAAGCAAAAAACCCCTTTGGCATCGCGGATATTTCCACTTGACCTTTCAAGTGCCATTTTTTCTTGGCAAAAACCCTCACTATCTCAATATTAGGTCTTGGGCCAACAAATTTACCCACTAGAGTGAACGCCATTAAAGAGATATTGTGTTCAATCACCGACTTGTTAGAAATGTCAGAAACCTTAGGGAAAGCGGATTTACCTGTTGGTTTCGTACCAAATAAGTCGGACCAGGATTTTAGGGGGCCTTGAAAGACGACATTCTGCTCCAACTCCACTCCCCCTTTCGAGATTCCCTCTCGATTAGAGGTGTCAGCACGTGAAGCCTTGTTATCTCCTGGGTCAAAAGGAGGATCCACAACGCGTGGGTCCCCATCCTTGTTACACTCCCCACCATCATTCACTTCCTCAGACCTATCTGAGTCATGAGAACCGTGCTGGATAGGGCCAAAGATCGCAGGCCGAAAACAAGCACCCGTGTTCACACCCAACAAGTTCCCGCCCAACATTGTTTGTATTAATAAAACTTTATGGTTTGAACCAAGGATGTAAGCACTACAAGCAAAAAGCCCCACTATTTCTCCAAGGTTATCCCCAAGGTAAAGCATACTCCATTGTTAACACGATAGAGACGAACCCGTGGGGTTTGAACCTAGGTTGTAGGCACTACAAGAAAGAAGCCCCACCATTTCACCAAAGGGTCATCCCCTTGGCACAATGATGTTATTTACTAGTATTTAAAGACATTTGATGTATTTGTTCTAATCAGTTACAATTACTTGAAAGTGCATCATACTAGAGCATTGGAGTAATCAATAATGATCCACTTCATATTGGTGCAATAAAATGAGTAAAGAATCTTCCTATTTTTTAAATTACTTAAATTTCAAGGGGTTGATCAAGCATTCCCTCATAGCTTGGTCATATGACAATCTAACAAAGTATTTATTTATGCTACCAACCTCAAAATTCTTAGGAAATGCAACACACAAGGTTCTACATCAAGGGAAGTTGTAGAATAGAACCTAACATATTGCTAGGATATAGAACATAAGTACAAACTAGTGGTTATGAAATGTCCCAAACTCACAAACTTGTTCTTTGATATGGTAGATATTCAACTTGGAATTCTTGGTGGCTACATCAATAATGAGGCATTTTGACTTTGACATTAGGGATAATCCAAAATCTTATCTATTAGGTGGCACTCTTTGGCTTTTATCTAGGATAATTGTTGCTTATGTGCATGCTTATCATTGGACTAGCCTATGTTAATCAATTACGAAATCTTTACTTTTCTTTACATTTTCAAATTTGTTTGATCCTACACTTCCCAACCTTCTTCTAGTGTTTGATCTTTATTTTGATTATATCTTTTGATTATGGTTTGGGTTAGACATAGTGAGTTATCTTTCATCCAACAATCCTACCTTAGGATATTTTATAATTATGACAACTATTAAGGTTTGTTTAATATTTGATTTACTTGTCATTCGTTGAGATTATGACATTTTTATCTTTCACATCATATGACACATCTATCCTTGACATATATAAAGAGTTTGATGTAGTTGAAATGTAGTGGTTTGTGTAGAGTTGTTCTATCATGTATCTCCTTTCCCCTAACTTCTTGAGTTCTATAGTGTTTGTCGTATGTTTTTAGAGATTCTTAGTTCATTTTGTACACATTCCATGATAATATTGTGCTCTATAATAATTATGATCATATACTAAGCAAGGTTCATGTGCTTCACATATGTGTGACATTAATGTACATAGTAATAATACATTTTTAACATTTTATGTTGGTTCATAGATACATGTGCATCACTTGAATTTCCCCATTTTATACATGATAATGAGCATATTGATGATCATTCTTTTGAATCACATGTTGAGTATATGAATGCTTATCCTTGATAATCAATTGGCTTTGAATGTTGATTTTATTGTTCATTGCTTTCTCCTACATTGAATGATGATATTATGAATCTTAGAGAGGAACTTTTACATGATAATTATGATGAAACTAGTGATGTGTTCTACATGTAAAATCATTTTGCCTTGCTAAATTGCATGCATATAAATGATGATATTCTATTAATTAGTGAATTTATATTATATTTGTGGTAGAGCTTTAGAATGGGAAAAACATAATCGAAGGCCCACCTCACATGGATGTATGAGTATATCTATGTAATTTTGAAGGAACAAGAATATTTTGATTGAGCATAAATGGTTAGTCATAATCTATATGAGCAACTTACCAATGTTCTTACAATTAAAAAGTTCTATATAACTTCTTATGTAATCTACGTTCTCGTGAGAAGCCAACTTCCCAAGCTTAATGATAGATGGTGTTTTGGCCAAGGGGTTTGGATAGAAGAGAGTGGGGGAACATTGTACGATTGAAACTCAAAAGAGTTTAAGAAATTGTTTAAATGGGTAAATGATGCTTTAATTTGCCTAATCATTAACAAGTTATTTTTGATAAAAAAAGCAGTGTTAACAGGGCGCTGACCCTTAACAAAGAGACCTCAATCCTTCTACAATTAGCGTTAACAAATGCTAATTGTTTTTGAAACAAAGCAGCGTTAAGAAAGGCGCTGACCCAAAACAAAGCCAAAGGCTAACAAGGAATAAAGACCAAAGTCGGACCAGCCAAACCAACCAGTCAAACCAACAACACCCAAACCAAATCAAGAGGGGGGAGAAAACCCCGAATCTTGA
Source organism: Cryptomeria japonica (assembly GCF_030272615.1). Lineage (NCBI taxonomy): Eukaryota > Viridiplantae > Streptophyta > Pinopsida > Cupressales > Cupressaceae > Cryptomeria > Cryptomeria japonica. Next base: position 41,045,784 of record NC_081405.1, on the reverse strand, counting down.
GAAAGGAGGGCTTGGGAAAGGAGGTTAGATTTTCCTTTTTGCCTATGACAAACCACCGTCCAGGAAACACTATCAGTAGGAGCTTTTGAAGAAGAAACAAATGGGGAATACCCTGCAGAGTCATTGCCAGACTGCTGTTGCAGAGCGGCAACAGGTTGGTGATGCTGAGCAGTAGCAAGAAAAGTAACGCCAGGAGCTGAGTGAAGGTGAGAAGCAAGAGCAGCAGGAGGAGGATCCAAGGGGGCGGAAGGGGCCATAACAACCGTAACATCAACCAGGGCTTCATCAGCAGTAAGGGGTGCCTCATCTTGAGATGAATCAATTGAAACAGAATCTGAAGCATTAATCGTCAAGTGGTCCTTCGTAGCATCCTTCCACCAAGTAGCAGCACCTTTGCGACGAGAGAGAGAACAGTCAGAAGCAAGGTGACCCGTTGAGAAACACCTTTGACAGCGAAACGGGAGGCCCTCATAATCCAGCGGTTGAGTCTAAGGCCTGTCCCCAACCATAAAAACCACATCCCTAGGGAGGGCCAGCGATATGTCAACATCAATTAATAGGCGAGCAAAGGTAGAATGACCCATGGAGAACGTGGCATCATTAATAAGTTGTTGGGGATTGATTCACTTCGAATATTAGACAAGGCTAAGAAGTTAATCTCTAGATGGGGACATTATCTCATTCAATTCCCCAAATCCAGATATATTAGAATGAGTCGCTTCTTAGGAGCCCCATTTTTGCTCCCAAGGTTTTGTAGTGATAAGGTGATATTGTTGGAATTCTCTTGATATATTTTAAAGGTTCATAGGGATTTCATAGAGAAGCATAATTTTGGGGTTTAGTTCCCTTTTGCTTTAGGGTTCTAGACATGTCAAAACATTGTTTGTGCTAGGGCTTCTAAAGAGCAACTTTTTTTTGAACTTAATGTTATATGATGTGTTGGGACCTCCAAATTTAGTATAAATTTGAGGACCCAGGTTCAAAATTTTGTATATTGCATTCAGAATCACCTTTCAGTGTAAGCTTAAGTTGCTTTGTTTGTGAGCTCACTTTTTGGCACCTATTAAGTATCATGAGAAATCCTCTTGGGAGAGTGTTAAGAACCTATCAGAGATGCTATGTACCTATTTTCAGCCTCCTATGATCAGTTATGACAAGTTTGTGAAGTCTCCTTTGGAGGTCCGGAAGTTAGGGTAGTTATTTGCAGCAATTTAACTTTTTTGAGGAGCCCTCTTTAAGTAGTTGTATCTTTTTGCCAGTTGAGGACCAATCCAAATGGAAACTTTCCCGTGATTCCTTGCAAATTTTTGAAGCCCCATGCCAAGTGGCTTAGCCCCATGAATCCATTTGCTTAGTTTTTTAAGTTGATTCCGTTTGCAAAAGGTTCAATTTTGCAAACTGAACAGTGTCGAGCAGCAATTTGGAGCCCTCTTTGAGAATTTTTATTTCGCGCCTAGTTGACCTGCAATTCAAAGTGGTTGTACACCATGATTCTCTATAAAATTGTCTACGACATTCGCAGTTTTTGGCCCCCCAACTTACTATTTCTTCAGTTTTCGAAACCCATTCCAAACACACTTTTGCAGGGTTTAACAAGTGTATTTTCCCAGTTTTTCTGAGTAGGCAACTTTGACAGTTAATATCTTTTGCCTCGGATTTCGTAATGACAGTCCGTTTGATCTCCTGGATTCTACATAGTACAATCTATTAGTGTGCCAGGTTACAGGCTTTGATCAGGTGTTTGAGTCAGTTTTTGAAGTTGATTCGAGAGGTTACACAGGTCTTTTGAGACAAATGTCAGGGTTGCAAAATGTTTAGTTTAATGATACCGAATTCATTTTTTTAGATTCTAGGCATTTTTCAGTCAGCATATCAGACCATCCTCAGCAAGTTAGTGGTTCAAAAACAATTTTTTTGAAACGATTTTTTTTAGCTTAGCCCACCTTTTGCCCACGTGCAAGTAAAGCAAAATAGAGGCACACATGAGTGTAATTTTAAGGCTGCATTGGCTGATGGGTTTACATTGAATGTGTTTATTGCAGAGGCTCTATCAAAATTTCAAGCAAATACATTTGGCACTTGTGTTGTTAAATACCTTCTTGCTTGTGTATTGTGGGGCTATCCTATTCAATGGATAAAGATTATATTTTGAGGAAATCGACTCGACCTCATTGTGTATCGATGGGCTAAGAGGCGAATCGACAAGGAGCATCTGCAGTAAAATGTTTCGGATCAATGATGGTCTAAGACATGTGAGCACAATGCGTAGCAATGCACAGATGAAGGAAACACAGTGCAACATACATGCCTCCAGTATGCCTTTAAATTTGATGCCTTACTTTTGTGTTGTGGCGTGGATCTGCCCTACACAGTCGCCCATGTATTTTTCTGTCTAATACCAATGTGTTTGCTTTCTCTTAAGGTTGCGTCCCAATATGTATGCAAAGACGACTGTGTAGGCATGTGTAAGGGCCAATTGGCATATTGAGCTAGTAGCCCAATGGTTGAGGGAAGGGTCCAATACTTGCCATACAAGCTTCACAGTACGCTGAGTTTGTATGCTCAAATAACAAATGTGTAGATATAGGGAAAGATGCATGAAAGGGGAAATGGGCTCGAGGCATGAGTGTTCAAATTGGGCATGGCTTGTAGTGTGATGCAGGGTTACCCGAAATGCGTTCTCTATGTTGACATCGTATTCAATGCATAATTTTTATTAACACCTTCTAGGACTGTGTAATGTAATATAGTGTGCATTGATCAAAGTCTAATTTCACTCAGACATCGGTGGGAGGAGGAAACGTAAGTTATGCACTAGCAAAGATAAATTGACATGAATGCCAAGGTATGTAATACTGTGAGAAGTCTAGATTGGCTCAATGAAAGTGTGTCCAAGTAGGGATACAAGAGTGAAAAGGCACTTTTACCACCAGGTGGGTGAAATTTGTCACTTAGGCAAAGATTATTTACCAGAGAAATACACAAAGGGGCAATGAGAGTTGAAAAGAGGAAGAGCATTGTTTTTACTTATGACAAAATTTGATTGTGGGATGCCACATTATAGTCAGGCCAAAAGATAAAAAATGCAGTTGAGATTACTTTTGATTTGTGAAGGACAAAATTGTTTATAAAAGATATTTTCAGACAGTATAATGCTTTTACTTAGGGGTGGTTTTTCTTTTACTCAAGTGGATTTCAGTGAGGAAGCAATTTTCATTGATGTGAGATTTTTCTTACACAAAGGGATGACTGATTTTCTATCAAAGGTAGAATATTTTTGGGTGGAAAATATGTGCAGAAAATGAAGTGACAGAACATTTTTCAGCCAGTAACTATTTTGGAGCAGTGAGAGAAACCAAGGGAAAACTCAGCTTTTCCTTTCACTAATGGGGTAATTTTCAGTGTTCAGGCATAAGTATAAAAGTAAGCTTCTGTAGTCAAATGGATAGTGGCTACAAATGAAAATCTTTGGCAAAAGTGCATAAAGGTAAATTTGACATGTGACTCCAAGAGGGTATTTATTTTCAACAGTTTCTAGCATGGGTCAGTGGTGCATTTTTTGTCAAACTTTGGGAAAAGAAGAGCAGATTTTCAAGATGCAGATTTCAAGAATGAAGACATGTCATTTCTCAAGATGCCTTTAGGGTTTTCATTAGGTTTTTCTTCTTGAATGTATATCTTTCCTCTTCTTCTCAGTTTCTAAGGATTTTGAGTGCAAGTTTTTTGTAAGTGCTGGAAGCAAGACTTCCATGCATAGTTCCAGACAGTGTAGTATAGGTTTTTCTCTTTCAACATGTAATATTTTGTTGTTTCAAATAGTTATAACCAATGTGCTAGCAAGTTTGACAAGTTTTCTAAAAGTTGTCTCCTACATGTATTGTTCTCATTTTATGAAATATATGATCAAAGATCATTTTTTTCTATCCCAACAAGTTTGGTGTCATTTTATCTTTCAGCTTCTCTTCAAGGAAGAGATTAAAATGCCTAAGATAGAATGAGAAATGGTATTATGTATATGTACGATCTTTAAGCATGGTTGCAGGAAAGCTTCAACGGAGAGTGTCAATGTCATGCATTGATACTTTGATCTAGTTGGTTATGTTTCACATTGTTTGAGTTTCAAGGTTTTCTTGTTGTAGGTCGACTTTGCTGCCCTGATAAGGCATGGGTCACAGAGCTTGCACCCGGTTTTTAGAATCATCATTTTATTCAAAATCTCTTTTCTTTCTGCATTAGTAGGATTAGTGTAGAAAACCCCCCTCAATGAGTGCATAGATGTATACAAAATAAGGTTATAGCCAAAACCAGGAGTTTACCCATCTTCCTTAGTACATTCTCATTGGGATGATCTGCTGTAACATGTAATGTCAAGAGTGTAGGAAGTTGAAAGTTGTTAGGACATTACATAGGTTCACCCTCCTTGGTCTCGTGGAGCCAAAAGTGTAGGAGATCTCAGTCTTGTGACTAGATCTCATTCAGTTGGCCAAATCCTTCTCCAAGTTTGTTGATGAGTTAGTGGCAATTCCTCTAGAACTTGGAGACTGTTGGTTTGGGAACCAACATGATGTACAAGATGGGTATGACCCAAATTACAGGGCAAAAAAAGTTTTTGGGCTAGATTTCAAGCATTAGGTTATCATGAAAGATTTTTGGGCTAGATATAAAGCATCAAGTTACCATGAAAGGTTTTTGGGATGAATGCCATGATGATTTTTGTTGGTGTAAATGATGTCTTATAATTATAGTTTACTTAAATTGACTTAGGATAATGCATTCATTGTATTTTTCATATGAGACACTTAGGGAAGTGTGCATCTAGGGAAGATGGTTGTAGGAGAAATTCCACCTTTTGTGGTGATATCTTGCTATCACATTCCACCTTCCATGGGTGATTCACCTTTAGTGGAATATTTTATTGTTTCTCCTATCTACCCCTACCTACCCTTGTATGTCATTGGGCCGCACATCATGATTGTGTGCTCTCATTTCCATATGGCCTTGCTTTTATAAGAAAACTTATCTTCATTGTATGGTTTATCCAATTGATTATTTTTTGCATCTTGACGAGAATACAGTTTGTTCTTGTCTATCTTTGTCTCTCTTGTGTTGTGCTATTCATTGGGCTCTAGATATTGCTTATTATTGGAAAAATCTAACATGGTATCAAATCCTATAGGGTGCCATGGATAGTCATTTGAGAAAAATTTGATGCAATTTGGGGTTTTGTATTTTGGAGATTTGTGTTGTAGGTCAATATTGGAGCTTGTTGGGTCAAATTTAAGGTCACCATTGGATTGAGGAGGTTTGAGAAAGTTCAAATCGCCTTTTGTTTCATCCAAATCCGGCATCGAAGGCCAAATTTAGAGTCGTTTGAAGGTAGAGGGTGGTTGCTAGACCCAAGAGCGATCTACAATTTTGGAGCATTTTTGGCAAAATCCGACATTGCCATCGTGCTCAAAAGGCCCAAAAACCTCAAGATCACCCGTTTATTCGTCGAAATTGGACTCCATCACCTCGAGCTAAATTTTATTTCGCCCCCCTTGGTCACTGGTATGGACACAGTGCATTAGGTACGATTTTAAAAATTTTAATAAAAAATGAAAAATCTTTTTTTTTTTTTTTTTTTTAATTGAATTTAAAAAAATTAATTATTTTTGGTGGAGGGAGGCATTTTTTAAAGTTTTGTTTAAAACTTTTTTATGGGGGTGCTTTTAAAAATAAAAAATAAAAAATTGTTTAGCCCGCAAATACTGCAGGGTACCTGCAAGTACCACAGGTCACCTACGGTGGCTCGCAGGTGGTCCTTGCCGATTTTTAAAAAAAAATTAGAACATTTTTTTTAAGTTATTTTTTTTACTAAAAACTTAAAATTTTAAATGTTCAAAAATTAAAAAAAATACTTTTTCTTATTTAATAAAAGCTTTTTTCTTTAGTTTTTAGATTAAATTTTTTTAATGGTTTTTTAAATTAATGTTTTTATTGAGATTTTTTAAAAATCTTTTAAAAACAAAATTTTCATAAACAAGTAAAATTGGGAATACAATATTTTTGTCCACCTATCATACCTGTATTGCAGCATTCTCCAACCGACAACCAAGGGGGGGGCAGTTTGCTCCTAAATTTTTCTTGGCGACATCCCAATTGGAGGCATCTTCATCTGCAATCTTCTACAGGGCATCTTTTTGTTGGCATCATCTTCATGTTTCAATATTTGTATCATCATGTTGTATTCTCTTGCATGAGCTATGTTGTAACACACTAATATAAAGTGCCACACCTCTTTGTACTTTGTCATTGGTGATATATTTGATGTAATCCTCTTGTACTTCGTAGATTAGGATATATTTTGTGAGACTTGGTGCATGGCTCCAGTTGAGACTTAGATTGTACAAATTTGTGCATGGCTCTAGAGAGACTTAGATTGTACCAATTTGCCATTGATGAGTATCCAGTCGATGCTCAAGCAAGTGTCTCCATGTTGATCTTCATTTTGTTGCAGTGAGTGATTCATTAGTTGTTCTTCATTGACAATAGTACTTGGTTTTGTCACACTTTGACATACTTAGTGCAATATTGGTTTCATTTCTTCCTAATGGGGAGGAATTTTGGTCAACATCATTGAACCATCTATGTAGGAGATTCTACATTGAGGGGGGATTCATGGTCTCTCGTCTTCTCTCTCATGGGGGGAACTTTTTACTCACATGAGGTTTTCTTCTTCTCATTGAGAGCATTGTGTGTGCATCTCTCTTTTGGGGGGGATTTTTTTTCCCATTGGGTTTTTCTCTCTTTCTCCATTTGTACATGGGTACCTAACGTAGCCTAGTTGTTGGGACCCATCGTGCACTGTTAGCTTGAATCTACATTCTCCAAAGTTGTAGTTAAGGGGGGTATTGGTGTAAATTATGTCTCATAATTACACTTTATTTAAGTTGACTTAGGATAATGCATTCATTGTAGTTTTCCTATGAGACACTTAGGGAAGTGTGCATCTAGGGAAGATGGTAGTAGGATAAATCCATCTTTTGTGGTGATTTCTTGTTATCACATTCCACCTTTGGTGGGTGATCCACCTTTAGTGAAATATTCTATTGTTTCTCTTACCTACCCTTGTATCTCATTGGGCGACATGTCATGATCATGTGCTCTCATTTTTGTATAGCCTTGCCTTTATAAGTGGACTTATCTTCATTGTATGGTTTATCTAGATCATTTTTTGCATTTTGATGAGAATAAAGTTTATTCTTGTCTATCTTTGTCTCTCTTGCATTGTACTATTCATTGGGCTCTAGATCTTGGTTATTATTGTCAAAATCTCGCAATTTTGAGGTAAGAAAGAGGGTGTTTTGTCGCCTCACCCTCAAATTGATAATAAACATAGGAATGAGAGAGGACCATCCGAAAAATATCACACATGATGGAAACCTCTTAGATCCTACCTATGACTTATAGAATGTTCATAGCTTGCTTATGTCGCTTGTTGACTAGTCCACTCCATAATAGAATAGCTCAGATAAAATCAACAAGAATGTATAGAACTTTACTCTTGCTTGTATTCAAATTTTGAAGGGTCAATAAAAGAAAGGAAAATGATAGAAAAGGAAAAGTGGCCCCCCTCCAATATAAAGAGATCTAAGATCTAATCTACCCAAAAGATAAAAGAAATGGTAGAGAAAGCCTTTGAAAAGGTAAAGAGGACTAAGGAGAAAACAATTTTTGGGATAATGATAGGTTTTGGAGTGGAGGCACTTAGAAAATCCCTTCTAGGTCATCATAATATGGTCTTTCTAGCCCCTTCTATAGAAACCAATTTGTAGAAAGCATAATTAGACATATCATCATCTTTGGAGAGAACCTTGTCACCTCTTACATATTCAACCTTAGGTATAAACAAGAACAATTTTGAGCACCTTGGTGGATCAATCAAAAGAATGGGTGAAGGAACAAATTCAAATAAGGGAGCAAATTTTGCAAAATAAATTCTCTTATAAAATCGATTGGGTCACAAGAAAGGGTATTATATGTTGAGTCTTAAGAGAGTGTAGAAGATAGAAAAGAGAAAACATGTGAAGAAAAGTGTCCTTTACATAGTCCATAGGAAAACCCTGCACAACACATTCCTATATATTCCCTTGTTCCTTCTCCATGCCACACTCCTACTCCTCCTACTTCTTCCACTTTGCAATAGAATTTGGTATAACCTCCTCCACATTCTCCTCCCTCTCCCCTTAAACAAAAAGTTTTAACACAAGTTCCTCCTACTTCTACACCAACACAATAGGGCACCATTAATAACACAATTCAAAATGTTCCCACTAGCCCAACTTGGCTTAAGTTGGATTTTGTTTCTAGGAAGAGAATATGTGGTGCACAAGCTATGATGAGTAAGGAACATAAACATAAGAAGCCCAAGATAATTTCAACTATAAGGTTAAACCAAAACAACACGAGAATTACAAAGATTGCAACACCTATATTTGATAGGGATGTTGTGAAGACGACTCCCCAAGACTTCATGTTTACACAAATCAATTTGGGGAAGCAAAAAAAGGAAGGAGTAGCATCATTAGATATATTAGTGGAAACTTTGAAGTTGTATATGGCCAAAGATTAGACCACTAATAAATAACTAAGAAAATAGTTACAACTTCAAGGTTTTATTGAGGGCCTAATAACTCTAATGTGATCAATGTCTAGTTTTTCTACTGATACCCCAATTTTGATGATTAAGGGTGATGTGGAGAAATTATAGGATATGAAATATAAAGCTCAAGCTTTGGATAACTTGATTGACATGTTAATAGAAAAGAGTAGTAAACAATTGGAATATGTGTGCAAATATCATAATCAAGTCACCTATTTGATTCAAATTATGGTCAAGTTTGTAGAAATTATGTGGATAGAGGATGACATTAAAAATGGAGCCATAAAATCTAGTTGATATTTTAACATCAATTAAACATGAAATTGTTGGCAAAAAGGATGTATTTATATTAGGATTTGAGGTGAATATAAAGGGGAATTTGAGAAACCAATTTTTTTTTAATTTTGGAGGGAAAGGTTGATTCAATTTTCTTAACCACCTAAGTCGCTACCTTGGAAAGTTGTTATCTAAGCATGTTTATATGCCAACACCCCTCGTTAATCATGGCTTAGGTGGGGGAAAATATTGAGTCCTACTAACAAGGCATAATAATTTACCCAAGTACAATGTAAACTCTCACAAAGTGGATAAAGGGAGAAAACCTAGTGGAAAATACTTCCCCTCAAAAGAGAGAAAATAAGAGAACTAGAAGGCCCTTCTTGAAGAAGATGAACTCTTTGAATATTAATCAAATGCTCTAGGTGATGTCATGCTAGAAAGAATATTTGAATTCTCTCTATATGCATCTCTACAATCACATGTAGTAAGTCATGTTAGAAGAATATTTGGATGCTCTGTGAAGTGTATTCAAAATTTGATGAGCAAGAGGTGCAAAAAGAATAGTCAGAAGAAACATGATCCAATTATAGAGAACTAGTGGAAGCTCATGAAGTGACAAAATTTTCAAGTAGCAATAGGTTCTAAAGATGATGGATATGAAGAAGACATAAAACAGATAAAATGAATGAAACACACATAATACATTTTTCTTTCATCTTCTCACCTCGTGGATTGAACTGAAGTAGAGATCTCATGTCTACTTGATTTTCTCTTTTTGATGTTGTAGTTGGCTGGAATGTGGTTGTTTAGACCACCAACATGATGTGAGGATGATAGAAGATAGGATAGAAAATAAGATAATATATAATTATAATATGAAGATATGATAAAAATGAGAAAAAAGGCCTTCATTTATAGGTTTTTGATGAAGAAAATCAATGGCCAAGATGCCATGTCTAATGAATGGTTAAATTTGAATGAGAGAAAATGACATTGATTGAAGACTTAACCTTGTGATAAGTGTGTCAAGAGGAATGGAGGTGTAAGAGGTAGGTATGCTCACAAATGTGTGAACACATGAGGGAGCTCATGAAAGGTTCAAGTGAGGAAAGTGGGGCGGCTACCTTATAACATGTGTAAGAGGTAGGGTGGCTATGAGGTGACTTTTTCTTGCTCAAACATGTGTGAGCATGAGTTGGGTAGGAACACTTATCACATGATGGAAATTTTAGATCCTATTGGATATTGTTGCTGCTAGGATATGTTGTTGTCATTGATGTCAACATATTCCTATGTTCTGGTGTTGCAGAGAGTTGGTTTGGTTGTTGCAGATGTGCTTGTATAGATTTGTGATTTCATTAATGAAGTATCTCTAGTTGGTTCAGTGTTGATTTCATGATGCTATGTGGAGATTTGATCAGGTTATGGATTCTGGTATGAAGATTAGCTTTTTTGTGTTTAGTGTTGCAGTATTCTGGTATTTGATTCATTGTGCTCCGAAATGATTATATCTTTGGTTGCAGATTTGGGAGAGTGTTTGGGATATTCATTTGTATCTAAAATTCAGATGGTTCATGATTTGGTGCTCCACGAGTTATCTTTCTAGTCCTAGTTGCTGCTATTGAAGTGTTCTTGAGTATTAGCATGTTGATCGATGAAGATTTGATTAACTGGTGTTGGTACAACTATTGTGGATGGTTCTAACGTTCTTATTGGTGTTTCCTAATCGTGTCCTATTTGTTTTGCTGGTCCATATTGATCATTGTGCGCGTTATTGAGGATCTTATGGGTTCGGTGATGTTCTTCGTGTTATGCAGCATTTTTGGTGGTGTAGCGTGTTACAGATGGTCTTGGCGAGATTTCTAGTGGCATTGCGTGTTCAAGGATTTGATTTGGGTCCATGCTATGTTGAAAATGGCATTGTATTGGTCTGGTGGTTGATCTATGTATCGTCTGATGTAATTTTTTTAATTAGGTTTTAAGGGTTGAGCCAACCTTGTAGTCAAGGTTGATGATTTGTATAAATAGGTGTCATATTCATCTAATTTGGGTATCATGGTGGTGTTTGCATTATCAGAGAGTAGTGTAAGTGTGAACAAGTGAATTCATCTTTCAGTATGAAGTGTTGAGCAGAGAGAGTGTTGCAGGGAAAACATATGAGCTTAACCGAAACTGTCATCAGGCATTAGAGGATGCTATTCTTTTAGTTCATCTAAACCAAATTGTTGTCTGAATGCTATTGTAAGGTAGTGAACCTTCTCTAAGGGTTGTGGCCTTTTGGGTTATTATATTTTGAGTAGTGAGCTCTAGGCAGTGTGCCTAAATGCATGTGCATTCCCCATTGTAATATTTACACATACTACTACAAAGTATCGTCTTATTGTGGGTAGGTTCCTACTATGGTCTTTCCCTTAACCCGTTTTTCCACATCAAAATATTGGTGTTATGTGTGTTATTGTTATTGTGTTTATCTTTTTTCTTACTGCAGTTGATTAGATTTAAAAGTTGTGCTTAAGTTGTTTAATCTGGTGAAAATTGATTCACCCACCCCTCTTAGTTTTATTTCATTGTTGTTGCCAATAATTGGTATCAGAGCTAGATCCTTTGGAAGAAGCTTGAATGCTTGAGGAGATCCAGGATGACAACCTATGTTTTCAAGAAAGAGAGTCTGAGATTTGATGGAAGCAATTACACTGTATGGAAGGATCAGATGGAGTGTCACTTGAAGTGTCTTGGAGATGATTATTGGAAGATTACAAAGAATAACTACAATGTTCCTTAGAATGGTTCGGTTATTGTAAATGGGATCAAGGATGTCGAACATAACATAATAGCTAAAGAAGCATTGTTGAGTGCCCTGACCGATTCAGAGATGACTAAAGTGATGGGATTGCAGACTACACATGAGATCTGGGAAAAGTTAGAGACCTCGTATGAAGGAGATAAACATGTTAAAGTTGCTAAACTACAAAGTTTGAAAGGAAAGTATGAGATGCTGAAGATGGGAGAAGATGAGAACATATCATCCTTTATGGATAAAGTGAATGAACTTTTCATGAACATTAGATGTATCGGTGGAACTCTTGAAGAAGATGAGATTGTTGCTAAAGTGTTGAGATCTTTGCTTCTTGCTTATAAATCTAAAGTGGTGGTTATTGATGAGATCTAGACTGTGACTACTGTGACAAGAGACATGCTGGTTGGTAAACTTGCTACTTTTGAGTTGAGTGAATTTGGAGAATCACATGGAAAATATGAGACTGCATTAAAAGCCTATGTATCTAGGAAGCAGAAGTATGATCTGGGAGATAGTTCATCCAGGGTATCCAAATATGAAAGAAAAATGAGAGAGATGGAAGAACATGAAAGAGAGTTGGATGAGATTGAAGCACTTATTGCTCGGAGATTGCCTAAGGGAGTCAGTAAGTATGATGGAAAGTTACCTTTGAAATATTTCTCTTGTAATAAGATAGGACATTTTTCTTCTAGGTGTCTTGAAAAAATGTCAAAGTATGATAGGCATGATAAATTTGATAAGCATGATAGAAATGAGAAGCATGATAAGTATGATAAGCCTTATAATCCTAACCAGAAGAACATATATTAGAAGAGATGTTATCATGCTATTGATGAAGGTGTGCTAGATGAAGAGTCTGAGAATGGGAATTCAGAAGATGAATTTGTATTTATTGCTATCAAGGAAGATGATCTGGTACCAGTCAATTCTACAAGCTGCATTGTTGAGGAGAAAGCTTTGGTTGCTAAAATTGAAGAGAAAGATGAATGGGTAATTGACAATAGTTGTTCACATCATATGGCAGGTGATAAAATAAAATTTGTGAATATGGAGAGGTATGATGGTGGTATAGTGAGATTTGGAGATAATAAAGCTTGTGTGATTCGTTGTAGAGGTTCTATTTCTTTTGATGGTAAGCATAATACTGATGATGTCTTATATGTTGAAGGTTTGGAGCATAATCTTTTAAGTTTTGGACAAATGGTTGATAAGGGATATGATTTGAAATTCAAGAATGGTAAATGCAAGATTCTAAATGTCTCTAGTATAGAGATTGCATTAGGAACTAAAACTAAAGGTGATATCTTTCATTTGAATGTCGGTGAGAAAGGTTGTTTGATTGCTCAGATAGATGAAAGTTGGTTGTGGCATAGGAGGATGTGTCATGTTAATTTTGACTGCATTATTAAGATAATTTCTACTCAAGCTGTTAGAGATTTGTCTAAGATTGTGAAACCTTCTTATCCGGTATGTAAAGAATGTCAGTTGGGAAAACAAACAAGAATTTCATTCAAGAGTAAGTTGTATACATCTAATGGTTTATTAGATCTTGTGCATACTGATTTGTGTGGTCCTACAAGAGTGAGAAGTGTGCAGGGTGACAGATATTGCATGTTGTTGATTGATGACTACTCTATAATGTTGTGGGTTACCTTTCTAAGGGAGAAATCAAAAGCACTAGAGAAATTCAAGATATTCAAAGGTAATGTGGAGACGGAGACATGTTTGAAGTTGAAGTGTCTGAGATTTGATCGAGGAGGAGAATTCACATCCCGTGAGTTTGATTCATTTTGTGAAAAGAATGGAATTATAAGTTAGTTATCTACTCCTAGAACCCCTCAACAGAATGGAGTTGTTGAAAGGAAGAACATAACTATCTTGGATGCAACTAGGACTATGTTGATTGAAGGGAATGTTCTGCAGACCTTTTGGAGAGAAGTTGTTAGCATTGTTGTATACACATTCAACTGGGTACATATAAAAGGTGATTCCAGTAAGAGTCCTTATGAGTTATGGTTTTGTCATATTCCTACATTTAGACATTTCAAGATTTTTTGTAAGCAAATGTTATATCAAAAGAGATGAGGATTTAGGAAATTTTGATGCAAGATGTGATGAAGGAATCTTCTTGGGTTATTCTACTAAGAGCAACTGTACTCAAATAGTTTGGATGAAGTAGATGTTGAAGGATATTAGAGTTGTTTATGATGAGCCTATTGTTATATATTGTGATAATTCAAGTGCTATTAATATTTCCAAGAATCCGGTACTGCATTCTAAAACAAAACATATATCAATCAAGTATTGTTTTCTTGAGGGAGAAAATCAGTGAGGAAGAAGTTAAATTGGAGTATGTATCTACAAAGTCTTAGATTGCAGATATCTTTACTAAGCCTTTTCATGCAAATACATTTATATATCTAAGAGATATGATAGGGGTCTCTACCCCTCGGGATGACAACTAGATGCATGGAGATGCATCAATCTGGTGTACTTCATGGTCTTATCTTCTTATCCAGATTGTTGAGTTGGTGTTGTTTCTCCGAGGGACTAGTCAATATGTGGTTCAGATGTGTGAGTTTATCCTAAGGGGGAGAGAATAGTGATTTGTATTTTGTCTTTAGCATTGTTGTCAAAGGGGGAGAGAAGCATGTGAAAAACTATCTTATCTTGGAAGCTTTGTGTGTATGATCTAAGGGTGAGATTGCTGGTGTTGATTTCTTTCTTTGCATTGATTATTTTTCACATTCATATGTTGTCATCAATGCCAAAGGGAAAGATTGTTGGATATTGCTGCTGCTAGGATTGTCATTGATGTCAACATATTCTTGTGTTCCGGTGTTGCAAAGAGTTGGTTTGGTTGTTGCAGATGAGCTTGTGTGGATTTGTGATTTAGGTAATGAAGTATCTATAGTTGGTTCAATGTTGATTTCATGATGATATGTGGAGATTTGATCAGGTTATGGATTCTGGTATGAAGATTGGTTTTTTTGTGTTCAGTGTTGCAGTGTTCTAATATTTGATTCATTGTGCTCCAGAATGATTATATCTTTGGTTGCATATTTGGGAGTGTGTTTGGGATGTTCATGTGTATCTAAAATTTAGCAAGTTATCTTTCTAGTCCCAGTTGTTGTTGTTGAAGTGTTCTTGGGTATTAGCATTTTGATCGATGAAGATTTGATTAAGTGGTGTTGGTTCAACTATTGCATATGGTTCTAACATTCTTGTTGGTGTTTCCTAATCATTTCCTATTTGTTTTGATGGTCCACATTGATCATTGTGCGTGTTATTGAGGATATTATGGGTTTGGTGGTGTTCTTCGTGTTATGCAGCATTTTCGGTAGTGTAGTGTGTTGTGTATGGTCTTCGCGAGATTTCTGGTGGCGTTGCATGTTCGAGGATTTGATTTGGGTCCATGCTATGTTAGCAATGGCATTGTATTGGTCTGGTGGTTGATCTATGTATCGTATGATGTAATTTTTGTAATTGGGTTTTAAGGGTTGACCCAACCTTGTAGTCAAGGCTGATGATTTGTATAAATAGGTGCCATATTCATGTAATTTGGGTATCGTGGTGGTGTCTGCATTATCAAAGAGTAGTGTAAGTGCGAACAAGTGAATTTATCTTTCGGTGTGAAGTGTTGAGAAGAGAGAGTGTTGCAGAGTAGGCAAATGAGCTTATCTGGAACTGTCATCAGGCATTAGAAGATGCTATTCTTTTAGTTCATCTTAACCGGATTTCTGTCTAAATGTTATTGTAAGGTAGTGAACCTTCCCTGAGGGTTGTAGCCTTTCGGGTTATTATATTTTGAGCAGTGAGCTCTAGGTAGTGTGCTTGAATGCATGTGCATTCCCCATTGTAATATTTACACATAATACTACAGGGTATCATCTTATTATGGGTAGGTTCCCG
The DNA here is from genome assembly GCF_030272615.1 of Cryptomeria japonica. Taxonomy (NCBI): domain Eukaryota; kingdom Viridiplantae; phylum Streptophyta; class Pinopsida; order Cupressales; family Cupressaceae; genus Cryptomeria; species Cryptomeria japonica. Next base: position 41,030,152 of record NC_081405.1, on the reverse strand, counting down.
CCGTGGTTTTTCCCTTAACCGAGTTTTCCACATCAAAATATTGGTGTTAGGTGTGTTGTTGTTATTGTGTTTATCTTTTTTCTTACTATAGTTGATTAGATTTGAAAGTTGTGCTTTAAGTTGTTTAATCTAGTGAAAACTGATTCCCCCTCCCCCCCTCTCAATTTTCTTTCATTGTTGTTGCCAACACTTGATCCATGTAGATGGATTTCGTGGCTAGGATTGAGTGCACAAGGATTGAGGGTGAGATGAAATTAAATATTAAGAGAATGATGATTAATTAGGCTAAAAGAATTAATTGATGGATATTAATAGACTGATTTAGTTGGAATATTTTTGGGATTAAGTTTTAAAATTAATTAAATAAATACAATTTATTTAATTAAATATGATGGATAATGTTGAAAGTTAAACTTAATGAAATGAATATAAATTTATTTGATTAATGAGAAATAAAGATAAATGATGGATTAAATAAATAAATAAATATTTACTTAATTGACTAGGATGGAATAAAATCAAGTGTAGTCATATATGGACAAATTTAGGTGTCCACATTTAGCCCCTCTTTGATATGGTATCATGACAATAAGATCTGACATTATATCAAAGAAGAATAAAATGTAGTGGGGAACTAGGGTTGAAGACTAGTAGCATAATGTTGCAATCGGTCAGATGAGGAAGGATGAAGTGGAGGTAGTGGTATTCCCCCTCTAGAGGATAGGTGAGTTCCAAGAACATAGTATGCTCTCAAAATGGATAGGAGTACTATATGATGAAAGATAAGAAGACACAAAAAGATGCATGGAAAGAAGGGTGATAAAGAGATGAGTGAGAGAGATGATGGATGAGAATCATATTGCAATAGCATAAGCAACCTATATTTGATATTGCACTTGACGTTATGCACCAAGGTATAAGGAACTGGGATGACAATGTGCCAAGTACATGATCAAAAAGGTCAAATGTAAACATATATGCATTATGACACCATGATATGGAAGAACATCATGCCTTTGTAGGATTAGGATTCAACGACCATGATACATGTAAACAATTATAACAAACAAAAGCAACAAGAAAGCATGCACAACAAATCCAAAAGTAAGTAAGGATTTTTCTCCTAGTCAAGCTGAATACTAATTGATTGATTGATGGATTGATTATGATGAGGAAAATGATGGTAATGATAAGAACAATGTGTACCCCAAGGATTGGATAGAATACATCACTATGATCTTAATTAGATTCAAGTGGATTAATGGATTATCAACTAGCCAAGATGATGTATACTTTAGGATGGTTAGCTAGCTTGTATGATTGAATTGGATGGATTAGGATTTATTGCATTTGGGTGGAATGATTTGGGAGGATAAGAGGGAAGAAAGGAGGATAAATGGAATGGAAATGATGGGATTGCATAGAGGATAGGATGCTTAGGATAGAATGATGGATAAGAACCAATGACAAGGAGAAACAAAGCTTGGTAAAGGATGGAAGGATACCAATTTTTTTGGATAGGAGATAAGGGGATGGATTTGATGAATAGTGATAGGAGATGGAGGATTGAAGGATATAGGATGGACATCCAAGGGCTATGTTGAAAAAGAACAAAATGCCCCATAGTAGAGGTAGTGCAATTGAGGATGAAAGTGTGGTGAAATATATGATGAAGATGAAAGAATGATGGGTAAGAGGGAATGGATGGTAGAGAAAGTAAGATTTGTATTGTTCGAAGTAGGCATGGTTATTTTTTGATTAAGATAAAATATATATAAAGGGAAGGTGAATTTAGGATGGCTAGGGATATGAGGTGGAGGATATGGATAGGATAATCAATATCAAAGGTGGGGAAGGAGGATAGACCTAGATAGGATTGATGGGGGATGAGGGATAGTGGAGGACATGGATAGGATGTGCTAGGTATGATAGCTTGAATAAATCTTGCCCCCAAGCGTAGAGTGAAAGAGGATATGGTATTACACATGATAACACTTTACCAAATTTTCATCATGCTACTTGCCTAAGGCACTACAAGAAGTGGTTTTTACCATTGGATGAATGATTTCTCTTTACCTTTTTATTTTTGTTTTCAATTTATTTTTGGAATAATATAGATGGAGCATGAGGATAAGGACATGGGTAAGTGGATTTGGAAGATAATGGATGTGTGAAATGGGGATTGATGAATGATTTGAAATTCTAGTTCCATGGATGGTATCCCTTGAAAATGTGCCATAATGGACCGAGATAATTTGGAGGCTTGCTCATAGACATTGGTAGAATCAAAACTCAAAATCAATGTAATTTATGCCTTGCAAATAAAAATCAAAAGAAAAGTGAAATTACTTATGTGAGTGTTTTTTATTCAATAAAATCATAGTTGCATTTAAAAAAAAACTTGTGAGCTTATAGTAAATATTTTTAATAATAAAATATTGTTTTAATGGTAAGGGGGACAAAATGGATGGAGGGATGGAGGGGGATAAGGATTTGTACAAAATATTGGATAAAAGGGATAGAATAATGAAAAATGGATGTTGGATAATGGATGAGGTATTGGAAGATTTGTGGATAAGTGGATGGGGATGTTGGGAAGATCAACATTGGCACAAACCTTCAGGGGTGGTGGTGTTGCAAAAGAGGTGGATTTTGAATTTTGAAATTTAGATGGAGTGGGGATAGATCTTGAGATATAGGGACCCAAAATGGATGGAGGATATGAAGGAGGACTTAGGATAGTGGATTTTAAGACACGAGGGCCCAAAATGGAGTTGAAAAGTGGGAGATTTTTAGATGGAGGATTACAAGATTTAATTATGAAGGAAGCTTTTGGATTAGCAAGTTTGAATGCCAATTTAGGAAGATTTTAGATTAGCAAGTTTGAATGCCAATTTTGATTGCAGTTTGAGATACATCGCTTCTATATTTGCTTAGGAATCCATCATTTTTTTGATATTTTTTTCTTGGGCCTTTATGGCCTTTTAGACTTAGTTTTCTTTTGGATCATATTTTTCTTTGTTTTAGCATGTCTTTTTTAGGAGAAATGTTGATACATGGATTATTGTTAATTTTTGTTTCTATCTATTTTATATTTAGCATCCAAAGTACTTTCGGTAGTGATGGTATGGGTGCATTTGGATGGATGATTTGGAGATTTTATGGATGGGGTGATGGAGGGAGAATGTTGGAAAGAATTCAATAGTGTGTGCCATTGTTGATCTTGAATAGGAATTTGAGGTGATGGTGTGGTGGGCTTTGAGATAAAGTTGATAGAGTTGGTGGATGGAGGTATGTAAGAATATGAGATGGATAGAATAGATGAAGTATTTTCTTTTGGGACATAAGGACCCAAAATGGATATGGATAAGGAAGGTATGTGATTTGGGACATAAGGTACCAAAATGGATTTGAAAGATGGGGGATGAGGAGATTTAGATTTATGTGAGGGGATGTGTGATGTGGGATGGGTGGAAGGAGTGCCAACATCTTGAGTATGATATTGGTAGAAAATACCATGCAAACATGGATTTTCTTTAGCTTGAAGGGGTTCCAGTATGCCTTCTTCATGGAGACCTAACCCTTTACCTTGATAGTACATGTTTTGACAAATAATTAAATTTCAATGAGATACTTGTCATTTTAAATCAAGATGCAAGTCCATTTTGAGGACGATATGAGGTGGAAAGAAAGATAGGCTCATGGCGAAAAATAGATTGAATGAAAGTGGAGGAACCCAATTGATAGGTATGATGTTTTGATCTTGAGGTGGAGAGGAATCATGAGGAGTGTTGGATAGATTCTTCATCTTGGGTAGATAGAGGGATAGGAGATTCACAAGGTGTGCTGGATTGAGGTTTGTCTTGATTTGGAATTGATGGAGGTGGATTAATGTCATGGGAAGATTGCACCAATTTTTTTGGAGGTGGGGATTTAGCATCCTTTCTAATAGTCATTAGATCTCATTAGATAAATTCATAAACAAAGGACTTATAGGAAGAGGATGATGTGGATTTATAGGATGTAGATGGAGGGGTTTTTGATTTAGGTGGATTGGGATTATATGAAGGTTTATTATTATGGATTGGAGGGTTAGGATTACATGGATAATTAAGATTATAATGTGGAGAGATTAAGATTATGGCTTTAAGGACTAAGATTAGGTATTACGACTTTTCACGGTAGTGTTTTGATTTTTTTTTTTGAATTAAATGTACAATAATTTTTGTAATTGAAATCCACACAATTAGTCACTCAGTAGTCCTTGATAGTACTTTTCTTTAGGAAACGACCATTTTGATTAGAATTGTCTAACTAGTTATTATTGATTGTACCTATCAACAAATCAAAAGCTAGAATTATTTTTACAAAACAAAACTTTTATAAAAATGAGTTGGAAAACAAAAATAAACCAAATGCTCTATTTTTATACAAAGCCTTGTCAAATTAATGAGTGGATACTTTATCTAGTATAATTAATAACTATTTTTGATGACCGTAATAAATTTTCATATATTTAAAACAAAATTACATTAAAAAAAAACAAAAAAACTCTTAAATGAATAAATACAAAATAAGTCCCAAATAATTCTAACATAAAGTTAAATAATTACAGTTCTTTTGATAGTCTCTAGTCATATACAAATGGTGAGCCAAATCTTGTTTATGCTGACATCGATGGAATTACATATTTTTGTTGGAGCTCGTTCTCTATGTCAACATAACTGATTACAAAGTATAAGTAATATCTTTTATATAATATACTATATTATGAGCTTAAAGCCTTTTGTCCTCCACCCCAAAAAACAAAATTTTTAAATACATAAAATAATTACTAACCAAACAAAAAAATAATTAGATACATTTGGTTTTACATAATAACTCCTATGAAAAATTCTTCAATTATTTTTAGATAAACATAATTAAAATATTTATATGAATTAAATTAATATAATATAATTACAACAATGAAAAATCAATTTTAATACACCATTAAAAATAAAATAGATGCTGTTACAAACTATATACTTATTGCAATATTTCAAAACCAAGTAGTATTCCACTACATTTTCCACTTTTTTGATGGTGTAACATGCCTTATAAATTTATTTTTTTAGTGGCCTATCGTGTATCCATCATGAACTCTATACTATGGGGACGATTTTTTAGGCTGCCTATGCATATTATTATTATTGTGTTTGTAGAAATATCTTAGTAGGAGTATGGCAAACAATCAAATCAGCTTATCACGATTTGTGGTGGGTTCCCTAGATTTGACTCAACCTGCATTTTGTCTCGGACCTCATGCTTAAATGAAAGTGACTATTCTTTAAATCATGTAATTCTATGTTAGGTTAGTCAAATGAAAAGAATGGTCACATGGTGATGTTTTCTTTTTTAAGAACAAGATCATTTTGTATACATCATTGTTTGTACAAATTACCACAATGGTTTGCCTCCCCCCATTGAGAATGACATAAAAAAGAATGTGGTAGTTGTGGGTTACATTGAGAGAAAATGTGAGATATATAAAGGTAGATGGTGTCATCTGTGGGGCCGATAGAATGTATTGGTCTTGTAGTATATTTATAAATGTTGGACTTATGAATATATTATGTGACCGGTGCATTCTATTGACCCCATAGCTAGAATCAAGATAGAGTGGCTTAAATATATGTGATGGAGGGTTTCAGATCATTTATGATTTTGTTTTTCTATTAGAAAATATTTCCTTGGTTAAGAACAAAGGATTGAAGGGTATTCATTCTATCATAATAATTTGGGGTACAATCTTGTCCTCATCTCTTATGAGGTTTGAACCTTGGTGAATGGTGTAATCAAAGAACACAACATCACATGAGCACTAATTGTCTTGAACCATTTACGCTACAAATAAGGGACAAATATAATTGGGTTTTTTCTAATGTCTAATACAAAAAAAAGAGTATATAGAATCAATTAAGAACATGAAAAACAAGGTATGTATAGATACTAAAACTATTAAAGGGGTTTTTGTAGTCATTTTTAGAGCTTCAAGTTGTTGGCAACTCTCAAAGCAATCCTTTACAAAAGTTTATAGAAGATGTTGTTGGAAAATGTATTCCAACCAATATTGACAACTAATAACAATAGTTTTGTTCGTAGATAGACATAATTTATTAACAAATTTGATGCAACTTTAAAATCTATGCCCAATTTTAAACGCCAAAGAATATATAGGCTTGTGAGTAAATTTTGCAAGCTTTTGTGGTCTTACATTAGATTAGGTTTCTTTTATGATGTATCTAAAAGTCTTTGAGCATGGTTCTCTTGGGTCCAATATTACCCAAGTGATCATTAAACTTATTCCCAAAGGTGAAAATCTTGATATAATTTTAGGATAATAAATTACACTCCTTAATACTATACATAAGATCATAGCTAAACCTATAGAAAGATCCATTAACTCCACCACTTGAGAGATTGTTTGACTAGAACAAACTAGTTTCATATAAAGAAGATTCATTCTAGATAATCTTGTTTTCACTTAGAAGTCAATAGAATGAGCACAACAATATTCACAAAATTCTCTTCTAGTCAAAGAATATTTAGATAGCCTCCAATAAAAGTAGAGAACAAGTCATTTGTAAAATGCTTAGATGGCTAAGATTTGGTACATTTTATTGACCCCATAGCCAGAACCAAGATAGAGTGGCTTAAATATTTGTGATGGAGGGTTTTAGATCATTTATGATTTTTGTTTCACTATTAGAAAAAAATTATTTGGTTAAGAACAAAGGATTGAAGGGTATTCATTCTATCAAAATAATTTGGCGTACAATCTCATCCTCATCTCTTATGAGGTTTGAACCTTGGTGAATGGTGTAGTCAAAGAACACAACATCACACGAGCACTGATTGTCTTGAACCATTTACACTACAAATAAGGGACAAATATAATTGGGTTTTTTCTAATGTCTAAGACAAAAAAAGAGAGTATATAGAACCAATTAAGAATATGAATAAACAAGGTATGTATAGATATGAAAAGTATTAAAGGGGTTTTTGTAGTCATTTTTAGAGCTTCAAGTTGTTGGCAACTCTCAAAGCAATCCTTTACAAAAGTTTATAGAAGATGTTGTTGGAAAATGTATTCCAACCAATATTGACAACTAATAACAATAGTTTTGTTCATAGATAGACATAATTTATTAACAAATTTGATGCAACTTTAAAGTCTATGCCCAATTTTAAACGCCAAAGAATATATAGGCTTGTGACTAATTGCAAGCTTTTGCGGTCTTACATTAGATTAGGTTTCTTTTCTGATGTATCTAAAAGTCTTTGAGCATGGTTCTCTTGGGTCCAATATTACCCAAGTGATCATTAAACTTATTCCCAAAGGTGAAAATCTTGATATAATTATAGGATAATAAATTACACTCCTTAATACTATACATAAGATCATAGCTAAAGCTATAGAAATATGCATTAACTCCACCACTTGAGAGATTGTTTGACTAGAACAAACTAGTTTCATATAAAGAATATTCATTCTAGATAATCTTGTTTTCACTTAGAAGTCAATAGAATGAGCACAACAATATTCACTAAATTCTCTTCTAGTCAAACAATATTTAGATAGCCTCCAATAAAAGTAGAGAACAAGTTATTTGTAAAATACTTAGATGGCTAAGATTTGGTACATGATTTATCTCATGCACGTTCAACTCCTCTTCAAGGATGTCCATGTTTAAATATCCATTTATGGCTATTTGTTGTCTAATGTATTTCCTCTTCCACTATTAATTGAAGATAATGATGAATGCTATCTTCTTACCTTTGCATGCTCACAACTAATGCCCATGGTTATCTCCCACAACATGCACATTAGTAGAACTTGGTTAGAGGCATTTCACTACCTATGAACATTGTAGCTTTCAACTTCCATTTTGCAAATGATTTCATGTTGTTCTTGTAAAAATCAACAGAAGAAGGCTTAGATGTTTATTGTGTTTCTTTTGGGTTCTAAGTTATTCATGATTAAAACATTATACCTAATATGTAAGGAAATGAGATTCTAGGCCTATCAATGCAAACCAAGATCTCAAATTCTCTTGCATAAAATTGGAGCACAAATAGGGTCAACTACAATCCTGATAAGAGAGCTGAGAACTAGGGATTTTGTTCCTTTTCTGCAATGGAATTGATATTGTAAAGTGTGTGTATAATATCTAGGGTTAATGATATACAATGGATTGATTCCAACAATAGATAGAAGATACAAAAAGAATAACAAACACAATAAGAAAGATATGGAATTGAGATATACAAAGGAACCTGGATCTCAAATATGGAGTGAAAAGTGTTAGACATGGTGTTGGATGCCCTAGTTTGAAGGTTGTCAAAACTAAAGAAGGTGAAAAGGAATGCAATCATGAGGTTCTAAAACAATTTCTCCCATAAATCCATACTAGAACAATAGGATAGGGGCATCTAGTGAATTATTCTAGGATTTTTGTCTTGCTTAAATTCTATCGCAACCTGTAACTATCTACTCTACGCTCCAATAACACTTTCACTATTGGATTTCAATTTGCACACATGAAAAATGGGGGAAAAGGGTTGTGTTGTATAGGGTCTTTCCTAAGTCAAACCTTGTGTTGGTTTGGAGATTGTATAGGGTCTTTCCTAAGTCAAACCTTGTGTTGGTTTTCCCACCTCCAAAACACCTATGATGATGAAAACAAGTAGGTCTCCTCAACCAGATAGAGGCTAAACCAATGATGAATGCTAAAATGAAATGATATTATCTCAAGTATGAAAATATTGACATGGAATCTCACAAAAATCTTGACATGATAGAGTGAAGTCCTGCAACATGTTAATAGATGTTTTCATCATGAAGAAACACAATTTATTTGATCATGATTGTTGTAACAAAGTTTCATGCTTGAATTCCTTGCTCCTTGAATACAAATCTATGCTTTATTTTATTGCTAAGATGTTAATATGATTTCTTGTAAGACTCAACGTTTGAAATGAGAGAGAGAGAGAGTTGTATTTATATGCACAAATTACAACTTTTTGAAAGTAATTTTCGGGGAAGACCAATAATAGAGGGTGAATTCCTACTATTTGCAAAGTTGACTTTTATTCTTAAAAAGTTGAGCTCAAATTACCTAGACAAGGGTGTCCAATTCCTTAGTCTTAGAAAAAAGATCTATGAAAAAGGTTGTGAATAGGGGAATGTGCTGGCAATATGTGCAACATGGTGTTTTCATTGATGTAAACTCAATATGTGTTGTCGTTGATGTCAACTTTGGTCATTGGTGAAGTTGAGGAGGCTTGTGTGTGAGAGAGCTGATTTGACATTTGGAAGAGATGGTTTGATATGTGATCAATATTGGTTGAAGATAGTATGAAAGTTCATTCGATATATCCATGGTAGAATATCAATGTGGATGATTGGTAAGTATATGGTAACACACTGTTACCTATTCTTTATCCTTTGGTTGTGGGTTACAGTTGTAGTAGTTGGTGGTTACATGTTCAAGGAGGTAATTGGTTGACATTTTTGATTGGATTCATACCTATGTTGTTATCAAAATTTTCCTAAGCATTGAACGGTGCATCTTTTTCAAGTTTCTCAATTGGTATTGTGGTCTACATTCTACCACATTTTATGATTTTATTTTGCAGTTCTAGAGTTAATTTGAGTAGTGTGTAAGGTGTCTGATTTCTAGATTTCATATCATATACACTTGTGCAACAAAGGTTATAAGTGTTCTCTCTCTAGATTACAATTTGATAGTGTAGCATGTCTTAGTTGACTCGCCAAAATGCTTTGCATTCCTTTTGATACATAGTTATTATTGTATGGGCTTGGGAATATGTTCAAATATGTTTAAGGATTCCCTCTTGTGAGAATCATACAATTTGGTGCTTCATAGTGAAACATTCATTATGTTGAAGTGCTCTAGTCTATGTTGTTTGCCTTGTTTATGTTAGTTTAGTGGGTTTATTATTATGCACTAGCACTTAATGATTGAAGTCTTCAGGAGATTATTGTAGAGAGGTTGTAGATGGTTTGAATCGATTTTTTCTTGGTTCACATGATGATTTTGGCTTCTTCCCAGTGGTGTAAAGGCAAATAGCTAACAATTTTGATAGTGGTGTTGACATTTGGTCCGATAGGTTGAGTTCCTTCAATTGTGGTTGATCCTAACCTATTTTAACTATGTTGAAGGATGAGATGAGATGTGTTAGAGGTTCAACTATGTCTTGGGCTGATCTACAACATATTTTTGTTTGTGTTATTTGTGCTAGAAGTTGACCTATATTTGCTCACATGTTTTAGTTGATGGGTCCTATTGGTGCCAACCTAATTGATGTGATAAACCATTTTGAAGGATATATAAAAATAACCAGAGCATCTCGTGAAGTGATTTGATAAGTTGGATAATTTGGTGATGTATAAGTTGAGAATTTAGTGTGTGAAATCTATATGATAGAGTAATTGGGCTACGAAAGAGGACTGCAACATCAACATATGTCAGATGCTTCTTCTACAGTAGTTCATGTTATGTTTTAAATTTTAATTTTCATGTATCTTGCTACCAGACATTGAGTCTCTTCAGTAGGTCCATGTTTCAATCTTGTTTTGCAAGTCCTTTATGGGAGCAGTGAGCTTCCTTGGTAGTAATCCCTAAAAAAAATGTAACATTTCTTTCATATAGTGTGAGTTATCTCTCACCATGGTTTTTCTCTCCTTGGGTTTTCCACGTATATATTGGTGTTCTTATGTGGCACATGTCTTTTCTTCTATTCTTTCGTTATGAAAATTTAACTTAATTCTTAAATGGTTAATGAATGTATTATTTTTATTTTATGTTTATTCATTCCCCCTTATCATTTGAGTGTGTTCAATAGAATGAACCAAGTTTATGGAAACGATCCAGAAACTGAGCATAACTAGGCATAAATTAACCACATCTACCAAAATGGGTCCAAAACTGGTGTAAAATTGTAGAGGTATACAATGTATAACATTACATTTATCCCCCACATTAGGAAGAGTATGAACTTATGCTCATACTTGTGACAAAGTATAGATAGGCCAGAGATTATTTCATTGAAACTGAAGAAATATGATGATTGCAATCTTGACAAGGTGGTAGCTCCCAAGATTTAGGATCTTATCAATCTAAAATATCAAGATGAAAGGAAAGCAAAAAGTGAACAAATATGTTCAACAGTGGAAACAAACATGGAGCATATACAATAAAAAGTATGACATCTATGACTAGTAATACTTACATATTCTTACTATGAGCCACATCCATAAAGAGAAGGAATGACCTCTAGGACTAGTAAGATCCTTGGGTACTTACTATGGTTCATTTCATAAGAACACGATGCATGGCCTCGAGGACTAGAAAGAACCTCAAATACCTACTACAAGCCATGTCCACAAGGGATCTATTATGCTTTGCATACTCACCCCCTCCTTTTTTGTGCCTATAAATGTGGGCCTCCTTTTTATTTTGTTCCTTCTTCTATTTTTGTTTCCCCTTTGTGTTTCTTGTCTTGTTACTTCAGAGTTTCAAAGTCCTAAAACCCCGGAGTGTGCTTTTGTCTTTCCTTTTCTAGGCACTCTGGAACCCCGAGATCCCAGAGTGCTTTTGTTCGCCTTGTTTCTTGTTATTTTGGGCTTCAATTTTTGGGTTCCCGAAACCCCTAAGTGCTTTTGTTTTCTTCTTTTTTGAGCTTTGGGATTCTAGAATTCCAAAATTCCAAAGTTCTCATTTTGTTTGTGCAATTGTGGACCTCGGAGTCCCGAAATCCTAGAACTCCAAAGTCCTTTGTGTTGTTTTTTTTTCTTTGGTTGGTGGCTTAAGATTCTTGAGTTCCTGATATACTAAGCCCCCTTTGTTGGTTCTCTTTTTTATTTACCTTTTTGTCATCTCTTCGAAGTTTCAGAACTCCGGAGTCCTGAAGTCAGTTTCTTTCTGACTTCAGAACTCCAAGATCCTGAAACCTTGAGGCATGTCATGTCTCGATTTGCACGATCGTCGAGGGTATAAATATCCTTCCTGGGCTTATTTTTCTCATTTGCGTGTCCAATCATCCCAAAGCCTTATTCTTTCGATGATTTGGCGAGTTCGTGTGGTGCACTTTGTCTCCCCCCTCCTCCTTGTCCAGGTAGGTTTTCTCTTCCTACCTTGTATTTTTGCATGGTTTTTCCTTTTTCCTCCTTGTTTTGGTTTTAGTTTCTTTTTTTTCATTCTTAGATTAGGGTTTTTTTGTTTTCCAATAAGTCGATTTTCAGCAGTTAGGGTCCCCTTCTTCGATTTCGTGCCATGTCGGGATCTCAGGTTTTCGAGATCCTACCCTCTTTATCTTGATTTTGGTTGTTTTCCTCTGAAACCCCGAGTTCTCGAGATTTCGGAGAGCTGTCTTGCCTTATCTTTGTTATCCTTCAGAACCCCGGGTCCTCAAGATCCCGAGGAAGTCATCCTTGGTTGAATCCTTAACACATTCACTCTAGAACCCTAGGTTCCCAGGATTTCAAAGTACCTTTTCGGTTTTCCCCTGTTTCACTTTAGAACCCCAGGTTCCCAGGATCCCAAAGTTCCAAAGAGCTATCCCATTCAAGTCTTCGGGACCCTGAGTTCCTAGGATTCTGAAGCCTAACTTTAATGGACTATGACCTCCTCTTTTGCATTTTGGTTTCTTGGGATCCCAAATTTGTGAGTTTCTGGTACTTCTCACTTCAGAACCCCGGGATCTCGAAGTAAGTTTTATTTGAATTTTTCGTGACTCCGGAACCTTGGGATCTTGAGATCCTAAAGTCACTGAGATTTGTAGAGTTTCTTTTAACTCTGGAACCCTAGAACCCTAGGGTCCCAAAATCATACTGCAGGTTTGTTAAGAGGTTTTTTTTAAACCCAGAACCCCAGGATTCTAGAGTTCACTGCTTTTAAAGAAGATGTCTAAGGCACTAATTATACACTTTATTGTGCAATTTAAAGAGCTCTCGTGGAAGAAGCAACAACCCCAAGGAAGAGGACTAGGAACAAGATTAAGCTTGAAAAGAACCTTGTCACCATGAAGTATTAGTACCAAGGCCAAACACTGGTCTTAAAGTTTGAAAATGAGGTACAATGGGTTACCAATATAGAGATAGGGCACATTGAACTGGAGGTGATAAAAAAGGAAGTATCTATTTGGGATCCTAGTCATGCATACAAGAGAATCAAGTGGTCAGGACTTGTTGAAGCTACAATCTTTCCCCAAGAGGTCCAGACCCTAGAACTAATATTGGCAATCACTCAACACTACGACCAAAATACTAGGAAATGTGTGGACACCAAAGGAAACGTAGTGGTAGATTTATCATTTGACATGCTCACCATGACCTTCGGTATTCCATAGTATGATAAAGTTTTGCAGACAACTGAAGAGGAACCCATTCAAATTTTCAATAAGAATGTAATGAATAACAAACATCATATAAATGAAGTATGGCTCAATGAACCAAGGAAATCAAGTTTGAAAGAAAGAGATAACATCCTAAGGGTAGACTTTAAGGATGCACCATGTGACCTAATCATCATGCTCAATAGAGCTTTCGATAAGGAGGATTTTAAGAACTACCACTTATGGATGTTTCGTTACATCTGCATCATTATGAAATGGAAAGAATACTTTGATTGGACACATATTATATCAGACAATATTCATGAGTAGATGTGCAACGTGATTCAGACCAAGAAATTATTTGTGACCTCTTATGTGATTTGGTTAGTGGCTAGGAGTGGAATTTATCTAGGATTAAATACTAATGGTAGATTAGGGAAAGGGCCAAAAGAACAAAAAGTATGGGAATATTACACTCAGTTGCCCGTTTAGCAGGTTAAGAACCACTTCAAGAGAATCAATGATGCCTTCATATATGCAATTATATGCATACTAATAGGTGATGTAGGATACCGTTTATCCCCTGAAGTAATGAAACCAATCCAAGAATGGGGAACTTGGTTCATCCAAAACCAACGGTCTACTTACATCCACTTGACTGGATTCACATGAACCCCTTTCCTTCTCCCTCGTTATTGCAATAACAAACTCATTCTTCTTGAGTGTTCAAGGAAAATTGTAGGGGTCCAATCCCTCATGACTCTAATGCACAAGATGGGAGTACCATCCCAATTGTCCTTGATCACTATAAGTGCCACAATTTGCAGACTACAAAAATAACTATTCACGAGTTACAAGATCTGTGCCTCAAGGAGTTTGACTATTCTTGGCCATGATATGATCCACTTGACAAGCTCAAAGGAATGATGTTGATCACATATGAGGGGCATATATTTGCATTGGAGGACTTTTGGGAGGGTCTACAAGATAGTTTTGAAGCTAGGAAAAAGGGATTTTGTAGGCTAACAACATTTCAAGTGAAAGAGTTTGAAGTGGAGACAAACATAAATAAGGATTTCAGAGATGACAGGGAATTCCTAGACCCAACTTATGATGAAATGAAGGTAGATCAAAGACCCCTCTCTTTGATAAGATGTTTAGAAAAGAAGAATTTGGATATCGACAATGTCTTCAAAAAGGTGATTGAAAGAACCAATGGCTAAGCCTTAGGCTCAAAACCAATATCTCCAAAGAAAAGAAGAAAGGTAAAGCCAGTGGTAAACCCAATCAAAATCTACTAAGGAGTATGTGAGGAGGACAAGATTTGAGTCAAGGAAAAATACTTATGTGGATCAAGAAGCTCCTATGCCTCTTAGTGAGAAAGAAGAGTTGAAGAAATAATTATATGCAAAGATGAAGGAGTCTCAACTCTTGAAGACGATAGTCAAGATTGGGATAACCACTAGATTACTTGCTATGCCCTAAGCATCTTAGAATAGGCTGATGAATATGAAGCAGAAGTATGAATATTTGAGAATGCTTGAAGATGAAGGTGTTGAGAACTATATTCATAGAGTGACTGAACTTGTTGATGGTATTAGAATTGTTATTGGATATTTGGATGAATGTGATTTTGTTCAAAAGATCTTGTTGACCCTACCAAAATCCTACAAAGCAACAAGGTCTGCAATACAAGAAAGAAATGATTTAAGCAAGTATACTATTGATCAGCTTACCGGTACCTTAGCAACCTTTGAAATTTTAGAAATGGAGGAAGAGAAAAGAGAAAAGAGAAAAGAGAAAAGAGAAGAGAAAGAAGAAGTATTTAATGTTTTAAGACATGATGATCCAGAATGCAGTGGAGACTTGGATCTGTTACTACTTATTAAGTTGTGATTAGTTTTATATCCAAAGTCATTCTATATACTCTAGTCGGTTACTACTATCGAAACATTTAGTCGGTAAGCACAGAGCAATCGGTTATAGAAGAAAGTAGTCATAGAGCCCAGTATACACCGAGCTATCTACCGAGTAACACTGTATGTCTACCAAGCAGCAATAATGATACACTGAGTTGATATACACCGAGTGAAATGTGTTACCAGATTCATTGAACCTAGACACACATGTGCAAATGTGTTACAAGATCAAGGAACAAAGAACTGTTATCACATTGGAAATTGCACTTAAAGATTGTGTATGATTTTGAGGTCATCTATCCAATGAAATATTTTGTATGGTTATTCATTCGATAAATCATGTTTGTAAGATCGAAGCAATGAACCAGATCACTGACATAAGAGATCTATTTATACAGCATGAATTGAGGATCAAATGGGCATGTGTGTATGAGTGTGAAGACAGACATATGTGAAAAGAAAAATAATGGGAAAGCACTGAGTGTTATGATTGTTATAGAGACACAAAGGTCACCAAGAAGGATTTCAGAGAACAGTCAAGGAACAAAGTAAACAAAAGGGTTTACCGAGTTATTCTATGGGTTACTGAGGTATGCTATAAGCAAGGTAATCTCATTATGAGCACATAGAATCTTCTATAACATTCCAGATGTGAAGTTGCAGATATTTGTAAAGATTTTATTGTAATATTTTGAGTTATAAGAGAAACCTTTAACAGGGTAAAAGACTCTAATCGAGTCTATAAATTGTAAAGCCTTTAACCAGGTGCATCATTTAGTTTAAGTGTTGTAAAATCCTTTAGCAAGGTAGATCTAACGATCTTGATACTCCTAACAGGGTAAGCTATCAGGAATAGCTAAACATGTAGCTCTAACTGAGCACTCTTTATTATTGCAGTAGTGAAGTTGTGGGTGCCATCCCCACTACAGTTTTTCTCTCTAACCAAGAGTTTTTGCGTAACCAGAATATATGTGTTATGGAGTGAATCATGTATGATTGTTATCTATTTGTTTTAGCTTTATGTTATGTTACAATAGTTTTTGGTTTATGCATAACAGTAAAGATATTGTTCAAGAAAAGATTTGAAGTACTGATTCACCCCTCCCCTCTCAGTACATTAGCTTTCCATATTGGGCCTAACAGGATCAACTTGAAGAAAAAATTGTGAGAATATTGTAGCAAGGCATTGGAAAATACAAAGGTAAGTTACCTCTGAAATATTTTCCTTATGGTAGAATTGGACATTATGCTTCTCACTACACTTACAGGGAAGATTATAAGAGACCATATGATGATGAGAAGAGAAATAAAACTAGGAAGCGTAACTTTAACAAAATAGAGAAGGACTTATGTTCTATAGAGGAACATACATCTAAAGATGAAATTGATGATGACTCAAATGAAGAATCCTTTTTTTTAGTAATTGAAGAAAAGAAGAATGTATCAGAGAAACTGGAAGAGGAGAAGATAGTCAAGAATACGATGCATGCTAAGAAAGAACCAAATACATGGATTATTGACTCCAGATGTTCAAACCATATGACTGGTGATAAAGATATGATTATTAATATCAAGAGATATGATGATGGATCGGTGCATTTTTCTAGAGAAGATGGTGTAACTATTCAAGGTATTAGAAGTGTTTCTATTGATGGTAAGCATAAAATTGATTATTTTTATTATGTTGAAAAATTAAGACATAGCTGGTTAAATTTTAGTCAGATGTGTAAAAAAGGTTATGAAGTATTTTTCAGTAGCACTAGATGTGTGATAAAAAAAGAGAAGACTAGTAAAAGAGTTGCAGAAGGAATTAGAATAGGTGGAAATGTATACTACATCAAAGATAAAAAGGAAATAAAATGTTTTCTAGCATAGAAGGTGGAGATTGTTCCAACAATTTCAGAGAAGACAAGTGACCCAAAAGAGAACAAGGAGAATGAACCAAATAATTATGATGATGAAGAAGAAGAGGAAGACTCAACAAAAGTTCTTGCTATGTTGAAAAACATCATTTAGAAAATCAAATAATTGGAGACAAGACAAAAGGTGTTCAGACAAGAAGGAAGATTGCAGAAGCTCAAGAACAAGTCAATTACTATTTTCTATCAATGACTAAGTCAAAGACTTATGACGAAGCAAGTAAAGATGAGAGTTGGGTAAAAGAAATGGAAGAAGAACTAAATCAGATATAGAAGAACAAGACTTGGGAGTTAGTACCTAGACCGGTGGACAAGAATGTGATAGGAACTAAATTGGTATTCAGGAACAAGCTAAATGAGAAAGGTCAGGTTACGAGGAATAAAGAAAGAATGGTATGTAAAGGATATTCTCAAGTGGAAGGCATAGACTTTGAAGAATTTTTTTTTTCTGGTAGCAAGGATGGAAGTTATACGTATGTTTCTTGCATTTTTTGTCTACAAGAACTTTGGAGTTTATCAGATGGATGTCAAGTTTGCATTTTTGAATGAAGATCTAGAAGAAGAGGTATACATTGACAAACTGGATGGGTTAGAATGACAGAAGATCTATATATGGTGTGCAATTTAAAGAAATCATTGTATGGACTCAAACAGGCCCCCAAGCCCTAGTATGCAAGATTATACAGGTATTTGCCATGACAAAATTTTAGGAAAGGTACAACAAACAATAATCTTTACTTCAAGATTGATGAAGACAAGTTATTGAATGTTATAGTTTATGTGTTGATGATATTATATTTAGAGGAAATTATAGCTTATGTAAAGAGTTTGCTACAGAGTTGCATACAGACTTTGAAATGTCAATGATTGATGAGTTATCTTTTTTT
Organism: Cryptomeria japonica; assembly: GCF_030272615.1. Lineage (NCBI taxonomy): Eukaryota > Viridiplantae > Streptophyta > Pinopsida > Cupressales > Cupressaceae > Cryptomeria > Cryptomeria japonica. The sequence goes on along the minus strand of NC_081405.1, from coordinate 41,012,026 downwards.
CTTGGGTTACAAGTTAATCAATCTGAAGATGTAATTTTTATCTCACAAAGCAAGTATGTGATAGAGATGTTGAAGAAATTTGGTTTTGATTATTGTAAACCAGTTACAACTCCTTTAACCATTAAATACAAGCTGAGCAAAGATGATGAGTCTGTAAGGAAGTTAAGTAGTGGAACAACTTCCTACACCAACCTTGAGAGGAGGGTAATGCAAAAATTTTCAGATTGTTACAACGGTTATAGAAACTTAAAAGAACTAAACATAATATCATGCATACCACAACACAACAACACAATGATTTACATGGCGAAAACACTTTCGGGAGAAAAACCCCACACTCCAAAAGTAACTGAATATATTATTTAGCAATCAATAACATATTAGAATATACTTGCAAAGCAAGCTCTTCACAGAAGTGTTGGCAATATTGCATTATAACAGACAATGAAAGATTGTTGGCATTTCACAAGGATATTGAGAAGGTTGTTGATGATTATGGATATAACTGATTAAAGATGTTTACTGTCTTGATATTATTATTTTGTCATTCATGTTAAGAAATTGATTTTCTAATTCAATATGATGTTGCCATATCTTGAGAAGTATGATTTAAAGAGTATAAAGATATCGGTAAAAGACACAGGAAAGAATAGGGTGAATAAGGTATTCAATGGGCAACTACTACCAAGTCAGACAATGATGAGATCATGATGTTTAGATTGTTTTAACATCATACATATGTTGTAAATTGTAAAGGTTAATACTATACTATGTTACTCTAAGGAACCTAGTCGATAAACCCTAAGGTTATCGCTATTAGTTAATGAAGGCGGAATGTCTACCGAGTGAAGTTTAGTATTCACCGAGTTATAATCGAGTTGCTACCGAGTTGTAACTGAGCTATAACACAATGCATTAAATGTTTGCATGCATTATTTAATGAAGGAAGCTGATGAGCTGGAACTGATTAAATGATTGGTGAGCCGTGGATGAAGTTTGTTAATGAATCTAAGGCAATGGAAAGTCGGCATGAAGATCTATAGCGTAGATTGAACCACAATACCCTGGCACAAGTTCCAAGAAATGTATGCAAGTTCCAAGGTAGGGTAAAACATTTTTAGATCGAAAGATGCATTGAACCTGGACAAGATTGAAGATCTGATGGCTATGATTGATCATGGGAAATGTGATCAAGGAGATTAAGCGGTTACCTAATTGTTTATAAATAGGAAACTGTTGATAAACAATGTATGCAGGCAAGTGTATGCACATGGATGCTACATAGTGATTACCGAGCACAGAAGCTTGAAGACCTATTTGAATAATAGAGTATAGAAGCCTAGCAGATAGACAAGATTAGTTCTATGTCTAGATTATATTTAACAAATAGGAATCTGCTTTAGCATTTTAGATGTGAAGTTGCAGATAGAGTTTTATTACTGTTATTTTGTGAAAGTGACAGAAAATCTCTTAACCGAGTGGACTTAACAGTGTGTTTGAAATCCTTTAACAAGGTCACTTCTAACAAGGTGAAGATCCTAACAGATCTAAGGGAAATCCCTTAACTGGGTCACATCTAGCAATGTGTTTGTAATCTTTAGAAGGATTTGCTTTTAACCGAGCATACTCTAGAAGAGTATATTTCTTAGTGGGTCCGAAATCCCACAGTGGTTTTTCCCTATTTGGGTTTCCACGTTAAATCTGGTGTTATGAGGTTTATGATGTTTATATGCTTTTGAGTTTGCATGTTTGACAGTTTTGGTTATATTACTGATATATATGTTATCGAGGTTGAATCTGATGTTTTTATGGAAGATTAAGTTTGTATGATTCACCCCCCCCCTTCTCATCTTATTGGCTATTGGATCTGTACTTATATTAAGTATCAGAACTATCAAGAAGTACCATTAATTAGAGATTCAGAGGTAACTCAATAGCCATAAGAATCTTGCACACAACCTCTATCTCACGCACCTCATATATAGGAGATACAATATAAGAAACCGTTAAACGATATTACAAAACCATGAGCTAAAACCACCTAATAAAGTAGATCCAACCTTGTCTCTATTCTAGATGCCCTATGACATGTCAAAACACACATCATCACGTGTTCCTCCCTTTTACAACTCATTTATGTGTCCGATGCAATTTATATTTTCTATTTCAGGAGTTCAAACTTTCAGAGGCCATAACTTGTGAACTGGGTGTTTGATTGATGAACCATTTGATGCACCGAAAAGATCATGAAGTGCTTTATCACCTTGTAACCTGCTATGCCAGTTATGCCCACTTTTTAGGGCATTTCTTGTAAATAAGTTAAGTAGCGGAACAACTTCCTACACTAACCTTGAGAGGAGAGTAATGCAAAAAAAATTACAGATCATCACAACAGTTAGAGAAAAAATAAATAGACATAATAACATTCAAACCATAACATAGTGATCTATGTAGGGAAAACCCTTTCAGGAGAAAAACCCCACACTCCAAAAGTTGCCCAATATATTATTTAGCAATTAAAAACATATTACAATATACTTGCAGAGAAATCTCTTCGTAAGAGTACCAATAATCAGAGATTTAGAGGTAACTCAATAGCCATAAGACTCTTACACACAACCTCTATCTCATGCACCTCGTATATAGGAGATACAATACACGAAACTGCCAAATGGTATTACAAACCCATGGGCTAAAACCACCCAATAAGGTGTAGCTGACCTTATATCCCTTCTAGATGACCTATGATGTGTTAAAACACACTTCAACACATGTCCCTCCCTTTTACAACTCATTTATGTGTACAATGCATTTTTATATTTCCTATTTCAGGAGTACAAACTTCCAGGGGCCATAACTTGAGAACCGTGTGTCCTATTGACAAATCGTTTGAACCGTTGAAAAGCTCATGGAGTTCTCTATTGTCTTGTAAGCCGCTATGCTTATTATGCCCACTTTTCAAGGTGTTTCGGGGCATATAAAGTCCTCAAAATTAAATTTAAACCTTTCATTGCACCCCTCCAAAATGGAAAATTTAATATCTTCAAAACTAGTTGTGATCTTGTCACGTAACTTTACCGGAATGCTTATCTAGCCAACTAGAAGCTTCAGGGAGAATTTCACACCATTTCTTGCTCAAATAAAAACTTACTATAAATAGTAACCTCATATAAATGCAAGGTTGAGACACCATTTTTCCTAACATTTCAGGGGGTGTAAAGTCCTCAACATTAATGTTAAACCTTTCATCGCACCTTCTAAAAATATAAACTTTAATATCTTCAAAACTAGCTATGATATTGTGACGAAAATTTATCGGCATGCTTATATGGCCAACCAGAAGCTTTGAGGAGAACTTCTCACAATTTCATGCTCAAACAAAAAATTACTATGAATAGTAATCTCATGTAAATGCAAGGTTGAGATACCTTTTCCCAACATTCTCCCACTTGTTGAACACCTTGCAAGAGAAAAGGGAGTATCAACACAATAAATTAATTGCTAGTGGCCATGAGGCCCATACATTCCGAACACCATCTGAACTTCTTTGTGCTCACAGTCTTAGTTAAAGAATCTGCAACATTCATCAAATTTTCTACGTTAACCAGCTTCACCCTACCTTCTTCGACCATATCTCTGACAAAATGATACTAAACATCAATGTGCTTGGTCCGGGCATGAAATGTCGGGTTCTTAGCTAGGTAGATTGCACTCTAACTGTCACAATAAACTATCACTGCACCTTGTTTTATTTCAATATTTAAACTTGGTCTCTTAAGCTAAATGGCTTCTTTACAAGCATGAGTAGTTGCCATATACTTTGCTTCTATAGTGGAAAAATAAACCACAACATATCACTTACTCATCCAACTAATTGCACCACCAAATAAAGTAAACACATAAGCACTGGTGGACTTCTTCTATCAATATCACCTACCCAACCTGAATCCACATAACCACGAATATCAAGGGAAATCACGTCTCTGACCAAATTACCATGATAATAAAAAGAATACTCTGAGGTACCCTTCAAATATCTTAAGACTCTTTTGACTACATCCCAATGAACTCTACCAGGATTAGACATATATCTAGAAATGTTACTACTTATCAAGTTACCATTAGTTTTATGTTCAAAGTTATTCTATATACTCTAGCTGGTTATCTCTACCGAAATATTCAGTTGGTATGCACAGTCCAGTCGGTTATAGAAGAAAGTAGTTACATAGCCCAGTATGCACCGAGCTGTCTACCGAGTATCATTCCATGTCTATTGAGCAGCTAAGATGACACACTGAGTTGATATACACCGAGTGAAACGTGTTACCAAATTCATTGAACTTGGACATACATATGAAATGTGTTACAAGATCGAGGAACATCTAACAGTTATCACATTGGAAATTGCACTTAAAGATTGTGTATGATTTTGAGGTCATCTAACCAATGAAATATTTTGCATGGTTATTCATTTGATAAAACATGTTTATAAGATCGAAGCAATGAATGGATCACCGACATAAGAGATCTATTTAGACAACATGGATTAAGATTAGAAATACACATGTAGCATGACAGAAAGGAAGATATAGAAATATATGAAGCAAGACATGTGAAAGCACTAAGGGTTATGACTGTTACAGAGACACAGAGGTTACTGAGAAGGATTTCAGAGAACAGTCAAAGAACAGAGTAAACAGAAGGGTTTACCAAGTTACTATATGGGTTACCAAGGTATGCTATAAGCAAGGTAATCTTATTCTGAGCACATAGAATCTGCTATAACATTCTAGATGTAAAGTTGCAGATATTTGTAATGATTTTGTTGTAATGTTTTGAAGTTGTAAGAGAAACCTTTAGCAGGGTAAAAGACTCTAATCAAGTCTATAAATTGTAAAGCCTCTAACCAAGTGCAACATTTAGTTTAAGTGTTGTAAAATCCTTTAGCAAGGTAGATCTAATAGATCTTGATACTCCTAACAGGGTAAGCGATCAAAGATAGCTAAACATGTAGCTCTAATCAAGCAACCTTTATTATTGCAGTAGTGAAGTTGTGGGTCCCATCCCCACTGTAGTTTTTCTCTCTAACCAAGAGTTTATGCGTAACCAAAATATATGTTTTATGGAGTGAATCATGTATGATTGTTATCTATTTGTTTTAGCTTTATATTATGTTACTGCACCATTCGGTTTATGCATAACAGTAAAGTTGTTGTTGAAGAAAAGTTTTGAAGTACTGATTCACCCCTCCCCTCTCAATACATTAGCTTTCCATATTGGGCCTAACAATTGGTATCAGAGCTTCAATCTTGGAAAAGGGTTTAACTACCTAAAGAGAAAGATCTTATCAATGGAAGGCTATAAATAATCTCGAAGGATTGTGTATTTGCAAGAAGAGCTGGATCATGTTAATCAAGTGATTGCAGACATGCAAAGGCAAATGCAAAAATCTCTGAAAGTGAGAAGAAGATTATCTGATGATTTGCAGGACTCTCAAGAGTTAGTGGAACAAATTGAGACATCATCTGAGAACTGTATATCTGAAGAAATTGAAGAAATGATTGGAGTATTGAAAGAAAAGAACAAAGCATTGGCTGATCAACTAAAAGCAATGAAAAGAGAACATGAACATTTCAGCACACAGATGACTGAAAATCTTGATGCATTGAGGATAGCCGAGGATAAAGTAAGAGATCTAGAAAGAGAGAAACAACAACTTGAAGTCTTAGTATCTGATAAGAATGATGAAATCACAAGGTTGACTGGAATTCAACAAAACTTGTCAGATCAACTAGGTTATGTACATCATGAAGCAAATCTAAAAGATGATGAAAATCAAGCATTAAGACTTGAAGTATCAAGGTTGACCAATGAACTTGAAACAAAGAAGAAATCCAAAGAAACACTGAAGAAGAGTTATGATGCATCAAAGATGTTGGATGAGAAACTAAATACAAGAAGACCCAACAAAGATGCAGGACTCGGTTACAAAGGAAAAGACTCTACCGAGAAGGGAATCCATACTACCGAGAGAGGAGAATCATCAAAGCAAGATGGAATCAAGAAGAACATCAAAAGAAAGAAGCCTATTTGCAACTACTGTGGAAATCAAGGTCACACTACCAACATGTGCCAAATCAGAAAAGGTAAGCAACTGAATGTCACTAAGTCCAATGGTTATTGTTACAATTGCAATAAATATGGTCACACATCTAATCAATGTAGGACAAAGCCTGTTAACAATTATCAGAAGGCAAAATTCAAAGGGTTTTGTAAAAACTGCAATAGATATGGACATAGTACCAAGAAGTGTTGGCTTAAGCAAAAGAACTATATGTGGTCTGCACACCGAGCAAATGCTAGAGGTTATCGAACTCACACAGATCCTTACCAATAGTATTCTGCAGTACCATGGGATTACAATACAAGGATATGGTGTGAATATTTTGGAAGATATGGACATATAAGTGCCAACTTCTTTATAAGGTTTGGGATGAACAACCGAAGATCATGGAGAAATCCTAGTATGGCATGTTTTCATTGTCACAAAGTTGGACACTTGGCTGGAGATTGCAGAGATCAACCTAGAAAAGACACTGAAGAAATAAAAGAGAAATTACAAATGATTTGGAAAAAGAAGGAAATTGTGTCAAATGAAGAAAGCACCTTACCTACCGAGTTAGGTGCACCTATTCCAAATTAATCGGTAAAGGTATGAAGGGACTACATTCTCTCAAGATTAAATCATAACAGTTCTTATTTTATTATGTACTTAATTCAAAATCTGCATAGTTAAGATGTAGTAGTAAGTTTAAAATTCTATCAAGTCTCTTGGAGCACTATACAGGAAACCTATCAAGTCGGTGAATACAGGAAACCTATCAAGTCGATAAATGAAGGAAATTTGGTTACTCAGTTAAAGCACAAAAGGAAAGAAGGTTTAGTGGAACCGAGTGCATTAAATGTTTTGACCTAACCTGCATAGAGCCCGATAAGGTATACTATGTTCTTAAAACATTTATGCAGCCATTTTACTTACCAAGTTTTCGAGAGAGCAGAGCAAAGTGAATCTAAGGCGATCAAACCTTCTACAAAGAAAAATTCAAGGTATTTACATCAATCTCAATGCATTGTTAAGCTGGATTACCGATCTTATCAAGTTATTATTATCTGCTAAGTGTGAAGCATCTGTCGTTTGAAAATCTTCAAACCCTAAGGATCTTTTGTTAGTTTTTATCTAAAATCTACAAATGGCACCTAAGATGCAAGATCCCATCGTTGTTAAGAATGTTGAAAAGCCCTCACTAAAATACTCTTTAACTCCCAAAGTTGCACTTGAACCAGATGACAAAACCGCATTTTCACTCTTCCCGGATAGAGTGTTATTAGTCGAGGATGTGAGATTCTTCACCAAATGTCATGTTGAAGAACTCGGTCATGTTGAAATCAAAGACACATATGATGAATTGTGCACCAATGGTAAATTGGATAGCAAGTTTGAGCATATTAAGATCAAGGGATTAACTGAAGCCCTAACCTATCCCTGTGTGTTCAAACCCTAGTGGGTCAAGTTTGTTCTGAGTAGAGTTCATGATGATTTCATGTGGCTAGAAGAGCAACCGTTTAAGATTACCAAGGGAATCATTCATCTGATTACCGGTTACCCCATTTATGATCATGCTCGAGCTCAAAAGATGATATCATAGAAGGAATTGATCAGTTTAACTAGAGTAGAATCAGATTGCAGAGGATTGAAACTGAATAATGTCACTGATGCAGAACTAAAATTTGCCATTAGAGTAATAGGTTACTATTTCTTCCAATCAGCAAGGGAAAATAGTGTAGCCTGTGTAGTAGTAGACCTAGCATACAAAATTGTGAAAAAGGGCATGAAAATTGATCTATGTGAGGTGTTGTTGAAAAACCCGTTTGAGAATCTGAACACCATCAAGAAGCTGAAGAAGAACAACTCGGCTAATACACTAAAGTTTGGATCACTACTTGTATGCATGTTTTTCTATTTTGAAAAATTCTTTCCATCAGTCGGTAAAGTTGTTTGGGAACTACACCGACCAATCACCCATCAGATCAATGACTTCATCAATAAGCTAGGAGATAATTTTAATGATATTATGGATGATTACTTCAGTAAGTTTCAAGGGAAAATGCATAACAGGTACTGGATTCCACCCAAGCTAGTGGAGAAATACAAAGATGACATATGTTTTGAAGTAGACACTGATTACTGTTATGTGAATGCTGTGGAACCAAGAACTCAATCTTTGTCACCTATGGGTTACAAGATTGATTTTGACATCACACAACAGCAAATTGATGCATTTCTTACATTGCCAAGACATGCTACCGAGCTGAGGTATGAAACCTATGAAGAAGTGAAGGAAAAAGTAAAGATGAGCATTGTAGTACCCAAAGCTACAAGAAAGGCAACAAAGATGATTAAGGCATTATCAGAGAAATTCAGAGAAGATTCTGCCTCCACACCTATCAAAGGCACTATAGCCATTACCAAAGAGGAATCTAAAGCCCAAGAGGCAGTTATAACACTGAGCACTGAATTGCCTAAGGGAAAAATGTTGAAAAGAAAGAAACAGGATTCATCAAAGGCCTCACCGACTCCTCCATCAAAGCAACCTAACACAAGAGCATCTGCAGCTTCACTGAGTAAGAAAACAAAGAGTGTTACTATTCCCAAGGTAACAAAAACCTATAAGAAATCTACTCGGAGACTCATTTTGGCAAAAGAGTTTAGTGACACCGAATCTGAGGATGCAAGCAAATTTCAGATTGTCAAGAGCAAGAAGGTAAATGTACATAGTGTTGAAAATTTCTGTGCTAATCTGAAAGAATATGGTGGATTTGGAGGATTCAGATATGTTAAGTATGAATCCAGAAATGAAGATGAAAAGAGACAAATTGAAGAAGCTATCATCTGCACACTTCTAAAATTCCGATTGGCTCCATTGGAACTATCTAAGTCACTTCCAAATGAATTATATCTATGTATTGACAATAGGTGGAAGTATGCAATGGACTTGGAGAAATAGATCAGAGAAAGAAGTCTGGTACATCTCTTTCCAGACATGTCGGTAGTTGAAATAAAAGAACATCTGACAACCTACAACACAAAGTTTCTCATCAAACAAAGAGCCTTAAAACTGATGAATGGTCTGTATATTGATGTGGAAAATGAGACAAAAGAAAAGTGGTAGGAAATCTTTAGAATCAAGGATGTCGGTGAGCAAGCTGAAGCTGAAATAGTTGATGTCACTGAGAAAGATCCTGATGTTATTGAGCAAGACCCTACTGACACCATTCAAATAGATGAAGATATCATGGATACAAAGGCACCAGAACAGGGAATGATAGAAGGAAATGCATATGCAAAACTAGTATCCAGTGAATCAGTCTTGGAACAAGTTCAGCCTTATCCACCAGTCAATCAACCTGTCTCAACCGAAACCCCTCAGGATACAGATAAAAGCACCGAAGGTCACAAGTCTATAGCAGGAGAAGGTACTACTCAAGAACAGACTTCTCAGGCACCTTCTAGCACTGAAAATGTTGCAACAAAGACACCAAGTACCGAGACACCAAATGACACTACAGGGGCTAAAGAAACTGACCAAACTATTGCCTCTACCGAGCAACCTACCAAAGGTCATCAAGCCTCACAAGCCATTGTCTTAGTTCAATCGATGAAAGGAAAAGAAAAGAAGATGAAAAAGCATAGTTTTAAAGTAGATTTGTCAAAACCAATATTGTTGCCCAATGTTGATATATCCAAATTAAAGGGGCAAGCACTCATTGATTTCGGTGAACTATGCAAAGCAAAGGCTGAACAAGAGAAGCAAATGGCTATTCAAAAGAAAAATAAAGTACTTCAGAAGGTCAAAACACTCTTAACAGATATGCTACCTGAAGCTACAATAACCAAAGATGCAGCCATCCACATTCAACTGGATGAACTCCTAGCCATGATAGAGACATCTAGAGTAGATGCATCCGAATATTTGAGGAAGCTAAAAGACAAAGAGCTCACTGCAAAAATGATAGAAGAGGTACAAAAAGCTATAGCTATTGGCAAAGTCAAACTTGTCAAATTTATTGCTGAGTTGTCCCCTCAACTCAAGCACATTCTTTATTCATTAAAGACAAAAAATAAAACAGAAGCAATTGAGAAAGAGATCACCAATCTCTCAAATAAGTTGACCATAGAGCCCAATTCTATTCAGAATTTCTATACAAAGTTACAACAGCTCATGGCTCAACAATTGGACCTAAGAAATGAAGAACACAAGTTCAGGATGGACATAATGACACTTCAGACATTATTCCTTCCTCATCTTTCATCCGTCCAAGAACAGATCAACTGAGCCACATACTTATCTACTACACAAGAGGGAAGCACTTTAGATGGCTTAATATCATTATTGGCTAATATTCAAGGGAAGAATTCTTTAATGGACAATGTAAAGGATGCCCTCTTTGTCGCTCTCACCGAAGCAAGGACAAAGTATAAATCCATTTTTGACTAGTTGCCACCACCGAATGGTAACTAAATTTTGATGTTTGTCAAAAAGGGGGAGTGATATAGTATTCAAAGCATCAAAGTATATTATCAAACAAAAGGAGTGTAGTATACAGGGGGAGTATACCGAGCAATCAACCGAGCAGTGAATAGAACAGTAAGCAAAGAACTAGTGCAGCATACAGAACATTGATCACTGAACATGCAAAATCAGAGTTTTGTACAGTATATCGATAAGGGGAGTATATCTGGATATATTATTTCATTGACTATTGTATATACTGTCAGTATAGTCCAATTTTGCAAAGTATATAGATTATTGAGTTATAACTTTGAAAGTAGTTTTTGTCAAACATCTCAACTAATGTCAAAAGGGGAGATTGTTACTACTTATCAAGTTGCCATTAGTTTTATGTTCAAAGTTATTCTATATACTCTAGTCAGTTATCTATACCGAAATATTCAGTTGGTATGCACAGTCCAGTCGGTTATAAAAGAAAGTAGTCACAGAGCCTAGTAGGCACCAAGTTGTCTACCGAGTATCATTCCATGTCTACCGAGCAGCTAAGATGACACACCGAGTTGATATACACCGAGTGAAACGTGTTACCAAATTCATTGAACCTGGACATACATATGGAAATGTGTTACAAGATCAAGGAACATCTAACCGTTATCACATTGGAAATTGCACTTAAAGATTGTGTATGATTTTGAGGTCATCTAACCAATGAAATATTTTGCATGGTTATTCATTCGATAAAACATGTTTGTAAGATCGAAGCAATGAATGGATCACTGACATAAGAGATCTATTTATATAACATGGATTAAGATAAAAAATACACATGTAGCATGACAGAAAGGAAGATATAAAAATATATAAAGCAAGACATGTGAAAGAACTAAGGGTTATGATTGTTACAGAGACACAGAGGTCACCAAGAAGGATTTCAAAGAACAGTCAAAGAATAGAGTAAACATAAGGGTTTACCGAGTTACTATATGGGTTACCGAGGTATGCTATAAGCAAGGTAATCTTATTCTGAGCACATAGAATCTGCTATAACATTCCAGATGTAAAGTTGTAGATATTTGTAATGATTTTGTTGTAATATTTTGAAGTTGTAAGAGAAACCTTTAACAAGGTAAAAGACTCTAATCAAGTCTATAAATTGTAAAGCCTCTAACCAGGTGCAACATTTAGTTTAAGTGTTGTAAAATCCTTTAGCAAGGTAGATCTAATAGATCTTGATACTCCTAACAGGGTAAGCTATCAGAGATAGCTAAACATGTAGCTCTAACCGAGCAACCTTTATTATTGCAGTAGTGAAGTTGTGGGTGCCATCCCCACCACACTTTTTCTCTCTAACCAAGAGTTTCTGCGTAACCAAAATATATGTGTTATGGAGTGAATCATGTATGATTGTTATCTATTTGTTTTAGCTGTATATTATGTTACTGCACCATTTGATTTATGCATAAAAGTAAAGTTATTATTGAAGAAATTTTTTGAAGTACTAATTCACCCCTCCCCTCTGAGTACATTAGCTTTCCATATTGGACCTAACAGTAAAGAACTCCCACTGCTTGGTCAATGTCTGGTCTAGTACAGACCATAACATACATCAAACTTCCAACTCCACTTTGGTAAGATACTCTTCTCATGTCTTGCATCTTTGATAGAGATATAGGACAATCTGAGACAAATAATTTCATTCCAACTATGATGGGAACACATAATGGTCTAAAATCTTGCATGTTAAACCTCTATAAAATTGAATTCGCATACTTACTCTGGCCTAGACATAGCTTTTTGTTTACTCTATCTCTTCTAATTTGCATCCCAAGAATGTATTTCACTGCACCAAGATCTTTCATTTCAAATTTAGTAGCAAGTTGAGACTTTAGTTCTAAAATCATACCTTTCCCTTTACCACTGAATCACATATCATCAACATATAATGCAATGTATAGAAAATGATCACCATCAGATTTTTAATAAACAAAATAATTTGATTTAGAATGCTCAAATACCAAACTCAAGACATATGTATTAAATTTTTGATACCACATCCTAGGACTTTGTTTGAGGCCATACAAAGGTTTTCTTCAATTTACAAACCAAATTACTTTTACCTTTCACCACATAGTGCTATGGTTGTGTCATATACATATCCTCCTCTAAATCACCATGAAGGAAAGCAATTTTCACATCCATTTGCTCAACCTCTAAATCATAAGCAACAACAATAGAAAGAAAATATATGATGGATGTCATTTTTGTAATAGGAGAAAATATCTCACCATAATCAACATCCTCAACCTGAGAGTATCCTTTTGCAACCAACCTTTCTTTATACTTCTCAATGCTTCCATTTTAACCAATCTTTTTCTTGAACACACATTTACAACCAACAAACCTTCATCCTTCAAGAAATGGTAAAAGATCTCATATATCATTCTTTTTCAAAGCTGCCATTTCTTCTTCTATAGCAATCTTCCAGGATTATACATCATTTATACCTAATGCCTCTTCTACAAATTTAGGCTCATCCACATTATTATTCAAAGAAAAAATACATCTCCAATCATCGGGTGAATACCTTTCAGGCGGTTTTCTATTTCTTGTAGACCTTCAAACAAGCTGACTTGGAGGTTCTTCCTCCTCTTCTGATGTTCAGAGCTAGATGAGCTCTCGTCAACTTCTTGCCTATCAAGTGGTCTCGACTCAAGTCTTTCAGGCGTAGAAGGGAATTGAATCACATCTTCAAGTTTATTTTGTTCTAGCTACAATGTAACCGAAGGAGACTCGATTTATCTAAAAATAACACTTCTATTATGAATTACCTTTTGTCCAATAGGGTCCCAAAGCTTGTATCCTTTCACACCATAACTGTAACTGATGAAGATACACTTCACAACCTTGTTCTTCAACTTTCTTTGCTTCTCCTTTAGCACACGTGCATATGCCTCACAACCAAAAACTCTAAGATGTCTCAATGAAGGCTTGTGACCTGACCATGCTTGCATGGCTGTTTTATCAACATGAGCTGATCTAGGAGACATGTTTATCAAGTAGAAAGTAGTAGCAATAAATTCAACCCAAAAATTTGGTTCTTGACCAACACCACTCAACATACTCGTAGTCTTCTCCATCACTATTCTATTCATTCTTTCTGCAACTCCATTCTGCCATGGAGAATATAGAGTTCTCTTCTGTCTATTAATATCACGGTCTTTACAAAATATATCAAAATTATTAGAGAAATTTTTTTCGCCATTATTAGTTCTCAAACATTTAATTTTCTTTCCATTCTATAGTTCAACCATTGCTTTAAATTCTTTAAAATGATTGAAAACTTCATATTTACTCTTTAGAAAGTATACCCATGTCCTTCTACTAAAACCATCAATAAATGAAACATAATATGTGGATTTTCCAATGGAAGGAACATCTGTAGGACCAAACACATCAAAATTAATAAGATCCAAAACATCACAAGATTTATGAGAACCCGAGTAAAACTAAACATGTTTTTTTTTCCATAAATGCAATGCTCACATAAATCAAAGTCAAGATTACAATCATTCAAACCTTCAACAAGGTCTTTAATTTTTCAAGGTCCTTAGACCCTTTTCTCCAATGTGATCAAGTCTCTCATGTCATAACATAGTCTTCTCTATTGGTAACTTTGCTTCAGAAGAAAGAGAACACAGGTACCCAAAATCCATGTCCATCCGCTAAAGGTGAAATCCTCAAATCTTCTAATGAAGCATCCGCAAATTTACCTTTTATAGAAGTGCTATCACACTTAAGAGTGTATGCCTCTATCTTATAGAAAGTATTGAGTCTTACACCTATAAAAATCACCATAGCACCCTTAATCATTTTGCATCCTTCTTTAGGAAAGACCACCTACACACCCACATCTATCAGTTTTCTCATAGATAATAAATTTCGTTTTAACCCAGGCATATGCAACGCGTCGCCAATCCTTTCTATTCTACAATCAAGAAACTTGATCCTAATTTTACCACGACCAACAATATCTAAATGTGAATCATCACCCAAGTACACCTTACCTCTATTAAATTCCCCATATTCAAAAAACCAATCTTTATTGGAAGTCATATGAAAAGATGCACCCAAGTCAATTAACCATACATCATTATCTGCAAGAGTAGCCAAAACTACAATGAATGCATCACCATCTTCCTTCTTGGACTTAGAATCACAATCGTACTTATTTTTATCTTCTTGTTTTCTTTTTTATATTCCTTACGGATGTGTCCTCATTTACCGCAATTCTAGCAGATGACTTTGGACATTCCAGGAGATTTTGATGTCCCTCTAGATTTGGAATTATTGTGCTTCTCATTCTTATTGCCTTTTTCCTTAGATCTTCCAAGAATAGTTAGGGATTCCTTTGAATTGATGGATACCTCCTTCTACATCTCTTCACCAAGTAGGGCACCCACCACATCTTTAGACTTCAAAACAACAAAAGTACTACCGATATCCATAACATGAGAATCCCACAAATTAGACAAAGAACTAAGTAAGATTTGACATTTATCCTCCTCATCCATCTTAAAACCTGGTGCAGTCATGGGTAGGAGGGACCTCAATGAGATCTATTTTGACCGTATAACAAGAGTAAACACAAAAAAAGAAAGACAAGATGATGGAGGCAATGCAAAACTGAATGAATTAGATCATGAAATCTGATTACAAATAACCAGAAACATCTGGACTACATGATTCAGCTCAGTAGCTTGCTACATACATGCTCAATTACAAAATAGGTCAACTCCGGACCTCTAAATATTATGATACATTTTCTATATTCTCTCTAATGAATTATGATGCTTAATTACATTGATTTATATGGTCTAGAGGGATCCGCATCGGCCCAAGAGGAATCAAATGCTAAAGAACAAGATCAAACATGTAAAACCATCAGATCAACCTCCGTCAAAGAGAATCCTATGGAAAATACAAAGGAAGAAATATGGATTAGAGGGAAGGTCAGCTACATGTCAAGGAACATTGGAATCAACGAACTAAAGCTTTGCAAGCTACGGAAAGGATACACAAGATTCACTAATAGCAAATAGGTCCAAGTGGTTCTGGTGTTCTAAGCCAGAAAAATGTTTCGGAATCCAGAAGTGATAACTTGCCAAAAAAATATCCAAACATATCGCGGTTCAGGAATAAGGAAGATAATCATGTTCACAAGCAAAATCCAGCTCCACAAGATGCGGTGAGCAAATGCAGGAAGAAATGCTAAAACTGCAAAATAGAAAATAAACTAAAAATAATTGTTTTTGGTTGATGCAAGATTGCCAAAAACTGGGGATGCTCCTACATCAGACATTCAGGGTTGTTGATAAAGTGAGTCCCTCACTTTGTTGGGGTCAAAGGAAAATCAAGGCGGTCCACCTCTACCTGAGAAATCCAAGATGAATCTTCAACTGGTCTGCCCTTCCATTTCACAAGATATTCTTTGTACTGATTGCTCCAGGTGCTACGCCCAATCCTACTGTCCAAAACATCTTCAATCTAATCTAGTTCCTTCTGGGGAAAGTAGTTCCCCAAGTTTGCAATACTGTCTTCACTGAATTCTGATTCATGGTACTGATGTAGATCTACAATGTTCAATATAGGTGAAATACTCAAACTATCTGGTAGCTCAACTTCATATGCATTTCCAGAACTAAACTTCCTCAAGATCTTGCAAGGTCCAAACTTTCTCATCTGCAACTTCAAATTCCTTATTTCTTCTCTTCTTATCTGCTTTCTCCTTATATTTTTTGTTCATATCCTCTAATTGTTATTTAACCTGAATATGTAAGGATTTCATGTGATCTGCAAATTCTTCTGCTTCTCTTCATTACTGATATCTCTTAATTCTGATATACCTCTAGGGTGTGCTCTGGTAACAATCTCAAAAGGTGTTCTTCTAGTACTCTTATTCATTGAATTATTGTAGGCAAACTCTACTAGTGCAAGAATCAAATCCTAACTTTTGGTCTTCTCTCCAGCTAAGAATCTCAACAAATTTCCCAAACTCCGGTTTACTACCTCTATCCGTCCATCAATTTGTGGGTGAAAAGTAGAACTGAATTGCAAATATGTCTTCATCTTCCTCCAAAGTGTTCTCCAAAAATAACCAACAAACTTAGTGTCTTTATCTAAAACTATGCTCCTAGGTAATCCATGCAATCTCACTACCTCCTTCAAAAATAAGTTAGCTACATGCACTGCATCAGACATCTTCCTACAAGGTATGAAATGAGCCATCTTTGAGAATCTATCCACCACCACAACTATAGAATCATTTCCTCTTTGTGTCTTAGGTAATCCAGGTATGAAATCCATGCTTATGTCCTCCCAAGGTCTCTTCAGTATTGTCAGAGGCTTATACAATCCCACATTCTGACTACTACCTTTTGCAATCTAACAAACTCTATAGCTCTACACAAATTTCCTGACATCCTTATGAATATGTGGCCAAAAGTAATGCTTACTCACCAATGGTACTATTTTCTCAATACCAAAGTGTTTGGCTAAACCTCCACTATGTATTTCCTTTATCAGATTCTCCCTCATGTAACTCTTAGGTATACACAACTGAACTCCTTTGAATAACATCCCATCCTGAATGAAATAATCCAGCCACTGACTTCTATCTACCATAAACGATGCTCTACATGCTTTCCAAGGTTGTGCAAAATCAGAGTCATCATCATACAAGGTCTTCAATTCCTCAAATCCTAATGTTTATGGTGAAAATGGATAACAATAATAACGATATTGAAAGGCTAAATGAATTCAACCACAAAACCCTAGCCTAACAACAACAAAGATCCACCATAACATATGAAGATTACCTAAGACAATGCAAATCAAATGAAATCACAAAGATTTTACCATCACATGTCCAATAGGGTTTCGATCTCCATTCTTCCTATCTCCATTGATCTTGCTTGATATATTTGCTCTCAGATTTTGTGTGCACAAGAGCTCAACAAAGAACGGAAATGTGGTTGCAAGTAGGATCGCATATGCCAAGTAGTCAATTGATCAAGTAGTTAGAATGATTGATTAGGGTTTGATAATGAAGGAAGCATCTCCTTATATAGAAGACACTATATGAAATGGAGGGATAAGATTGAGAGGTGTAAAAGGAGGTCGGCTATGATTAGAGGGTAGGTAAAAGAAATAATAAAATAATGAAAGGGGTAGGTAGTGTATGAATTAAGAGATGAATGAAATGTGTCATGGGTAGAAAAGGTTAATGAATTAATTAAATAAATAAATATTTATTTAATTAATAGAAGAAGTGGGATAATTAAATAAATAAAATATTTATTTAATTTAGGAAAAAGATAATTTAAATAAATATATGTATTTATTTAAACGAGAAATAAGGCTAGAAGAGGATAAATGAATTAATTAAATAAATAAGGATTTATTTAATTAATAGAAGAATTAAGCTTAGATAATTAAATAAATAAAATATTTATTTAATTAGACATGACAATTTTAGGTGTCTACATTTTGCCCCTCTTTGAGACAATGCGGCTTGTCGCATTGTTTCAAAGAAGATAAGATGAACTGATACAGAGTTGCCCCAAGATGGGAATGATATGCCCCCTCGAGAGATTGGATGAAAAAATGTCTGAAAAGATCACAAACAATCTCTCGATAAGAAAGAAAGACTAGAATGGACTGACCGGATAAAGTGACAAAGTCACGGGATAACAAAGACTGACTTGGGAAACGAGGGCTAGGGTAGTCTATAAGATAGACCACGGGGGAAAATACATCCTCATTGTCATCTACACATCCATGAGAGCAGAGTGTAGAGCAAAAATAGAGCAGCAGCAGTCAGCAGCGATGGCCTTCATTCATAGATTCGACCACGTCAGTAGAGGCAGGAGAGCCGGTAAGTACCACAAAACCTCCTTATATTTTGATGCATTTATTGTTGTCATTAATGCATACTAGGTAATGTAATAAATGCGCATTTATGTCAGGAAAATGCGTTTGTGTCCAAAAATGTGCATTTGTGTGTTCTAGGTCAAATCGACAATTCTGTGATGAACATACGCTGTCGATTGGATAAGCTGCTGAGAGGATACACTCAAGCAGGTCCTCTAGGGAAGACTAGGATAAATCAAGGCACTTTGTGATGAACAGTGAGTACCAAGATATAGTACTTTGTGATGAACAGGGAGTACTAAAATATGAGCAACACTTTGTGATGAATAGTGAGTGCAAATGTGAGCAACACTTTGTGATGAACAAGGAGTGCCAAACACGTAGTACTTTGTGATGAACAGGGAGTACCACTAGGATAGAAGCAACACTTTGTGATGAACAATGAGTGTCACTAGGACTGAGATGATTGATTTGTGTGACTGTAGGAGTATTTGCCTATGCTGGAGTCACGGGAGAGATTCCCATCGACTCAGAGATTGCAACCTGAGTTGACAGCCGAGGAGCGAGCTGCGATTGAGGCTATGGGATTGAGACATATTTTGTATGTGCCTGAGTTTCACGTGAACATGGGTTTGCTGACCACATTAGGAGAGATGGCAATCTGAGACATGCACGTTTCATTTGCTGATGGGGGAGATGACAGTCACCTTGGAGGATGTATACAGGATTCTGCGGATACCGATCAATGGGGAGATGATTCTGTACGATCGAGACGGAGACAGGGATGCCCTTAGACAAGTGTTTCAGGATCCAGGACTAGAGATGAGGGCAGGACATGTGGCATGGGACACGATGACATGGACATGATTAGCACTATTGGTGGTGTTGGGAGGAGTGAACAGTGGGTTCCTCTGTCCAGATAGGGTGACACGAGGGATGGTTGTAGAGGACACAAGAGCCAGGAGAGATGATCTTGGGGTGGGTCCTTCTAGGGCTCAGACTCCGTCGAGGCCAGCTGGCTCTGAGGGAGGGAGTTCATCGTAGCCGTAGAGGGCTCCCTATGTATCAGTATTGTACCATTTTTGTATGATGATGTAGACACCTGCGGGTGATTGTAGCCATATGATTTTGACATCATTGTATCATGACACTTTATATATATATATATATGAGATGATTCATCTTTGTGGCAGCTATATGCATGTGTACCTATGTGATGTATGTTTCTATGTGATGCTTATGATATGGATGCAAATATGTATATGATGCAATGCAATATTTTTTTTTGTTCTTTTATGTTTTATATGTGTATGCATGATGCAAATGTGAATGTATGTAATGCAGATGAATATGATAATGAAAATGTAAATTGTGCTAACAGGTGTTGTGTGCAGGATGTGATGCAATTTTGATATCTATATGTATGTATGGAATGCTAACATGTGATAATGTAGGTGAACCTAAATGAAATGCAAATGTTTTTGGCGTGTCATTATACTCAGTCATGTGATAGCAGGCTACGCGGACTTGAGAAGGATGATGAAAGTCAATCAAGAAAGGGGGATGAAAGACAGAAGATATGAAAGTGAAAGAGCTTCTTGTGCGTTATCATCATTGAGCTTTATTATGGCAAGTAGGTTATGACAATCAAGGCATATGTTCGACCCAGAAAGTCATTGTACCTATTTGCATGGAGATAAGACAGTCACAAACAAGGAATGCCCTAGTTCATACTAGACTCACAGTGTCCTCATATCCTTGGACAAGTCATAGCATTACTAAGAGACAATCCATAGATAGCAAATACAAATAGGTGACGATACCCCATCCTCGCCTTTCTAGTCAAAGACATCTTGGAGATAGAATCTCTAGTCAGAGACATCCTGAAAAAGCTAAAAGACATGTCACCAAAAGATAAAATCAAAAGAAAACCAAGACTTGACACCAACATCCACTGTAGCCCTCAAGTTTAGTGTCTCTTGTCACTTGTATAAGTCTTATTTGATTGTGGTCACAATGTTTACTTTCACAGAAAGGATAGATAGCACTGAACCATAATATTGTCTGAGTCTGTTGAAAGATTTGATTTGTTGAAGCCCATTGTTGCTGTTGTGTCTCATCTGAAACTGACTGAATCCATGAAACTGATACCTTATTGCGGAGAAGATGAAACTTTATTGCGGATCTGTGATGCAAATGTTGCTTTATTGCAGATTGTGCGCAGATAGACTGAAGGAAGCTGGAAGAAACTATACTCCTCAAAACATGTGATGTTCTCAGTTCCACACCCATCACTAGACGTAGGATTTGCCTTAGCCATAGATAGGATCTGATTTATTATGGATGGAAAGGGAGGTGAAAAGGGAGGTTTATTATGAATGGCTAACCAATCTTGGGTAGATCAATAACAAGCCATGATGGGAATGGGTAAGTTTATTATGGATGAATTGGTCGTGAGTGTGTGCAAAGTGAAAAGATGAAAGTGAATCTTGAAGGAGGGAGGAGCAATGTCTCTACGCATGGCACTGGTGACCCATTTTTCACCATGGTACTTGCCCAGGGCGCCACTGAAGTGGTTTTCACCGTTGGACGAAATTATTTCTCTTTACTTTTTTTGATTTTTCAATGTTTTTGTTGTGTCACAAGGCGCCTGTTTGCCAGGTTTTCACCAAGTAACAATTTTTTGGTTTTATAACTTTTTTGTATTTTTGAATTTTTGATTTTTTTTGTATTTTTGAAATTTTTGATTTTTTTGTATTTTTGAAATTTTTGATTTTTTTGTATTTTTGAATTAGGATATTCCAAAGAGCTATGTGTAGAACCTGCGAAGGTGCATGTTGTTGATAGAATCCTCCAAAGGTTCACCTTCTGTAGTTGAGAGCTGATATGCCCTAGATCCATATGTTGCTATAATGGTGTAAGGACCAAGCCAGTTTGGTTCGAACTTGCCCTTCTCTTTGTCTTGCTGATTTTTAGGATTTTCTCTAAGAACTAAGTCACCTACCTCAAATATGTGAGGCTTGACTTTATGATTGTAGCTGCATTGTTCCTTGACTGAATGATGTGTAGCTCGAGTGACTGTCTTCCTTGATAAAGGAACTGAGATAGAAATACTAGTGTGTGGACTACATAGGCCCGTATGCGTGTCATCTAAAGAAGTTTGGGCATCCTTGACAACAAAGTCCTTCGAGGAAGCTCCATTAAAGGTCCATGATGTATCGCCAGAAGGGAAAGGATGTGAGGAACAAGTGGATGAGTGATGAAGGCTTATGATTGCGAAAAGAAGTGAAAGTATCATGACATGATGGAGACTTAGGATCAACAAGTATGCTTTTTGGCTTGAAATTTTAGAACTTTTGCCCCCAATTATTTTGATATTAGGGGAGATCAACTCTTGCTCTTTTTGCTTCATAGGATTTTTATCCTTGACCTTGATTTTTGCAGAGTCCAATAGATTTTGATTTTGATTTGGACTAAAGGACTTTTCTATATTTTTGACTTTTAGATTTTTCTTTCCAAAGCTTGATTTTTGATCCCCAATTAGTAAGGGATTTTCTGATTCTTGTTGATCCAAGTCTGAGAGCGGAGTGGAAATGGAATGAGCAGATGAAATAGTAAAGCTATGTGAGTTCTCAAGAGGGTCGATGATACGCTCAATAGATTCTTCACTGGAACCACTCTTAGGACTATTGATATCAAGAGGTGCTTGCACCACTAGAGGAGATTTGCATTCAGACTTAGTAGCCACAACACTAGGTGGTTCACACCCAATTCCTTGGCATTGCAAATTGTTTGTTGGTTGTTCTTGTTGATTGAATACCTTAGGAGATAATGAGAGTTTGTCAACATGAAATATATACTCACCACATCCCATGTCTTTAAACTTCAACCTTTCTTTTAGCTCTGCTTGTTTGGATGTAGAAGCTTTTAAGGATTCAGGATCCACATATGCCAATGAAGGAACAACTTTGTGATTGACTAGGATTGTTATTTCTGATCGAGGTTGCAGATTGTTGCAATATATGAATGGATTTGGGTTAGCTTTGACGACCACTTCAACTCCATTGTGAGGGAACTTGATACATCGATGATATGTAGATGGGACTGCCCTCATTTCATGAATCCAAGGACGTCCTAGCAATATATTGTATGTGAGATCCAGATCAAGTACTTGACAAACCACATCCTTTGTAACTGGCCCAACTCTGAGAGGTAAGGTGACTGTGCCCTTGGATGAACGCTCTTCATCGTCATATGCCTTGATGGTGATTTTGTTTGTAGAATTCACAGCTTTATCAAAATATCCCAATTGTTTAATTGTGCTCAATGTACAAATGTTTAGACCTGCTCCTCCATCTATCAGGACTCATTTGATTCTATGTTTGTGTATGAAGGCTTCAATGTGTAATGGTGCATTATGTGGCTGACTTACAGAGGCATCATCGGATTCAGTGAATGTAAGGGAGTGTGGAATGGAAAGGTATCCCACCATGGCTTGAAACTGGTCCACATTCAGATCAGTAGGAATGACAGTTTCTCTCAAGATTTTGTCAAGAATGGATTTATGTGCGGGGGATATGCGTAGGAGCTCAAGAATGGAGATGAGCGTAGGTGTCTTCCCTAATTGTTCTACAAGGTCATACTCAGGTTTGGTTGATGAGGAAGCAGTGTTCTTGGCTGGAGCACCTTGCAAAGTGATTTTACCTCGACGGGTTGTAACATGACATTTAGAGGTAGGTTCGGAAGAAGATCCAACACCTTTTAAGACAATCTTGGGTCTCTAGGTAGAATTCTTAGGGTTTTTGTCCTTGATGATAATGGTAGAGATGTAATTGTCCATCGAGATGTGATTGATAGTTGAATCATAGTTATAAGATGCTCTTGTATAGTTGGTTTGGTCATCTGTGGCTTTAGCTTTTCCCTTGTCATGCTTTGGGAATGGTTCCTTAAACATCTCATGTTCTTGATTGGATGAGTGTCCTTCAATCTCAATGTCACCCCTATCAATGAGATCTTGTATGATGTTCTTCAATCGATGACAATTTCCTGTCTTATGACCCTTGCTCTTATGAAATTCACAATATTCATCATCATTCCACCAATTTGGTTTAACCTTTGGTTCATATGGAGAAAAATCTGGAATAGTGATTACCTTGTTTGCCACTAGCTTTTTGAAAACTGACTCAAGTGGTTCTCCCAATGGAGTGTACTTCCTTCATGATTTAGAAGTTGTTTGAGTATTCACCTGATTTGATTTGGAAAAAATGAATTTGGGTCACACTGTATTGGCATCAACAACACCATCATTGACTGTGTTCTTGTTTTTATTCCAAAATCTTGGCTTGTCTTTTCCCTTAAAGTCATCTTTGTTTTCCTTGAATATCTTGATGACTTCTTGTTCAATTAGGACCTTTTCTGTTGCTAAGCCTTTTTCAATAACGTCCTTGAAGGTGGACAAACAAGCTTTTCTTAGATCATAGCCAATGTCTTTGTTAACATTCTGGGTGAACATTTCTACCATTTATTTTTGTGGAATTTCACAAGAGCATCTGCTAGCTAGATTTCTCCATCTTTGTAATAATGATGCAAAAGATTCTCCGTCTTTTTGCTTGGTGTTGCACAAAGTAGTGATTGATATGTCTGTCTCTATGTTGTAGGAGAAATGTTGGATAAATGCCTCTGCTAAGTCACCCCATGACTTAATACCAGGTGGAAGTTGGGAGAACCATTCCATAGCTTGATCACCTAGGCTTTGTGGGAATAATCTCATCAAATATGTCTCTTCTGCTGCTACCTCAATGCAAGCTATGAAAAACAGTCTTATGTGTGCCTTAGGATCCCCTTTTCCTCTATACCTATCAAACTTAGGTGTCACAAAGTGTGTAGGAAATGGAGGCATTGGAATGCTCTTGTCAAATGGATAAGGACATATGTCTCTCATTGTGTATGTTGGATTTGGTGTATTTATGCCCTCCATTTTCTTTTGTAAGTCCTTGATTTGTTGCTCCAAATTTGTTCTTAGGTGGAGACTGACTTCTTGGACCATACCCCATGCTTGAGGCACCAATTGGAAGAGAAGCATGTTGCATATATGGATGATATTGATCATACACATGTTCATATGGAGGAGGTCTATAGTGATGTTGCATATATGGACCACTTGGTATAGATTCATGTTGAGGAACGAAATATCTATTTTGTCCATGTATACCATACTCTACAGGCATGTCATGTTCTAATGTGTTGCCCCCAAATTTGACACGGGGTTTCCTTGTGTCCAAATTTTGAGCATGCCTTTGAATATCCAATTGCTTTGGTGGTTGATCCTTAGCGTTGATATGTGATTGAGCATATTTCTCTGCATAAGACTTCCATAATGGTCTGCGAAGGTGAGTATCATATGCTTGACCATGTGTATGTGGGACCTCTGGTTTTTGAAACAAAGATGATGGTGATTCAGGTACCATATGTGGTCCTCTATTGCCTCCACTATTAGGTCTCCTTTGATCCATGTTGGAGTGAGGTTGTTGCAAAGGTCGATTTTTCATTATTTGAGACATGTCAAAATCATGAGGTATCTTGGCTCCACTTTGTGCCATCATTTGTAAGAAGTATTGTCTATCCCTCCTCATTATTTCCTCAACCAATCGATTGAAACGGGGATCCATAATGGATTCTTCCACATCTGCTGAATGTACTGAAAAGTTGTCCATATTGTCATTGTGTGTAGCATTGTTGTTTGTAGTGTCCATGTTCTCAACATTTGGAATGTTTCTATAGGCATCCATGTCAGGTAATGTAGTATGATCAGAATTGAAAAAGATATCATTCTCATACTCATAAGAACTCATGTTTGCAGACTCTTGAGCCTCTTTAGTTTCTCTCCTAGATTTTTGAAGACGGGTTTCAACCATGAACTAGGTATTGATCGAGATGTGTGAGACTAGATGAAAATGGAAAGAGTATGGAAGACCAAGGGTTGGATGGAATGTAAATGAATTTGAGGTGTACTTGAAATGTCCAAAGTGTAAGACCAAGTATGTATGTAGTAGAGTAGGTGTGACTTCCAAAGAGAGGATAGTTTCTCTTGATGAGGTAAGTTGACCTTGACTCTAAGTAAGACCAAATGAGACCCAAAGGTAAGAAACCATGATGAGGGACCACTTAGCAAAGTGTTGTTGTATGTAGTGTGTTGACAAAGTATAGTGAGGACAAGCAAGTGACCTTTTGACTCAAGTTTAGACAAATGTGAATGTAATGAGAGGTGTAAAGCAATGATGGATTTTGTGAGACCCAAAGACAAGTTGAATGCTAGATGAAAACCTGGAGAAACAACCTAGGAAGCTAAAGAATTCCGAAACCGATTGCTTTTGTTTGCTGGACTGTAAAATTTTTCCAATTTGTGAAGTTGTTGGTTGTGACCAAATCTGAATGTTTGACTGTTTTTCGTGACAAGAGAACACAATGTTGATGAGAACTCAATGTTTGCAAGTGTTTAGACTCAAAATGACTCTAAGAAAAGTGTGTTGTTTGATGTAAAAATGTTTTACATACACTTGAAGACACAAAAGACACAATGTTTTGCTGTTTGGTCTTGAATGTTTTAAATGTTTAAAATAAGTCAAGCACAATTCTTATGGCTGGCCAAGACAATAGTTGTTGATCCCACACGAGGTTTTACCCTCGAGGCTACGCTATTCAGAGCGGATGCTTAGATGCTTGACCTCACTAGCTCCACCCTCGGCACTCACTTCTCGAGTCAGCCAAGCATCGGTCCCCATGAAAACTCCCCATGGAGAACTTTGTATCTCTACTAAGAACCGTATGTGTGTGGGCCGCTACCAGAGGTCCGACCTCCTGCCCCAACAACTAGAAGGATTTGGGCTTCTAAAACAAAAAGGTGCTAGTAAGGGCATCCGCTCGTGTGGCCATACATGCAGCACTTTCAACTCTGTAAATACAGAAGGCTCCCAATCAGTGGGGGTTACGCCCTACAACTGATCCAATAAATTTGATCAAATGGGTTTATGGGGAGACATAGTGTCGGTATGAACTAATCAGCACACGTTATCCATAGTTTTCACCATGAATATAGTTGTTTATAGTGGTTCAGAAGAGGTGGGTTTTCCTCACTACCATTTGGGTCATTCTCTTCTCACTAGTAGTCCTAATGACCACATAGGAAGATAGGTCCTCTAAAGATTAAACAAAAAGAGCCTATTGCTCAAGACACAAAAGACAATGATTCAATTTTAGTGCACCAATTGAAGTGTTTGCTAGTCTATGAAAATAAGGCACACAATAAAAATCCAAAAACCCTTGCCAAGGACCTACACCAAAGATTTATTAGTAGTTTGGATTGTTTCAAATGATCACCCCTTCCTGCAAGCACACAAGTTAGGTAAATTTTAGATCCAAAAGACTTTGTGAAATAGGGGCCTTCAACAATGCGTTTTGTTGACCAATTCAAAGATCTGATTCATCATAAAAAAAAGATCACCTATAAAATTTCAAGAGATTTCCAGAAATGTAAGAAAATCCAAAACATTTGCTAATTTGCTCCAAAAATTATTTTTTTATGAAAAATCATAAAAAATTCATATAAAATGCAAAATCGATCTGAAAAATCTGAAATTTTTACTAGAGAGTTCTAATGGTCTTCCAAACCTGCATAAAATTTTTTTTGTTACAAGTCCAAGCAGTTTGTGAGATATCAGTAAAATAATGCAAAACCCTAATTTTCAAAGATCTGATTTTTTAGGAATGATTTTGCATCAAATTTAAAATAAAAAAGAATATATCCTATGTATAATTATGAGATATTTCCAAAATGTAAGAAAATCCAAAAAATTCGCTAATTTTCTTTCAAAATTAATTTTTTATGAAAAATCATAAAAAATTCATATAAATTGACAAAATGACCCAAAAAATCTAAAATTTTTACCAAATTCTTATAATAATTTTTTTGACTTGCATAAAAACTTTTATGTCAAAATTCGAAGCTGTTTGTGAGATCTGGTCAAAATAAGGAAGAACCCTAATTTTTAAAGATATGATTTTTAGGGAAATATTTTGCATCAAAATTAAAATAAAAAAGAACATATCCTATGTATAATTATGAGATATTTCCAAATATGTAAGAAAATCTGAAAAATTCTCTCATTTGCTCTCAAAATTAATTTTTTATGAAAAATCATAAAAAATTCATAGAAAATGAAAATGTAATCCAAAAATTCTGAATTTTTGATTGAGATCTCCTGATACTTTCTTCAACCTGAAAAAAAAAATTTGGTGCAAAATTTCCTAGCCGTTTGTGAGATATGATTGAATCTCTCCAAGATCTTGATTTTGTGTCCAAAACCCTAGCTGCACAAGATTATTCTCCAAATTGTTTTACAAAACAGCAATATAGGGTTAGAAAAATCTGCAAAAAATATAGATCTAACAAAAATCCATGTCCCACCAGGTGTGCCAAAATGTATATGGTGAAAATGGATAACAATAATAACGATATTGAAAGGCTAAATGAATTCAACCACAAAACCCTAGCCTAACAACAACAAAGATCCACCATAACATATGAAGATTACTTAAGACAATGCAAATCAAATGAAATCACAAAGATTATACCATCACATGTCCAATAGGGTTTGGATCTCCATTCTTCCTATCTCCATTGATCTTGCTTGATATATTTGCTCTCAGGTTTTATGTGCACAAGAGCTCAACAAAGAACGGAATGTGGTTGCAAGTAGGATCGTAGTGTAGTCAAGTGCATAAAAGATGATTAGAATGCATAGAATGATTAGAATGATTGATTAGGGTTGATAATGAAGGAAGCATCTCCTTATATAGAAGACACTATATGAAATGGAGGGATAAGATTGAGAGGTGTAAAAGGAGGTCGGCTATGATTAGAGGGTAGGTAAAAGAAATAATAAAATAATGAAAGGGGTAGGTAGTGTATGAATTAAGAGATGAATGACATGTGTCATGGGTAGAAAAGGTTAATGAATTAATTAAATAAATAAATATTTATTTAATTAATAGAAGAAGTGGGATAATTAAATAAATAAAATATTTATTTAATTTAGGAAAAGGATAATTTAAATAAATAAATGTATTTATTTAAATGAGAAATAAGGCTAGAAGAGGATAAATGAATGAATTAAATAAATAAGGATTTATTTAATTAATAGAAAAATTAAGCTTAGATAATTAAATAAATAAAATATTTATTTAATTAGACATGACAATTTTAGGTGTCTACACCTAATACTATCACTCTCATCTCTGTCAGCAAGTTCCTCTTTCTACTCAGTGCATCAACAACTTTGTTTGACCTTCCACTTCTATGCTTCAACACAAAGGTGTAAATTTGCAAGAATTCTATCCATTTCATATGTCTCTGATTCAACTTACTCTGACTATTAAAAAACTTCAAGGCTTGATGATCAGTATACAACATAAATTACTAAGGCAACAAGTAGTGTCTCCAGTTCTTCAAGAATTGAACTATAGAATAAAATTCTTGATCATACATTGAATATCTCCTCCTTGCATCATTCAACTTTTCACTAAAATAAGCTACTGCTCTCCCTTCTTGACTCAATATTGCTCCAATTGTCTTCCCACTTGCATCACAATCCACTTGAAATAATTTGTTGAAATCTGGTAAAGTTAACACAGGTTGTTCAGTCACCTTTTTCTTCAACAATTCAAAACTTTTATTTTCTTCGGTGGTCCACTTGAATTCTTTCTTATCCCCTCTCATTGTCTCAGTCATAGGGCTACAAACTGAACTGAATTTTTTGATAAACTTCCAGTAGAAACTAGCCAATCCATGAAATTATCTTACCTCTCCAATGTTGTCAAGTGTAGGCCATTCAACAATTTCTCTTACATTCTGAGGTTCCATCTTCAATCCATCTATAGATATCACAAATCCCAAATAAACTAACTCTTCTTTCATGAAACTACACTTCTTTAGATTTATCAACAACTTATCTTCTCTCAAACTCTGCAAAACTTGTCTTAAATTCAACAGATGCTCCTCTTTTGTCTTACTGAAAATCAAAATGTCATCTTGATATACAATAACAAACTTTCCCAATAATTTCTTCAATACCTTGTTCATCAATCTCATGAAAGTACTTGGTGCATTAGTCAACCTAAAAGGCATCACCAACCATTCATACAATCCTTCATTTGTCTTGAATGTTGTCTTCCACTCATCTCCTTCTCTGATTCTGATATGATGATATCCACTCTTCAAGTCTATCCTAGTGTAGTATTTGGCTCCACTCAAACAATCTATTATGTCATCCATCCTAGGCAAAGGAAACCAGTACTTCACTATGATCTTGTTTATTGTTATGAAATTGGTACACATCCTCCATTATCCATTATTCTTAGGAACTAACACTGCTGGTACTGCACAGGGACTTAAAATTTCTCTGATCAAACCTTTCTCCAACAATTCTTGCACGTGTCTATTCAACTCTTCATTCTTTGTCGATGACATCCAGAGTGCAGCATTATTAGGTAAACTAGCTCCAAGAATCAGGTCCATGCAATGACTGATGCTCCTCATAGGTGGTAATCCATTAGGCACATTATCTGAAATGATGTCTTCATACTATGTCAGCAACTCTTTTATCTCCTCTAGTTGTTCTTCATGCTCCGAGTTCTTAGTCTTCTTAGGAAAAAAGGAAAAACACACATTCTCATGTCTCATTCCATCTAGGAATTTCCTTCCATCCACCAAACAGATTCTAGCATTCATACAGACTTCACTCTTCAGGGGCTCCTCCAAGGGTAACAAGGTTTATTTCATCCCATTCACCACAATAGTGTATATGTTCTTTCTCCTATCATGTATTGCCTGTCTATCAAACTGCGAAGGTCTACCCAACAAAATGTGACAAATATCCATAGGCATAATATCACACAACAATTCATCATGATAATTTCCAATTTTCAGTTTCACCATGCATTGCTCACTCACTAAAAACTTATGATCATCCTGAATCCATGCTATTTGGTAAGGCTTAGGGTGTTTCAATCTTTCCAACTTCAATTTATTCACCATTTCTTCTGAAACAAAATTATTTGAACTACCACTATCAATAACTACTTTACAACACTTATCAGATACCTTACACCTGGTCTTGAACAAATTTATCCTCTACAAGGGCACTTCATCCTCTCAAGTATGACATAAGGCTCTCCTCATCATTAACAATTCTCCATCTTTCAGTTTGTTAGCTGATCTGGTGGGGCTTTCTTCTACCAATGTTGTTCTCCCAATGTTCTCTACCATCTTACATTTGAAAGCATGATGTCCTTCTCCACACTTAAAGCAAGTTCCTCTAAACACTCTCTTGTCTTGTCTTTGTTTGTTGGCAATTTGGAGGAATTGATTATGTGTTGCTGTGTGGGGGAAAAAGTGACACTAAGCAAACATGCCCTAATCTCACTTTCAATCACACACTTGTGGAATACGAAAGAGCCTAGAGGTATCACACAATTGGCTACTTCTTTTTGTGGAAGAGAGAGAGCCATGGGCTACCTATTAGGATTTCTATTCCTTTCTTGTAATTGAAAAAATGATGCAAGTTCAATTCCTAACCCCAAAGTGCAAGTATGAACTAATAACAAGATTGCAAAATTGAACTTAAACAATGGAAAGTTGTAAACACAAGGACAAGACAAGAATGTAAATGCATACCCGGTGTTAAAATCTGAGTGAAAATGTTCGGGACGAGGGCGCGGGTGCCACTGTCCTGATTCTGCCCCTGAAATTACTCCTGAAACTGTTGTTTTGCAACTTGAAAAGCTGTCAAAAATGCTGAAACTTGCTGTCTGACAGAAGGACCAGGGCACCCAGCGCCCTTGTCCCAGGGACCAGGGCACCCAGCGCCCCTGTCCTGGCAAGACCAGGGTGCCCCACGCCCCTGTCCTGGTCTTTTTCTCTACAATTTGGTGTGTTGTCCCATCTCAGTCTACTTCCGTCGGATCTGCAACTTGCGGCGTCGTCCGAATCCCGAAACCTGCACTTATATCTGAAAAGGTTTGGTGGGTGGCTATATAGGGTTTTGCCTTAGTCAAACCCCCGCTTTGGTGATTTCCACCTCCACGAATAGCCAAGTTGTATTGTAAAAGTAGTGTGTGTGCACACCTTGTGTGTGTGCAAGATCCTAAAATGCAAGTAAGCAAACTAGAGCAACCTAGAAAGTAAACCCTAATTGCTTGCAAATGATAATGTAAATACTCCAAATCAAGATGCAAAGTGATCTAAAGCATGAATACAAATGATATAATGAGGCTTATACAAAGACATGAAAACAACATGAAATCATACCCAACCCCAAGGGAGGGGTACAAGCCAATCTTCAGTCGGTGATCTCTTATTGCTCTTCGATGTCTTCAAAGCCCTAAATGGATGAATGAAATTGATGGATGCTTGATGGATGGATGTTGAATGTTGTTGAAGTCTTCAAAGATCTTCTCTTTCGCTGCATATGA
This sequence comes from Cryptomeria japonica, assembly GCF_030272615.1. Lineage (NCBI taxonomy): Eukaryota > Viridiplantae > Streptophyta > Pinopsida > Cupressales > Cupressaceae > Cryptomeria > Cryptomeria japonica. The sequence continues at coordinate 40,979,999 of NC_081405.1, read as the reverse complement.
GGTTCCTGAAAACAAAATTCAGATCCTTTCTAATGAAGAAAGAGAGCTCTTATGTATGAAACCCTAGGTCTTAATTCCAACTTTTGGCCGACCTAGAGATTGAATATCCCGCCAATTTCTTGGGGTTAAGCTTTATTTTATGATTGGATCGCGCTCCTAAAATTTCGGGAAAAATGTCCGGGACCGTGTGCACTCCGAGCGCCATGGTCCCGGCAACTTTTTACCAAATTTTTAGGGCCGTCAGATATGATGATTTTAGAGAGAATCCCGAAGTTACAGGTGATTTCGAGATTTTTTGACCCCCGAAGTCAAGCCCCCAAGTCCAAAAGAAGGCCTAATTAGGGTTTTTGATTAGATGATGTATTGGAGGAATAAAATGAAAAGGGGCACACTTTAATGAAAGGGCCCGACTTTATGATGTGAAGGATGATGAAATAGAACCTTAGACCTAATTAATTTAATTAATTAAGTGCTAAAGGGGAAATGCAATGCAAAATGCAAAATGTGCCAAGGTGGGTGCTAAACTAGGTGTGAAATTGTACCACCCTAGCAAGTGCGTACAATTTACGACGCTACAGTTGCATTGATGTCAACACTAGTTGTTTTGTTGTCTACCAGGTTCCGGTAGAGTGATTGGTTTATGATGTTGATCTAGAGATCTTCTCCAGTATTTTACAACTATTGGAATTGGTTTAGAATTGTTATTCATGTGTTCTTGATGCGTATCTCATTCAGTTGGTTCAGGATTTGATGATCCAGAATCTATCATTTGTTCTAGTAAGCCTTTTGGTTACTGGTAAGGGTTTTACCGGTAGAGCTTTGTTGAAGATCTTTTGATGAATTCGATAAGTGGTGTTGGTGCGGATTCTAGAAGGTTATCAGGATGCTGATGGTTATCATGTTCATGTTCCATTTGATTGGTGGTGTTTCATTTGGCTTATGGTGACCTATTTTAGGTTCGGTTCTATTTTGTTAGGTTATGGACCGATTTATATAACATGTTGGTTGATGCTCTTGATGCGTTACCAGTTGGATTTATTGTTTGGTTTATGTTGTTTCGATCTTAGGCCGACTTAGTTTATCATTGGTTTACAGGATTATGTAATGGATTTATTGTTTTATCTTTTAGGTGGCCGACCTAATTGTTTAGGTCCCGGGTTGGTATAAATATGATGTAAGATCTATTTGTAGATCGTGGGTTATGTGGTTTTCTATGTGCGAATAATGTTGTAATCATATGCAGAGGTTTTGGTCTATCATAGGTGATCAAATCAGGTTTGTCCAAGAGGTTTAAGACCTCCGGTATTGAGCTTAACAAGAATTGTACTTAGGCATAGGGGACGTTATTCTTGTAGTTCATTCATCTTTCTGTATTGTAGTCTGGATTTATTTTGTAGTCAGTGAGGCTCCTTTGTGATGAGCAGTGTGCTCTAGGTTGTTGTCCTTCCTGCATGTACAGGCTCCTCTTATTGTAATCACATACTTACTATAGAAGTATTATCTGACTGTGGGTAGGCTTCACACCGTGCTTTTTCCCTTTATTGGGTTTTCCATGTATAAATCTCAGTGTTATGTGTTGTGGATGGTTGGTAATTTTTCTGTGATTTATGTTGGTGCTTAAAGGTTAATCTACTATTCTGGTATTTGGTTTATGCATTCCAGTAAAAGGTTTTGTGTGCTTAAAGTTTCATAATCTGTTGACAACTGATTCACCCCCCCTCTCAGTTGTCCACCAATTATCCTAACAATTGGTATCAGAGTCGGGTCCTCTCTGTATAAGCTTAACCACTTGAGGAAGATCCTATGGCATCTAATAGTTCATCTATAGCTATTTTCCAGAGAGAAACCCCTAAGCCTGATTCAACAAATTACAGAGTATGGAAGATTCAGATGGAGACTCATTTGAGATGTATTGGGTGTAGCGTCCTAAAATTGTGACACTTGCAATTTCAACCACATTTCGGTCTTCACGATGGCAACGCAACATGAAACCTGAATGGAGACCCCGAAACCTGATTATGACACTGAAAACTGCATTTTCTTGCACCCTGGCCTGAACCTCCTTTGCACCCTGTTGTCCTGGGAGGTGGGACCAGAGCACCCAGCGCCCTGGTCCCCCAGGACCATGGTGCCCAGCGCTCTGGTCCCTGGGTCCTATTTTAGGCCCGGTCTCTTTTGGACTTCGGGTCTTTATGTTTGCAAATTGGAAAATTATCTTTCCTGGTCGGCCTAAGGTCGGGAAAATCAGTCTATCAGCCCTAATTGACAAGTATATAAACTACATTTTCCTCTTTCATTCGATATGATGGAAAAAGCGTGGAAACTATACTCAAGCATTCAAGCATTCAAGCATTCCTTCAAGCAATTGATCATTCTAAGTCTCCATTCAAGGCTAAGTGTTGCATTCAAGATAAGGATTCAACCATTGAAGAGGAGATCACTTACAACACATTACATGCTACAACATACAACATACAACAAACAACAACATCTATACCTTCGCACATAAGGATACAAACATCCTTACAACAAGGTATTAGTACTTGTTTTACATTACATTTACAACATTTCTCATTTCTTGGTTAATTCCAAAACCTGGGTTTGACCTAAAGGCAAACCCCTAATCCCTAACCCCCCAATCATCTTCGCTTTTCTATGTGTAGGTTGCAGGTACGTGGCTGAAATTGAAGATCTGGAATCCTTGTGCAGAGACGAACAGATCCCCCTTCGTTTCGCGGATTTTTCGGAGGACCGTGTGCACGCCGGGTGCCATCGTCCCGACAACTTTTTCTCAAATTTGTAGGACAGCGCTGTCTCGACATTTTACTGCTAATTCCAGGTCCGCAGCTTCATATCATATCCCTATCTCAGTTTATAAGTGAATCTTTATCACTTTCTATGCATTCCTAGCTTAATTCTTCTATCAACATTCTTTACAAAAGAGGGTAGCCTTGCTTTCTTAACCCTTGAAACACATTTAGCATCCAATCTTGCATTGTGTGGGATTAGATCTTGTGGGTTTCAACCCCTCTTTTGAATGTAAAGTCTCTCCCCTAAGTGAAAACCATCAACCCTAGTGAATCTCCCTTCTCTCTCCTTGGAGTTGGAAGAGGGGAGAGAAACTAGGGTTCGATCGCGATTTTCCGCTTTACATTTTGGTGAACCCGACGTGAACATCCTTTCTGATTATTCATAATTAGATCTGAAAATTGGATTCCTTGATTACATTTCCATGTTTGATCTTTTGCAAAATTTTAGAGGTTAATTGCATAAAAACCCTAAATTTTCTTTTTAAGTAATTAAACTTGTGAAATGTTTAATTGTTAATGCTTGTTTCAGATCTGCCCTTCTATTACAAATTATCAATTCATATTTGTGCTTTAATTTTGAAAATTAAGTGGTTAAGTGTCAAAACCCTAATTTTTGAAACCCTCTTGATTCAACCTTTGTCCGACAATTTCACTAATCAAAACACTTCCAAATCGGCTGTAACTTTGGATTCCGCAATAAAATCACAATATCTTTCATCCCTGAAAATTTGGAAAAAAGTTGCGAGGACCGTGTGCACTCCGAGCGCCATCGTCCCCGACATTTTTTCTGAAATTTCGGGAGTGAGATCTTACTGTATTTTCCTGCTAAAATCCAGAATTTTGGCTGATTTTATCAATTTTAACACCTTCAAAATTACAGTCAAAGTTGGTCTTGTGATTGCTTGGTTTAAGGCTTCTAAACATTCAAAAATTGTTGAAATTGAAATTTTGTGTCAAAATTGTGTTCTTACTATCATAAATCTGAAAAGTGTGTTAGCATTCATTCAAAATTTCAGTACTTTATTCAAATTCTTGCAATTTGTGACTTTTGAAATTAAGTGCTTAATTACAACAACTTTGATTCCCGCTTTCAAAATTGAATTTTGCGTGAAATTGAGTCAATTTTCAAATTTCAAAACTTGCATTGCTTTTGGTATTCCCTCTAAAATCATAAAATTCAAAATTTCAGTTTCCCTCTCTTTTTCAAAATTCAAATTTTGCATTTTTCGACAATCTTGGTAGGGTTCAATTTTGAGATTGCAACTTTAATTTGGCCTATCTACGGATCGTAAAATCACTCAATTTTTTCAGGTTAGCTGTAAAATCATCATAACTTTCATCCCTGCAAATTTCGAAAAAAGTTGCGAGGACTGTGTGCACTCCGAGCGCCATGGTCCCGGACATTTTTTCCGAAATTTCGGGAGATTGTCCTGATTGTATTTAACAGCTTAAATCTGGAAGATTGGCTGGTTTTACTGAAATTTTCTACCTCTAAAATTGAAAATCTTCTCTCTCTCTTTAGTGCATGAGTTTTACAACAATAAGCCCTACTTACACCATTCCCGTTAGATGAAGCCTTAGAATTAAGTCTTTCCAAGGTTTAATTACTGAGGAGATGGAACCTAATTTGAATGGTCTTTTTAATGAGGACATGGGTAATTCCTCTAATCCTCTTAATGATGAAGAAGCTCTCCACGAGGTTTCTGTAGAACAACTTTCAAAATTGGATAATCAATTTGACGATTTTCGACAATGGATGTCTCAAGAATACCCTGATAGTCAAGCTCTTCCTTTAATTGAGGGTCTAAAATGTATGCTTCAAAGTGATAAGAATGGAATTGATATTTTGCGTGGTATTGCACACATTGTGGATTCGAATGTGATGCCTATGAAAAGTTGTGCCGAAACCTTAGGTTATACACAACCTCCTACTCAAGTTAATCATTCTATTCCTTTGACGACTCCTATTGCTAGTATACCTACTTTTACATCAAACATAATGACTACCACAATACAAGATATTCCTCCTATGATCACTAGTCATGGGGGCAATCCCTCTTCTTCAATTAACCCTCTTCCTTCATTCAATCCAACTTCTTCATTCATTCCTTCAATGAGTGTTCCTATTATATCACCACAAATGAACATGACACAAGGGGGCAATTCGTTTTCCATTCCTCCTTGTAGTGTTCCTCTTGTCCAATCATCTCCTATGACTAACTATCATAGTGTCCCACCACCTTACTCTCTACCTTCTTTCAATAACATAACACCTCCATCACAATCTAACACGTCTAATATGAACTCTTCGACTGAAGCGACCATTAACAATCTTGCACAAACTGTCTCTTCTTTACAGCAACAAATTGCCTCTATGAATCAATCTAAGTTTAGTGTGCCCACATTTGATGTTGCGAGCCCACTCTCTCTTGACATTGTTCGAGCTATCCCCCCTAAACATGTTGAAATTCCACATTTGGAGCTTTATAATGGTAAGGGTGATCCTCTAACACATGTTAAGACCTTTCAAACAATATGTACTGATTTTGCTTATGACCAAAGGTTGCTTGCAAAATTGTTTACTAGAACATTAAGAGACAAAGCCCTACAATGGTATTGCTTGTTGCCTTCCTATTCTATTACTTCTTTCGAACAACTTGCAAATGCTTTCATTCAACAATTTCAAAACAATATAAGTCCTAAAGTTACTTTGATTGATTTAATGCATTGCAAACAAGGTGTTAAAGAAAAAGTGACTGATTTCATTGGTAGATATAAGCATTTGTATGCTCAAATTTCCTTTCCAGTGCCTGACAATGATATTCAAAGAATCTTTATTTCTAATTTACAAAAAGACATTAGAGAAAAACTCCTGTTTTCTGAGTTTACTTCTTTCCAACAGTTGTGCGCAACTCTTCACAATTATCAACTGACTGTGAGTCAAATGGAACAATCACATCCTATGGCTCTGAGTGATAAGGGTGATAGTAGTCAACAACCATTTGGGAAGTTTAAACTAAACAGAGAGTCCATTAAATTCAATGAACACATCATCAACAACAATGTGAATGCAGCGTCAGGTGTGTCTCCTATTTCTAAGTTTTTCAAGAGAGAAAGAAAGTTTACTCCTTTGAATGAATCATTGCATAGTATTATGAATAAGTTATTGGAACAAAATGTGCTTACTCTTCCTCCTATAAGGCAAATTGATCCTGCAAAGATTACTTCACCTTATTTTGATAACAAATCTTTTTGTCAATTTCATCGTCAACCTGGGCATAATACTGAAAAATGTTTTGCTTTAAAGGGGAAAATTCAAGATTTGATTGATAATAATACTATCTCTGTTTCTGGAGTGAATGATAAAGGCAATACATCTGTAGCTCCTCCTAACCAAAATCTTCAAATTTTCACTGATCCATTACCTTCTCATACCTCTAATGTGATTGATACTACTGATTCCTCTGTCTCACCTGATGATCTTGTGTCCATGACTCCGAATGTGATTAACTTTGTAGAGCAGCAAGAAAACCCTAAAGAACCTTCCATCACATTTGATTCCAGTGAAACTATTAGGGCACCTGATGGTCCTTTATATATAGTTGCAAAAGTCAAGAACACACCTTTCCGTGGAGTGCTTATTGATCCTTCTTGTATGGTTAATGTCATTACTGAAGAATTTTTGTTTACTTTGCAATTGAATCAAGTTATCTTTGACAAAACAGATGTGGTTGTGAAACTATTTGATGCATTTTCTTTTGCTGCAATTGGTTCTATTACATTACCTATTGAGGTCCGTAACAAATCCCTTGATGTGGACTTTGCTATTATTCCATCTTTCGAACAATTTCGTGTGAAGCTTTGCTATCCTTGGCTATCTTCCATGAAAGCTATTGCTTCTCCTATTCACAAGTGTTTGAAATTTCCCCATAATGGTGAAGTTGTTACTGTCAATCATAGTCTCTTTAAACCAACTGAAAGAACTTCTAGCATTCCTCTTGATTACTTTTGGCCTAAACAATTCCAATCTCTTCCTCTGCGAAGTGATCATCTTTTCAAATCTTATCAAAAGTGGAAAAAAGATATGATCCTATCTCTAAGTGAACCTAGAACACCCAAACTTGACATGCCTATCATTCTTGAGAAGGAAGTCCTTCCTTTGAAAGATAAAACTAATGTCTTTCCTCAAGAAGATTCCCAACCCATCCCTATGGATGTGACTATGCCTATGATTAATAAACTTCCTAAAAGTAGACCTATCCCTCCTCGTCATGATGGACTTGGTCTCCTTCCTAAACCAAATATTCCTCCCTTATATGGAGCAGTTCCTCCTCCTTCCTCTTATGGAGAGAAGAGACCTTCCTCTTCTCCTATTGTTCAGCCTAAGAGACCACAACCTAAACACCCAAGTGATAAGGATGAGAACATTCCTCCTCCTCAATCTTCTCAACTTCCTACTAAGACTAGACGAAATCGTTTGGCATGTGAACGCCGACGAAAGTGTCGTCTTAGAGCTCAGGCAGCTGCTTTTCAAACTTTGCAATCTCCAAAAACACCTTCAACAAGCATTATTCCATTTTCTCCTGAGCCGACGATTGAGCCGAAATCTCCTAAACATAAGATGCATGATGGTCTTGATCCTGTGCGAGTTAAAGATCCTATTTTTATAAATCTTGATGACGATATAGATGAAAATGTTATTCATGATACTTCTCCTGTTCATTCTGATAGTGAATATGAACTTGTTGATGTTGATAACCATTTATCTAACGAATTTTCTAAAGCACTTATCCTAGCTCCTAGACAAGAACACCGTGGCTTGGGGTATGAACATAGCCCTTGTTTGGATCTTGTGATAGCTCCATCTGCTGTGTTGGATGTTCCTCCTCTAGCGTGTTCCCTGCCTTCCCGAAACATTGATCAGCAAGATCGGGGGGTAGATGACGTGCTAGACTAGTTTCATTAGAATAGCAGATTCTCTCCCCCTCTCTTTTGTTACTTTCTCTATGTGTTATTCTCATTCTTCTATTTGTTGTCCTTAGTGTTGTCTACTTGAGGACGATGCAAAACATTGAGATCTCTCGATCTCTCTCATGTTGACTCAAAAGACACATGTGCTCCCTTCTTCTAGGTGACCTTCCTTGATTGGGGAATGAAGAACAATTATGCATACATACATATGATATACATGAATAATCATACAACATACTGACCCCGAGGAAAGCGAAGTCACCTTGTGCTTTGTGTTTTGTGTCTATTATCCTTGGGCTTATCTCACACTTGGGGGCTAAATCCTTGTGATAACGTGCTCCTTTCCTTTTTCATTTTCTTATATGTATCACTACCTTAAAGCAATCACCCCCGGTGAGGCGTGTTCTTTCGCTTTAATGTAGGGGGGCATACATCCCATTCATAACTTTTCAAGATACTTGAAAATTTCTTGACAAATTTAGCTTTGCCTTGAAAATTTTTGATATCTTTCTTGCATGACTCATAGTGAGGGGACCTTGCTACTGATAGTCATGGTTCTCCCTCGTGATCTTCCCTTTTACCTTGTCAATCGAAGTCGCAAGATCCTTATTCCACTGGGGGCTTGGTGTATCTTGCCTCCTTGACGTGGTGAAAGTTTTTCAATGTTGTTTCCTTGTACTTTACCAGAAGTATGAGCGTACACTTATACTCCGGCTAAAGTGGGGGCTAAATGTAGCGTCCTAAAAAGGCAACACTTGCAATTTTGACCGCATTTCGGTCTTCACGATGGCGACGCAACACGCAACCTGAATGGAGACCCCGAAACTTGATTATGACACTGAAAACTGCATTTTCTTGCACCCTGGCCTGAACCTCCTTTGCACCCTGCTGTCCCGGGAGGTGGGACCAGAGCGCCCAGCACCCTGGTCCTTCAGGACCAGGGCGCCCAGCGCCCTGGTCCCTGGGTCCTATTTTGGGCCCGGTCTCTTTTGGACTTCGGGTCTTTATGTTTGCAAATTGGAAAATTATCTTTCCTGGTCGGCCTAAGGTCGGTAAAATCAGTCTATTAGCCCTAATTGACAAGTATATAAACTACATTTTCCTCTTTCATTCGATATGATGGAAAAAGCGTGGAAACTATACTCAAGCATTCAAGCATTCAAGCATTCCTTCAAGCAATTGATCATTCTAAGTCTCTATTCAAGGCTAAGTGTTGCATTCAAGACAAGGATTCAACCATTGAAGAGGAGATCACTTACAACACATTACATGCTACAACATACAACATACAACAAACAACAACATCTATACCTTCGCACATAAGGATACAAACATCCTTACAACAAGGTATTAGTACTTGTTTTACATTACATTTACAACATTTCTCATTTCTTGGTTAATTCCAAAACCTGGGTTTGACCTAAAGGCAAACCCCTAATCCCTAACCCCCCAATCGTCTTCGCTTTTCTGTGTGTAGGTTGCAGGTACGCGGCTGAAATTGAAGATCTGGAATCCTTGTGCAGAGATAAACAGATCCCCCTTCGTTTCGCGGATTTTTCAGAGGACCGTGTGCACGCCGGGCGCCATCGTCCCGACAACTTTTGCTCAAATTTGCAGGACAGTGCCGTCTCGACATTTTACTACTAATTCCAGGTCCGCAGCTTCATATCATATCCCTATCTCAGTTTATAAGCGAATCTTTATCACTTTCTATGCATTCCTAGCTTAATTCTTCTATCAACATTCTTTACAAAAGAGGGCAGCCTTGTTTTCTTAACCCTTGAAACACATTTAGCATCCAATCTTGCATTGTGTGGGATTAGATCTTGTGGGTTTCAACCCCTCTTTTGAATGTAAAGTCTCTCCCCTAAGTGAAAACCATCAACCCTAGTGAATCTCCCTTCTCTCTCCTTGGAGTTGGAAGAGGGGAGAGCAACTAGGGTTCGATCGCGATTTTCCGCTTTACATTGGGAAAGAGATTTGGGAGATCACTGAAAAAGGTTATACCCCTTATAATTTGACATCTGGCAATCCTCCTCCGATAGACTTGGACAAGAGCATTGAAAATGACTGTAGAGCTAGAGAAGCCCTCTTGAGTGCACTTTCTGATCAAAAAATAATGGGATTAACTGACCAATCATCTGCAAAGGCTATATGGGATAAGTTGGAGACTCTAAATGAAGGTGACCCTACTATTAAAATTGCTAAACTTGATGTTTATTGGGTGAGGTATGAGAACCTAAAAATGGAAGAACATGAAAATATTATTGTTTTTATGGAAAGAGGTAATGAAATTGTTATGGGAATTCAATGTTGTGGTGGATCTCTGAGTGAAGATGAGATTGTTTATAAAGTATTGAGACCTTTGCCACCAACTTACAAGATGAAGGCAACTGCAATTAATGAGCTGAGAACAATGTCTAACACCTCTATCAACAAGGATACTTTGGTTGGAGAGTTATCTACCTTTGAGCCTGAAGAATTTAGTGTTGGCATTTTGGCATTAAGTTTTCATTGATGTCAACTGGCATGATGGGTATTCACATGAGTGTGTGCAAACAAAATGAAGTCTTACCAGTCTAACGGATAGCTGCCTGTTTATGATGAAGAGGCAGAATGTTAATGTTGTCTCATACCACTAGAGGTGAAGATGTGTTACCGGTGTAGTGTGCAGTATCGGTTAGCCGAAAAAGAAGGTCTTATTGGTAAAGGTGTGTACCGGTATGAGTTTGTTGAATGTTCAAGATTGAACCGAATATGTGTCGGTGAGCAGAGTGTTTGACCATGGTGATGCCATGTGGAGCCAAGGTGACAAATAGGCAGAGGTTGATAAAACCATCATCAACACCGTTGGTGAAACTGTCTGTCGATATAAATGAAACAACCAAAAATTATGGGATTGTAACTGACTATTGTGGCTTGAGGAAGAAATAATGACATAGGAAGATCAGGGAGTAGTTGGTGCCTGGATCAATGTAAAGGAAATCTGATTCAGGAAGACCTTGAAAAGGAAACTACTGAAGCACTTTATGTGTCGACTGATTTCAAGACAGAAGATCTCGTTTGAAGATTGCTATTTTTAGCAAATATGTGTTGGATAATGGAAACCGTGTACAGATGCATCCTTGAAGGATAGGTGATAGATCCAAGATAGGTTGGATTGGATCTCATGAAGATTGTATCGAGAAGAGGAAACCCTAACTACTTTGAAGTTTGAAATGCTTTCTGGCAGAAAATCATGAGATAAGAGAGGAGAGCTCAAGACAAAGTGTGGGGATGCTGCAGAGAAGAAGAAGAGAAAAGAAAGAGTTAGCAAGAAGAAGAATTGCTAGCCTTAAAAATATTTTCTAAGAAATTTGCAGTGTGTGTGAGCAAGCATATCGGTGAGAGGATTCTACCAACATAACTATAGTCTATTATTTGAGCCTAACCGACAAGGTGTAGTAGAGAAGACAACATCCAAGTGTGACACAGTGTGCTGAGAGACTATGTGAGAGAGGGAGAGAAAGATAACAGAGGCTGAGAATCAGAGATAGTAATCTCACAACTAACAACATGAGATTCAATGGAGGAGAAAAGACTGTCAACTGAGAGTGAGTTATTTGATCAAAGAGTTGAAAAATTCATTTGCAATAAGAAGCCTTAATTGTATTCAAATAGTATTTCAATATACATCACCAAGTTGAAGCTTGGTGCAGGGGTTGGTGGTCCTTGGGTTGGTGCCCTAAATCTTTGTAAGTTAGTATTTTACCTGTGAGGTTGGATTGGAGCAGTAGTCTCCAGCACCTTTTCTCACCGAGGTTTTTCCCACATTGGGTTTTCCTTGTAAATCTAGTGTTGTGAGTTACATTTGTGTGAATGACCTCTTTGGCTTTATTTCTTGTTCTACTGGTATGATTGATTAGTGTTTAAGTGAATAACTGATATTCTAAAGTTTATTTAGAAGTTCAAAAAGGTTAGGAACCACTGATTCACCCCCCTCTCAGTGGTACTCTGTGTTCAACAATTGGTATCAGAGCCTAGGTTCCCAGTTATCTTTAAACCTTGGGTAGATTTTGGACTTTGAACACAATGGAAAGAAATGAGTCTGTTTCCTTAAAATCCCCCATGTTTGATGGGTCCAACTATGCCTTCTGGAGCAAAAGAATGGAGACCTATATTTCCTCCCTTAGTTTTGATGTATGGATGTTGGTCAAGAATGGGTATGTTGTTCCTAATGCTCCTCCCACTGATCCGAATGCAAAAAGGGAGTATGAGAATAATGCAACGGCCAAACATTCTATCTTGAGTGGATTGTCTAATAATGAATTTCTCAAAGTCATGCACTATGTTTCAGCAAAGGAGACTTGGGACAAATTGTAGAGGTTGTTTGAAGGAGATGCAAAAGTCAAAGAAGCCAAGTTGCAAGCACTAAGGGGCCAACTTGAAAGCATCAAAATGAAAGATGATGAAAAGATTACGGACTATCTTCATAGATTTGATGAAACCGTGAATACTATTAGAGGACTTGGAGAAGAGATTTCAAATGAGATCCTTGTCAAGAAGGTACTTAGATCTCTCACACCCAAATATGATACTAAGGTGTCTACCATAGAAGAAGCCAAGGATTTGAAGACTTTTTCAATAGACGAGTTATTTGGTTTGCTGACAGCCTATGAGATGAGAACAACTGGTGATACTTCCTCAACGAAAGAAGCAGCATTCAACATCACCAAAAAGGGCAAAGAAGCTGCTACTGATAACGAATCCAGTGAAGACTCTGATGAAGAAGTAGAAATTTTTTTCAGGAAGCTCAAAAGAGGATCCGACTGGTACAAAGGAAAGCTACCACTTAAATGTTTCAACTGTGGGAAGGTAGGACACTTTCCTGCAAATTGTCCTTACAAAGAAACTGGTGGAGATGAGTTAAGAGAGTTCAGAAGATCTGTCAGCAAAGACAGAGAAAGGAATGACTATCAGCAAGGAAGGGGAGGCTATCATAACTAGAAAAACCTATATACTATTGAGGATGACACAACAAATGAAGAAAAAGCATTAGAAGATGATTACCATGAGAACGACAGAAAACTCAATCTCTTCATGGCACTTGATAGACCAGTTGATGAAGATGAGGAAGAGGAGGAGATTGAAGCTGAAGTGGATTTGGAGAGAAAAATTATCAGTGCTCTTGAAGAATTGAGTAAAACAAGAAGAGAACTCAAGATAGTTAAGCATGTTGCAGTAGATGAACAAGATCTCTTGAAGCAATCCCTAGATGAGTCCAGTCAAATTATATCTGACTTGAAATTGCAGCTAGAAGAAAGTAAGAGGATATGTGAAGCTACAACTTTTGATCTGACAAAAGAAGGAAAAGGAATATCAAGAGTTGGAAGCAAAAATAGTAAAGCTCAGAAAGGAGCTTGAAGAAAGTAAGGAAGAAATAAAAATAAGGAGCAAGTATGAAGGCAACACTGAGGCCTTAGACAAGATGTTGAGAAAACAAAAGAAATCCAAAGACACCGGTGGCTTAGGCTTTGAAAAAGGTAAAAGTTCAACCCACAAAGATAAATCTGACAAAGAAATAATGTTCACTTCTTCAATTAAAAGTGAAGAAAAGAAGACATTCACTATAGGCAAGGATACCGGCAAAAAGATATATGCTGATGATGTTGGAAATAACCACTCAAATTGGTATACAACAATGAACCGGAGGTCACACTTCGTGTACCAACATGCAGACCCAAGGAGAAATGAAAGAATTAACCATGAAGGATTCACCAGACTCAACAACATGAAGGGAAGATCCCCAATGAGGCAGTTCCATTCAGGAACAAGACAACCTAACTAGTATGTTTCAAACTTTCATGGTTATTGTTACCAATGTAACAAATTTGGGCATAGAATAACTGATTGTATATTAATCAATAAGCCCTCTATGAGTTGTGAAAGTAGAAATCCATTTAATGCACTATGAGATATGAATGTTGTCTGCTATCAGTGCAATGGATATGGTCATAAGAGTTTTGATTGTAGGAAGAATAAACCGGTACCCCACAATAATTTTAAGGACGTCCCCTTAAATAAAAATGTAAAATGCTATAACTATCAAGAGTTTGGACACATAGAAAAGTTATGTAAAAACTGAAAGATCAAGTAGAAGAAGACAAATCGGGATCAAGAGCCCATAACTGAACCCAAGATCAATATAGGAGCTGACAAGAAGAAGGAGACCAAACCAATTTGGGTTGAGAAAGAAAAGGAAAAGGTAGAATCAAGTCTCATAGTACAGTCTGCCTTACATGTTGAAAGGAAAAATATATGGGTGGTGGATACTGGTTGCTCAAACCATATGACTGGTCACAAAAAGAAATTCATTAAACTTGAAGACTGGAATGGTTGATCAGTAAGGTTTAAAGACAATTCTTCCATCAAAATAAAGGGAAAAGAAACTCTATGCATTGATGGAAAACTGAAGGCGCATGATGTATATTATGTGGAAGGCCTAAAGCACAATCTACTGAGTGTGAGTCAGATGTGTGACAAAGGTTACAAACTCACCTTTGACTCAACCGGTTGCCAGATAAAGAAAGACAGTACTGGTAAAGTTATGGCAGAAGGAAAGCGAACAGATGGAAATGTTTATAATCTGAAGGAATGTCGAGTCCCAATGTATGTTAGGACAAGTAGATAAAATCTGGTTGTGACACCGAAGATTAGGCCACATAAATTTTGATAACCTAGTTACAGTAAGAAAAAATGGGTGTGTGAGGAATATTCCACCCATCATCAAATCGGTAAACACATTTTGTGATGAATGTGTACAAGGAAAGCAAACTAAAGCGAGCTTTAGGACAAAAGAGCAGAACACCTCAAGACCACTTGAAATCATGCAAACAGACTTGTGTGGTCTAACTCAAACAAGAGCACTTGCCAGTGAAAGATAATTTATGCTCTTCATTGATGCCTACTCAAGAATGACATGGGTCACCTTTTTGCAAGATAAATCACAAGCATTTGAAAGATTCAAGATCTTTTGAAAGATGGTAGAAAAGGAAAGTGGTTACAGGTTAAAATGCCTAAGATCACACAGGGGTGGAGAATAATCTTCAAATGAATTTGAAAATTATTATGAAAAACAAGGAATTAGAAGGCAATACTCTGCTCCTAGGACATCATAGCAAAATGGTGTGGTAGAAAGGAAGAACAAGAGAGTCAAGGAGATGGCCAAAACCATGTTAAATGAGGCCAGTCTACCAGACACATATTGGAAAGAAGTTGTTCATACTACTTTATATACTTTGAACCAGGTTCAATTAAGAACAAACAACAGGATGACACCTTATGAGTTGTGGTATGATCGGAAGCCATCAGTCAAATACTTCAAAGTATTTGGAAGCAAGTGCTTTATCAAGAAAGATATGGATGGTCTAGGAAGTTTTGACTCCAGGAGTGATGAAGGAATCTTCCTTGGTTACTCATATAACAGCAAGGTATACAAATGCTATAATAAAATACTAAGAAGAGTCATTGAGAGTGTGCATGTAAAAGTTGATGAAGATATGCACAAAGGATGTCAACCATAGATGAACCAGTATGATGACTCTGGTGATGAAGATAATGAAGTTCAGTCAGATACTGAATCAGAGGTAGCATCCAAGAAGGCCCCCAACCGGTATGTACAGTTGAACCACCCAGAAGAGAAAATTCTGGGAAATAAGAGTGATGGTGTGCAGACTAGAAGAAGACTTGCCCAAAATGATGCACAAGTCAACCTATGCCTCATGACTGAAGTTGAACCCAAAACATTCAATGAGGCTAGCAAAAGACAAGAATGGATGGATGCCATGGAAGAAGAAATACAACAAATTGAGAAGAACAAGACTTGGGAATTAGTCCCTAGACCAGAAGAAAAGAACATCATTGGCACAAAATGGGTCTACAGGAATAAGATGAATGAAGAAGGTAAGATTTTTAGGCATAAATCTAGACTAGTGTGCAAAGGATACTCTCAAGTAGAGGGAATTGATGTTGAACAAACAATTGCACCGGTAGCTAGATTAGAAGCAATTAGAATGTTTCTATCCTTCTCTACCTACAAAGGTTATAAAGTATACCAAATGGATGTAAAATCTGCTTTCCTAAATGAAAATTTGGAAGAAGAAGTGTACATGGAGCAACTGGAAGGGTTTCTGCTTCATGATGATGAGACATTCATGTGTAGGTTGAAGAAGGCTTTGTATGGTCTAAAGAAAGCTACTAGAGAATCGTATTCAAGATTAGATCTGTACCTAAAGGAGCAGGGATTCAAAGAGGGAAGTGTTGATAGAAACTTGTACATAAAGAAAGATGGGAACCACATGATCATTGTGGTTGTGTATGTGGATGACATTATATTTGGAGGCAACAAGGACACCCTCTGCAAAGAATTTGTTGATCAGACGCAGTCAGAATTTGAGATGTCAATGCTTGATGAATTGACTTACTTCCTTGGTTTGCAGATATTATAGCAAGATAAAGGAATCTTTATCTCACAAATCAAGTATGCAAAGGATATGTTGAAGAAATTCAATTTGGAATATTGTAAACCGGTAAGTACCCCCATGGTGACCGACAACAAATTGAGCAAGAATGATGAATCACCAATGGTGGATCAGACTCTGTATAGATCCATGATAGGCAATCTATTGTATCTAACTGCTTCAAGACCAGATATAGTTCACGCAGTATGCATGGTGGTCAGATTCCAAGCTACACCAAAGCAGTCACATATGAATGTTGTTAGCAGAATTTTTAGGTACCTACAAGGGACGCTCAGCTATGGTTTGTGGTATCCTAAACAAGGAGATTTTATCTTGGAAGCATACACTAATGCTGATTGGTCAGGTTGCATTGATGATCGAAAGAGCACAAGTGGTGGTGCATTCATTCTAGGCGACCGGTCGGTCTCATGGTATAGCAAGAAGTAGGACTCAGTCTCTTTATCTACTATTGAAGTTGAATACATTGCTGCTACTACATACTGCTCTTAGGTGTTTTTGATGAAGTAGATTCTCAAAGACATACAAGTAGACATCATTGATCCTATTATCATCTAGTGTGACAATTTGAGTGCAATCAACATAGAAAAGAATCTAGTCATGCATTCCAGAACAAAGCACATTGCTATCAAGTATCACTTTCTCAGAGAGAAGGTTGAAGGACAGGAGGTGAGGATGGATTATGTTCCTACTGGTGAACAAGTAGTAGACATTTTCACCAAACCATTACTGGTAAGCACTTTTGAGTACCTCCTACACAATTTGGGAGTTGTGTCATCTATATAGGAAGGATTTATGTGGTTCAGGGGGATTTGATAGCGGTCAAAGGGGGAGCTTGGTATGGATCAAAGGGGGAGTGTATAGTACCCTTTGTCATTGTGTCAAAGGGGGAGAAATGTACCGATATAGAGTGTCTTGTGAGAAGTTGACATCAATGCCAAAGGGGGAGATTGTTGGCATTTGGCATTAAGTTGTCATTGATGTCAACTGGCATGATGGATATTCACATGAGTGTGTACAAACACAATGAAGGCTTACCGGTAAGGCATAAAATGGTCTAAAGGATAGCTGCCTATTTATGATGAAGAGGCAAAATGTTAATGTTGTCTCAAACCACTGGAGGTGAAGATGTGTTACCGGTATAGTGTGCACTACTAGTTAGTAGAAGAAGAAGGTCTTACCGGTAAAGGTGTGTACCGATATGAGTTTGTTGAATGTTTAAGATTGAACCGACTGTGTGTCGGTGAGTAGAGTGTTTGACCATGGTGATGCCATGTGGAGCCTAGGTGGCAAATAGGAAGATGTTGATAAAACCATCATCGACACGGTTGGTGAAACTATCTGTCGATATAAATGAAACAACCACAAATCACGGGATTGTAACTGACTGTTGCGGCTCGAGGAAGAAAGAATGACAGAGGAAGATCAAGGAGTAGTTGGCACCTGGATCACTGCAAAGGAAATTTGATTCAGGAAGACCTCAAAAAGGAAACTACTGAAGCACTTTATGTGTCGACCGATTTCAAGGGAGAAGATCTTGTTCAAAGATTGCTATTTTCAACAAATATGCATTGGATAATGGAAACTATGTACAGATGCATCCTTGAAGGATAGGTGATCGATCCAAGATAGGTTGGATAGGATATCATGAAGAGGAAACCTTAATTGCTCTAAAGTTTGAATTGCTTTCTAGCGGGAAAACATGGGATAAGAGGGGATAGCTCAAGACAGAGTGCGGGGATGCTATGGAGAAGAAGAATAGAAAAAAGAGAGTTATCAAGAAGAAGAATTTCTAGCCTTAGAAAAAAATTCTAAGAAAGTTGCAATGTGTGTGAGCAAGCATACCGGTGAGAGGATTCTACCAGCATAACTATAGTCTTGTATTTGAGCCTAACTAGCAAGGTGTGGCAGAGCAGGTAGCATCCAAGTGTGACACAGTGTGTTGAGACACTATGTGAGAGAGGGAGAGAAAGATAATAGAGGCCGAGAATCAGAGACAGTAATATCGCAACCGACGGTGTGAGATTCAATGGAGGAGAAAAGATTGTCAATCAGCAGTGAGTTATTTGATCAAAGAGTTGCAGAATTTATTTGCAATAAGAAGCCTTAATTGTATTCAAATAGTATTTCAATATACATCGCCAAGTTTTAGCTTGGTGCAGGGGTTGGTACTCCTTGGGTTGGTGCCCTAAATCTTTGTAAGTCAGTATTTTACCTGTGAGGCTAGATTGGAGCAGTAGTCTCCAGCAGCTTTTCTCACTGAGGTTTTTCCCACATTGGGTTTTCCTCTTAAATCTCATGTTGTGAGTTACATTTGTGTGAATGATCTCTTTGGATTTCTTTCTTGTTCTACCGATATGATTGATTAGTGTTTAAGTGAATAACTAATATTTTGAAGTTTATTTAAAAGTTCTAAAAGGTTAGGAACCATAGATTCAGCCCCTCTCACTGGTACTCTGTGTTCAACATTTGGTCCTCAAGGAGTTGCAAAGACCAAATCTTCTTTTCATGCAGAAAAAAATGATTGGAAAGCTTTATATGCAAAGGAACTAGAGGAAATCAAGAAAGAAGATGAAGAGTTTGAGCAACTTGAAGCCCTATTTTCTAGAAGAATACCTAAAGGTTCGGTAGGAAGTAAGTATGAAGGAAAATCACCTTTTAAACATTTTGCATGTAATAAGATAGGTCATTTTGCATCTATATGTCCTAAGAGGAATTCAAGATTTGAGGAGAAATCTAGAAGATCTTTTAGGCCTAACCATGATTATCAGAACAAGCATAAGTGCAGGAGGAACAAAGACAAATCATGTTACTATGCAGATGAGGAAGGTGTGACTGACTCTGATGATGAACCGACACAAGATTCAGCTAGTGGATCTGACAATGGAAAGGAATGGATATTTTTGGCTATCAAGGAACATGCTCTAGAACCTATCATTGAAAATGAGGAGAAGGCCCTTACTGCTAAAGTTGAAGACAAGGATGAATGGGTGATAGACAGTGGATGTTCACATCATATGACTAGAGATAAAAGGAAGTTTATATCTTTGCAAGAATTTGATGGTGGTCTGGTTAGATTTGGATATGACAAAGCATGTATGATTAGAGGAAGAGGACCTATATCATTGGATGGTAAGCATAACAATGATAATGTTTATTATGTTGAAGGTTTAAGGCATAATCTTTTGAGTGTAGGACAATTGGTGGATAAGGGATTTTAATTACAATTCAAGGATGGAAAATGCAAAATCATCAATAGATTTGGATTAGAGATTGCAACTGGTAATCATACTGATAAAGGTATTTTCATCTAGATAACTAAGTATGCTAGAGAGTTGTTGAAGAAATTTGTTATGGAAAATTCTAAACCGGTTGGTACTCCTATGGTACAAGTGATAAATTGACAAAGAAAGATGCATCAGCTCCAGTAAATCCTACAAGGTATAAATCTACGATTGGAGGTTTGTTATATTTGACTCAGACTAGATCGGATATAATGAATGCAAATTCTATTGTATCAAGATATCAGAGTGATCCTAGAGAGAGTCACGAGAGTGTGGTGAAAAGGAATTTTGGGTATTTGCAAGGAACAACTGAGTATGGTTTGTGGTATCCTAAAAATGATGACTTTACACTAGGTGCATATACAGATGTAGACTGGGCTGGAGATGTTGATGACCAGAAGAGCACATCCGGTGGAGCTTTCTTTCTTGGAAAGAAACTTGTTTCATGGATCAACAAGAAACAATCATGTACTTCTTTATCTACTGTTGAAGCTGAGTATGTTGTTGTTGCTACTAACTGTACAAAAGTTTTATGGATCAAGAAAATGTTGAAGGATATAAGGGTAGATTGTAATGAACCGGTAGTTATTCACTGTAATAACTCTATTGCTATTGACATATCAAAGAATCTAGTATTTCATTATAAGACAAAGCACATTTCTATCAAGTATAATTTTTTGAAGGAGAAGGTGGAAGCAAATGAAGTCTGAATGGTTTATGTGAAAACTAAAGAGCAGATTGCAGATATCTTCACCAAACCTTTTCCTAAGGATCATTTGAGTACTTCAGAGATAGATTGGGGGTCTCTGCCTCTTCGATAGAGACTTGAGTGATTTTGGTTGGCATCAATCTGATATGCATTTATCAGAGCTATCATTCATTCTGGATTGATGTGATGGTGCTACTACTCAGGGGGAGTAGTCACCTGTGTAGTTAAGAGGATTTATGATTTTTATTTGATGTTTATATCATATTTTTGGCATTGATGTCAAAGGGGGAGAGATATTTATGTAAAAAATAGAGCTTAACATGGACATCATTCACAGGGGGAGTTTGGTTTGTTGGTTCAGAACTTCATTGTCATATCATCTTGGGAAGATTGTTGGATGTCTTCCATTGGGGGAGACTTGTTTGGCATTTCTTGGCACTTGGATGTTTTTCACATCTAGTGTTGCCATCAATGACAAAGGGGGAGATTGTTGGCAATTTGGAGGAATTGATTATGTGTTGTATTCATGTTTGTCTTTAATGTCAACACTAACTATTTTTTTGTCTATCAGGTTCCGGTAGAGTGGTTGGTTTATGATGTTGATTTGGAGATCTTCTCCGATATGTTTTGGTTGTTGGAATTGGTTTGTATTGGTTATTCATGTGTTCCTGATGTGTATCTCATTTAGTTGGTTTGGGATTTGGTGATCTAGAATCTATCATTTATTCTAGTAAGCCTTTTGGTTACTGATAAGGGTTTTACCGATAGAGCTTTGTTGAAGATCTTTTGATGAATCCGATAAGTGGTGTTGGTGGGGCTTCTAGAAGGTTATCGTGTTCGTGTTCCAGTTGATCGGTGGTGTTTCATTTGGCTTATGGCGACCTATTTTAGGTCTGGTTCTATTCTATTAGGTTATGGACTGATTTATGTAATGGATTTATTGTTTTATCTTTTAGGTGGTTGATCTAATTATTTAGGTCTCGGGTTGGTATAAATATGATGTAAGATCTCTTTGTAGATCGTGGGTTATGTGGTTATCTATGTGTGAATAAGGTTGTAATCATATGTAAAGGTTTTGGTCGATCATAGGTGATCGAATTGGGTTTGTGTAAGAGGTTTAAGACCTCCGGTATTGATCTTAACCAGAACTGTACTCAGGAATAGGAGATGTTATTCTTGCAGTTCATTCATCTTTCTAGATTGTAGTCTAGATTTCTTTTGTATTCATTGAAGCTCCTTTGTGATGAGAAATGCACTCTAGGCTATTGACCTTCCTGCATGTGCATGACCCTCTTATTGTAATCACATACTTAGTGCAGAAGTATTATCTAACTATGGTAGGCTTCCCACCATGGTTTTTCCCTTTATCGGGTTTTCCACGTAAAAATCTCGGTGTTATGTGTTGTGGATGGTTGGTAATTGTTCTATGATTTATGTTTGTGCTTAATTGTTATATCTACTATTTTGATATTTGGTTTATGCATTCCGGTAAAAGTTTTTGTGTGCTTAAATTTTCATAATCTATTGACAACTGATTCACCCCCCCTCTCAGTTGTCCAACGGTTATCCTAACACTGTCATCTTTTCCAAAACCTTCATTGTGGTAACCATCAGGTTCTCTTCTCTAGTATAAATTTCTATCATAGTTATGGTATGAACTACCATCTTTGCTTACTTCCTTGTCCTTGTTTTTATCTATACAGGTTCCTCTTCCTCCTTGAAATCTTCCTCTGAAAAACCTTCCACCCCTACCTTGATGTCTCTACTCATATCTTTTGTCTACCTTCTCTTTTGCTTTCAAGGTATATTGGTAAGCTTCTTCGATACTCTGCAACTTGGTCAAACTAAGTTCATCTTGTATAGACATCTATAATCCATTCAAATATCTTGCAACTTGTGCAATCTCATCATCGACATGTTCGAATCGGATATTCAACTTGTAGAATGCTTCAGTATACTCCATCATACTAGATTCTTTCTGCTTCAAGTTTTTAGGACCTCGAGGCAATTGAGAGGAGGGGGGGTGAATCAGTTGTCTATTAATTTCAACCCAAATATAACTTAACCAAACTTAATGCATAATATTGGTAAACCAAACTTAATGTCGGTAGACGGTTTAACAATTAATAACAGTATCAGTAAAGTTTAATGCATGAAACAGCAAGACAAATAACATCCACAACACATAACACATATATTTGTACGTGGAAACCCTGTAAGGGGAAAAATCATGGTGGGAAACCTTACCCACAATCAGATGATATTACTGCAGATAGTATGTGTGTACAAATGGGGTCTGCACATGCAGAAAGGCCAACTACCTAGAGCTCACTACTTAATCACAAAATGGGAGTCACACTGACTATAACTGGATGGTTAAATCCAATGATAATGTACTACTCAAAATAACATCTTCATATGCTGGATTCAGTACCGGTTAAGATCTGATTGTCTTCTCCATACCATCCTTGAATCTTCAAATGATGTCTATGTGTATAGCTCTGCTTATATTCACATATACCTTATTACATTCCCTTTTACACCTTCCTCATAATCTCACAAATGACATCTTACATATATACCAAAACTTAAGACCAAATGTGTAGGTCAGCTCACTAAAAATATTACAATTAAATCAAATACAAATGAATCAATTTGTGATGCATCATGTTAGTTTAATGCATTTACAATAATAACCAATCAATAAATATCTCCATAACATGTCATGTTGATTTGGAATAGATAACGCTTGTCGGTCCATAACCTAGACCTATTTCCCAATAACAACAAATATACAAACTTGATTAGACCTGTTTATGGTGAAAATGGATAACAACAATATTGAAAGACCAAATGGATTCAACCACAAAACCCTAGCCTAACAACAACAAAGATCCACCATAACATATGAAGATTACCTAAGACAATGCCAATCAAATGAAATCACAAAGATTATACCATCACATGTCCAATAGGGTTTGAATCTCCATTCTTCCTATCTCCATTGATCTTGCTTGATTTATTTGCTCTCAGATTTTATATGTGCACAAGAGCTCAACAAAGAATGGAAGTGTGCTTGCAAGTAGGATCGCATATGAAAGTTCAAAAGCGTAGTGTAGTCGAGTTGTAAGTAGGGTTTGATAATGAAGGAAGCATCTCCTTATATAGAAGACACTATAAGAAATGGAAGGATAAGATTGAGAGGTGTAAAAGAGGTCGGCTATGATTAGAGGGTAGGTAAGGAAAATAATAAAGTAATGAAAGGGGTAGGTAGTGTATGAATTAAGAGATGAATGACATGTGTCATGGGTAGAAAAGGATAATGAATTAATTAAATAAATAAAGATTTATTTAATTAATAGAGGAAGTGGGATCAATTAAATAAATAAGTTATTTATTTAATTTAGGAAAAGGGTAATTTAAATAAATAAATGTATTTATTTAAATGAGAAATAAGGCTAGAAGAGGATAAATGAATTAATTAAATAAATAAAGATTTATTTAATTAATAGAAGAATTAGGCTAAAATAATTAAATAAATAAAGATATTTATTTAATTAGACATGACAATTTTAGGTGTCTACATTTTGCCCCTCTTTGAGACAATGCAACTTGTCACGTTGTTTCAAAGAAGATAATATGAACTGATACAAAGTTGCCCCAAGATGAGAATGATATGCCCCCTCAAGAGATTGGATGAAAATGTTTGGAAAGATCACAGACAATCTCTCGATAAAAAAGAAAGGCTAGAATGGACTAACCGGATAGAGTGACAGAGTCATGGGATAACGAAGATTGACTCGAGCTAGGGCTAGGGCTAGGGCAGTCGATAAGATAGACCACGAGGGGAAAAAATCCTCATTGTCATCCACACATCCAAGAGATCAGAGTGTAGAGAGAGAATAGAGCAGCAACAATCAGCAGCGATGGCATTGGTGCATAGTTTCGATCACGTTCACCGATTTCAGAGGCTAGCCAACGCAGGAGAGCTGGTAAGTACCACAAAACCTCTTTGTACTTCATTGCAATAAATGTTGTCATAAATGTATGCTAGGTAGGGCAATAAATGCACTTTTAGGTAATGTCAAAAAATGTCGAGGTGCATCTGCGTTGGTGCCAGGCACGTCTAGGTTGGCTAGGCACGTCTGTGCCGAAAAAAGTGTCTATGCAAAATGCGAGTGCGTCTGCATTGTGCAGGCACGTTTGTGCAATGTGGGCACGTCTATGCAGAGCAAGCACGTCTATGCAAAGCATAGGCACATCTATGTATTTCAGGCGCGTCTGTGCAGAGGAGGTGCGTTTGTGCAGTATGTAAGCGCGTTTATGATATGAAGGCACATTTGTGTCAAAAATGTACATTTATGTCTTCTAGGAAAAATTGATAGTTCTGTGATGAACATACATTGTGGATTGGATAAGTTGCTGAGAGGATACACTCAAGAAGGTCCTCTAGGGAAGACCATGATAGTTGATAGGGCTAGGATTGACAATTCTATGATAGAACATACGTTGCCAATTAGGAAACTACTCAAGAGGATACACTCAAGCAGAGGCCCTAGGATAAGATAGATCGAGACACTTTGTGATGAACAAGGAGTACCAAGACATAGTACTTTGTGATGAATAGGGAGTACTAAAACATGAGTAGCACTTTGTGATGAACAGGGAGTGCAAAACACGTAGTACTTTGTGATGAACAGGGAGTACCACTAGGATAGAAGCAACACTTTGTGATGAACAGTGAGTGTCACTAGGATAGAAGCAACACTTTGTGATGAATAGTGAGTGCCACTAGGATAGAAGCAGCACTTTGTGATGAACAATGAGTGTCACTAGAATATAGTATCATAAGCACTTAAGATAAAAAATAGCATTTTGTGATAAAAAGGGAATGCCACTTTGACTGACACAGTTGATTTGCTTGACTGTAGGAGTACCTACCTATGCTGGAGTCACGAGAGAGATTCCCGTCAAAAAGAGGTTATGACCGGCGCTGACATTTGAGGATCGAGCTGCCATTGAGGTTATGGGTTTGAGATTTATTATGTATGTGCCTAAGTTTTGAGCGAACATGGGTTTGTTGACTGCACTTGCTGAGAGGTGGCACTCTGAGACATGCACATTCTATTTGCCGATGGGTGAGATGACAGTCACCTTGGAGGATGTGTATAGGATTCTGAGGATACTGATTGATGGGGAGTTGATTCTCTATGATCGAGATGGAGACAGGGAGGCATTAAGATGAGTGTTCCAGGATCCGGGATTGGAGATGAGGGTAGGACACGTGGCTTGGGATACCATGACACAGACAGAATTAGCACTACCAGCAGTGTTGGCAGGAGTGATTAGTGGATTCCTCTATCCAGATAGGGTGACACGAGGGGTGGTTGTGGGCTAGCGGAGTACCTTGGAGACATTAGTGACATAGCATACCAGATATGCCTAGGGACCGTGTATGCTAGTACATTTGTACTATGAGCTCCATCAATTCATCTACCATGGATCCATAGGATTGGGCTGCGGAGTTACATTGCTACAGGTGTGGGCATATGAGCATCTGCCAGTGACACGACCAATACATTTTAGAGGCAAGGGTCATGGATGTAGCTTTGTGCACTTGTATGATATGATTACATCACAACCACGGATTGGTAGGTTGGAGTACTGGGGTCGAGTTCTTGATGAGATTGACACTATGATATAGAGGTCGTACCGAGAGTGCGAGCAGTGGGAGGATGATGCAGTGGATCTTCCATACACTTTCAGGAGAAAATATCTGATTGGGCAGATGCCCTATGTACTGGAGAGGTAGTTGGTAGACAAGGTATGCAGGCAGTTTGGCAGGTTTCAGTGGATGCCACGGGGTTCCGGTATGTATGTGTGGAAAGTGCGAGACCAGACACACTTTGGACCACTGTTATCATATGATCAGGTCGTGATGCAGCTAGTAGAGATGGTGCCCATGCCATGGGATATGTGGCCTGAGATTGTGGATGTAGGGATGGATGCAGAGTATACTACATATTGGGCAGAGCATCCATTTCCACGCCTGACAGATCTAGGAGAGCTAATAGATGGAGATGGCAGAGGGGATGAGGATGATGATGGAGATGGTGGGGGTAGAGGCTGACGGAGGAGGCGAAGTGTAGTAGGAGAGAGTAGGGTGGCTCTACGGAGAGAGGGTGGAGAGGAGACACAAGCTTGGGTGGTGAGGGGTCGCGGTGGGTTGCCATTACAGGTGCCAATAGCACAGGGTCCCAGACAGGTGCAGGGACAGGTACAGGGATGGGGACAGGGGCAGCCATATGAACAATCATAGGTACAGGCACAGGTACAACCACCAGTACAGGGGCAGCCATAGGTAGAGCCATAGGTATAGGGGGCCGAGGAGGAGGAGGATGGTATAGGGGGCCAAGGAGGAGGAGGATGAGCTATTTGAGCTGAGGGAGATCTGCCAGGGATAGGCAGATGAGATCCAGGAGCTAGAGAGGGAGAGGGATCAACTCAGGAGACATCTTAGGGACACTGAGCAGGAGCGAGATCAAGCTATCCAGTGCTACACTGAGGCTGAGAGCACTGAGGGCTGGGAGGCAAGCGGCAGAGGACACAGGGGTTGGATATGCCTATGTTCTGCGGGCAGGGGATGAGATAGGTTATTGCAAGACCTATAGTATAGGGCAGTGCCACCAAAGCAGTGGGTGAGGAGCTTCCACAGACCATCGCGGACAACGATGACCATTGGAGGGAGAGACAAGAGACAGGCATCTAGCGGTGGGGTCATGGGTCCTCCACCACCACCAAATAGAGGGGGCAGGAGAGATGATCATGGGGCGGGTCCATCTAGGGCTCAGACTCCATTGAGGCTAGCCGTCTCTGAGGGAGGGAGTTCATTATAGTCTTAGAGGGCTCCCTATGTATCAGTTTGTACCATTTTGTATGATGATGTAGACACCTTCGGGTGATTTGTAGCCATATGATTTTGACATCATTGCATCATGACACTTATGATTATATATATATGAGATGATTCATCTTTGCGGTAGCTATATGCATGTGTACCTATGTGATGCTTCTATATGTCTTATGATGTATGTTTCTATGTGATGCTTATGATATGGATGCAAATATGTATATGATGCAATGCAATATTTTTGTTATTTTATGTTTTTAATATGCTATGCCAATGCAAATGTGAATGTATGAAACGCAAATGAATATGATAATGCAAATGATTATTTACATGATGAAAATGTAAAATGTGCTAATAGGTGTTGTGTGCAGGATGTGATGCAATTATGATATCTATATGTATGTATGAAATGCTTAATATGTGGTAATGCAGGTGCAACTACATGAAATGCAAATATTTTTGGTGTGTCATTATACTCAGTTGTGTGATAGCACACTACATGGACTCAAGAAGGACGATGTAGGTCAATCAAGAAAGGGGGATGGAAGATAGAAGATATGAAAGTGAAAGAGCTTCTTGTGTGTTATCATCATTGAGCTTTATTATGGCAAAATAGGTTATGACAATCGAGGCATATGTTCAACCTAGAAAGTCATTGTACCTATTTGCATGGAGATCAGATAGTCGCAAACAAGGAATGCCCCAGTTCACACTAGACTAACAGTGTCCTCATATCCTTGGACAAGTTATATCATTACTAAGAGACAATTGATAGACAAAAAATAAAAATAGGTGACGATACCCCATCCTCACTTTTCTAGTCAAAGACATCCTGGAGATAAAAATCTCTAGTCAGAGACATCCTGGAAAAGCTAAAAGCATGTCACCAAAAAGATAAAATCAAAAGAAAACCAAGACTCGACACCAACATCCACTGTAGTCCTCAAGTTTTAGTGTCTCTTGTCACTTGTATAAGTCTATTTGATTGTGGTCATAATGTTTACTTTCATAAAAGGATAGATAGCACTGAACCATATGTTGTCTAAGTCTGTTGAAAGATTTGATTTGTTGAAGCCCATTGTTGCTGTTGTGTCTCATCTGAAACTGACTGAATCCATGCAATTGATACTTTATTGCGGAGAAGATGGAGATTTATTGCGGATTGATGATGCAAGTGTTTCTTTATTGTGGATTGTGTGTGGATAGACTGAAGAAAACTGGAAGAAACTATACTCCTCAGAACATGTTATGCTCTTAGTTCCACACCCATTACTAGACGTAGGATTTGCCTTAGCCACAGATAGGAGCTGATTTATTATGGATGGAAAGAGGTGAAAAGGGAGGTTTATTATGAATGGCTAACCAATCTTGGGTAGATCAATAACAAGCCATGGTGGGAATGTGTAAGTTTATTATGAATGGATAGGTTGTGAGTGTGTGCAAAGTGAAATGATGAAATGGAATCCTGAACGAGGGAGGAGCAATGTCTCTACGCATGGCACTGGTGAGCCAGTTTTCACCATGGTACTTGCCCAGGGTGCCACCAAAGTGGTTTTCATCATTGGGCGAAATGTTTTTTCTTTACTTTTTTGATTTTTTTGATTTTTTTGTTGTCACAAGGTGCCTGTTTGCTAGGTTTTCACCAAGTAACAATTTTTATGTTTTATGATTTTTTTTGTATTTTTAATTTTTTTGATTTTTTTTGTATTTTTGAATTGGGATACTCTGAAGAGCTATGTGTAAAACCTGGGAAGGTGCATGTTGTTGATAGGATAATCCAAAGGTTCACCCTCTATGGTTGAGAGCTGATATGCACTAGATCCATATGTTGCTATGATGATGTAAGGACCAAGCTAGTTTGGTTCGAACTTGCCCTTCCTCTCTCTGTCTTGGTGATTTTTAGGATTTTCTCTGAGAACTAAGTCGCCTACCTCAAATGTGCAAGGCTTGACTTTATGATTGTAGTTGCGACTCATTCATCTTTATTTATTTAATTAGACATGACAATTTTAGGTGTCTACAAGACCAATAACCAAATCACCAAAACCAAGTGTCTAAACAATGTCTTCAACATAACCAAGTAATCTCGAGATGATAACAGATCATCCCCAGTGTCGGTGAACAATATAACCTGTCGGTGAGCCATATACCGGTGACTATGCATAAGTCACTGAACATGCTAGTGAACATAACCAAATATCTTCAGTGCGGATAAGTGTTCACAAGTGTTGACATTAATGAAAAAACCAATGCAACACATCCATAATACCAACAATCTCCCCCTTTGGCATTGATGGCAACATAAGATGGAAAAACCATCTAAGTGCCAAAGCAGAAATGTCACGAACCAAAAAACCAACAATCTCCCAAGGAGATCAATTACTAGAAATCAAAATACATAATATTTCTCTCCCTAGGAATAATCTCTCCCCAAAAGATAATGTGTTTTTCCATAGATATCTCTCCCCCTTTGACATCAAATGCCAAAGCAATACAAAACCAAATACAATTAGTTCATAGAACTTATTACAAATACCAATTGTTATAACCAAATTTATCCAATCTACTCCCCCTGAGAATTAGCTCTCCTTCATCAAAGCCGGACAAATATTTCTCTATTAATTCTATTGGTTTGATGCCATGCTCCAACTGTCTAAGTTTCTACCGATGAGGGTATAACTCCAAGCTGCTCTCTTAGATATTCAAAAGTTTCCTTAGGTAAAGGCTTAGTAAAGATATCTACAATATGTTCTTTAGTATTCACATAAACCAATTTCACTTCTTTTTCTTCAACATTCTCTTTCAGAAAATTGAATTTGATAGAAACATGTTTAGTTTTAGAGTGAAATACCAGATTCTTTGATATATTAATTGTTGCCATATTATCACAGTAAATGATTATAGGTTCTTTGCATTTTACCTTTATGTCCTTCAACATTTTCTTAATCCATAATACCTATGTACAATTAGTTGCTGCTGCAACATATTCTGATTCTATTGTTGATAGTGATGTACAACTTTGTTTCTTGCTCAACCATGAAATTAATCTACTACCAAGAAAGAATGCTCCATTGGTGATGCTTTATCTGTCATCTACATCTCTTTCCTAATTTGCATCTGTGTATGCACATAAATCAAAATTTTCATCTTTAGGATACCATAAATCAAGATTTGTTGTGCCTTGTAGGTACTGGAAAATCCTTTTTATTGTCGATTCATGATTTTCCTTATGAGTACTCTAAAATCTTGAAACAATACATACTGCATTCATAATATCAGGTCTTGTTTATGTTAGATACAGTAAACCTCCAATCATAGATTTATATCTTGTCAGATTAACAATTGCTGATTCATCCTTTAATGATAGTTTATCAGTTGTAGTCATAGGAGTACTTACCGATTTAGAGTTTTCCATACCAAATTTCTTTAGCAGTTCTTTCAAGTACTTTGATTGATTTATGAATATACCTTTATCAGTTTGTGAAATCTGCAATCCTAAAAAGAATTTTATCTCCCCAATCATAGACATTTCAAATTCTTCCTGCATCTTATTAGAAAAGTCTTCACAGAATCCTTCTTCTCCTCCAAAAATGATATCATCAACAAAAAATTCAATAACCAAGATTGCATCATTGGTCACTTTGTAATATAAGTTGTTTTCAGTATTACCTTTAGTGTAACCAAGCTTCAAAATATATTTATCCAATCTAGCATACCAAGCTCTAGGAGCTTGCTTCAATCCATTTAAAGCTTTCCTTAACCTGCAAACCATATCTTTGTCATCTGTCAAAGAAAATCCATTAGGTTGTTCAATGTAAACTTCCTCTTCAAGATCACCATTCAGAAATGCACATTTAACATCCATTTGATATACTTTATAGTTCTTGTGTGCTGCAAAAGCTAAGAATAATCTGACTGCCTCAATTCTAGCTACCGGTGCAAAGGTTTCATTTTAATCAATTCCTTCTTTCTGTGAATATCCCTTACACACTAATCTTGCTTTGTTTCTGATTACCTTACCATCTTCACTAAGTTTATTTCCAAATACCCATTTAGTTCCAATTACATTTTTGTTTTCAGGCCGGGGAACCAATATCCATGTGTTATTCTTTTCAATTTGTTCTAATTCATCTTCCATAGCTTTAATCCAATGTTTATCTTCACATGCCTCATTAATAGTTGCTGGTTCAATTTGAGAAATTAAACATACCTCTTCATTTATCATTCTTCCTCTAGTCACAATACCTTGATACTTATTCCCAATTATCTGACTTTCAGAGTGATTCAATCTTACATACCTGGGTATATTCACTTGTTGTTGTTGTTCTTCAGTCACTGTAGAATTCTCAGATGATGTCGGTGTGACTAGATCAACATTCTGTACCAGTGTACTCACTGTAGGTTCATTTGTGACTATCTCAACTGTCAGTTCAGAATCCATAGACCTTGAATTACCTCTAAGTTGTTCATCAATCTTCACATTTGCACTCTCAATGATTTTCTGCAATCTATTGTTAAAACATCTATATGCCTTGCTTTTAGATGAATAACCAAGAAATATTCCTTCATCACTTCTAGTATCAAATTTTCCAATATAATCATCTCTCCTAATATAACATTTGCTTCCTAATATTCCGAAATATCTAGGAGTAGGAGTATTACCGAACCATAATTCATGAGGGGTCTTACCAGTTTCACCTTTAATGTGAACTCTGTTGAATGTGTAATAGTTGTACTCACTGCTTCTCTCCAATACACATGAGGTAGGTTTGCTTTTGATAACATTCTTCTAGATGCATACAAAATAGTTTTGTTCTTCCTTTCTACAACTCCATTTTGTTGGGGTGTCCGAGGTGCTGATAATTGTCTTCTGATTTCATTCACTTAACATAATGTATTAAATTCCTTAGATGTGAATTCACCTCCTTGATATGATCTCAAACATTTGATTTTCTTACCGGTTTTATTCTCTACCATTACCTTGAATAGTTTTAATTTCCCAAAAGCTTTTGATTTCTCTTTGAGAAAAGTAACCCAACACATTCTAGAATAATCATCAATGATTAGAATAAAATATCTATCTCCTTGTAAACTTCTAGTTCTTGTTGGAGCACATAAATCAGCATGAATTAAGTCAAGAACATTATTAGATTTTTCTGGAATACTTTTGAAAGTTGCTCTAACTTGCTTTCCGAATTGACATTCCTTACATACCGGATTGTGAGGTTTAAGAATCTTAGGTAAATCCCTTACTGCCTTAGTTGTACTGATTTTCACAATGTAATCAAAATTTACATGACAAAGTCTTTTATGTCATAACCAACTTTCATCAATATGTGCAATCAAGCATGTCTTCTCATTGTTATTCAAATGAAAGATATTACCTCTAGTCTGATTATGGGTTGCAATTTTCAAACCAGTTCTATTCATGATTTTGCATTTACCATTCTTGAATTGTAACTGAAATCCTTTTTCAACTAATTGACCAACACTCAAAAGATTATGCTTCAAAACTTCAATATAATAAACGTTGTCAGTATTGTGCTTACCATCAAAAGATATAGTGCCTTTTCCTCTGATCAAACAATCTTTATCATCCCCAAATCTTACTAGACCTCCATTGTATTCTTGAAAGGTTAAGAATTTACTTTTATCACCAGTCATATGATGTGAACATCCGGAATCAATGATCCATCATTCTTTTCTTCAATTTTAGCTACCAGGGCCTGCTCTATCAGTTGAACAGTAGGTGTCGATTGATCTTCTGTTATTGCAACAAAATCCCATCCATTGTTTGTCGGTTCCTCATCAGAATCGTCAGTAACTCCTTCATCAGCATAGTAACATGATTTGTCTCTATTCTTCTTAAATCTGTATCTCTGATATTCAGGGTTAGGCTTATATGTTCTTTTAGCTTCTTCTTTGAATCTTGCATGTCTATCAGGACACCTAGATTCCATATGACCAATTTTATTGCAGTTAAAACATTTAAATGGTGCTTTACCTTCATACTTACTTCCAACTGGACCTTTAGGCATTTTCCTTGAAAATAATGCTTCAAGCTCTTCAAGTTCTTCATTCTCTCTTCTGATTTCTTCAAGTTCTCTAGCATAGAGTGCTTTCCAATCAGATTTTTCAGATGATGATGATGATGCAGATGATGAAGCTTTGAAAGCCAAATCTATCTTAATTGTAGCAACAGGACCAAATTCCTCAAGTTCAAAAGCTGAAATTTTTCCAACCAAAGTATCTCTAGATACTGATGTATTAGGCATTGTTCTCAATTCATTAATAGCAGTTACTTTTATTTTTTATGTCGGTGGCAATGCTCTTAAAAATTTAGAAATAATTTCATCTTCACTTAAGGATCCTCCACAACATTGTAAACCCAAAACAATCTCATTAACTCTTTCCATAAGAGTAGAAGTCCTTTCATCTTCTTCCATTTTTAAATTTTCATACCTGACCTGGAAGCATTCCAGTTTTGCAATTTTGATAGTGGTATCACCTTCATTCAATGTCTCCAATTTATCCCAAATAGTTTTAGCAATAGATCAGTCTGATAATCCCATGATTTGTTGTTCTGACAATGCGCTCAAAAGTGCTCCTCTTGCTTTGCAATCATTGTCCTAATATTTATCCAAGGTTGGAGGATTAGGTTGACTTTGTGTAGAACCAACATAGCCATTCTTTGTAACATCCCATATGTCTTTTCCAATGCAATTCAGATGTGTCTCCATTCTGATCTTCCATATACCATAGTTAGTTACATCAAGTTTCAGACTGTCCTTCTTGAAATATTTAGTTGCTGTAGAATCTCCTCAAGCTATTAAACTTCTGCAAAAAGAGGACTTAGCTCTGATACCAATTGTTAAGATCTAGAGGAAACTGAGAGGGGGGGGTGAATTAGTTGTCTATTAATTTCAACCCAAATATAACTTAACCAAACTTAATGTCGGTAGACAGTTTAATAGTTAATAATAGTACTGGTAAAGTTTAATGCATGAAACAGAAAGACAAATAACATCCATAATACATAACATAGATATTTGTACGTGGAAACCCTATAAGGGGAAAAACCATAGTGGGAAACCTTACCCATAATCAGATGATACTACTGTAGATAGTATGTGTGTACAAATGGGGTATGCACATGCAGGAAGGCCAACTGCCTAGACCTCATTGCTCAATCACAAAATGGGAGTCACACTGACTACAATTGGATGGTTAAATCCAATGATAATGTACAACTCAAAATAACATCTTCATATGTTGGATTCAGTACTGATTAAGCTCTAATTGTCTTCTTCATACCATCCTTGAATATTCAAATGATGTCTGTGTGTATAGCTTTGCTAATATTCACATATACCTTATTACATTCCCTTTTACACCTTCCCCATAATCTCACAAATGAGATCTTACATATATACCAAAACCTAAGACCAAATGTGTAGGTCGGCTCACTAAGAATATTACAATTAAATCAATTACAAATGAATCAATATGCAATGCATCATGTCGGCTTAATGCATTTACAATAATAACAAATCAATAAAACATCTCCATAACGTGTCGTGCTGATCTGGAATTAATAACGCTTGTCGGTCCATAACCTAGACCTATTTTTCGATAAAAATAAATATGCAAACTTGATTAGACCAATAAACTTGATTAGACCAATAACAAAACCACCAAAACCAAGTGTCAAAACAATGTCTTCGACATACCAAGTAATCTCCAGATGATAACAGAGCATCCTCAGTGTCGGTGAATAATATAACCTGTCAGTGAACCATATACCGGTGACTGTGCATAAGTCACTGAACATACTGGTTAACATAACCAAAGATCTTCAGTGTTGATAAGTGTTCACAAGTGTTGACATCAATGAAAAAACCAATGCAACACATCCATAATACCAACACAAGTTTTGCAACTTCCATAATAGATTTACCTGGTAATCAGCTGGCATAAACTTTAATTTCAACTTGGCAACCATCCGCTCCCATTATTTGATATTTTCTTTTCCTCTTATTTGTCTATAAACTTGCAAATGTTCCCACCAAAGAGATGCATAACCTTTCAATCGGGTACAGGCATATTTCACCTTCCTTTCTTCCCCAATGTTCTCAAAATCAAAATACTTCTCCATCTTCAAGATCCAATCCATTAATTCATCCAAATTCAACTTACGATCATACTATGGTGGGGTATAATGAGGTTTGACGTTTTCCCTACTCAAAACCCTCAAGAACCTCTTCATCCGGATCAATCACCAGTGAGTTTGCTACTTGTTTTGTCAGTGCTTCTTCTTCCTCATCTTCACTCACATCTTGAATATGGCGACCTCTTCTCTAGGCTATTTCAACAAATTCCATATGGGTTGCAATTCCTCTCAACACTTCCATCACAACAAGGTCTGCATTCCCATGCGCTCCACCATTCCTATTTCCTCTTCGCACCATCTTCACGCTAGTCCTGTGCAGCTACAGGTTGGATCCACAATCCAACACCCCACAACAAGATCTTTAGGACAATGCAATCTCTGGAATGAAATCTCGCCCTGATTCCACATGGTGCAGTCATGGGTAGGAGGGACCTCAATGAGATCTATCCAGACCATGCAACATGAGTAAACACAATGAAAGAAAGACAAGATGATGGAGGCAATGTAGAATTGAATGAATTAGATTATGAAAAATGAGTACAAATAACCATAAACATCCAGACTACAAGATTCAACTCACTAGCTTGCTACATACATGCTCAATTACATAATTTGTGAACTTTGAACCTCTAAATCTTATGATACATCTTCTATATTATCTCTAATGAATTATGATGCTTAAATACATTAATTTATATGGTCTAGAGGGATCCGTGTCGGCCCAAGAGGGATCAAATGCTAAAGAACAAGATCAAATGTGTAAAACCATCAGGTTGGCCTTTGTCAAAGAGAATCCTCTAGAAAATCCAAAGGAAGAAGTGTGGATCAGAGGGAAGGTTGGCCACATGTAAAGGAACACTGGAATCAATGAACTGAAGCTCTGCAAGCTACAAAAAGGATCCACGAGATTGACCAATAGCAAATAGGTCCAAGTGGTTCCAGTGTTCTAAGCGAGAAAAATGTCTCAGAATCCAAAAGTGATAACTTGTCAAAAAAAGACCAAACATCTTACAACTCATGAATAAAGAAGATAATCATGTTCACAAGCAAAATACAACTCTGTAAGATCCAGTGAGCAAATGCAAGAAAATCTAGGAAGAAATGCTAAAACTGCAAAACATAAAACAAACTGAAAAGAAATGTTTTGGGTTGATGCAAGATTGCCAAGAACCGGGGATGCTCCTGCATCAACACCAACAGATGCCAATTGAGCCAACAACATATTAAATGCTTCTAGGTGGCCTGTAACTAATCCACCCTCTTGTGTTCTCAAGGAATACAATTTCTTCCTCAAGTAAATTTGATTCAATAATGATTTCGCTTGATATATTTCACCAAGCTTAGTCCATAGCTTCTATGCAGAGTTCTCTTCATGGACATTCATCAGAATAGAGTCTATCAAGAGCAATCTAATTAGACCCTTATCTTTTTTAGTCCATAACATCATACTGTGTAGCCGCAATAGGATCTGCAGGTCTTGAGACATTCACATTAATAACATCCCACAAAACTTGATCTATTAGCAGATCTTCCATCTTCAGCTTACACATCTTAAAATTACTTCCATTAATTTTTTTCAGCTCTATTCTCTCTGACTAATTTTCCATCTAAAAATTCTTGTAATGAGATCAAAAAGAGTCTTCTACACAAGCTCCCACTCAAATCTGGATTAGTTCAAAAACTCCAACTACCCACAACTAAAACCAAAGGTGATCAGGCTCTGATACCACTTGTAAGGAAGTTAAGTAGCAGAAAAAATTCCTACACTAACCTTGAGAGGAGGGTAATGCAAAAAAATTTCAGGTCATTACTGTTAGACAGTTCAAATAACTGGAAGACAATCGAGAGGGGGGGGGTGAATTAGTTGTCACCAAATTACCAGAACCTTAAGCAATTAAAACTTTAATACTGAAATAGAAGATAAACCAATTAAGCATAAACAACAATCAGAGAATAAGTACCATCCACATGACACCAAGATTTGTACGTGGAAAACCTGGTAAAGGGAAAAATCATAGTGGGAAGCCTACCCATAGTCAAATAATACTTCTGCAGTAAGTATGTGAATTACAATTGAGGGGCCTGCACTTGCAGGAAGGCCAACACCCTAGGGCACACTACTCATCATAAAAGGAGTCACACTAACTACATAGAAATCCAGACTACAATCCAGAGAAATGAATGAACTACAAAGATAGCATCTCCTATGTCTGAGTACAGTTCTAGTTAAGCTCAATACCAAAGGACTAAATCCTCTTACATAAACCCAACTTGATCACCAATGATTGACCAAACCCTATGTTTGAATGATTGTTACATTATTCGCTCATTACATCCATCTCCAATTCCCATGATGATCTACAATGAAATCTTATATCATATATATACAAACCCTCGACCATAAACAATTAGGTCAGCCACCAGACAATAAACCAATTACATAATTACAAAACATGTTGGCCATAGACCAAACAAATAATATCCAACCCATAAGACATCTCAGAAATATATCGAGAGGTCCAATCCACACGTTACATTAAGTCGGTCCATAACCTAGATAAACCAAGACCCAATATAGGTCCACACACGTTAAAGCAATAATCCAAATCTACCAAGTCTCGAACAAGATCACCATTAGCATCCTGAATCTCTACTGGAATTCGCACCAACACCACTTAAGCATATAATCAAAGATCTGCATCAAAGCTATG
Organism: Cryptomeria japonica; assembly: GCF_030272615.1. Classification (NCBI taxonomy): domain Eukaryota; kingdom Viridiplantae; phylum Streptophyta; class Pinopsida; order Cupressales; family Cupressaceae; genus Cryptomeria; species Cryptomeria japonica. The sequence goes on along the minus strand of NC_081405.1, from coordinate 40,941,918 downwards.
CCGGTGAAACCCTCATCGGAACCACAAACCAAGCTTACTAGAAAGCAGGATAGCATCTGATCACCACATCAAAACCAACTGATTGAACATGAACCTGAGTAGCATGAATAAGCCAGTTCCATAACTAAGTCATGCCAGAGCATACCGGATCATGTTTATCCAATCCAACCAGAAACCAAATAGCTTACCAGGACCAGAAGGATACTGGTAAAGAATCCAAAATAGCTAGTGTTGACATCAATGACAAAACATCAATGCAACACATAATCAATTCCTCCAAATGGCCAACAATCTCCCCCTTTGGCATTGATGGCAACACTAGATGTGAAAAACATCCAAGTGCCAAGAAATGCCAAACAAGTCTCCCCCAATGGAAGGCAACCAACAATCTCCTACACCAGGATATATCAATGAAGTTCTGAAACAAAGACCAAACTCCCCCTTGTGAATGATATCTCTATAAAGCTCTATTTTTCACATATATCTCTCCCCCTTTGACATCAATACTGGAAATCTGACATAAATATCAAAGAAGAAACAAAAAATCACTGAATCACAAGGCTAACTACTCCCTTTGAACAGTAGCATCCCCATATCAATCTAGAATGAATGATATCTCTGATAATGCATACTGGAATGATGCCAAAAAGCATCAATCAGTTCTTTGTCTGAGGGGCAGAAACTCCTAACCTATCTTTCAGGTACTCAAATGATTTTTTAGGCAAAAATTTAGTGAAAATATCTGTAATCTACTCTTTTGTGCTCACATAAACCAGTCTAACTTCATTTTCTTTCACCTTCTCCTTCAAAAAGTTATACTTGATAGATATGTGCTTTGTCTTAGAGTGAAATAACTGATTCTTTGATATGTCAATAGCAGTAGAGTTATAACAATGAATAACTGTCGGTCCAATGCAATGCACTTTAATTTCCTTCAACATTTGCTTCATCCATAGAACTTGTGTACAGTTAGTGGTAGCAACAACATATTCAGCTTCAACAGTAGATAAAGAAGTACATGATTGTTTCTTGTTGATCCATGAAACAAACTTCTTTCCAAGAAAGAAAGCTCCACCGGAAGTACTTTTCCGGTCATCAACATCTCCTACCCAATCTGTATCTATATATGCACATAAAGTAAAGTCATCATCCTTAGGGTACCACAAACCATATTCAGATGTACCTTGCAAATATCTAAAAATTCTTTTCATTGCACTCTCATGATTTTATCTAGGATCACTCTGATATCTTGATGCAATACAAATAACATTCATTATGTCAGGCCTAGTATGAGTCAAATAAGGTAGACCTCCAATCATAGACTTGTATCTTGTAGGATTTACTAGTGTAGAAACATCTTTCCTTATCATTTTCTCACTTGTAACCATAGGAGTACTTACCGATTTAGAGTCTTCCATACCACATTTCTTCAACAATTACCTAGCATACTTAGTTTGACAGATGAAAATACCTTTATCAGTCTGAGTAATCTACAAACCTAAGAAAAATTTCATTTCCCCAATCATAGACATTTCAAATTCTTTCTCCATATTCTTAGAAAATTCCATGCACGACTTATCTTCACCTCCAAAAATAATGTCATCAACAAAAACTTCAATAATCAATATATCATCATCAGTGACCTTATAATATAGATTATTATCAGCATTACCCTTAGTGAAACCAAGCTTCAAAATATATTTATCTAACCTTGCATACCAATCTCTAGGTACCTATTTCAATCCATATAAAGCTTTCCTTAACCTACAAACCATGTTTTTATCATCTGAAAGTGAAAAACCATCAAGTTGCTCAATAAAAACTTCCTCATCAAGATCCCCATTCAAAAATGCACACTTAACATCCATCTAATAGACCTTGTAGTTCTTATGTGCAACATAGGCAAGAAATAATCTTACAGCTTCAATCCTAACTACAGGTGCAAAAGTTTCACCATAATCAATTCCTTTTTTCTAAGAATATCTTTTACAAACCAATCTATCTTTATTCCTTACAACTTGACCATCTTCATTCAATTTATTCCTAAAAACCCATTTAGTTCCAATAATATTCTTATTTTTAGGTCGGAGAACTAAAGTCCATGTGTTATTCTTCTCAATCTGATCTTATTCTTCTTCCATAGCTTTCAACCAACATTCATCTTTACATGCTTCAATTACTGATACCGGTTCAACTTGAGAAATTAAACATACCTCATTAGATGCCAATCTCCTTCTTGGCATCACTCCATTGTTTTTATCCCCAATGATTTGATCTTCTAAATGATTCAATCTCACATACCTAGGAGTCTTTAGATTCTTTGTTCCTCTTCCCAATTCTTCAGTTACTATTGAATTTTCTGATACTGCTGAAGTAACTAGTTCAACATTTTGTTCTAGTAAAGGTGTTACCGATTCAATTATTATCATTTTCTCTACTGGTTTTTGCTCATAAACTCTGATTTCACTTATATTCAGCTCATCCACCTTGACATTATCACTCTCCACAATTCTCTACAATCTCTTGTTATAACATCTATATGCTTTGCTTTCAGTAGAATAACCAAGAAATATGCCTTCATCACATCTAGGATCAAATTTGCCAATGATATCATCTCTCCTAATATAAAATTTACTACCAAAGATTCTGAAATACTTAACTGTAGGTGTATTGCCAAACCATAATTCATAAGGTGTCTTACCGATTTCTCCTTTAATATGTACTATGTTGAATGTATAGATTGTTGTGTTCACTGCTTCTCTCTAGTAGATATGAGGTAGAATAGCTTCCATCATCATTGTTCTAGCAACATCCAAGATAGTTTTGTTCTTCCTTTCCATAACTCCATTTTGCTAAGGTGTTTGGGGAGCAAAAAATAATCTCCTTATGCCATGCTTCTCACAAAAGTTATTAAACTCACCGAATGTAAATTCTCCACCATGATCTAACCTTAAACATTTAATCTTCAATCTTGTCTATGTTTCCACTTTAGCTTTAAAGATTTTAAACTTTTCATAAGCCTCAAATTTCTCCCTTACAAAAGTAACACACATCATTCTAGAATAATCATCAATGATTAGCATGAAATATCTATCACCTTGAAAACTTTTAACTCTAGTAGGGACACACAAATCAGTATGAATAAGATCAAGAACATCATTAGATTTATCTTGTATACTCCTAAAAGAGGTTTTGACCTGTTTTCCCATTTGACATTCTTTACATACCGGATTATAGGGCTTCATAGTCTTAGGTACATCTGTAACTGCCTTAGTTGAACTAATCTTAACAATGCAATCAAAATTCACATGACATGGCCTTTTATGCCACAACGAACTCTCATCAATTTGTGCAATCAAACATGTCTTCTCACCAGAATTAAAATGAAATATATTTCCTTTTATCTAAGTACCAGTTTCAATTCCCAAACCAGATCTATTAATGATTTTGCCTTTGCCATCCTTGAATTGTAATTGAAATCCCTTATCCACCAATTGTCCTACACTCAAAAGATTATGCCTTAAATCTTCAACATAATAAACATTATTAGTATTGTGCTTACCATCCAATGATATAGTTCCTTTTCCTTTTATCATACATGCTTTGTCATCTCCAAATATAACCAGACCACCATCAAATTTTTGCAAAGATAGAGACTTCCTTTTTATCTCCAGTCATATGATGTGAACATCCACTGTCAATTACCCATTCATCCATGTATTCAATCTTAGCAACAAGTGCCTTCTCTTCAGGTACATTCTCTTCTAGTGTCGGAACATCTTCCTTGATAGCCAAGAACACCCATTCCTTTCCATTGCAAGAACCACTAGTAGAGTCTTGTGTCGGTTCATCATCAAAATCAGTCACACCTTCCTCATCCGCTATGTAGCATGATTTATCTCTATTTTTCCTGTACGTATACTTGTTCTGATATCTAGGGTTAGGCTTAAAAGATCTTCTAGCTCTCTCTTCAAATCTTGAATTCCTTTCAGGACATATAGATGCAAAATGACCTATCTTATTACATGTAAAACATTTAAAAGGTGCTTTTCCTTCATACTTACTTCCTACTGGTCCTTTAGGTACTCTTCTAGCAAATAGGGCTTCAACTTGCTCAAATTCATCATCTTCTCTCTTCATATCATCCAATTCATTTGCATATAAAGCTTTCCAATCTTGCTTATCGGTTGATGATGCAGATGCATGAAAAGAAGGTTTAGACTTCACAGCTCCAGAAAGTCCAAATGCTTCAAGCTCAAAAGCAGATAGTTTCCCAACAAAAGTATCTCTATTGGCAGAAGTATTAGCCATTGTTCTCAATTCATTAATTGTAGTAGCCTTCATCTTGTAAGCCGGTGGTAAAGCTCTTAGAACTTTAGAAATTATTTCATCTTCACTCAAAGTTCCACCACAACATTGAATTCCCATAACAATCTCATATACCCTTTCCATGAATGCAATAATCCTTTCATCTTCTTCCATCTTTGGGTTTTCATATCTCTCCCGGTAACCATCAAGTTTAGAAATCTTCATAGTAGGGTCACCTTCATTAAGAGTCTCCAACTTATCCCATATAGCCTTAGCATACCAAAATATAGAAACACAATAATTTACGTGGGGAAAAACCTTTTGGGAGAAAAACCCCACACTCCAAAAATAACTCAATATATTATTCAACAACCCAAAAGACCGCACACTCCAAAAACAACTCAATATATTATTCAACAATCAATAAAAAATTATAATATATTTGCAGAGAAAGCTCTTCGTAGGAGTACCACTAATCAGAGATTCAAAGGTAACTCAATTTCTATAAAACTCTTACACATAACCTCTATCTCGCGCACTTCATATATGGGAGATACAATACAAGAAACTGTCAAATGTTATAACAAAACAATGGGCTAAAACCACCCAATAAAGTAGAACTGACCTTATCTTTATTCTAGATGCCCTATGATATGTCAAAAAACACATCACCATGTGTTCCTCCCTTTTACAACTCATTTATGTGTCCAATGCAATTTATATTTCCTATTTCTAGAGTCCAAACTTCTGGAGGCCATAACTTGTGAACCGGGTGTCCGATTGACGAACGGTTTGATGCGCTGAAAATATCATGAAGTAATTTATCACCTAATAACCCGCTATGTTGGTTACACACACTGTTCAGGATGTTTTGGAAGATCTAAAGTCCTCAAAATTAATTTTAAACCTTTCATCGCACCTTTTAAAAACAAAAACTTTAATATCTTCAAAACTAGCTATGATCTTGTGACAATAAATTACTGACATGCTTATCTAGCCAACCAAAAGTTTTGAGGAGAATTTTGCACAATTTCATGCTCAAACAAAAACTTACTATAAATAGTAACCTCATGTAAATGCAAGGTCGAGACACCATTTTCTGATTAGAGTCTCTGAAGGTTGATTGAAAGAAGTACAAATCGATGATTGGTGGATTATTGTATTTGGCTACCTCTAGACCAGATATCATACAAGTTATGTGTTTGGTGGCTAGGTTTCAGGAAGATCCAAAGGTGATACATGAGCAAGATGTGAAAATAATTTTTAGATATTTGAAAGTTACTGTGGAATTTGGACTCTGTTACAAAAAAGGTGGATATTTCATGTTAAAAACTTAGACTTATGTAGATCGGATTGAAAGTGTTGATGACCAAAAGAGTACTAGTGGTGGTGCTTTCTTTTTAGGAAACAAATTGGTCTCCTCATTCAGTAAGAAACATGATTCAACTTCCCTATCTATTGCTGAAATAAAGTATATTGCAACAACACCATGTTGTACTCAGGTAATGTGGATGAAACAAACTCTTAAAGATATAGAGGTAATATATGATGAAGCAATTGGACTATTATGTGTGACAATACAAGTGCAATAAACATTTCAAAGAATTCAGTTATGCATTCAAGAACAAAATACATTTCAGTCAGATAACACTACTTAAGGGAGAAGGTTACTAAGATGGATGTTTGATTGGAATACATTTCTACAAAGGAACAGGTAGTAGATTTTCACTAAGGCATTGGCAAAGGATACATTTGAGTTTCTTTGGGAGAAGCTTGGGGTTATTTCCCCTCCTTCTATCTAGATGCATTATGGAGGTGCATATTTCCAAGGGGAGCTTTCATGTCTATTTCTTTTCCTAGATTAATGTTATGGCTGCTCTCAGGGGGAGCAGTCGAGTGTGTAGTGTTGTTGTGGCTTTGATCCTTGATGGAAAAGGGGGAGAGATAGTTGTTTGAGATATAGAGAAATATTTGCAGTGTTTCTAATAGAGCAGTGTAGAGTGCTCAAGTGTTGGTTGAGTGTTGAGTTTATTCAAGTGTTGCCATCAATGACAAAGGGGGAGATTATTGGAAGTATGTATTGTTGTGGTTGTCATTGATGTCAATTTTTTTGTTCCGAATAGTTGTTAGTTTAGAATGTCTAGGGTGCAAAGATATCTTGTTGTGTTTGTTGGAATCAAGGAACACTAAGAGGGGGTAAATCGGTGTTCTGCAAACTTTAACTTTATTAATCAGTTCTTTCAACCACTTGACATTGAGCCAAAAGAAAGATGCAAGAACACAGAGCATTAAACCACAACACCATGATAACACAAATATTTTATACATAGAAAACACGGTCAAGGGAAAAACCACAGTGGGGATGAGACCCACAGATGAGTATACTCAAACATAAAGTTTTACAATGAGAATGCACATGCATTCATGAACACTACCTAGAGTTCACTTCTGAAGCAAAAGAGTCTTACTACCTACAAATGAATTACAAAAGATCAATGAAGTACATGAGATGAATAATAGCATCTACAAATGCCTGATTATAGTTTTGGTTAAGCATATTTTACAAACTTTTCACACTATGCCTTGTACTACTCTGATCCATTGTTCTGCAATAATTCAAAGCACAAATCTCTAACCTGCACACAAGCAATCACCAACACCTTTCACATACCCACGAATATCCAAAATGATCATAACAATTGATCTTATATATCTGCAACAAGAAATCAATTCAACCTCATGTCGGCTCAAGAAAACTTAACATATAATGAAACGTGTACACGCTGTTGGTGAAATCTAATCTCAAATACTAGTGCAGACCAAAAGAATTGATCGCGCATTACCAAAATTGTCGAACAAAACACTTGGACCACAAATAAATGTAGCGTCATAAATTGTATGCACTTGCTAAAGCAGTACAATTTAACACCTAGTTTAGCACCCGCCTTGGCGCAGTTGCACTTTGCATGGCATTTCCCCTTTAGCACTTAATTAATCAAATTAATTAGGTCTAAGGTCCTATTTCATCATTCTCTACATCATAAAGTTGGGCCCTTTCACTAAAGCGCGCCCTTCGCATTTTATTCCTCCAATACATCACTCAATCAAAAACCCTAATTAGGCCCTATTCTGAGCTTGGGGGCTTGATTTCGGGGGTCAAAACATCTCTAAATCACCTGTAACTTCGAGATTCTCTCTAAAATCATCATATCTGACGGCCCTGAAAATTTGGTGAAAAGTTGTCGGGACCGTGGCGCCCGGAGTGCACATGGTCCTGGACATTTTTCCTGAAATTTTAGGAGCGCGATCCAATCATAAAATAAAGCTTAACCCTAAGAAATTGGTGGGATATTCAATCTCTAGGTCGGCCAAAATATGAATTTACGATCTAGGGTTTCCTACATAAGAGCTCTCTTTCTTCATTTGGAAGGATCCCGATTTTTGTTTTCAGGAACTTCATATGCAGCGAAAGAGCAGATCTTTGAAGACTTCAACATCTTACAACATCCTTCTATCAAGCATCTATCAAATTCATTCATCCACTTAGGGCTTGGAAGACATTGAAGAACAATAGGAGATTACCGACTGAAGATTGGCTTGTACTCCTCCCTTGAGGGTTGGGTATGATTTCATGTTGTTTTCATGTCTTTACATAAGCTTCAATACATCATCTATTCATGCTTTAGATCACTTTGCATCTTGATTTAGAGCATTTACGTTATCATTTACAAGTAATTAGGGTTTACTTTCTAGGTTGCTCTAGTTTGCTTTCTTGCATTTTAGGACCTTGCACACACACTAGGTCTGCACACACAATACATTTTACAAAACAACTTGGCTATTCGTGGAGGTGGAAATCACCGAAGTGGGGGTTTGACTAAGGCAAAACCCTATATATCTGCCCATACACCCTTTTTCAGATATCATTGCAGGTTTCGGGATTTAGACGACGCCGCGGGATACAGATCCAGAGAGAGAAGGTCGAGACAGCACTTTGTATCAAATTGCATAGCAGAAGACTGGGACAGGGGCGCTGGGTGCCTTGGTCCCTGGGACAGGGGCGCTGGGCGCCCTGGTCCCTGGGACAGAGGCGCTGGGCGCCCTGGTCCTCCGGACAGACAGCTTTCAGACAGCTTTCCGACAGTGTTCCAGAGTGCAGAACAGCAGTTTTCGGTGCAGTTTTCAGGACAGTGGCGCCCGCGCCCCCGTCCCGAACATTTTCAGTCCGATTTTGACTCCGGGTACACATCTGCATTCTTATTTCATCCTTGTATTTACAGCTGTTCATTGTTTAATCTCAATTCTGCAATCTTGTTATTAGTTCATACTTGCATTTTGGGATTAGGGTTTGAACTTGCATTACTTGATCTTACAATTTCAACAAGGAAATAGAAATCCTAATAGATATCCCGTGGCTCTCTCTTTCACAAAAAGAAGTAGCCAATTGTGCGATATCTCTAGGCTCTTTCGTATTCCGTAATGTGTGTCAAAAGGTAGGATTAGGGCATGATTAACCTAGTCTCGCTTTTTCCCCCACACAATAAATTACCAAAATTATTCTACATAATCCGCATAAGGATTATTCACATAAGACTGTCATTTTGCACTGTTAACCCAAAAACTGAGACACAGAGGCTTCTAACTCACAAACCAATCATCATCGAAGGATAAAAATCTAGAATAAGGTGATATAGACATCCATCAACCTTGCCTGAAACCTGAAACTCAAAATGTTGTCTTGAAAAGAAGTAATACTCAAAATACTAAACTTTGTTGGATACTTTGTTCTAGCTTATTGGACTTGAACCAATCTTCAATTTGCCTTTTGGTATGATCAAATTACACAATGTAGATGTGATTACTAACTTGGGTTGTCATCAATGACAACACCTGATGACCTATGTAGTGTCTCTTGCCAAAAATCTCCGCCTTTGGCATTGATGGCGACATTTGATGAAAAATGACTAGGTGTCAGAATCATTACCAACATATGAACATATTGCAAAACTCAAAAACTCAAAATTCCAAACATCCCAAAGCTCCCCCCTGAGATGATTATAGAATTTTTCACTGCCCTATGCTCCCCCTTTGATATCAATGGAAAAGGAAGGATCTACATAGCAATATTTATACAAACAGGTTATGAACAAACTAAATATGTACAAACAAACTTCATCAACTTACAAAAAATTAAATACATCTGCAAAAATATTTTTCAATAAACTCAAATCACTGTCCCAACCTTTCTTGGGACTCTCCAATATTGAGATGTGACCACTGAAAAGATATTTTTGCATCTCTTTCATCTAAAGATCTATCAAATCATTGACAACCATGGCATCTTGAGATTCATTCAAAGTATTGAGCATTGTTTCCATCTTAGGACCAATTAGACCTCAGAGCTCGCCAACTCTACCAACAACCTTGTCCTTATCATGCATTAAACTCCTAATCTTGTCAATCAAAGAAATAACTTGTCCTTCTTGACTAGCCACATAAGTAGTCAAGGGATCAAAGGACTAAGATATATTGGCCAATTGCTTCTCATGCTCCTTAATTTTCTTCTCAATATCCTCAATAAATTTAGACAATAACAAACATGATTTGTAGACACTTCCTCCTTCAGATAAGGCATCTTGAATACTCTTAATGTCTAAAAAAACTCTATCATTTGCAATTGTAGACACCTAAAATTGTCATGTCTAATTAAATAAATATCTTTATTTATTTAATTATTTAAGCCTAATTCTCTTATTAATTAAATGAATATTTATTTATTTAATTAATTCATTTATCCTCTTCTAACCTTATTTCTCATTTAAATAAATACATTTATTTATTTAAATTATCATTCTCCTAAATTAAATAAATACTCTTATTTATTTAATTGATCCCACTTCCTCTATTAATTAAATAAATCTTTATTTATTTAATTGAGTCATTAGCCTTTTCTACCTATGACACATGTCATTCATCTCTTAATTCATACACTACCTACCCTCTAATCATAGCCGAACATTTATCTTTTACACTTCTTAATCTTATCCCTCCATTTCTTATAGTGTCTTCTATATAAGGAGATGCTTCCTTCATTATCAACCCTAACTACCCAACTATGCATCCTAACTAACTCAATTATGCACTCGACTACACTACGCTTTCGAACTTGCATATGCGATCCTACTTGCAACCACATTTCCGTTCTTTGTTGAGCTCTTGTGCACATAAAATCTGAGAGCAACTATATCGAGCAAGATCAATGGAGATAGGAAGAATGGAGATCCAAACCCTATTGGACATGTGATGGTATAATCTTTGTGATTTCATTTGATTTGCATTGTCTTAGGTAATCTTAATATGTTATGGTGGATCTTTGTAGTTGTTAGGCTAGGGTTTTGTGGTTGAATTCATTTAGTCTTTCAACATTGTTGTTATCCATTTTCACCATATGCATTTTGCAACGCCCCATGGGACATGGATTTTTGTTAGATCTATATTTTTTTTGCAGGTTTTCCTAACCATATATTGTTGTTTTGTAAAACAATTTGGAGAATAACCTTGTGTAGCTAAGGTTTTAGACACAAAATCAAGATCTTGGAGATATTTGATCCGATCTCACAAATGACTTACATTTTTTACACCAAATTATGTTTTCAGGTTGAAGACAATATTAAGAGCTTTCAGTCCAAAATTCAGAATTTTTGGAGCACATTTGCATTTTCCATGATTTTTTTATGATTTTTCATAAAAAAATTGATTTTGAGAGCAAATGAGCGAATTTTTCAGATTTTCTTACATTTTTGGAAATCTATCATAATTATACATGGGACCTATTCTTTGTGATTTTAATTTTGATGCAAAATATTTCCCTAAAAATTGGATCTTTAAAAATTAGGGTTTTTCCTTATTTTGATCAGATCTCATAAACAGCTTCAAATTTTGGCATAAATTTTTTTTTGCAAGTCAGAAAAATTATTAGAGGTGTTCAATAAAAATTTTAGAGTTTTTGGATCAAGGTTTCATTTTATATGAATTTTTTATGATTTTTCATAAAAAATTAATTTTGAGAGGAAATTCATGAATTTTTTGGATTTTCTTACAATTTTGGAAATATCTCAGAATTATACATAGGATCTATTCTTTGTGATTTTAAATTTGATGCAAAATCATTCCTCAAAAATCATATCTTTGAAAATTAGGGTTTTACATTATTTTACTCATATCTCACAAAATGCTTGGATTTGTTGCAGAAATGTTTTTATGTAGGTTTGGAAGACCATCAAGACTCTCCAGTAAAAATTTTAGATTTTTTAGATCGATTTTGCGTTTTATATAAATTTTTTATGATTTTTCATAAAAAATTAATTTTTGGAGCAAATTAGCAAATTTTTTGGATTTTCTTACATTTCTAGAAATCGCTTGAAATTTTACAGGTGGTATTTTTTTATGATAAATCAAATATTTGAATTGGTCAACAAAACGCATGGTTGAAGGCCCCTTTTTCACAAAGTCTTTTGGATCTAAAATTTACCTAACTTGTGTGCTTGTAGGAAGGGGTGATCATTTGAAACAATCCAAACTACTAACAAATCTTTGTTGTAGGACCTTGACAAGGATTTTCTTTTGATATTTATTGTGTGCCTTGTTTTCATAGATTATCAAACACTTCAATTGGTGCACTAAAATTGAACTAGTGTCTTTTGTGTCTTGGGCAATAGGCTCTTTTTGTGTCATCTTTAGAGGGTCTGTCTCCCCGTGTGGTCATTAGGACTACTAGTAAGGAGAGAATGAACCAAGTGGTAGTGAGGAAAATCCATCCTCTTCCGAACCACTATAAACAACTGTATTCATGGTGAAAATTATGGATAACGTGTGCTGATTAGTTCATACCGACACTATGTCTCCCCATAAACCCATTTGATCAAATTTATTTGATCATTTGTAGGGTGTAACCCCTACCGGCTGGGAGCCTTCTGTGTTTACAGAGCTGAAAGTGCCACATGTATGGCCACACGAGCGGATGCCCTTACTAGCACCTTTTGTGTTTTAGAAGCCAAAATCCTTCTAGTTGTCGGGGCAGGAGGTCGGACCTCTGGAGCGGCCCACACACATATGGTTCTTAGTAGAGATACAAAGTTCGCCATGAGGAGTTTTCATGGGGACTAATGCTTGGCTGTCCTGAGAAGTGAGTGATGAGGGTGGAGACATTGGGGTCAAGCATCTAAGTATCCACTCTGAATAGCGTAGCCTCGTGGGAATCAACAACTATTGTCCTGGCCAGCCATAAGAATTGTGCTTGTCTTATTCTGAACAATCAAACATTCAAGACCAAACATCAAAACATTGTGTCTTTTGTGTCTTCAAGTGTATGCAAAACAATTTTACATCAAACAAAACACTTTTCTTTGAGTCATTTTGAGTCTAAATACTTGCAAACATTAAGTCTTCATCAACATTGTGTCCTCTTGTCATGGAAAAATAGTCAAAAACTCAGATTGGGTCACAACCAACAACTTCACAAATTGGAAAAATTTATAGTCCAAAAAACAAGAGCAATCAGTTTCAGAATTCTTGAGCTTCCTAAGTTATTTCTCTACATTTTTATATAGCATTCAGCCTATTTCTAGGTCTCACAAAGTCCATCATTTCATTACATCTTCCATTACATTTACATTTGTCTAAACTTGAATCAAAAAGGTCACTTGCTTGTCCTCATCATACTTTGTCAACACATTACATACAACAACATTTTGCTAAGTGGTCCCTCATCAAGGTCTATCACCTTTGGGTCTCATTTGGTCTTACTTAGAGTCAAGGTCAACTTACCTCAGCAAGAGAAACTATCATCTCTCTAGAAGTCACACCTACTCTACTACATACATACTTGATCTTACACTTTGGACATTGCAAGTACACCTCAAATTCATTTACATTCCATCCAACTCTTGGTCTTCCATACTCTTTCCATTTTCATCTAGTCTCTCACATCTTGGTCAAGACCTAGTTCATGGTTGAAACCCATTCCCAAAAATCTAGAAGAGAAACTAAAGAGGCTCAAGAGTCTACAAACATGAGTTCCTATGAGTATGACAATGATTTATTTTTCAATTCTGACCATACTACATTACCTGACATGGATGCCTATAGAAAAATTTCAAATGTTGAGAACATGGACACTATAAATAACAATGATACACACAATGACAATATGGACAACATTTCAATACATTCAGTAGAAGTGGAAGACTCCATTATGGATCCCCGTTTCAATCAATTGGTTGAGGAAATAATGAGGAGGGATAGACAATATTTCTTACAAATGATGGCACAAAGTGGAGCCAAGATACCTCATGATTTTGACATGTCTCAAATAATTGAAAATCGATCTTTGCAACAAACTCACTCCAACATGGATCAAAGGAGGCCTAACACTGGAGGCAATAAAGGACCACATCTTGTGCCTGAATCGCCATCATCTTTGTTTCAAAAACCAAAGGTCCCATACACACATGGTCAAGCATATGATACTCACCTTCGTAGACCATTATGGAAGTCTTATGCAAAAAAATATACTCAATCACATACCAATGCTAAGGACCAACCACCAAAGCAATTGGATATTGAAAGCCATGCTCAAAATTTGGACACAAGGAAACCCCGCGTCAAATTTGGGGGCAACACACTAGAACAAACTCATGACATACCTATAGAGTATGGTATACATGGACAAAGCAGATATTCCATTCCTCAACATGACTCTATACCAAGTGGTCCATATACGCAGCATCACTATAGACCTCCTCCATATGAACATGTGTATGATCAATAGCATCCATCTATGCAACATGCTCCTCCTCCACTCGGTGGTTCAGGCATGGGGTATGGTCTAAGAAGTCGATCTCCACCTAAGAATAATTTAGAACAGCAAATCAAGGACTTACAAAAGAAAATGGAGGACATAAATACACTGAAGCCAACTTACACAATGAGAGACATATGTCCCTATCCATTTGACAAAAGCATTCCAATGCCTCCATTTCCTACACACTTTGTGACACCTAAGTTTGATAAGTATAGAGGCAAAGGAGATCCTAAGGCACACATAAGACAGTTTTTCACAGCTTGCATTGAGGTAGCAGTAGAAGAGACATATTTGATGAGATTATTCCCACAAAGCTTAGGTGATCAAGCTATGGAATGGTTCTCCCAACTTCCACCTGGTATTAAGTCATGGGGTGACTTAGAAGAGGCATTTATCCAACGTTTCTCCTACAACATGGAGACAGACATATCAGTCACTACTTTGTGCAACACCAAGCAAAAGGATGGAGAATCTTTTTCATTATTTTTACAAAGATGGAGGAATTTAGCCAGCAAATGCTCTTGTGAAATTTCACAAAAACAAATGGTAGATATGTTCACTTAGAATGTTAACAAAGACATTGGCTATGATCTAAGGAAAGCTTGTTTGTCCACCTTCAAGGACGTCATTGAAAAAGGCTTAGCAACAGAGAAGGTCCTAATTGAGCAAGGAGTCATTAAGATATTCAAGGAAAACAAAGATGACTTTAAAGGAAAAGATAAGCCAAGATTTTGGAATAAAAAAAAAACATGGTCAATGATGGTTTTGTGGATGCCAATACAGTACGTCCCAAGATCTTTTTTTCCAGATCAAGCTCTACCAACAATCAAATGAATACTTAAACAACTTCAAAGTCATGAAGGAAGTACACTCCATTGGGAGAACCACTTGAGTCAGTTTTTAAGAAGCTTGTGGCAAACAAGGTAATCACTATTCCAGATTTTCCTCCATATGAACCAAAGGTTAAACCTAATTGGTGGAATGATGATGAGTATTGTGAATTTCATAAGAGAAAAGGTCATAAAATAGGTAATTGCCATCAACTGAAGAACATCATACAAGATCTCATTGATAGAGGTGACATTGAGATTGAAGGACACTCATCCAATCAAGAACATGAGATGTTTAAGGAACCATTCCCAAAACATGACAAGGGAAAAGCTAAAGCCACAGATGACCAGACCAACTATACCAAAGCATCCTATAACTATGATTCAACTATCAATCACATTTTGATGGACAATTATGTCTCTACCATTATCATCAAGGATAAAATGCCTGAGACTTCTACCCAAAGACCCGAGATTGTCCTAAAAGGCATTGGATCTTCTTCCGAACCTACCTCTGAATGTAATGTCACAACTCGTCGAGGTAAATTCACTTTGCAAGGTGCTCTAGCTAAAAATATCACTTCCTCATCAACCAAACCTGAGTATGACCTTGTAGAATAGTTAGGGAAGACACCTACGCTCATCTCCATCCTTGAGCTTTTACACATATCCCCAGCACATAAAGCCATTCTTGACAAAACTTTGAGAGACACTTTCGTCCCTACTAATTTGAATGTGGACCTATATATGGTGAAAATGGATAACAATAATAACAATATTGAAAGGCTAAATGAATTCAACCACAAAACCCTAGCCTAACAATCAACAAAGATCCACCATAACATATGAAGATTACCTAAGACAATGCAAATCACATGAAATCACAAAGATTATACCATCACATGTCCAATAGGGTTTTGATCTCCATTCTTCCTATCTCCATTAATCTTGCTTGATATATTTGCTCTCAGATTTTACATGCACAAGAGCTCAACAAAGAACGGAACGTGGTTGCAAGTAGGATCGTAGTGTAGTCAATTGATCAAGTAGTTAGCTCATTAGGGTTTGATAATGAAGGAAGCATCTTCTTATATAGAAGACACTATATGAAATGGAGGGATAAGATTGAGAGGCGTAAAAGGAGGTCGGCTATGATTAGAGGGTAGGTAAAAGAAATAATAAAATAATGAGAGGGGTAGGTAGTGTATGAATTAAGAGATGAATGACATGTGTCATGGGTAGAAAAAGGCTAATGAATTAATTAAATAAATAAAGATTTATTTAATTAATAGAAGAAGTGGGATAATTAAATAAATAAGATATTTATTTAATTTAGGAAAAGGATAATTTAAATAAATAAATGTATTTATTTAAATGAGAAATAAGGCTAGAAGAGGATAAATGAATTAATTAAATAAATAAAGATTTATTTAATTAATAGAAGAATTGAGCTTAGATAATTAAATAAATAAAATATTTATTTAATTAGACATGACAATTTTGGGTGTCTACATTTTGCCCCTCTTTGAGACAATGCGGCTTGTCACGTTGTTTCAAAGAAAATAAGATGAACTGATACAAAGTTGCCCCAGAATGGGAATGATATGCCTCCTCGAGAGATTGGATGAAAATGTCTGAAAAGATTGCAGACAATCTCTCGATAAGAAAGAAAGGCTAGAATGGATTGACCGGATAAAGTGACAAAGTCACGAGATAACAAAGACTGACTCGGGAAATGAATGCGAGGGCCAGGGTAGGCTATAAGATAGACCATGGGGGAAAATACATCCTCATTGTCATCTACGCATTCACAAGAGCATATTGCAAAGCGAAAATAGAGCAGGAGCAGTCAGTAGCGATGGCTTTCACTTACAGATTCGACCGCGTTCATCGATTTCAGAGGCCAGCAGAGGCAGGAGAGCCGGTAAGTACCACCAAACCTCCTCGTACTTTGATGCATTTAATTTTGTCATTAATGCATGTCGAGTAGGGTAATAAATGCGCTTAGACTAGGGTCCAAAAAGTGTCAAAAACGTTTAGGCGCGTCTGCGTTGGTGCCAAGCACGTTTGTGCTCGCTAGGCGTGTCTGTGTTTGTGCCAGGCGCGTCTGTGTTTGTGCCAGGCGCGTCTGCGTTGGATCCGTATCTACGTCAATTGCCCGCATCTATGTTGTTCAGGCACGTTTGTGCCAAGAAGGCACGTCTATGTCAACTAGGTGCGTCTATGCAGAGCATAGGCACGTCTATGTCAGGCAGGCGCGTCTGTGTCAGGCAGGCACGTCTGTGCAGTCTTTGAGCGCATTTGTGTCATGTAAGCGCATTTGCATTTGAAAAGTACGAATTTGCATCTTCTAGGTCAAATCGGCAGTTCTGTGATGAACATACGCTGTCGATTGGATAAGCTGCTGAGAGGATACACGCAAGCAGGTCCTCTAGGAAGACTAGGATAGATCAAGGCACTTTGTGATGAACAGTGAGTACCAAGATAGAGTACTTTGTGATGAACAGGGAGTACTGAAATATGAGTAGCACTTTGTGATGAACAGGGAGTGCAAATGTGAGTAACACTTTGTGATGAATAGGGAGTGTCACACATGTAGTACTTTGTGATGAACGGTGAGTACCACTAGGATAAATAGCAACACTTTGTGATGAACAGTGAGTGTCACTAGGGTAGATAGCCATATGCATTTAGATAGCGAGTAGCATTTTGTGATAAACAGTGAATGCCACTACAACTGACATGATTGAGTTGTTTAACTGCAGGAGTATTTGCCGATGCTAGAGTCACGGGAGAGATTCCTGTCTACTCAGAGGTTGTGACCTGAGTTGATGGTCGAGGACAGAGCCACTATCGAGGAGATGGGTTTGAGACATGTGTTGTATGTGCCTAAGTTTCGGGCGAACATGGGACTGCTGACTGCATTAGCTGAGAGATGGCACTCTGAGACGTGCACATTTCATCTGCCGATGGGTGAGATGACAGTCACCCTGGAGGATGTGTACAGGATTATGAGGATACCGATCGATGGGGAGTTGATCCCATATGATCGAGATGGCAACAAAGAGGCCCTGAGATGAGTATTCCAGGACCTTGGACTGGAGATGAGGGTAGGACACGTGGCATGGGACACCATGACAGCCACCGGGTTAGCATTGCTGGCAGTGATCAAAGGAGCTATCAGTGGTTTCCTATGTCTAGACAGGGCGACATGGGGTTTGGCTACAGGCTGGGGAGGAGCACTGGAGACACTGGTGACATAGCATACCAGATATGCCTGGGGACCATGTGTGTTGGCCCACCTGTATTATGAGCTTCATCAGTTTGTGTATCACGAATCAGTGGGATTGGGCTGCGGAGTTACCTTGCTGCAGGTATGGGCTTACGAGCATCTGTCGGTTACCCGACTGATACACTTCAGGGGTAGAGGTTATGGACGCAGCTTTGTGCATTTATATGATATGATCACATTGCAGCCACGGATTGGCAGGCTAGAGTATTGGCGGCGGGTGACTGATGACATTGATGAGGTCATATGGCGACCATATCTGGGCTGCGAGCAGTGGGAGGATGACGCAGTTGAGCTTCCCTACACCTTCTGGAGCAGGTATTTGACTGGGCGGATGCCCTATGTGCTGGAGAGGCAGCTGGTAGATAGGATTGGCCGACAGTTTGGCCGAATTTAGAGGATGCCCTGAGGCTCAGGCATGTATGCCTGCATAGTTAGAGATCAGGCACAGTTTGGGTCGTTGCTATCGTATGATCAGGCAGGGACACAGTTGGTGTAGATGATACCTCTACCCTGGGACATGTGGCCAGAGATCAAGGATGCCAACATAGATGCTGAGTATATAGCTTATTGGACAGAGCATCAGTTCCCACGGTTGACAGATCCTGGAGAGGCACTGGAGGGAGATGGTGGGGGAGATGATGATGATGATGGTGGAGGTGATGGGGGCCGAGGCCGACGGAGGAGGAGGGGAGTAGTTGGAGAGAGGAGGGTTGCACCTCGGAGGGAGGGTGGTGAGGAGAGACAGGCTTGGGTGGTGAGGGGTCGTGGTGGATTGTCGCTACAGGTACTAGCAGCACAGGGTCCTGGATAGGTACAGGCATAGGGGCAGAGATAGAGACAGGTACCAATACAGGCACCAGTACAGGTACAGGTACAGGCACAGGGGTAGGATACGCTTATGTCCTGCGGGCAGGAGAGGAGATAGCCTACTAGAGAGACCTCTACTATGGTGCAGTGCCAGCAGATCAGTGGGCAAGGAGCTTCCATAGACCGTCGCGTACAGCGACAGCTACAGGAGGGAGCCGGAGGAGACAGGCATCGAGTGGTGGGATTATGGGTCCTCCACCACCACCAGATAGAGGAGACAGGAGAGATGATCCTGGGGTGGGTCCTTCAGGGGCTCAGATTCCACTGAGGCCAGGTGGCTCCGAGGGAGGGAGTTCATCATAGCCTTAGAGGGCTCCCTATGTATCAGTTTTGTACCATTTTTGTATTGTAGACACCTGCGGGTGCTTGTAGCCATATGATTTTGACATCATTGTATCATGACACTTTATATATATATATATGAGATGATGCATCTTTGCGGCAGCTATATGCATGTGTACCTATGTGATGAGATGTTCTTATGATGTATGTTTTATGTTATGGATGCAAATATGTATGTAATGCAATATTTTTGTTCTTTTATGTTTTAAAATGTTATGTATGATGCAAATGTGAATGTATGAAGTGCAGATGAATATGATAATGCAAATGATTATTGTGCTAATAGGTGTTGTGTGCAAGATGTGATGCAGTTGTGATATATATATGTATGTATGAAATGCTTATATGTGGTAATGCAGGTGCAACTACATGAAATGCAAATGTTTTTTTGGTGTATCATTATACTCAGTCATGTGATAGCAGGCTACGCAGACTCGAGAAGGATGATGGAAGTCAATCAAGAAAGGGGGATGAAAGACAGAAGATATGAAAGTGAAAGAGCTTCTTGTGCGTTATCATCATTGAGCTTTATTATGGCAAAATAGGTTATGACAATCGAGGCATATGTTCGACCTAGAAAGTCATTGTACCTGTTTGCATGGAGATAAGACAGTCACAAACAAGGAATGCCCCAGTTCACACTAGACTCACAGTGTCCTCATATCCTTGGACAAGTCATAGCATTACTAAGAGACAATCTACAGACAACAAATACAAATAGGTGATGATACCCCATCCTCGCCTTTCTAGTCAAAGACATCCTGGAGATAGAATCTCTAGTCAGAGACATCCCGAAAAAGCTAAAAGACATGTCACCAAAAAAAAAAAAGATGAAATCAAAAGAAAACCAAGACTCGACACCAACATCCACCGTAGTCCTCAAGTTTAGTGTCTCTTGTCACTTGTATAAGTCTTATTTGATTGTGGTCACAATGTTTACTTTCACAAAAAGGATAGATAGCACTGAACCATAATGTTGTCTGAGTCTGTTGAAAGATTTGATTTGTTGAAGCCCATTGTTGTTGCTGTGTCTCATCTAAAACTGACTGAATCCATAAAACTGATACTTTATTGCGGATTTGTGATGCAAATGTTTCTTTATTGCGGATTGTGCGTGGACAGACTGAAGGAAGCTGGAAGAAACTGTACTCCTCGAAACATGTGATGTTCTCAGTTCCACACCCATTACTAGACATAGGATTTTGCCTTAGCCACAAATAGGATCTGATTTATTATGAATGGAAGGGGAGGAAAAGGGAGGTTTATTATGAATGGCTAACCAATCTTAGGTAGAGCAATAACAAGCCATGATGGGAATGGGTAAGTTTATTATGGATGAATTAGTCGTGAGTGTGTGCAAAGTGAAGTGATGAAAGAGAATCCTGAAGGAGGGAAGAGAAATATCTCTACGCATGGTGCTGGTGACCCAATTTTCACCATGGTACTTGCCCAGGGTGCCACCAAAGTGGTTTTCACCATTGGACGAAATTATTTCTCTTTACTTTTTTCGATTTTTCAATGTTTTTTGTGTCACAAGGCGCCTGTTTGCCAGGTTTTCACCAATTAACGATTTTTTTGTTTTATAATTTTTTTGTATTTTTGAATTTTTTTGATTTTTTTTGTATTTTTGAATTAGGATACTATGAAGAGCTATATGTAGAACCTGCGAAGGTGCATGCTGTTGATAGGATCCTCCAAAGGTTCACCTTCTGTAGTTGAGAGCTGATATGCACCAGATCCATATGTTGTTGTAATAATGTAAGGACCAAGCCAGTTTGGTTCGAACTTGCCCTTCTTCTCTCTGTTTTGTTGATTTTTAGGATTTTCTCTGAGAACTAAGTCACCTACCTCAAATGTGTGAGGCTTGACCTTGTGATTGTAGCTGCGACTCATTCGTTGTTGGTAAGCTTTGAGATGACTAAAAGCAATTTGTCTTCGTTCATCCAATAGTTCCAGCTCTTGTAAGCGAGAGACCCTGTAGTCTTCATCACTGATGATGTTTTGCAAAGAGACTCGTAAAGAGGGTAGCTCGACCTTAATAGGCAAGATGGCTTCAGAACCATAGACTAGTGAATAGGGTGTAGCTCCTGGGTGTACGGACACTTTTGCGGTAGGCCCAAAGTGCAGGATTAAGTTGAATATGCCAATTACGACCAGCATTGTCGACTGTCTTCTTTAGGATTTTAAGGATTGTTTTATTAGATGCCTCAGCTTGGCCATTACCTTGGGGGTAATATGGTGTGGAGAAACAATGGGAGATATGGAAGCGGTCACAGAGTTCGTGAACATCCTGATTTTTGAAGGGACACCCGTTATTAGTGATAATGGAAACAGGAATACTGTATCGGCAAATGATATAGTTGAGGATGAATGTAGCAATCTGTTTTCCAGTAACTTGTGTGAGAGGCACGGCTTCAATCCATTTTATAAAATACTTTGTGGCAGTGATAATGAATTTATGACCATTGGAAGAAGGAGGGTGAATCTTGCCTATGAGATCGAGTCCCCATTGACAAAAGGGCCAAGGAGACACAAGTGTTTGAAGTTCTTGTGCTGGTGCATGTATGAGATCTCCATGAATTTGACATTGCTTACATTTCTTGACAAACTGATATGAGTCTTTCTCCATATTGGGCCAGTAATATCCAGTCCTGATGAGTTTCTTGGCCAAGGTAGGACCACTAGCATGTGGACCACATATCCCTTCATGCACTTCCCGTAACGCAATCTGAGCTTTGTCACTTTCTAAACATCTAAGAAGAGTGCCATCTAGACCTCGTCGGTATAGGATATCAGCTAAAATGACATATCAAGAGGATTGGCGAATGAAAGTGCGACATTGGTTATTTGATAGATCAGGAGGTAAAGTATTGTCACGTAGGTATGTGAAAATGGAACCATATAACTGGGATTCGGGACCGACAACGCATAGCGTCTCAGTAGGCATGATCTCATATGAAGGGCCAAAAGGTTATCCACCAAGAACTCATAGTGGGTCTCATTTGGAGGTAGATCGATCAGTGAAGCAATTGTAGCCATGACATCTATGATGCGATTCTGCTCTCTTGGTATCTGCTCAAAGTCTATCTTTGTGAAATTTTGTCTCAAACCATCCTCCATTTGTTTATAAGGCATTAGCTTCTCATCTTTTGTTTGGTAATCACCAGTTGTTTGACGGATAACAAGTTGGGAGTCCCCAAAAACACGAAGTTCCTGGATCTTCCATTGAACTGCAATTCGTAATCTTGTTGTTAATGCCTCATATTCCGCTATATTGTTAGTGCAAGGAAATGATAAGCGGTATGATTTTGGTATAGAATCCCCTTGAGGAGTTATAAAGAGGATGCCAGCTCCTGCCCCATGCTGTGTATATGAGTCGTCAAAGTATAGTTGCCATGGCTTTGCATGTGACATTGTCAAAATGGATTCATTTGGAAATTCTGAACTTAGAGGAACATCATCTATCATGGGAGCATCTGCTAATTGATCTGTGATGGCTTGTCCTTTTATTACTTTTTTGTCCACATACTCAATGTCAAATTCACTCAGTATCATTACCCATTTGGCCAATCGCCCAGTAAGTGTTGCCTTATTGAGAAGGTATTTCAATGGATCTATCCTTGCAACTAACTTTGTCTTATGAGTAAGCATGTAATGTCGTAGTTTCTATGAAGCAAAGACCACAGCGAGGCATGCGCACTCAATTGGTGTGTAGTTTAGCTCATATCCCACCAATGTGCGACTAATATAATATACTACTTTTTCCTTGCCTTTAGCAATTTGTTGCGCTAAGAGTGCCCCCAATGCTGTTGGAGTAGCTGAAATGTATAATAACAGTGGTTGATCTGGAACTGGTGGCATCAAAACTGGTGGATTTAGAAGATAATCTTTGAGCGTCTGGAAAGCCTATTGACAATTGTCATCCCATTTGAATTTGATGTTTTTATGTAGTAGGTGCTGAAAAGGATTACACTTATCTGCCAGTTGTGCTATAAATCTTCAAATGGACTGGAGTCTGCCTTGTAAGGATCGAAGTTGACTGATATTTCTTGGTGGTTGCATTTCCAAGATAGCTTTGACTTTTGCTGGATCCGCTTCAATTCCTCTTTTGGATACAATGAATCCTAGGAGCTTCTCAGAGGTTACTCCAAAGACACATTTCTTAGGGTTTAATCTTACTTTGTATTTTTCCAACCGATCAAAGGCAACTGAAAGTATATCCAAATGTGTATTTTTGTCTATTGATTTGACCAAGAGGTCATCAACATAATCTTCCATAGTTACATGCATCAGATCATGAAAGATAGTAGTCATGGCTCTTTGATATGTAGCACCTGCATTCTTTAACCCGAAAGGCATGACATTCCAGTAGAAAATTCCCCATGGACAAGTAAATGATGTTTTGTGTTGATCCTCGGGTGCGATTCTTATCTGATTATATCCAAAGAATCCATCCATTAATGATAGCATTTCATGACCTGCTGTGAGATCAACAATCAAGTCAATGTTTGGTAATGGGAAGTCATCCTTTGGACAAGCTTTGTTGATGTCTCTGAAATCTGTGCAAATTCTGATGCTGCGATCTGGTTTACTGACAGGTACCAAGTTGGAGATCCATTTAGGATAATCAATTGGGCGTATGAATCCAACATCGAATAATTTCTCAAGTTCTGCTTTGACTAGTAATGCCACTTGTGGATGCATTTTTCTTAATTTCTGTTTTACTGGTTTTGCCCCCGGTTTGACTGTTAGATAATGCATTACCAAATCCGGATCCAATCCAGGCATATCAGCGTATGACCAGGCGAAGTTGATTTGTCACTTTTTGAAGAAACTTATGAATTTTGACCTTTCAGACTCTGTCAGTGATTGAGCTAGGAATATGTTGTGTGGAACCTCTTCTGTACTGATGTTTGTTTTGATAGTCTCCTCTACCAACATGGATGATTTTTCCTCATATGATGCTGGGAGAATGTCAAGCCTTCCATCTTCGGGCGCCTCAGAGAGGTTTTCACCCTCAGATACGTCCTTTCTTTTTTCTTTTTTGGGGTCAGATAGCGCCACAATGTGGTTTTCGCCATAAGACCCTTGATTTGTTCTTATTTTCACATTTTTCCAACTGGAAGGTCCGACACCCTCACCAAAATATGCCACGCTATTGAGTTCTATGGTGTATCCTGCTTTATGGTCTCCAGGGGGAAGATCATCTCGTATGCCTAGATAGTCAATAAAAGCTTCATCGTTTTGGAATGTATCCAACTGTGCAGGTCCTTCATGATCCCAATCAATGAGTTGGTGGTGAACAAGGGGAAGGCCGTTAATGTCTTCGAAGTTAACGGGGCTAAGAGTGAAGATGTGGTTATATTCGGGTATGTCAAGGTAATTATCGAGGTCATCGATGGCACTCTCCTCATCAGTCTCGATCGCGAATGAATCCAAATTATCATCACTAGTAGCGCACTCCAGAACAGGTGTTCTCATCCTATGTGATTTCAACCTAGAACCTTGAGACAAGGACTGTGTAGACTCCTCATGGGTTGTTTCTTGACCAACTCTGAATTTGTTATAAAACTCCTCCTCTTCTATGGGTTCACCTGGCTCTCTGAATGTCTCGGTGAGCTCGTAGTCACTGGAAGACTTGTCGGAACCCCATTCCCATTCGTTGGAATCTGTGGAATAGCGATTCTCTTGTTGAATTTTGGCAGCTTTGATTTGTAAGGCTTCTTTTGTCCTTTGGTTGTGGACCTTGGAAGTTAAGAAACCAAGTCCTTTCGAGCGTTCCTTCTTGAAAGTCAATTCAGGTTGTAAAGGTTCAATGATGCCTTCCTTTCGTAACCCTAGAGGGCTTTTTCCATCATACCCGAATTTTTGTAGAATTTTGAAGCCTTTGCCATATTTCTCACATGGTAGATTGACGTGATCTTGTGTTTCCTCTTCATTGTCTTTGAAAAGCATTTGGTATAAATCTTCCTCTTCTAGTTCACCCCATCTTTGAAAGGTAGTAGGGTCCCATTTGAGCATCATGATGGAGATTTGCTTGTTAGGATGTGGTCTTCCATATTCTTTTGGGGAACTCATGACTTGTCTTAAGTACATGGTCTGATTGAAAGTATATTCCCCCATGCCTTTGTCCTAAAACTTACCTTTAAGCTCACCTTGTTTGGATGTCGAAGGTTTTAATGACTCAGGATCAATGTATGCCGATGAAGGAACAGCTTCCCGATTACTAGGAATGATGGTCTCAGTCTTTGATTTCAGGTTATTGCAATATATGAATGGATTAGGATCACCGTTAACTGTTACTTCCACTCCATTATGAGGAAACTTAATGCATTGGTGATATGTGGATGGGACTGCCCTCATTTCATGGATCCAAGGACGTCCTAACAATATGTTATAAGTGAGATTTAAATCCAGGACTTGACAGACCACATCCTTTGTAACTGGCCCAACTCTGAGAGGTAAGATGACTGTATCCTTGGATGAATGCTCTTCATCATCATATGCCTTAATGGTGATCTTGTTTGTAGAATTCACAGCTTTATCAGAATATCCCAATTGTGTGATAGTTCTTAATGTGCAAATGTTCAGACCTGCTCCTCCATCTATTAGGACTCATTTTATTCGATGTTTGTGTATGAAGGCTTCAATGTGTAATGGCGCATTATGCGGCTGACTTACAGAGGCATCATCAGCTTCTGTGAAAGTAAGTGAATGTGGAACGGAAAGGTGTCCCACCATGGCTTGAAACTAGTCCACGTTCAGATCAGTAGGAACAACAATATCTCTCAAGATTTTGTCGAGAATAGCTTTATGTGTGGGGGATATGCGTAAGAGCTCAAGGATGGAGATGAGCGCGGGTGTCTTCCCTAACTGTTCTACAATGTCATACTCAGGTTTGGTTGATGAAGAAGCTATGTTTTTAGTTGGAGCACCTTGCAAAGTGATTTTACCTCGGCAGGTTGTAACATGACATTCAGAGGTAGGTTCAGAAGAAGATCCAACACCTTTTAGGACAATCTTGGGTCTCTGGGTAGAATTCTCAGACGCTTTGTCCTTGATGATAATAGTAGAGACGTAATTGTCCATCGATATGTGATTGATAGTTGAATCATAATTATAGGATGCTCTGGTATAGTTGGTTTGGTCATCTATGGCTTTAGCTTTTCCCTTGTCATGTTTTGGGAATGGTTCCTTAAACATCTCATGTTCTTGATTGGATGAATGTCCCTCAATCTCAATGTCACCTCTATCAATGAGATCTTGTATGATGTTCTTCAGTCGATGACAATTTCCTGTCTTATGACCCTTACTCTTATGAAATTCACAATACTCATCATCATTCCACCAATTAGGTTTAACCTTTGGTTCATATGGAGGAAAATCTGGAATAGTGATTACCTTGTTTGCCACAAGCTTCTTAAAAACTGACTCAAGTGGTTCTCCCAATGGAGTGTACTTCCTTCATGATCTGGAAGCTGTTTGAGTATTCACTTGATTGTTTGTAGAACTTGATCCCGAAAAGATGACTTTGGGTCGCACTGTGTTGGCATCAACAACACCATCATTGATTGTGTTCTTGTTTTTATTCCAAAATCTTGGCTTGTCTTTTCCTTTAAAGTCATCTTTGTTCTCCTTGAATATCTTGATGACTCCTTGTTCAATTAGGACCTTTTCTGTTGCTAAGCCTTTTTCAATGATGTCCTTGAAGGTGGACAAACAAGC
Source organism: Cryptomeria japonica (assembly GCF_030272615.1). Lineage (NCBI taxonomy): Eukaryota > Viridiplantae > Streptophyta > Pinopsida > Cupressales > Cupressaceae > Cryptomeria > Cryptomeria japonica. The sequence continues at coordinate 40,914,692 of NC_081405.1, read as the reverse complement.
TTTCCTTAGATCATAGCCAATGTCTTTGTTAACATTTTGTGTGAAAATTTCTACCATTTGTTTTTGTGGAATTTCACAAGAGCATCTGCTGGCTAGATTTCTCCATCTTTGTAAAAATGATGCAAAAGATTCTCCCTCTTTTTGCTTAGTATTGTACAAAGTAGTGACTGATATGTCTGTCTCTATATTGTAGGAGAAATGTTGAATAAATGCCTCTGCTAAGTCACCCCATGACTTAATTCCAGGTGGAAGTTGGGAGAACCATTCCATAGCTTGATCACCTAAGCTTTGTGGGAATAATCTCATCAAATATGTCTCTTCTGCTGCTACCTCAATGCAAGCTGTGAAAAATTGTCTTATGTGTGCCTTAGGATCCCCTTTTCCTCTATACTTGTCAAATTTAGGCGTCACAAAGTGTGTAGGAAAAGGAGGCATTGGAATGCTCTTGTCAAATGGATAAGGACATATGTCTCTCATTGTGTATGTTAGCTTTGGTGTATTTATGTCCTCCATTTTCTTTTGTAAGTCCCTGATTTGTTGCTCCAAATTGCTCTTAGGTGGAGATCGACTTCTTGGACCATATCCTGTGTTTGAGGTACCCATTGGAGGAGGTGCATGTTGCATGCATGGATGATATTGATCATGCACATGTTCATATGGAGGAGGTCTATAATGATGCTGCGTATATGGACCACTTGGTATAGATTCATGTTGAGGAACACCATATCTATTTTGTGCATGTATACCATATTCTACAGGCATGTCATGTTCCATTGTGTTGCCCCCAAATTTGACATGAGGTTTCCTTGTGTCCAAATTTTGAGCATGCCTTTGAATATTCAATTGCTTTGGTGGTTGTTCCTTAGCATTGGTATGTGATTGAGCATATCTGTCTGCATAAGACTTCCATAATGGTCTACGAAAGTGAGTATCATATATTTGACCATGTTTATGTGGGTCCTTTGGTTTTTGAAGCAAAGTTGACGGTGATTCAAGTACCATATGTGGTCCTCTATTTCTTCCACTATTAGGTCTCCTTTGATCCGTATTGGAGTGAGGTTGTTGCAAAGGTCTATGTTCCATTATTTGAGACATGTCAAAATCATGAGGTATCTTGGCTCCACTTTGTGCCATCATTTGTAGGAAGTATTGTCTATCCCTCCTCATTATTTCCTCAACCAATCGATTGAAATGGGGATTCATAGTGGATTCTTCCACATCTACTGAATGTACTGAAAAGTTGTCCACATTGTCATTGTGTGTAGCATTGTTGTTTATAGTGTCCATGTTCTCAACATTTGGAATGTTTCTATAGGCATCCATGTCAGATAATGTAGTATGATCAGAATTGAAAAAGATCTCATTGTCATACTCATAAGAACTCATGTTTGCGGACTCTTGAGCCTCTTTAGTTTCTCTCCTAGATTTTTGAAGACGGGTTTCAACCATGAACTAGGTATTGACCAAGATGTGAGAGACTAGATGACAAATAGAAAGAGTATGGAAGACCAAGAGTTGAATGGAATGTAAATGAGTCTGAAGTGTACTTGCAATGTCCAAAGTGTAAGACCAAGTATGTATGTAGTAGAGTAGGTGTGACTTCCAAAGAGAGGATAGTTTCTCTTAATGAGGTAAGTTGACCTTGACTCTAAGTAAAACCAAATGAGACCCAAAGGTAAGAAACCATGATGAGGGACCACTTAGCAAAGTGTTGTTGTATGTAGTGTGTTGACAAAGTATGATGAGGGCAAGCAAGTGACCTTTTGACTCAAGTTTAGACAAATGTGAATGTAAAGTGAGATGTAAAGCAATGATGGACTTTGTGAGACCCAAAGACAGGTTGAATGCTAAATGAAACCCTGGAGAAATGACCTAGGAAGCTCAAGAATTCTGAAACTGACTGTTTGTTTGCTGGACTATAACAGTTTTTCAATTTTGGACACAGACGTGCCTGTATAATTCATAGACACGGTTTCCCGACACAGGCACTGCTCTGTTTAACACAGACACGCTTCTAAGATTTTTTTGTTTGCCAAATGCAATGTTGATTGTTGGAACACAGACACGATTCTGTCCTTCACAAACGCGGATAGACAACACAGACGCTATTATGCCCGACACAGACGCACTTCTGCAATTTTTCCAATATGTGAAGTTGTTTTGTTGTGACCCAATCTGACTGTTTGACTGTTTTTCGTGACAAGAGGACATAGTGTTGATGAAGACCCAATGTTTGCAAGTGTTTAGACTCTCCAAGAAAAGTGTGTTGTTTGATGTAAAAATGTTTTGCATACACTTAAAAACACAAAAGACACAATGTTTTGCTTTTTGGTCTTGAATGTTTTGAATGTTTAACATAAGTCAAGCACAATTCTTATGGCTGGCCAAGACAATAGTTGTTGATCCCACATGGGGTTTTACCCCCGAGGCTATGATATTCAAAGCGGATACTTAGATGCTTGACCTCACTGGCTCCACCCTCGGCACTCACTTCTCGGGTCAACCAAGCATCAGTCCCCATGAAAACTCCCCATGGCGAACTTTGTATCTCTACTAAGAACCGTATGTGTGTGGGCCACTACCAGAGGTCTGACCTCCTGCACCAACAACCAAAAGGATTTGGGCCTCTAAAACAAAATGGTGCTAGTAAGGGCATCCGCTCGTGTGGCCATACATGCGACACTTTTATCTCTGTAAATACAGAAGGCTCCCAGCCGGTAGGGGTTATGCCCTACAAATGATCAAATAAATTTGATCAAACGGGTTTATGGGGAGACATAGTGTCGGTATGAACTAATCAGCACACATTATTCATAGTTTTCACCATGAATACATTTATTTATAGTGGTTCGGAAGAAGATGGCTTTTCTTTTGCTACCACTTGGGTCGTTCTCTTCTCACTAGTAGTCCTAATGACCACACGGGAAGACAGGCCCTCTAAAGATTAAACAAAAAGAGCCTATTGCTCAAGACACAAAAGACAATGATTCAATTTTAGTGCACCAATGGAAGTGTTTGCTAGTCTATGAAAACAAGGCACACAATAAAAATCCAAAAACCCTTGCCAAGGACCTGCACCAAAGATTTGTTAGTAGTTTGGGTTGTTTCAAATGATCACCCCTTCCTGCAAGCACACAAGTTAGGTAAATTTTAAAACCTAAAAGACTTTGTGAAAATAGGGGCCTTCAACCGAACGATTTTGCTTCCAAGACAAGCTGCACCAATTTTGTTAGCTAGATCTGAAAATGTTAGTCCAAAAATAAACCAGATCTGAAACCTTAAATGCAAAATCCGAAAATTGAATCAATAAAACTTTCAAAATTTTGAAATAGGTGATACACAGACGCGATTACCCTCAACACAGACGCGATTACCCTCGACACAGACGCAACTCTGCGACACAAACACGGTTCTGTGAGACACAGACGTGGATATAAACCACAGACGTGCTTCCCAGACACAAACGCGGATAAAAATGACACAAACGCGTTTCCTTAACACAGACGCGCCTTTCGGAAACCTGCAAAATAAATTTTGTTGAAAAAATGGACGCGATTCCAGATGTCGCAGATGCGCCAGAAAATAAAAAACGTGATCCGAAAGTATGCAGACGCGAAAAAGTCAAAAATGTTGTCGGAAATGCCAGATCTGCAACTTCAAACACAAAATCTGCAACAAAAGGTTAAATGCAAAAGGGACAAGAGTCCCACCAGACATGCCAAAATGTATATGGTGAAAATGGATAACAATAATAACAATATTGAAAGGCTAAATGAATTCAACCACAAAACCCTAGCCTAACAATCAACAAAGATCCACCATAACATATGAAGATTACCTAAGACAATGCAAATCACATGAAATCACAAATATTATACCATCACATGTCCAATAGGGTTTTGATCTCCATTCTTCCTATCTCCATTGATCTTGCTTGATATATTTGCTCTCAGATTTTACATGCACAAGAGCTCAACAAAGAACGGAATGTGGTTGCAAGTAGGATCGTAGTGTAGTCAATTGATCAAGTAGTTAGCTCATTAGGGTTTGATAATGAAGGAAGCATCTCCTTATATAGAAGACACTATATGAAATGGAGGGATAAGATTGAGAGGTGTAAAAGGAGGTCGGCTATGATTAGAGGGTAGGTAAAAGAAATAATAAAATAATGAGAGGGGTAGGTAGTGTATGAATTAAGAGATGAATGACATGTGTCATGGGTAGAAAAAGGCTAATGAATTAATTAAATAAATAAATATTTATTTAATTAATAGAAGAAGTGGGATAATTAAATAAATAAGATATTTATTTAATTTAGGAAAAGGATAATTTAAATAAATAAATGTATTTATTTAAATGAGAAATAAGGCTAGAAGAGGATAAATGAATTAATTAAATAAATAAAGATTTATTTAATTAATAGAAGAATTGAGCTTGGATAATTAAATAAATAAAATATTTATTTAATTAGACATGACAATTTTGGGTGTCTACAGGACCAATTTCAATCCATGGTGGGATACCTTTCCATTCCACACTCCCTTACATTCACAGAAGCCGATGACGCCTCTATGAGCCAACCACATAATGCACCTTTACACATTGAAGCCTTCATACACAAACATCGAATAAAATGAGTCTTGATAGATGGAGGAGCAGGTCTAAACATTTGTACATTGAGCACTATTAAACAATTGAGATATTTGGATAAAACTATGAATTCTACAAACAAAATTACCATCAAGGCATATGATGACAAAGAGCACTCATCTAAGGGAACAATCACCTTATCTCTCAGAGTTGGGCTAGTTACAAAGGATGTGGTTTGTCAAGTCCTAGACTTGGATCTCACATACAACATATTGCTAGGACGCCCATGGATTCATGAGATGAACGCAATACCATCTACATATCACCAATGCATTAAGTTTCCTCATAATAGAGTTGAAATAACAGTTAATGCTGACCCTAATCCATTCATATACTACAATAACTTGAGATCAAAAATTGAGATGATCATTCCCAGTAATCGAGAAGCTATTCCTTCATCAGCATATGTGGATCTAGAATCCTTGAAACCTTCTACATCAAAGCAAGCAGAGCTCAAAGAAAAATTCAAGATTAAAGACATGGGATGTGGTGAGTATATCTTTCATGTTGATCAACTCCCACTATCTCCTAAGATATTCAGTCAACAAGAACAATCTACAAACAATTTGCAATGCCAAGGAATTGGGTGTGAACCACCTAGTGTTGTGGCTACTAAGTCCGAATGCAAATCTCCTCTAGCGATGCAAGCAACTCTTGATATCAATACTCCTAAGAGTGGTTCCAACAAAGAATCTATTGAGTCTATCACCAGCCCTCTTGAGAACTCACATAGCTTTGCCATTCCATCCACTCATTCCATTTCCACTCCACTTCCAGACTTGGATCAACAAGAATTAGAAAAGCACTTACTAATTGGGGATAAAAAATCAAGCTTTGAAAAGAAAAATCTAAAAGTCAAAAATAAAGAGAAGTCCTTTAGTCCAAATCAAAATCAAAAGCTATTGGACTATACAAAAATCAAAGTCAAGGATAAAAATCCTATGAAAGAAAAGGAACAAGAGTTGATCTCCCCTAATATCAAAATAACTGGGGACAAAAGTTCTACAATTTCAAGTAAAAAAGAACACTTGTTGATCCTAAGTATCCATCATGTCATCCTACTTTCACTTCATTTTGCAATCATAAGCCTTAATAACTCATCCACTTGTTTCACACATCTATTCCCTTTTGGCAATACATCATGGACCTTTAATGGAGATTCCTCGAAGGACTTTGCTATTAGGGATGCCCAAACTTCTTTAGGTGACATGCATATGGGCCTATGTAGTCCACACACTAGTAATTCTATCTATGTTCCTCTATCAAAGAAGACAGTCACTCGAGCTACACATCATTCGCTCAAGGAACAATGCAGTTACAATCACAAGGTAAAGCCTTGCACATTTGAGGTGGGTGACTTAATTCTCAAAGAAAATCCTAAAAATCAGCAAGACAGGGAGAAGAAGGGCAAGTTCGAACCAAATTGGCTTGGTCCTTACATCATCACAACAGCATATGGATCTGGTGCATATCAGCTCTCAACCACAGAGGATGAACCTTTGGAGGATCCTATCAACAGCATACACCTTCGTGAGTTTTACACATAGCTCTTCAGAGTATCCTAATTCAAAAATACAAAAAAATCAAAAAATTCAAAAAGACAAAAAAAAATCATAAAATAAAAAAATCGTTACTTGGTGAAAACCTGGCAAACAAGCGCCTTGTGACACAAAAAAAAAAAAAAAAAACATTTCGTCCAACGGTGAAAACCACTTCGATGGCTCCTTGGGCAAGTACCATGGTGAAAACTGGGTCACCGACACCATGTGTAGAGACATTGCTCCTCCCTCCTTTAGGATTCCATTTCATCCTTTCACTTTGCACACACTCACATCCTATCCATTCATAATAAACTTACCCATTCCCCTCATGGCTTGTTATTGATCTACCCAAGATTGGTTTGCCATTCATAATAAACATTCCTTTTCGCTCGTTTCAATCCATAATAAATCAGCTCCTATCTGTGGCTAAGGCAAATCCTACGTCTAGTAATGGGTGTGGAACTGAGAGCATCGCCTGTTCTGAGGAGTACGGTTTCTTCCAGTTTTCTTCAGTCTATCCGCGCGCAATCCACAATAAAGAAACATTTGCATCGCCAATCCGCAATAAGGTTTCATCTTCTCCACAATAAAGTATTAGTTGCATGGAGTCAGTTAGTTTCAGATGAGACACAGTAGCAACAATGGGCTTCAACAAATCAAATTTTTCAACAGACTCAGACAACACATGGTTTAGTGTTATCTATCCTTTTTGTGAAAGTAAACATTGTGACCATAATTAAATAGACTTATACAAGTGACAAGAGACACTAAACTTGAGGACTACAGTGGATGTTGGTGTTGAGTCTTGGTTTTCTTTTGATTTTATTTTTTGGTGACATGTCTTTTAGCTTTTCCAGGATGTCTCTGACTAGAGATTCTATCTCCAAGATGTCTTTGACTAGAAAGGCGAGGATGGGGTATCGTCACCTATTTTTCTTTTGTTGTCTATGGATTGTCTCTTAGTAATGCTATGACTTGTCCAAGGATATGAGGATGTTGCGAGTCTAGTATGAATTGGGGCATTTCTTGTTTGCGACTGTCTTATCTCCATGCAAACAGGTACAATGACTTTCTGGGTCGAACATATGCCTTGATTGTCATAACCTACTTGCCATAATAAAGCTCAATGATGATAATGCACAAGAAGCTCTTTCACTTTCATATCTTCTATCTCCCATCCCCATTTCTTGATTGACTTCCATTGTCCTTCTCAAGTCTATGTAGCCAACTATCACATGACTAAGTATAAAGACATACCAAAAAATATTTGCATTTCATGTAGTTGCACCTGCATTACCACATATAAGTATTTCATACATACATATAGATATCACAATTGCTTCACATCCTGCACACAACACATATTAGCACATTTTACATTTGCACTATCATATTCATTTGCATTTCATACATTCACATTTGCATTAGCATAACATTAAAAACATAAAAAATAAAAAATATTGCATTTCATTATGTACATATTTGCATCCATATCATAACCATCATATAGAAACATATATCATGAAACATCTCATCACATAGGTACACATGCATATATCTACCGCAAGGATGAATCATCTCATATATATATATATATATATATATATATATCAAAATCATAAGTGTCATGATACAATGATGTCAAAATCATATGGCTACAATCACCCAAAGGTGTCTACATCATCATACAAAATTTTATAAAAACTGATACATAGGGAGCCCTCTAGGCTATGATGAACTCCCTCCCTCGGAGCCACCTAGCCTCGACGGAGTCTAAGCCTTGGAAGGACCTGCCCCAGGATCATCTCTCCTATCCCCTCTTTCTGGTGGTGGTGGAGGACCCATGACCCCACCGCTAGACGCCTGTCTCCTATCCCTCCCTCCAGTGGTCGTCGCTGTCTGCGATGGTCTATGGAAGCTCCTAGCCTGCTGCTCTAGTGGCACCACTCCATAGTATAGGTCTCTCCAGTAACCTATCTCCTCCCCAGCTCACAGAACATAGGCGTATCTAGCTCCTGTGTCCTCTGCTGTGTATCTCCCCGCCCTTAGTGCTATCTCAACCTCTGTATAGCGTTGAATAGTCCTCCCCCATCCCACAGCCAACCCTCGTATCACCCTATCCAGACATAGGAACCCACTGATCACTCTTGCCAGTACTAATGGTAGTGCCAATCTTGTCCATGTCATGGTATCCCATGCCACGTGTCTAGCCCTTATCTCCAATCCCATATCCTGGAACACTCATTTCAGTGCATCCCCATCTTCGTCTCAATCGTAGAGTACTAACTCCCCATCGATCAGTATCCTCAATGTCTTGTATACATCCTCCAAGGTGATTGTCATCTCACCCATCGACAAATGAAATGTACAAGTCTCTGAGTGCCATCTCTCAGCTAAAGCAGTCAGCAACCCCATGTTCACCCGAAACTCAGGCACATACATAATGAATTGCAAACCCATAACCTCAATCGCTGCTCTATCCTCAAAAGTCAGTTCTAGTCGTAAACTCTGAGTTGATGGGAATCTCTCCCATGACTCCATCATAGGTAGGTACTCCTATAGTCAAGTAAATCAACTATGTCAGTCAAAGTGACATTCCCTGTTCATCACAAAATGCTGCTCTTTATCTTAGTGCTTCTGATACTCTATCCTAGTGACACTCACTGTTCATCACAAAGTGTTGTTATTTATCCTAGTGGTACTCCCTGTTCATCAAAAAGTACTACGTGTTTTTGCACTCCCTGTTCATCACAAAGTGCTGCTCATATTTGCACTCCCTGTTCATCACAAAGTGCTACTCATATTTGTACTCACTGTTCATCACAAAGTGTTGTTCATATTAGCACTCCCTATTCATCACAAAGTGCTACTCATATTTGTACTCCCTATTCATCACAAAGTACTTTATCTTGGTACTCCCTATTCATCACAAAGTGCCTTGATCTATCCTAGTCTTCCCTAGAGGACCTGCTTGAGTGTATCCTCTCATTAGCTTATCCAATCGACAACGTATGTTCATAACAGAACTGTCGATTTAACCTAGAAGACATAAATGTGCTTTCATTACATAAACGCGCTTACATATTGCATAGACGCACTTGGCACAAACACAGACGTGCCTAAGCATTTTTCAACCTTGTTTGGCATATTCTAAAATGCATTTATTGCAATACCTAGCATGCATTTATGACAAAATTTATTGTGACAAAGTACAAGGAGGTTTTGCAGTAGTTACTGGCTCTCCTGCATCTGCTGGCCTCTAAAATCGACGAACACGATCGAATCTATGCACCAATGCCATCACTATTGACTGTTGCTGCTCTATTCTCTCTCTGCACTTTTATCTCTTGGATGTGTGGATGACAATGAGGATGTATTCCCCTTGTGGTCTATCTTATAGACTGCCCTAGCCCTAGCCCTCGTTTCTTGAGTCAGTCTTCTTTATCCTATGACTCTGTCACTCTATCCTATATAGTCAGTCCATTCTAGCCTTTCTTTCTTATTGAGAGATTGTCTATGATCTTTCTAGACATTTTCATCCAATCTCTCGAGGAGGCATATCATTCCCATCTTGGGGCAACTTTGTATCAGTTCATATTATCTTCTTTGAAACAACGCGACAAGCTGCATTGTCTCAAAGAGGGGCAAAATGTAGACACCTAAAATTGTCATGTCTAATTAAATAAATATCTTTATTTATTTAATTATTTAAGCCTAATTCTCTTATTAATTAAATGAATATTTATTTATTTAATTAGTTCATTTATCCTCTTCTAGCCTTATTTCTCATTTAAATAAATACATTTATTTATTTAAATTATCATTCTCCTAAATTAAATAAATACTCCTATTTATTTAATTGATCCCACTTCCTCTATTAATTAAATAAATCTGTATTTATTTAATTAAGTCATTAGCCTTTTCTACCTATGACACATGTCATTCATCTCTTCATTCATACACTACCTACCCTCTCATTATTTTCTTATTTTCTCTACCTACCCTCTAATCATAGCCAACCATTTATCTTTTACACTTCTTAATCTTATCCCTCCATTTCTTATAGTGTCTTCTATATAAGGAGATGCTTCCTTCATTATCAACCCTAATCAATCATTCTACCCAACTATGCATCCTATTTAACTCAATTGCGCACTCGACTACATAACGCTTTCGAACTTGCATATGCGATCCTACTTGCAACCACAGTTTCGTTCTTTGTTGAGCTCTTGTGCACATAAAATCTGAGAGCAACTATATTGAGCAAGATAAATGGAGATAGGAAGAATGGAGATCCAAACCCTATTGGACATGTGATGGTATAATCTTTGTGATTTCATTTGATTTGCATTGTCTTAGGTAATCTTCATATGTTATGGTGGATCTTTGTTGTTGTTAGGCTAGGGTTTTGTGGTTGAATTCATTTAGTCTTTCAACATTGTTTTTTCCACTTTTCACCATATACAGCAATCATTCTCTTCAACTTATTGAATCTTTTTGCATCAAATTCATTCTGGACCTTGACCTCTGCTGACTTCTCAAGAGATTCAAAATTAGTACTTACATATTTTATTAGATTCTTCAGCTAGGTGGAGGGAGTATCAGATGATTCCTTGACAAATGTAGGCATAATAGATTCTCCAGGACACCGCATGCAAGACTAAGTACCTCACTATCCTTAGTGTGGGATTTCAACATCTCCTCCCTTGCTTTGGCTTGAACAAATGATGCTAGTTGCAATTTATGAATGGGGGATAGAGTGGCCAAATTGTTAAGACCTTGAACTAATTATGGATCAAGTAGTTCCTTCTTGTCCTTCTCCAAAAACTCCTTAACTGCCCCTACAACATCTCTTTCTTCCAAAATAGGTTCTTCTGCCTCAACCTCCACTTCAGACACGTTCTCTTCTTCTTCCTTTGCTTGGATTTCATTCTCCACAGATGTCTCAACTTGATCTACTAGAGGATTCTGAGTATCCTCAACTGTATCTGCTTTCTTCGACTCATCACCACCTTTATTCACCTCTCCATCTTTCGGAATAGAAGGAACATCCATCTCAACCTGTTCATCTTTTGATTGCATTAATTGGACTTTTGGAACATATGACTCACTAGCAACACCATGAGATTCTTTTGAGACAACATCAAATTTATTCCTTAGTAGGACTGACCTTAAGCTCTTCTCTGAATCTTTGGTCACTTCCTCAGATTGTCCAATCATAAGCTTATTTATCCTTGTCTTGCTTCTAAATTCCTTTTTGGTTTCTTAAAGAATTTGATTTATTTCTTCCACAGATATCACCGAACATAGATTGATTGAGATAAACTCTTTAAGTATACCATCCTCATCTTGAGCACTAACTCTTCTCATTTCCAAAACATCATATATACTTTTAGGAATTTTTGACATTATCTCTACAACAGCCCTATTGAATTTGTTCAAATATTTGATACTGACTTCTTCAAGGATTCTTTGACTGACATCATCAAACTTATCATGGAATTTAGAGAGTTCTTTCAAGTTAAGTTGTGTTGTCAAAGCTTTCTCCACATCTCTAACTGTCATACCGGATTTGTCAAAGTTAGTCTTCATCTTCTTTCTTGTTTTCTCTCCATAAAAGGGCTTGTCCTTATATACTTTTGATGCTTTGGTGCCTATGGACTTCATCTTCTTCACATTTTCATCATATTTTGTCTCTTCATCATCAGCAATGGCAACATATACCCTTGTACCCTTATCTTTCTTCCTCTTCCCTTCTCTACCGGATGATTTTTCTTCAGATTTCATAGAGTTGGCTGGCTTTTGGGAACCAGAGGAGGGTGCAGAGTTTCCAGATTGTCTTGATTTGACAAAGACTGTCAGACTAGCATTCTCAACCTTGACTGGTTTTTTCTCTGTAGCTTACATTTTCCTCTTCCTTGCCTCTCTGACTGCTTTAGCAATAATGGCAATGCTCTCTAAATATTTCTCTACCTCCTTTCTTACTTTCCTCACAATTTCTGGCTTCTTGAATTTCTTATGCAGCTACAAGTCTTTCTCAGCGAATGTGTCAAACCTCTCCTCTGAAGCATCAATAGGCTCAATCAATAAATGTTGAGCTTACACCTCTAATATCTACTCATCTACCTCATAACCCATGGGCATGATCCATATTGTCCTTGGATCCAGTACTTTCATTAGGCATTGATCAACCTCTACCATGAAGCATATTATATGCTTGTATTTATCTGCAACAAATTTAGGGATCCTTTCCCTAGCCTACATCATTCTCTGGAAGTTCTTGAAGTATCCCCAAAGTGTAGTTCTTCGTGCCTTGCTATCTCCAATGTTATATATAATATCTCTGATCTAGATTGCCACTAGTCTATCACTAGCCCATTGTACATTACCAATACCCAAAATCTCATTCATGAAATAAAAGAATAGACATGGGACCAAGGTGCCATATTTGAATGTATTATCCTTGTCCTTCTTAATTGAAGTCAGATTCTCCATCAGCTAGCTCTGGAGTCGCTCACATAGATCATACTCCTTATTTTCCTTTACCATCTAATATGCAACATAGATAGTAGTACCAGATACCGAATTCTCCCGGGTGGAGTGATAGACCTTGTATTTGATAACCATTGAAGCAAATTTCACATCTCACTCAATAATATCATTGATTGTCATAGCCCTTTTCTCAAACTTGGAACCGGTTGCATCGGTAACCATTTGATTCTTCATAGATCGTAGTGTAGGCAAACCACTGAATGAGCTTAGACCAGTTACAATTATGATTACATCCTTAGTGATCTTAAATGGCTAGTTCAACCACATGAATTCATCATGAATTCTACTTAACACATATCAGACCCACTCATTCTTGTCAAATACTGGAAACCTAATAACCTGCAAAAAATTTATTCTCCTCCAAAACCTTAAATTCTAGGTTGACCCTGAAATTCTCTCCTAAAAGGTGATTGGAGTACAGATTTAGTAACTAGGATCCTCCTAACTCAATATTTGCATGAATGTATGTCCTAATATCTTCAACATGAAGAACACCATATGAAATGGATGAAAATGCACTTAGCAGATCATCTTCTACGAATTTGAAAGGGTAATTTTTGAATTTCGGGCAGGATCTCTTAGTGATATCAACTACCAAAGGTATATCCATTTGCAGATATTTTAAATTTATAAGCTTCTCAAAAAAACACCTTACTTCATCGAATGAGGGTTTCATGCGAAATCGCCTTCACACTCCATTCTTCATAGAATCTGCTTGTAGAGCTTTCTTATCCTCTTCTCTTGGCATGCAATGTGACAAATGAAAGGAAAAAGTTACCTTTTATCATTCACACACTTAAATTTTGATGCAATAAATGTACTTGCCCTAAACCTTCCATATACCCTGTTTTCATAGACTGCTCCACAAAAATTCTTCTGCAGATCTTCAATATCACTCAATCTCTTCCAAAGATATTTCCAAAATATCTGCAATACCAAAATAAAACTTCTGACAATATGTTGCATTCTGGCAGGGGAGAATAAGATCTTCTTGAAAACTCCCCCTAGGCCAGTAGCCTTAAATCAATTCCCGAAAGAATTTCCAGCACCAAATTTAGGTGCAAATCCATTTCCTGCATTAGAATCACTCTTCTTTACCCATGTATTTTTCATTTGATTCCTAATATCATCCACTTTCCCTTTACCTTTATCATCTGCCTGCACACTCTTGTTCTTGTCTGTCGGACCCTTCCTATCTACATTCTTGCTTCTACAAAATCTTCCAATGTGATCGGATTTATTGCAATTATAACACACAACATTTCTCTGTTTGTATTTCCCTTGATTTCCTCTTGATCTACACTGATTAGAAATGTGGCCAAATCTATTACATGCATAACATCTAACATTCCTTCTATTTGGAAAGTTATTCATCATACTTTTGCATTCACTTGATTTATGACCATACTTATTTTAATTGAAACACTGATCGGAGAAAGATGGACCATTTTGATCTATTCTACTTCTGCATTGACTAGCCTTATGACCAAATTTATTGCAAACAAATAAATTACCATTAAACTTTTGAGCATTAGGTTGTCTTACCGAAGACCTTTTAGCTTTGTTCCATTGATATTCTGACTTAGGATTACTTTGACCAAATCCAGAGCTTTCACCTTTCTCAAATCCAAGACCTCGCTTGTCATCTTCATTATTTTGGCTTTGAAGTATCACATCAAGTTTATCTGAGATTATTTTGAACTTTTCCTTGTACTCATTTGTAGTAGCAAGTTCATCCCTAAGAATGACAATTTGCCTTTCAAGCTCTTCCTAATTGTTTTTGGATTGTTGTGGTTCAATCTTTAGCTGATCATTCTCACAATTAAGTCTACAACATTTATCAAATCTATCATTCAAGGATTAAGTAAGATTCTCTTAATTCTTCTTCCTTCCCTCGATCTCCTTGGTCAATCGCATCACTATAGATTCCATCTCATGCTTTAGGACAACATTGTCTTTTGCAAGCTTCTCAAATTATTTTGTCTTCTCCTTTAAGGCTTGAATCAAGTGATCATCATCTATGCTTTAACTTTATTTCTACTTTAGCTGATCACATAGTTCTTTTCTCTTTTCCCTAGACTTATTTAGTTTTCCTTTCAATGACTGAATGAATTTCCCATCATTCTTAAGATTCGCTTTCAATTCTTGGACTTCATCTTTGGACTGATCAAGATCATCAAGTGCAACTAGAAGTTGTTGTTGAAGACCACTGGAGTCCATTGAATCACCTTCCTGAATCCTCCTGAAGTTGTTAGACTTCTTCTGAGGAACCAGGCTTTGATACCAATTGTTGGAGTCAAGGAACATTGAGAGGGGGAGGAGGGGTGAATTAGTGTTCTGCAAACTTTAACTATATTAATGTTGTCCATTTGGTGGAATTGATTATGTGTTACATTAATGTTTTGTCATTGATGCCAACTCTAGCTGTTTGGATGCTTTACTGGCACCCTTCTGCTCCCGGTAGGTTGAGTGGTTTCTGGTTAATTTGGATCATGAATGATCCGGTAGGCTCCAGTATAGTTTGGCTATGGAATTGGTTTGTTCATGGTACTCATGCTCATATTTGGTCAGTTTGTTTTGGTCTAGTGATCGGATGTTATCCTATTTGCTTAGAAGCTTAGTTTCCGGTTCCGGCGGGGTTTCACCGACAGAGCTTTTGATGAATTGCATAAGTGGTGTTGGTGCAGCTTCTACTGGAGTTTCAGGATGTTGTTGGTGATCATGTTCGAGACTTGGCAGATGGAGATCATTTCTATAATGTGTGGACCTATACTAGGTCTCGGTTGATCTAGGTTATGGATTGACTTTAATGTAACGTGTGGATTGGACCTCTCGATGTATTTCTGGGATGTCTTATATGTTGGATATTATTTGTTTGATCTAAGGCCGACATGGTTTGTAATTATGTAACTGGTTTATTGTCTAGTGGCCAACCTGATTGTTTATGGCCGAGGGTTTGTATAATAGAAGTAAGATCTCATTGTAGATCATCATGGTTATGTTAAAGTTCATGGTCAAGGAATGTAATGTGCGAATAATGTACTATCATCCAGGCAGAGGATTTGGTCAATCATTGGAGATCAAATTGGGTGTATGTAAGAGGATTTAGTCCTTTGGTATTAAGCTTAACCGAAACCGTACTCAGGCATAGGAGATGCTATCTTTTACAGTTCAACACTTCTCCGGATTGTAGTCTGGATTTCTATGTAGTCAGTGAGGCTCCTTTTGTGATGAGTAGTGCACTCTAGGCTATTGGCCTTCCTACAAGTTCAAGCCCCTCAATTGTAATTCACATACTTACTACAGAAGTATTATCTGACTGTGGGTAGGCTTCCCACTGTGGTTTTTCCCTTTACCAGGTTTTCCACGTATAAATCTTGGTGTCATATAGATGGTATTTATTCTATGATTATTGTTTATTCTTAATTGGTTTAACTATTATTTTGGTATTTGGTTTAAGCATTCCAGTATTAATGTTTTGGGTTCCGATATTAAAGTTTAAATTGCTAATGGTTCTGGTAATCTGTGACAACTGATTCACCCCCCCCCCCCCCCCCCCCGCCTCTCAGTTGTCTTCCGGTTATTTGAACTGTCTAACAATTAATATATTCTTTCAACCACTTAATACATTGAACCAAAAGAAAGATAAAAGAACACAAAGCAATCAACCACAACACCATAACACAAAGATTTTTTATGTGGAAAACCCAGTCAAGAGAAAAACCATAGTGGGGATGAAACCCACATATGAGTATACTCAAATATAAAGTTTTACAATGAGAATGCACATGCATTCAGGCACACTACCTAGAGCTCACTACTCAAGAAAAAGAGGCTTATTGCCTTCAAATGAATTACAACAGATCATTGAAGTACATGAACTAAGTAATAGTATCTACAAATGCTTGATTATAGTTCCGGTTAAGCACATTTTACAAACTTTTCATGCTCTACCTTGTACTGCTCTGATCTACTGTTCTGCAATAATTCAGAGCACAAATCTCCAACCTATGCACAATTGATCACCAACACATTTCACATACCCACGGATATCCAAAATGATCATAACAATTGATCTTATATATCTACAACAAGAAATTAATTCAACTACATGTCAACTCAAGAAAACTTAACATATAATGAAACATGTACACATTGTCGGCCAAATCTGATCTCAAATACTAGTGTGGACCAAAACAATTGATCACATGTTACCAAAACTACCAGACAAAATACTTGGACCACAAAATAAATCACCAAATCCGTATTAAGGATTATTCATATAAGACTATCATTCTACACTGTTAACCCAAAAAATGAGACACAGAGGCTTCGAACTCACAAAGCAATCATCACGAGAGGCTAAAACTCTGGAATAAGGTGATACAGACATCCATCAACCTTTCTTGAAAAGAAGTAATACTCAAAATATTGAAATCTGCCAGATACTTTGTTCTAGCTGGCCATACTTGAACCAATCTTCAATCTGCCTTCCAGTACGATCAATTCACACAATACAGATGGGATTACTGACTTGGGTTGCCATCAATGACAACACCTGATGACCTGTGCAGTGTCTCTTGCCAAAATTGTTGATGTTGCATTTGTTCCAGAAGTGTTTGGGTTCAGAAAGTATTGTTGATGTTGTTTGATGTTGTTATCTTCTTTGGTTATGTTTTTGGCATTATGGATGAGTTATTTTTATGGTCCAAAAATATATGTGTTCTCTAAATGTTGTGGTATATTTCATAGTAGGTTGTGATATTCTATGTTAAAGCTATCTTTGGGTCCAGATATGATTTGTGGAAAGTTATTTGATATGTTATGGGTCTCACCGTAGCATGTGGAGATCTAGATAAGATTAATTTAAATTGGAGAGTTTGTTTTAATTGTTAATTGTTTATATGGATGTGTTGTGTGTTGGGATGTTGAAGATTTTGTTATGTTGATTGCAGATCAGTGTATTGATCTTTGGAAGATGTGTTTTGGTCCCCTCTTTCTCCTAGAGTGGATCAACATGTGTATTTTTGGTTCGAAAGGTGTATTGTGTTTCATGATGACTTGGTTTAAGCTTTGATGATCTATCTTGTATACAAAGGATGTATGTTCTTAAGTTGTATGAAAATAACAAAACAAAGAGGATGAGAGGAAGTATATGATGCGAAGATAATCGATAAAATTTAAAGCAAAGAAGAAGAGTTATGTTTGAATGATATGTGAGTTGTTTGAGATTGTGGCAGAGGTATGAGACAGAGTTGTGTGTGTTGATGTCGGTTGCTTGATGCAAAGTTCAAGGATAGCTTCATAATTAGGAGATCCTTCTTTTCGAATCATTTTTGTATCTTTCCCTGTTGTAGTTAGCATCAGGTTTGCAAGTCCTCTTTTTATATCTTGCCCCAAGAGCAGTTACCCTTGGTTTGCAAGTTCGTACCAGTGATCTCATTCATTGTAATCTTATATACATAGTGGATATATTTTGCAAGCAAGTTCTCACTGTGGTTTTTCCTTGTTTGGGTTTTCCATGTAGAAAATCTTGGTGTTGATGTGTTGTGTTTGTGTTGCTGATTAATTGTTTATGTGTTGCATTAATTTTTGTTCAAGACTGATTCACCCCCTCTTAGTCTTGCCTTGGGTTCAACACCCCCTTCCTAATGCCAAGTGCCATTTTCACATGCCTCCACCTTGTGACACATGTCACAAGAGTAAGCCCTCTCCTTCTCATTTGATATTGATTATCTATCTACTAGTAATATTTTAACCCTCCATTCCTCCATTTGAAAATATATAAATTGGATCCACTCCCTTCCTTTATCATCACTTCAATTTGTGTTATCATTGTCCCTATAAAATTGCTAAGGCTATACTACTTGGAGAGCCATCCACATTATTTATAAACAATCAAGAGTAAATCAAAACAGTTTGGTACATCACTTTGGCTCAATCAAGGGAGAAAGCAATGTAAAATTTGAATTATTATTTTATGTTATTTATTTTCCTCCTTTGTGTTTTGTGATTTACTTTTTATTCCCTAGGGTAATTTGACAAATGAAAAATGAGACACATGTGTCATTTGATCTTGGATCACGAGCCTACGTCACCTTGTTTTATAAAAGGTGGCATGGATCTTATTGAAAATTCTTTGAGGAATTTGTAATTGGGTGGGGTTACTTTAGAGAAGTTAATTTTTGTCTTAGGTTATATGGAAAATAATTTATAAATGAAAGTTATCTATAACAACAATGGTATTTCGATTGCAATTATATAAAAAAAATGCTTCGATTATAATTGTCTCCAATGTGTTTAATACAACAATTTATCATGAATAAAATCATTAAGGATCTTTGAGTTCAACTTTGTAGTTTTCTACAATATTTATTTTGTTAATTGGTTCTACTCAAGCAATAGATTAATTGTTTTTATCAAATTATTGAGACTATAAAGTTATATAGGGATTACTAACTAGAATTGCAATGAATGTTATTCATAGGATGCATTATTGTTAGGTAATAATATTAACTATCCATTGAGATACATTAGGTTTTTGTGAGGATAAATTTATGTGATTCTATGACTTTTTAAACTTTTCAAGGTGTTGATCTAAATAGTAAGTTATAGTTCTTGAAGCCTAGAAGCAACCTTCAAAATGACAAATCCTAAGAAAAATCTAAGTTATTCTTAATTATTTTGTGTTCTCATGCTTGTATCTCAAAGCTTACATGGAATTCAGCTAATTTCATGTTGCATCTTATGATTATTTGTCAAAGTGTATGAGTATTTCTCTACTACAACCATATTTAGTTAAATTCACTCACCATTCTCAAATATTGTTAAAAGGGAGACCCACCTGGGTTAGTTGAGACTAAAGTGCAGAGGGAGTTATATTCCTTGTATGTTGGAGAGCCTTTTGATGCTCTTAATTATAATATATGGCTAAATATTTAGAGAACATCTAGGAATCAATTGGAAACACCAATAGGTTGTGCATGAATATTATATGCAAACATGTGAGGATAAGATTGTGTGTAGGAATGTGAGTGTTGTGTTACACTTGTTGAGAAATCTTGAGTGTGTGGATGACATTACAAAAGAGGCCATGCAAGGTTGTAAACAAATCACAAGGCCATTGCAGGATTTAGTCGAGGGATTTTCCTTAGTGAAAAGTAGGTTGAGAAATTGATATACAAGAAAAAGGTAAGATGTAAATAGGAACCAATGCAAACCGAGATGAGCTTAAGGTTTAATAATATATTATAAAAATAAGTGGATCTAAAACAAGAATAAAAAAAATAAAATCTTAGGAGGAAATGAAGTAATTCAATAGATCACATTTATCAAATAAACATAAAGAAATGTTCTACATATTTTCATTCTTTTAATTTTTTATGATAATCTAAGATGAATAAATGACTTGAAACTAATGGTTTCTTGGTCTGTTGGTGAAGTTGAATAGTTTTTAATGAGTTTGCTAGGGATCAAATCTTACTATTTGCAATTCTCCACCATCATAAGGGATGAGGTCGTGAATGTGCTCCTGCCCACTTTGGGAAAATGGATACTCCTTGGTCCTTAGCTCTCAATAGAAGAGGTTCTAACCTAAGGCTCATGCTCCTATTTTAGGTAGCAAAATATTCTCGTGGATGATATAAAATCTTCCTTCAAAAATAAAATAAAACAACTTGCTAAATAAATTAGATGATAGATTAACATAAGTGAGTTGAGCCTAGTACAAGACAAGTAAAACATAAATCAAAATGAATGAGTTAAAATAACTCAAATCCTCTAAGGGCTTTGTGTGTGATATGTTTGTTGTGTCTTTGTGATTCAATTTTCCCTACAACTTTTAGATCCTTATGAACAAATGTATCATCAAACTCTACAAACCAATTATACAAACTTGCTACTAGGTTTCTTTTTGTTTGAAACTCTCATCTTGTGTTTAAGAGATAGGATCTTCTTTGTGTTTGTTACTCACATTGAATTTCATTCTTTTAACTTTTGAACCTATGCTAAGTGAAGGTGGCATTTATGAAAACCTTTAAAGAACTTGCTACGTTATGATGTGAAAACACTCTAACACTATACAAACTTGCTACTAGGTTTCTTTTTGTTTGAAACTCTCATCATGTCTAAGAAATGGAATATTTTTTTGCATTTGTTACTCACCTTGAATTTAACTATTTCAACTTTTGAACCTATACTAAACAAACATGGCATGTACATGGATACCTTACAAAAACTTGCTATGTTAAGATGTGAATTTTTTTTTACTTCCCCATACACCTTGATCAAATCCCATTGCAATTATTTTTGATAAGATAAAGAATGTCATAAATGATATTGATCTAAATATGCCCACTGACTCTTGATGGAGCCGTCTATTCTCCATACAAAACAAAACTTGATAAAAAACACAAAATATGCAAATTATAACAAATTTTTGCATGATTTTTACTGGTTCAATCCTCTTAATCTGCCTTCTCAATGCTGTAAAAATGCAAAAAAACTACTGAAAAACAATTGTATTATGCAAATTTGTGATTTTGATGAGGTGACATTTTGTATGGAGAATAGCCACCACCACTCTTGATGATAACTAAGTATGCTTCTTGACTCTTGATGCCATATCTTAATCTAAGTATGTTTACTGACTCTTGATGATAACTAAGTATGCTTATTGACTCTTGATATCATATATTAATCTAAGTATGTTTATTGATTCTTTATATCATATCTTAATCTAAATATGTTTATTGACTCTTGATGTCATATCTTAATCTAAGTATATTTATTGAATCTTCATGATAACTAAAGTATGCTTATTGACTCTTGATGTCATATCTTAATCTAAGTATGTTTATTGACTCCTCTTGATAACTAAGTATGCTTATTGACTCTTGATATCATATCTTAATCCAAGTATGTCTATTGACTCGTAATACCATATCTTAATCTAAGTATGTTTATTGACTCTTGATGTCATATCTTAATCCAAGTATGTTTATTGATTCCTCATGATAACTAAGTATGCTTATTGACTCTTGATATCATATCTTAATCCAAGTATGTCTATTGACTCTTAATACCATATCTTAATCTAAGTATGTTTATTGACTCTTGATGTCATATCTTAATCCAAGTATATTTATTGACTCTTGATGATAACTAATTATGCTTATTGACTCTTGATGTCATATATTTATCTAAGTATATTTATTAACTCTTGATGATAAGTACATATGCTTATCGACTCTTGATGTCATATCTTAATCTAAGTATATTTATTGATTCTTGATTATAACTAAACATGCTTATTGACTCTTGATGACATATCTCAATCTAAGTATGTTTATTGACTCTTATTGATTCTCGATGTCATATCTTAATCTAAGTGTTGTTTATTGACTCTTGATTATAACTAAGTATGCTTATTGACTCTTGATGCCATATAGTAATCTAAAATATATTTATTGATTCTTGATGATAACTAAACATGCTCATTGACTCTTGATGTCATATCTCAATCTAAGTATATTTATTGACTCTTATTGATTCTTGATGATAACTAAACATGCTTATTGACTCTCGATGTCATATCTCAATCTAAGTATGTTTATTGATTCTTAGTGATTCGTGATGTCATATCTTAATCTAAATATTGTATATTGACTCTTGATACCATATCTTAATCCAAATATATTTATTGATTCTTGATAATAACTAGATATACTCAAGAATCATAACTTTAAAAAAACAATACTTTCAATGATATGATGATAAACCTATGAAATCCTTAAAAAATGTCTTTAGATAAATCACAAATACCTAGGGTAGGTATGCACATTTCTCCTCTACAATTGATATGAAATTGAATGAAAAAGGGGTATAAATATGACATCAATGTTTGAATAATGAGGGCAGAGTGGCTTTATCCACGTGACGGGCGGTTGCCGGCCTGACAGTCGGTCTACGTCAAACATTTAATGTGAGGTGAAGGGGTAAATTAGTCGAGGAGGGATTTATTCCGATGAAATAATAAAACGCACATCACCTCAAAACATTAAATGGTCGAATCATAAAATCTTAAAATCTTAATTTTATCTTCTCGGGGCTCTTTTATGTCGGCGTATTATTTGCGACAAAATATGTGTAGCGCATAAAGCAGACCCGAGTCATAAGGAAATTGACGCTCTTCTTACTACTGTCGGCCGTATTTCATAGTTTAAGGTGAAGAGAGGCCCTAGATGTATATACATATTATAAAAAAAAAGAAAAATTAAGTACTTAAAGGTTTACTAAAATTTCATTATATTGATAATAAGTTAAAAAAATTATATATCTCATCATTTAAAGTTAGATATCAAAGTATATATATTCGATTATGTCAAAAGTTGGTGCGGAAGAGTACTACTAGTCGTCATAGCTAACTTCGCGCACACACAGATCCTAAATGGTACATCAAATTTTGAATATTTTTTTTAGTTGTCTTCGTATGCGACTTAACTGCTTATAGCTATTGATCTAGCTTATAGGAAGTAACGATGCACGTTGTGGAAACAGTTATGCACACAAAGGTCAAAAAGTACACATTTCAAAGTGTTGCCTGATACCCAACTAAAGATGTTCTAGTAAGCGTCCACTCAAAATCGCTAGTACTTGTGGACAAATGTCCCAATACTTTTGCACAAATGTTCCAATAGTGGTGCACAAATGGGCCAATTATGAACAAAAATTTACAAAAAATGATCGGCTATTGGTACAAAACAAATTTATTAATGGTGTTTTCACTATGACGGCTATTGGGGGGTCACTATGACAATAAGTGTGCGGCTATTGGAACTATGACGTCTATTGGTACTCTTCCCCTAGTTCAAGTTGGAGATGGTTATTCTCCATACAAAATCAAAAACACAAAATGTGCAAATTACAATGGATTTTTACGCGATTTCTATTGGTACGATCCTCTTAATTTGCCTTCTCAATGCTATAAAAATGCAAGAAATTTGCTGAAAAACACTTGTATTATGCAAATTTGTGTTTTTGATCAAATGTTGTTTTGTATGGAGAATAGTCATCTCCATTCAAGTTTAGGCAAAATAAAGAGAGGATACATATTAGAATTCATTGGGGCAAACCAAATTTTAGAATCTTTTCGATGTCTTCTTGAAGCTTGGTTTGTCGCTAGTGCGGGGGTGAACCGGACTCTTTTCTGGATCTTTGAATTATGGCTTCCATAGCTTTTTGCTTCTCTCCTTCTGTGATAGGTTTGCATGCAGGTGATCTTTGGGAGCTGTAGAGTTGATTTTTCCTCAACTCCAATAGGTTGCTTTACTTCTTTCAATTCTATATGTATCGGTATACCAGTTGTTGTATGCATGTTTTAATAAGGCTAAAAATTATCATTCTGGTATAACATTGATTCACCACCACCCCCCCTCTCAATGTTATTGGTTTCCAACAATTGGTATCAGAACCTTGTGCCTCGGAGGAAGTTTAATAGCTTGAGGAAGATCCTGAAACTGGAATCCATGGATATGGCTTTGGAGAAGCAACTTGAGATGGCACTTGAAGATTATGATGGTGAAAGGTTGAAGAACTTAAAGCTACAAGATGAATTGAATTCTGCTAAGGAATTCATTCTTGTCCTACAAGAGAGGCTATCATCTGTTCAAGCTAAGAGGAAGGAACTTTTGCAAAGTTAGGATGATGAAGAGAAAGATGCACTTAAGGAACAACGTCAGAAATTGAGTCAGGATAACATGGTTATGAAAAATGAAATGCAAGCTATAACTATGAGGATGTCTAAGGAGATTGATGATAGAAAGAAGAAGGAAGAAAATCTCGATGTATCCCTGAAGAACAAATTTGAAGAATGTGGTAGGTTGGTTCATGAAAATGATATGTTGAGAACTGATTTGGTACAATCCTAGAGTAATGAACAAGAGCTTGAGAGACAAATGATAACACCGAGAGAAGATTTAACTACTGCAAGTGAGTATAAAGAAAAATTCAAGATCAGCTCAGCATAGCTTGATGAGTTATTGAAGAGACAAAGGCGGATTGGAGATTCCAGTGGACTTGGATTTGAACAAGGACATAGTTTCAATACTGCTAATGAAGATCAAAACCATAAGGCACAGGTAAGGCAATTTAATTCTTATAAATTCAATGGTAGATGTTTGTTTGTAATAGATTTGGTCACATGGATAGGCAATGTAGAAACAGAGCAAATCGGAACCCTGATTCTGCTCCCAGTAAATGTTCTAAATGCAATAAGTTTGGTCATAAGGCAGAAGATTGCATAATGAATGTTAAATGCTATGCATGTAGAAAATTTGGACATATGGCTAATCAGTGCAGGTCAAGCAATTTCACAGGTTTTAGCAAAGCAATTCAAAAGAACAATGTTACATGTTATGCATGTAATGAGGTTGGACATATTGCTAAGTTTTGTAGAAGCATAAATCCACCAGTTGGTAATGGAGGATCAAATGAGAAAGAAAAAGAGAAGGTTAGTGAAATCTGGCAAGATCATACTCAGAGATGGATTAGGAAGACTGGAGAACAATCATCAGATGGGAATGTCTTGGTTACTTATCCGGTAGAAGAGGCTACTCCTGCACTGGTAGGTAGCTCATCTGGTAACTAAGGCAGATGCCTTAGGGGTAGGCAAAAATTCATGAAGATGATGCATATGCCCTGGGAAGAGGTTCTGGAAGATGTTCCAGATATTGGAGATGATTATCCGACATGGATATAATCTGAGCGAGATCTAATATCTTTCACTGGCAATCATTTATGTCAATGAAAGATTAGGGTTTTCTCTAAGGTTAAAAGGTCAAATACAATTCATTGTTAATCAGCCTACATTCAGAGCGATTAAGAGCGACTAAGTGCGATCAAAGGCAATTCAGAGCAATCAAATTTCTTCTTGAGTGATCTCACCAGCGTCTGGAAGAATTCATTGGAGGATTTCATCGAGAACGATCAAAAGGTATTTATCTTTAACATGGAAGTGGGATCATCATCTATTCCTATTTTTGTTTCAAACCCGATTATAGTAGAGGTCAAGGACCACCCCAAGCCAATTTTCAAACGGAATTCACATGTGGCTACCCTGGAAGATTCGGTTGGAGCATTTTCTCACGTTCCGGAGGGAGTTGTCTATGTAGAGGATGTTAGGGCATATATTCACTGTCACATTGAGAACTTAAGAACTTTATAAGTTAAAGGCATATATATGAGTGAGCTGATGGGAGAATCTGGAAAGATCAAACCGACATACAAACATATTGAAGACCTAGGGTTTACTAACATTCTAGATATTCCAGAATTTGAGGATGAGATAATCAGATACGTTCTAAGCAGAGTACATGGGGAATTTATATGGTTAAATAGACCTTACAAAATCACCAAGGAAGCCATCCAGGCAATCATTGGTTTACCATTGGTTGGGCAACATCCAGACAAGAACGTTTCAAGTGATTTCGTGAGAAAGATCACCGACGCAACATCTAACAAAAGATTCATGAAAGTGAGCACTATCACCGACATGGACATCAAATTTGGTAGCATGGTCATCAGGTATAAGGTAACTTAGTCAAACCAACTAAATTCTGTTTCTAGTTCATGCATTTTGGCTGCATACAAAATGATGAGAGAGAATGTGAAATTAGATGTATTCGGTTGGATTCTAGATGAGTTGTTAATAAAATTAGGGAAGATTAAGGGTGAAAAGAAGGGTACATTCTGATATGGAAACTAGTTAGTTTGCCTGATGTTATATTTCATGAATGATACACCCGGTTCTGGTAAGAGGCAATGGGCTTTTGACATCCTAGTAGGGAGACAATTGAAATAGTCAATTGTTGCTTTAGGAAGTTAGAGAGATGATAAGGTATGGGGATATTTCAAAGCATTCCAAAAATATATGAGGTCTAGGGTAAGGATACCTAAGCATATTGTAGAGAAATATTCAACAGACATATGCTTCATGGTAAAGAAGGATGAGACACTCATGGAAGCAGTTAAGCCTCGAAAGATTTGGATTGAAGAAATGGGCTATGAGGTGGATGCACAAATTCTTGATGCCTATGCAAAAATGTTGATTGATGCTCCAATTGATGAGGCAAAGAAGCCCTGTGGTACTGCACAACAGAAAACTCAAGAGGTTGAAACAAAGTTCAACTGGAAGAAAAGAGAGAAACAAGAAGGAAAAGCAAGCAAATTTGTGCAGAAGGTCTCAAAGGATATCAAAGCACTAATTGATGTTGTCTCGGAGAAAGGTAGAAAGAGGAAGGATCCTGAAGTTTATATTGAGCCTGTTATTGCGGAATCAGAATCTGAGGATGACACACCGTTGGCATTTAAGAGGGTTGTTAGGAAGAAACCAGAAGAAAAAAAGGTAGAAACTAACAAGCAACTGGTTAGGAAGGTTACAATCAAAATACCCACACAAAAGCAAGCACCAAAAGCTACACCTACAGCTGCATCCGGTACTGCAAAGAGGAAGAAGAAGGATGACACTGATTCTGGTAAGGTTCCACCTAAAACTTGTGCAGAATTAGTAGATGAAATCACTAAAGATGACATGTTGAAGAATGTTCAATTTTACTATGATCACTTAGAAGAGGATGAACAAAGAGAAGTAGAGGAAGCAGTCCTATTATACTTGGATATTTATAAGAAAGCCTTAATAGAAATCGAAAATCAAATATCGACTGAATTGTATAACATGTTAGATGCTAGAAGATTGTTAGCTATGTAAGAAGATAAACATATTAAAATTCAAGAGCTATTATCTATTTGTGTTACTATTGCTCCAGATGAAATGGAAAAGGCACTTGAGGTGGCAGACATAAATTTTTTCAATAGCAAACATAGGATAACTAGTCTGATGCTAGGAAGAGTAAATGAAATAATAAAGGAGACTCAAAAAACATGGGTTAAATTTCTTGGAGAAAACAGAGGATTATTTACTTCACCAGAAACCAAGACAGACACTGTAGATACCCTGGTTGAAGGAAAAGGAAAGGAGATTATGGGTACTTCACCCTCAGTTTTGAAAAATATTAAGATAGTGGAAATTGAGCCCCTGGTAAATACAGATATATAGAAAAATATTGAGATATCAGTTAATACAAAGAATGAACCAGCTAATATTGTACATGATACTAATATTGAGGATAATAGTCCTCCGGATATAAATGTACAGGTTGAGGTTACTATTCCTACAGAGGAACTGACAGTTACACAGACTGCACCCAGTAGCGAAGCCACTAGTGCAAGTGAGGAGGTTATAAAGGATAAATCTTCAGAGGAGAAAATAGGGGAATCCGACAGGGAACCGGTTGTTGGTCCATTATTGTCAATTGACACTTCACGGGTAGAAAATAAAAACATCATAGAGATGAGTCCCACTGAACTAATGATGATGGCAACACAAAAACTGATGAAGGAGGGATCCACAAATAAAGGGATTATAGATCAATCAATCATTGTTCTACACAGACTGGTCCTAGAGTGTAAGATTGAAAATGAAGTGAGCCCATCCGGCAAGCTTAAGATAATCATTGAGCATATTTCAAAGGATTTTCAATCCTTACAACAAATCTCAAACCGACAAGCACTAGAAAGATTAACTCAGGCTAAGAGAGCTGCATTTGATCAAGTAATTGAAACTGAGAAGAAAAAGATTGAGGAGAAGCTGATCCTAATAGAAAACTCTTTGAAGCAATGTACAAATATATATAGGGTATGTTGTAACACTGAAACACTTACAACTAATATGGATAAAAAGATAAAAGAGATTCGGGAGAAAATTGCAAGTATAGCTAATTCTTTTGACAGACTGATTTCATTGACTACATCAATTGATGGTCAAATTTTGATTTTGGAGAACCAAATTTCTGTTCTTGAGAAGGAAAGAGACAAAATAATCAAAAGAGCCAGAAGTCTAAGAGGCTTGGTGATTCCTTGGTTGGATTCACTCAGTGTACACAAGAAAGAATGCATGGATATGGTGGGAAAGCACACACTGACAGATGTAAATGAAAAAGAGTCTTTTGCACATTTATTGAGTGGACTTGTATCTATTTCTGGAACATTCAAAACCAGTTGGGATACTTATCTGGAGTTACTGGAGAAGGCTTATCTAGAAATTTTGAAGTTGGCTAAGCTCTGTTAAGACATTTTGGGATATTCATTGTATAGTTATTTTTCTTTGACATTCCTTTTTGAATTTCTGGTGGCATTGATGTCAAAGGGGGAGTAGTATAGATGTGAAAAAGAATAAAATGGGTTGTATACATTAGGGGGAGTTATGGAGTTATGGAGTATTGGAGATATGGAGTATTTTGCATATTCAGCTCAAGGGGAGTAGGGTAGGATGAAACCAGTAGATGAAACCTTGACCATTTTTCACGTGAGTGTTGCCATCAATGCCAAAGGGGGAGATTCTTGGCAATTGACACTCAATTTGTTGGTTTCACTATGTTGTCATTGATGGCAACATGGTATTATGTTCCGACTTCATTTTTTGGTTCTATGGTGTACCGACAGGTACTTCATAGATACTACACCTACATCGGCACTGACACCGGCTGGACAGAAGGATTTCTTTGATCACCGGCGATGCAGGCCTACATGGTTTAGTAAAAGGTTATCGGTATTGGAGGCCAACATATCTTGGATCTGGAATCGGCAATTGATTTTATTATTTATGCATTTATGTTATCTGGCCGACATGTAATTTGATATTGTATATATCTTTGTAAGCTGACATAAGGCATGTAAATTTGTATAGGGTATATAAGTCAGTTTGATAGATCATTTTGATAGACATGAAGAGAGACATGAGATATGAGATAATAGATATACAAATGTAATATGATATATCAAAGAGATCATGTATGTGAGGAAATTATTGTGAGGGTTATTTCGGTAAAGGGTTTAGGGATTCAGACTGGAACAGACAGAGCTCAAACCGGAACTATTATTTGGCATAGAAGATGCTATCTTAGCAGTTCTCACTTCTTCGGATTGTAGTTTGGAATTTTATGCAGTCAATGAGACTCCTTTTGTGATTGAGCAGTGTGCTCTAGGCTGTAAGCCTTCCTGCAAGTGCAGGCCCCTCATATTTTGTAATATCTCTTCATATGGCCAATGGATTGATATTGTGGGTCACATATCCCACCGTGGTTTTTCCTCTTTGAGGTTTTCCACGTATAAATTTGTGTGTTATGATTCTCATTTATGTGATTGGCTTATTAGTTTCTTTACTTCTTTCAATTCTGTATGTACCGGTATACCAGTTGGTGTATGCATGTTTTAATAAGGCTAAAAATTATCATTCCGGTATAACACTGATTCACCCCCCCTCTCAGTGTTATTGGTTTCCAATAATGCTTGCTTGTCTTCATCCTCTCCCTCTAGGGCTTTGTCCTACAACAAATAGAGGGTGGTTATTGAGCTATGCATCACTCTAATGTAGAACTTGTTAGTGCTTTCTAGTTGCTTGTCCAGACTGTCCCATCTGTTCTTAATTTCCTTAATCTCCATCCTCAAGGCTTGCAATTCCTTGTTCACCCCTTGGCATTCTAGTTTATTTTTCAGCTCACGAACCTCATGTTTCAGGGCCTTCATCTCACCATCCCTCAGTTGGTCACTCAACTCAACATTCTCATCTGCTTTCACAGATTGTTG
This sequence comes from Cryptomeria japonica, assembly GCF_030272615.1. Lineage (NCBI taxonomy): Eukaryota > Viridiplantae > Streptophyta > Pinopsida > Cupressales > Cupressaceae > Cryptomeria > Cryptomeria japonica. The sequence continues at coordinate 40,884,249 of NC_081405.1, read as the reverse complement.
CACATCTTTAATAGTTTGGAAGATCCTCTTCTCCTCTTTCTGCACCCCGTTCTTTTTGTCACACTACCCAATATATCCCCTTCCCTCTCCTTGTCCACCTCATCCCAAATATTTTTCCCCAACACATTACAGAGTCCACCTTCTGTAGCAATTTGCTTGGGACCACCTTGTCTAGCTCTTTAGTAGGGTCCACTTTCTCCACTATTACATCATGTGAATCTAGAGGAGGGTTAATGTCAGCCTCCTCACCAACTCCAACATCTCCAGTCTCCACTTCCTCCTCATCGGGCTAATTTAAATTTCCATTATCCCCTCCTTAGTATCTTCTTCACACTCGATAACAATCTGCTTTTCACCTTTTTTGCTACCCACCTCTTGAGAGGCAATCCTACGTGACTGTCTCCTTCCTTTAGTCTCGATGTTGGGGGTCCTCTTCCTCAATATCTTCAGAACTAGAATTGTCAATGATAATTCTCTTCCTTTTACTCGAGGGTTTATTTTTGCACTTAGAGCGCATGGGTTTTCACTCTTTGATAATGGACATAGTAGGTGAGGAAAATTTGGGAGGGTTCAATTCCATGATGGTCATAAAGGAGGAAGGGATGGGTGAAGAAGTAAAGGCTTTACTCGAGAGCTGGAAAATTCGGGGGGGGTGGGGGGGGGGCGCGCAATTCTACCTGCACACGCAGCAAGGGGGTGGGAAGCATGAAGAGGGGATTGAAACATCATAATATTTCATGGGGGGCATAAGGATGCATGGTAGGAATAAAGTCTATAAATCAGACCCTAGTGGAGAGGGATGGGCCTTTTATCTTTATTTTTAGGGTCCAAAGCTTCCTTGATGGACCTTTCAAGGGAGTGGAGCAGATAATGGGGAAGAAAAATAGTGTCATTATCCTAAAATGGTTTAACATATACATATGGTAATAGTAATAAACCTTGTGACAACCCTCAAGGGTAAAGTATTTCATGACCATGAGGCATACTTGGTTCCACGAGTATGGTAACTCCTCCTTGGTGAAGCCACCTTGCAGCTTAACCGAGGCTTCCTTCCCCTTGAAAAAATTATTGAGACTATCACTCTTGGTGACATGACTTGTCCTCCTCCATCTTCTTCCTTCTAGGGAAAGACTTGTAGCTTGGGAAATGACCTCCTCAAAGACTTCGAATGAAATTCCCCTAAAACAACCCTTCGGTTGGTCCAAGAAGTGGTGAATTGGATTAAAAGTTTCTCATCATACCCCCTCAATTTCTCCAAATTTTCTACCACCCCACCCTTGACACAGTACTGCCAGACAATAGGGTCATTTTTGAAATCATCTAGCTTGTCTGGCTCATAGCTTACTCTATCACCACCCATGATGAACTCGTAAAGACTTTTAGCAAAGGTGCCACCAAAAACCAAAGACATTAACCTTTTTGCGACAGAGGTGGCCAAAAAAGAACACCGCCTTGTTAAAATGAGCTTAACATTTTCATTATTATTTTGATTCCCAAAATCATGTGAACTAGCGAAGGTGTAATTACTTCACTTAACTTCTAAATTATGTGGCATGTGCAAAAGGTAAATCTTACCTTGAGAAAGGACATCAACATTTAAAATTGTCATCTTATTTTCGGGGATTGAAAAATCATCATTGCCTATACATCCACGTGTCCAGTAAATCCTGGTCTTCTTCATGAAAGCATGAACCTCCAAGGGAGTCACATGAAATCCAATGCAGTCAACATGCGTTGTCAGCAAAAGCAAGCATAAGCAATACCAAATCATGATGGTGATCTAGCTGCCAAAGTACTCAATCAATCTGGTAGCCCACATCATATTACTATCAATCCCTATTAGTGCTAACTTGGGCCAATTCAAATTCAAAAACTCTTGCCTCATCGAACCCACACGACCAGGCTGGAGAAGATAAAATTTTGTTACAGAAATAACTACCCATGGGAACTCCAGTTACGATGCTCTCGTTAATATTCAACATTAATAGTAAAATATTATATACAAAATTATCAAATTGATAACTTAATTAAATTATTTATGTTTAACTATAATGAATAAAATAATTATGTATTTTATTAAATAAAATAATAAATAATATTTTTTAAATAATTATACTAAATAATAATTATTTTCTTCAAATTTAACCATGGATATAGATATATTAAATACATCTATCTAAAATCATCAAAAGATATAAATCAATATATTAAAAATATGAATTGTTTTATTTACTTAAGAATTCTTTTATTTTACTTGGATTGTTTATTTTACTTTTATGTTTATAAATATCAAAGAGACATTCTAAAATATTAACAAATTGTTGACTAGAAATGGTATGATGGAAATATTAATATTTAATCATAAACATAATATTTCCAAAATAATGAATGTTGTTTTAAAAAAAAATATAACTAAAAGTTGCATATAAAATAAAATAAAACAAATGTATTAAAAATAAAGTAAGGAATGTAGATACAATAAAAAATATGTGTATTGTTAGACAACTCAGATAACCGGAGGACAACTGAGAGGGGGGGGTGAATAAGTTGTCAACAAATTATAAAACTTTAAGAATTAAAACCTTATTACTAGAATACATAAACCAAATACCAGAATAGCAGATATAATAGTTAAGTAGAAATATAAATCACATTACATTTACCAACCATCCACAAAAGATAACACCAAGATTTGTACATGGAAAACCCAGTAAAGGGAAAAACCACGGTGGGAAGCCTACCCACAGTCAGATAATACTTTTGCAGTAAGTATGTGATTACAATAAGAGGGGCTTGCACATGCAGGAAGGCCAACATCCTAGAGCGCACTGCTCATCACAAAAGGAGCCTCATTGACTACAAAATAAATTCGTACTACAATATGGAAGAAGAATGAACTGCAAGAATAACATCTCCAATGCCTGAGTACAATTTTGGTTAAGCTCAGTACCAGAGGTCTTAAAACTCTTTCACCAACCCAATTAGATCACCTATGATCGACCAAAAAACTCTGCATATGATTACAACTTTATTCGCACACAGACAATCCCATAACCTATGACCACAGTCTACAAAGAGATCTTACATCATATTTATACCAACCTGAGACCTAAACAATTAGGTCAGCCACCTAAAAGATAATACAATAAATTCATAACTTAAATCCACAATCTAATGATCAACCAAGTCGACCTGAGATCGAACAACATAATCTAATCAATAAACCCAACCGGTAACGCATCGGGATCATCCACCAACACGTTACATAAACCGGTCCATAACCTAGCCGAATAAGATAGCATTAGGTCCAAACCCAAATCCAACACCACCGATCAATAGGAAAATGAACAAGATAACCAACAGCATCCCGAAATCCATCTAGAAGTCGCGCCAACACCACTTATCGCGTGCATCAAAAGGTCTTCAACAAAGCTATGTCAACAAAACCCTTACTGGTGACCAAAAGGCTTACTAGAACAAATGATAGCTCCCGAGTCATCAAATCCTAAACCAATTGATCATGATACCCATTTGAATACCATGAATGATAGATCTAAACCAAATCCATAAGCCAAAGTATACCAGAGAATACCAGATCAATATCATAAACTAACAACTCTACCGGAACCTTCTGGAAGCCGATAAACAACCAAAATAGTTGGTGCTGCCATCAATGACAGAACATCAATGCAACACATAATCAATTCCTCCAATTGCCAACAATCTCCCCCTTTGGCATTAATGGCAACATTGGATGTGAAAAACATCCAAGTGCCAAGAAATGCCAAACAAGTCTCCCCCAAATGAAGATAATCAACAATCTCCCAAAAGATGATATAACAATGAAGTTAACAAACTCCCCATGTGAATGATATCTCTATTAAGCTCTGATCTCTCCCCTTGACTAATGTTCTGTTAAGCTCCATTTTTCACATATATCTCTCCCCCTTTGAGATCAATGCTACAAATCTGACATGAACATCAAAGAAAAATCATAAATCCATTGAACCATAGAGCTGACTACTCCCCCTGAGTAGTAGCACCAACACATCAATCCAGAATGAATAGTAGCTTTGTAAGTGCATGTTGGACTGCTGCATATCAGCATCATTCAAGTCTCTATCGGAAGGGAAGAAACCCCCAATCTGTCTCTGAAGTACTCACATGATTCCTTAGGCAAAGGTTTAGTGAATATATCTGCAATCTTCTCTTTAGTGTTCACATAAACCACTTTGACTTCATTTTCTTCCACCTTCTCCTTCAAAAAGTTATACTTGATAGATATGTGCTTTGTCTTATAATTAAATACCGGATTATTTGATATATCAATAGTAGCAGAATTATCATAATGAATAACTACCGGTTCATTACAATCCACCCTTATAGCCTTCAAAATTTTCTTCAATCATAGAACTTGTGTACATTTAGTAGCAACTGTAGACACCTAAAATTGTCTAGTCTAATTATTTTAACCTAATTCCTCTATTAATTAAATAAGTCTTTATTTATTTAATTAATTCATTTATCCTCTTCTAGCCTTATTTCTCATTTAAATAAATACATTTATTTATTTAAATTATCCTTTTTCTAAATTAAATAAATATCTTATTTATTTAATTGATCCCACTTCTTCTACTAATTAAATAAATCTTTATTTATTTAATTAATTCATTAGCCTTTTCTACATATGACACATGTCATTCATCTCTTAATTCATACACTACCTACCCCTTTCATTATTTTATTATTTTCTTTACCTGCCCTCTAATCATAGCCGACCTCTTTTACACCTCTCAATCTTATCCCTCCATTTCTTATAGTGTCTTCTATATAAGGAGATGCTTCCTTCATTATCAAACCCTGACTAACTCACTATGCATTCAGCCCCGACTATGCTTTCGAACTTGCATATGCAATCAAGCCTACTTGCAACCACATTTCCGTTCTTTGTTGAGCTCTTGTGCACATAAAATTTGAGAGCAAATATATCAAGCAAGATCAATGGAGATAGGAAGAATGGAGATTAAAACCCTATTGGACATGTGATGGAATAATCTTTGTGATTTCATTTGATTTGCATTGTCTTAGGTAATCTTTATATGTTATGGTGGATCTTTGTTGTTGTTAGGCTAGGGTTTTGTGGTTGAATTCATTTAGTCTTTCAACATTGTTGTTTCCATTTTCACCATAAATATTTTGGCACGCCCTATGGGACATGGATTTTTGTTAGATCTATGTTTTTTGCAGATTTTTCTAACCCTATATTGCTGTTTTGTAAAACAATTTGGAGAATAACCTTGTGCAGCTAGGGTTTTGGACACAAAGTCAAGATCTTGGAGAGATTTGATCATATCTCACAAAAGGCTTAGAAATTTTGCACCAAATTTTTTTTGCAAGTTGAAGAAAGCATCAGGAGCTCTCAATCCAAAATTTAGAATTTTTGGAGCACATTTTCATTTTCTATGAATTTTTTATGATTTTTCATAAAAAAATAATTTTGAGAGCAAATAAGAGAATTTTTTAGATTTTCTTACATTTGTGGAATTATCTCATAATTATACATAGGATCTGTTCTTTTTTATTTTAATTTTGATGCAAAATATTTCCCTAAAAATTGGATCTTTAAAAATTAGGGTTTTTCCTTATTTTGATCAGATCTCACAAACAACTTTGAATTTTGGCATCAAAATTTTTGTGTAGGTCAGGAAAAATATCAGAAGGATTTAGTAAAAATTTCAAATTTTTTGAATCAAATTTTCATTTTATATGAATTTTTTATGAGTTTTCATAAAAAATTAATTTTGAGAGCAAATTAGCGAATTTTTTAGATTTTCTTACATTTTTGGAAATCTATCAAAATTATACATAGTATATATTCTTTGTGATTTTAAATTTGATGCAAAATAATTCCTCAAAAATTGGATCTTTGAAAATTAGGGTTTTGCATTATTTTACTCATATCTCACAAACTGATTAGATTTGTTGCAGATTTTTTTTTTGAAGGTTTGGAAGACCATCAGGACTCTCCAATAAAAATTTCAGATTTTTTGGATCGATTTTGCATTTTATATGAATTTTTTATGATTTTTCATAAAAAATTAATTTTTAGAGAAAATTAGTAAAATTTTTGGATTTTCTTATATTTCTGGAAATCTCTTGAAATTTTATAGGTGGTCTTTTTTTTATGATGAATTAGATATTTGAATTGGTCAACAAAACACATTGTTGAAGGCCCCTATTTCACAAAGTCTTTTGGATCTAAAATTTACCTAACTTGTGTGCTTGCAGGAAGGGGTGATCATTTGAAACAATCCAAACTACTAACAAATCTTTGTTGCAGGACCTTGACAAGGAATTTCTTTTGATCTTTATTGTGTACCTTGTTTTCATAGATTAGCAAACACTTCAATTGGTGCACTAAAATTGAACCATTGTCTTTTGTGTCTTGAGCAATAGGCTCTTTTTGTTTAATCTTTAGAGGGCTTGTCTCCCCGTATGGTCATTAGGACTACTAGTGAGGAGAGAACAACCCAAGTGGTAGCAAAAGAAAAGCCATCTTCTTCCAAACCACTATAAATAATTGTATTCATGGTGAAAACTATGAATAACATGTGCTGATTAATTCATACCGACACTATGTCTCCCCATAAACCCGTTTGATCAAATTTATTTGATCAGTTGTAGGGCGTAACCCCTACCGGCTGGGAGCCTTCTATATTTATAGAGCTGAAAGTTCTGCATGTATGGCCACATGAGCAGATGCCCTTACTAGCACCTTTTTGTTTTAGAAGCCAAAATCCTTCTAGTTGTTGGGGCAGGAGGTCGGACCTCTGGTAGCGGCCCACACACATACGGTTCTTAGTAGAGATACAAAGTTTGCCACGGGGAGTTTTTGTGGGGACTGATGTTTGGCTGCCTCGAGAAGTGAGTGTCGAGGGTGGAGCCAGTGGGGTCAAGCATCTAAGTATCCGCTCTGAATAGCGTAGCCTCGGGGGAAACTCCATGTGGGATCAACAACTATTGTCCTGGGCAACCATAAGAATTGTGCTTGACTTATTTTAAACAATCAAACATTTAAGACCAAACATTAAAACATTGTGTCTTTTGTGTCTTCAAGTGTATGCAAAACATTCTTACATCAAACAACACACTTTTCTTGGAGTCATTTTGAGTCTAAACACTTGCAAACATTGAGTCCTCATCGACATTGTGTCCTCTTGTCACGAAAAACAGTCAAAAAAATTCAGATTTGGTCACAACAACAACTTCACAAATTGTAAAAATTGCACTTAGATTTTAGAACCGTGTCTGTGAAGTATACAAACACCTCTGTGTTCAGAATTGAAAAAACTTTTACAGTCCAACAAACAAGAGCAATCGGTTTCAGAATTCTTGAGCTTCCTAGGCTATCTCTTCAGGTTTTCATCTAGAATTCAACCTGTCTTTGGGTCTCACAAATTCCATCATTGCTTTACACCTTACATTACATTCACATTTGTCTAAACTTGAGTCAAAAGGTCACTTGCTTGTCCCCATCTTACTTTGTCAACACACTACATACAACAACATTTTGCTAAGTGGTCCCTCATCAAGGTCTATCACCTTTGGGTCTCATTTGGTCTTACTTAGAGTCAAGGTCAACTTACCTCATCAAGAGAAACTATCATCTCTTTGGAAGCCACACCTACTCTACTACATACATACTTGGTCTTACACTTTGGACATTGCAAGAACACCTCAGATTCATTTACATTCCATTCAACTCTTGGTCTTCCATACTCCTTTCCATTTTCATCTAGTCTCACACATCTCGGTCAATACCTAGTTCTTGGTTGAAACTCATTCCCAAAAATCTAGGAGAGAAGCTAAAGAGGCTCAAGAGTCCACAAACATGAGTGCCTATGAGTATGACAAGGACGTCTTTTTCAATTCTGATTGTAACACATTATCTGACATGGATGCCTATAGAAACATTCCAAATGTTGAAAACATGGACACTACAAACAACAATGATACACACAATGACAATATGGACAACATTTCAATACATTCAGCAGAAGTGGAAGACTCCATTATGGATCCTCCTTTCAATCGATTGGTTGAGGAAATAATGAGGAGGGATAGACAATATTTCTTACAAATGATGGCACAAAGTGGAGCCAAGATATCTCATGATTTTGACATGTCTCAAATAATGGAAAATCGACCTTTGAAACAAACTCACACCAACATGGATCAAAGGAGGCCTAATAGTGGAGGCAATAGAAGACCACATATGGTGCCTGAATCACCATCATCTTTGTTTCAAAAACCAGAGGTCCCATACACACATGGTCAAGCATATGATACTCACCTTCGCAAACCATTATGGAGGTCTTATGCAGAAAAATATGCTCAATCACATACCAATGCTAAGGATCAACCACCAAAGCAATTGGATATCCAAAGGCATGCTCAAAATTTGGACACAAGGAAACCCCGTGTCAAATTTGAGGGCAACGCATTAGAAAAAACTCATGACATGCTTGTAGAGTATGGTATACATGGACAAAGCAGATATTCCATTCCTCATCATGACTCTATACCAAGTGGTCCATATACGCAGCATCATTATAGACCTCCTCCATATGAACATGTGTACGATCAATATCATCCATATATGCAACATGCTCCTCCTCCACCTGGTGGTTCAGGACTGGGATATGGTCCAAGAAGTTGATCTCCACCGAAGAACAATTTGGAACAGCAAATCAAGGATTTACAAAAGAAAATGGAGGACATAAATACACCGAAGCCAACTTACACAATGAGAGACATATGTCCCTATCCATTTGACAAGAGCATTCCAATGCCTCCATTTCCTACACACTTTGTGATGCCTAAGTTTGATAAGTACAGAGGCAAAGGGGATCCTAAGGCACACATAAGATAGTTTTTCACAGCTTGCATTGAGGTAGCAGCAGAAGAGACATATTTGATGAGATTATTCCCACAAAGCTTAGGTGATCAACTATGGAATGGTTCTCTCAACTTCCACCTGGAATTAAGTCATGGGGTGACTTAGCAGAGGCATTTATCCAACATTTCTCCTACAACATAGAGATAGACATATCAGTCACTACTTTGTGCAACACCAAGCAAAAAGATGGAGAGTCTTTTTCATCATTTTTACAAAGATGGAGGAATCTAGCCAGCAGATGCTCTTGTAAAATTCCACAAAAAAAAATGGTAGAGATGTTCACCCAGAATGTTAACAAGGACATTGGTTATGACTTGAGAAAAGCTTTCTTATCCACCTTCAAAGATGTCATTGAAAAGGGCTTAACAACAAAGAAGGTCCTAATTGAACAAGGAGTCATTAAGATATTCAAGGAAAATAAAGATGACTTTAAAGGAAAAGATAAGATAAGATTTTGGAACAAAAACAAGAACACAGTCAATGATGGTGTTGTTGATGCCAATACAATATGACCAAAAATCATTTTTTCTGGATCGAGTTCTACAAACAATCAAGTGAATACTCAAAAAACTTCCAAATCATGAAGGAAGTACACTCCATTGGGAGAACCACTTGAGTCAGTTTTTAAAAAGCTAGTGGCAAACAAAGTAATCACTATTCTAGATTTTCCTCCATATGAACCAAAGGTTAAACCAAATTGGTGGAATGATGATGAGTATTGTGAATTTCATAAGAGCAAGGGTCATAAGACAAGAAATTGTCATCGGCTGAAAAACATCATACAAGATCTCATTGATAGAGGTGACATTGAGATTGAAGGACACTCATCCAATCAAGAACATGAGATGTTTAAGGAACCATTCCCAAAACATGACAAGGGAAAAGCTAAAGCCACAGATGACCAAACCAACTATACAAGAGCATCCTATAACTATGATTCAACTATCAATCACATTTCAATGGATAATTATGTCTCTACTATTATCATCAAGGCCAAAACCCCTGAGAATTCTACCCAAAGACCCAAGATCGTTCTGAAAGGAATTGGATCTTTTTCTGAACCTACCTCTGAATGTCATGTTACAACCCATCGAGGTAAATTCACTTTGCAAGGTGCTCCAGCCAAAAACACCGCTTCCTCATCAACCAAGCCTGAGTATGACCTTGTAGAACAGTTAGGGAAGACACCCACGCTTATCTCCATCCTTGAGCTCCTACACATATCCCCCACACATAAAGCGATTCTTGATAAAATCTTGAGAGAAACTATCATCCCCACTGATTTGAACGTGGACCAATTTCAAGCCATGGTGGGATACCTTTCCGTTCCACACTCCCTTACATTCACAGAAGCTGACAACACCTCCGTGAGCCAACCACATAATGCACCTTTACACATCGAAGCCTTCCTACACAAACATCGAATAAAATGAGTCCTGATAGATGGAGGAGCTAGTCTCAATATATGTACTTTGAACACAATAAAAAAATTGGGATATTCAGACAAAGTTGTGAATGCTACAAACAAAATTACCATCAAGGCATATGATGATGAAGAGCGTTCATCCAAAGGCACAATCACCTTGCCTCTCAGAGTTGGGCCAATTACAAAGGATGTGGTTTGTCAAGTCCTAGATCTAGATCTCACATACAAAATATTGTTGGGACACCCATGGATTCATGAGATGAGCGTAGTCCCATCTACATATCATCGATGTATCAAGTTCCCACACAATGGAGTTGAAGTGATTGTCAAAGATGACCCAAATCCATCCATATATTGCAACAATATGTGACATAGATCAGAAATAACAATCCCAGTCAATCGATAAGTTGTTCCTTCATTAGCATGTGTGGATCCATAATCATTGAAAGCGTCTACATCAAAGCAAACAGAGATCAAAGAAAGGTTCAAGATTAAAGACATGGGATGTGGTGAGTATATCTTTCATGTTGATCAACTCCCACTATCTCCTAAGACATTCAGTCGACAGGAACAATCTATAAACAATCTGCAATGCCAAGGAATTGGGTGTGAACCACCTAGTGTTGTGGCTACTAAGTCTGAATGCAAATCTCCTTTAGTGGTGCAAGCAACTCTTCATATCAATAGTCCTAAGAGTGGTTCCAACAAAGAATCTATTGAGTCTATCACCAGCCCTCTTGAGAATTCACATAGCTTTACCATATCATCCACTCATTCCATTTCTACTCCACTCCTAGACTTGGATCAACAAGAATCAGAAAAGCCCTTACCTATTGGGGATCAAAAATCAAGATTTGAAAAGAAAATCTAAAAGTCAATAATAAAGAAAAGTCCTTTAGTCCAAATCAAAATCAAAAGCTACTGGACTCCACAAAAATCAAAGTCAAGGATAAAAATCCTATGAAGCAAAAAGAACAAGAGTTGATCTCCCCTAATATCAAAATAACTGGGGGCAAAAGTTCTAAAATTTCAAGTCAAAAAGAATACTTGTTGATCCTAAGTCTCCATCATGCTATCCTACTTTCACTTCTTTTCGCAAGCATAAGCCTTCATAACTCATCCACTTGTTCCACACATCCTTTCCCTTCTGGCGATACATCATGGACCTTTAATGGAGCTTCCTTGAGGGACTTTGTTATCAGGTATGCCCAAACTTCTTTAGGTGACATGCATACGGGCCTGTGTAGTCCACACACTAGTAATTCTATCTCAGTTCCTTCATCAAGGAAGACAGTCGCTCGAGCTACACATCATTGAGTCAAGGAACAATGCAGCTACAATCATAAGGTAAAGCCTCACACATTTGAGGTAGGGGACTTAGTTCTCAGAGAAAATCCTAAGAATTAGCAAGATAGAGAGAAGAAGGGCAAATTCGAACCAAACTGGTTTGGTCCCTACATTATCACAGCAGCATATGGATCTGGTGCATATCAGCTCTCAACCATAGAGGGTGAACCTTTGGAGGATCCTATCAACAACAGGCACCTTCACAAGTTTCACACATAGCTCTTCAGAGCATCCCAATTCAAAAATAAAAAAATAAAAAAAAATTAAGAATACAAAAAAATCATAAAACATAAAAAATCGTTACTTGGTGAAAACCTGGCAAACAGGCACCTTGTGACACAAAAAAGAAATATATATATATAAAACAAAAACAAAAACAAAAAAACATTTCATCCAATGGTGAAAACCACTTCAGTGGCGTCTTGGGAAAGTACCATGGTAAAAACTGGATCACCAACACCATGTGTAGAGACATTGCTCCTCCCTCCTTCAGGATTCCATTTCATCCTTTCACTTTGCACACACTCACAACCTATCCATTCATAATAAACTTTACACATTCCCATCATGGCTTGTTATTGATCTACCTAAGATTGGTTCGCCATCCATAATAAACATTCCTTTTCACCCTTTTTCATCCATAATAAATCAGCTCCTATCTGTGGCTAAGGAAAATCCTACGTCTAGTGATGGGTGTGGAACTAAGAGCATCACACGTTCTGAGGAGTACAATTTCTTCTAGTTTTCTTCAGTCTATCCGCGCACAATCCGCAATAAAGAAACATTTGCATCACAATCCGCAATAAAGTTCCGTCTTCTTCGCAATACGGTATCAGTTGCATGGATTCAGTCAGGTTTAGATGAGACACAACAGCAACAATGGGCTTCAACAAATAAAATCTTTCAACAGACTCAGACAACATTATGGTTCAGTACGATCTATCATTTTTGTGAAAGTAAACATTGTGACCACAATCAAATAAGACTTATACAAGTGACAAGAGACACTAAACTTGAAGACTACAGTGAATGTTGGTGTCGTGTCTTGGTTTTCTTTTGATTTTTATCTTTTGGTGACATGTCTTTTAGCTTTTCCGGGATGTCTTTGACTAGAGATTCTATCTCCAGGATGTCTTTGACTAGAAAGGCGAGGATGGGGTATCGTCACCTATTTTCTTTTGTTGTTTGCAGATTGTCTCTTAGTAATGCTATGACTTGTCCAAGGATATGAGGACACTGTGAGTCTAGTGTGAACTGGGGCATTCCTTGTTTGAGACTGTCTTATCTCCATGCAAACAGGTACAATGACTTTCTGGGTCGAACATATGCCTCGATTGTCATAACCTATCTTGCCATAATAAAGCTCAATGATGATAACACACAAGAAGCTCTTTCACTTCCATATCTTCTATCTTCTATCCCCCTTTCTTGATTGACCTCCATCCTCCTTCTTGAGTCCGTATAGCCTGCTATCACATGACTGAGTATAATGACATGCCAAAAACATTTGCATTTCATGTAGTTGCACCTGCATTATCACATATTAAGCATTTCATACATACATATAGATATCACAATTGCATCACATCCTGTACACAACACATGTTAGCACATCTTACATTCTCATCATATAAATAGTTATTTGCCTTATCATATTCATTTGCATTTCATACATTCACATTCACATTGGCATAACATATTAAAAACATAAAAGAACAAAAATATTGCAATCCATCATGTACATATTTGCATCCATATCATAAGCATCACATAAGAACATCTCATCACATAGATACACATGCATATAGCTGTCGCAAAGATGAATCATCTCATATATATAATCATAGGTGTCATGATACAATGATGTCAAAATCATATGGCTACAATCACCCGAAGGTGTCTACATCATCATACAAAATGGTACAAAATTGATACATAGGGAGCCCTCTAAGGCTATGATGAACTCCCTCCCTCGGAGCTGCCTAGCCTCGATGGAGGCTGAGCCCTGGAAGGACCCACCCCAAGATCATCTCTCCCCCATCCCATAGCCAACCCTCGTGTCTCCCTATCTGGATAGAGGAATCCACTGATCACTACTGCTAGTACTGTTGGTAATGCTAATCTTGTCCGTGTCATGGTATCCCAAGCCACGCGTCTAGCCCTCATCTCCAATCTCAGATCCTGGAACATTCATCTTAGTGCATCTGTCTCTGTCTCGATTGTTAGGAACTAACTCCCCATTGATCAATATCCTCAGAATCCTGTATACATCCTCCAAGGTGACTATCATCTCACCCATCGACAAGTGGAAAGTGCAAGTCTCTGAGTGCCATCTCTCAGCTAATACAGTCAACAATCCCATATTTGCCCATAACTCAAGCACATATAGAATATGGCGCAAGCCCATAACCTCAATCACTGCTCTATCTTCAAATGTCAGCTCTGGTTGTAAACTCTAAGATGATGGGAATCTCTTCCATGACTCCAGCATAGGTAGGTCCTCCTGCAGTCAAGCAAATCAACTGTGTCAATCATAGTGGCATTCCCTGTTCATCACAAAATGTTGCTTATTATCTTAGTGCTTATATCTATCATATGGCACTTTATCCTAGTGACACTCACTATTCATCACAAAGTGTTGCTATTTATCCTAGTGGTACTCCCTGTTCATCACAAAGTACTACGTGTTTTTGCACTCCCTGTTCATCATAAAGTGTTGCTTACATTTGCACTCACTATTCATCACAAAGTGCTGCTCTTTTTTTTAGTACTCCCTGTTCATCACAAAGTACTTTGTCTTGGTATTCACTGTTCATCACAAAGTGCCTCGATCTATCCTAGTCTTCCCTAGAGGACCTGCTTGAGTGTATCCTCTCAGCAGCTTATCCAATAGACAGCGTATGTTCATCACAGAATTGCTGATTTGCCCTAGAAGACATAAATGCACATTTTTGACACAGATGCACCTCGACATTTTTTGACATTGTTTGACATATTCTAAAATGCATTTATTGTGCTACCTAGCATGCATTAATGAAAAACATTTATTGCGACAAAGTACAAGGGTTTGCGGTACTTACTGGCTCTCCTGCATCTGTTGGCCTCTGAAATCGGCGAACATGATCGAATTTGTGCACCAATGCCATCGCTGCTGACTGCTGCTACTCTATTCTCTGCACTCTGATCTCTTGGATGTGTGGATGACAATGAGGATGTTTTTCCCTCATAGTCTATCTTATAGACTACCCTAGCCCTAGTCTCCCGTGTCAGTCTTCATTATCTCGTGACTCTGTCACTCTATCCAGTCAGTCCATTCTAGCCTTTCTTTCTTATCGAGAGATTGTCTGCGATCTTTCCACACATTTTCATCCAATCTCTCGAGGGGGCATATCATTCCCATCTTGGGGCAACTTTGTATCAGTTCATATTATCTTCTTTGAAACAACGCGACAAGCTACATTGTCTCAAAGAGGGACAAAATGTAGACACCTAAAATTGTCCAGTCTTAATTACTTTAGCCTAATTCCTCTATTAATTAAATAAATCTTTATTTATTTAATTAATTCATTTGTCCTCTTCTATCCTTATTTCTCATTTAAATAAATACATTTATTTATTTAAATTATCCTTTTTCTAAATTAAATAAATATGTTATTTATTTAATCGATCCCACTTCTTCTACTAATTAAATAAATCTTTATTTATTTAATTAATTCATTAGCCTTTTCTACATATGACACATGTCATTCATCTCTTAATTCATACACTACCTACCCCTTTCATTATTTTATTATTTTCTTTACCTACCTTCTAATCATAGCCAACCTCTTTTACACCTCTCAATCTTATCCCTCCATTTCTTATAGTGTCTTCTATATAAGGAGATGCTTCCTTCATTATCAAACCCTGACTAACTCACTATGCATTCAGCCCCGACTACGCTTTCAAACTTTCATATGCAATCAAGCCTACTTGCAACCACATTTCTGTTCTTTGTTGAGCTCTTGTGCACATAAAATCTAAGAGCAAATATATCAAGCAAGATCAATGGAGATAGGAAGAATGGAGATTCAAACCCTATTGTACATGTGATGGAATAATCTTTGTGATTTCATTTGTTTGCATTGTCTTAGGTAATCTTCATATGTTATGGTGGATCTTTGTTGTTGTTAGGCTAGGGTTTTGTGGTTGAATTCATTTAGTCTTTCAATATTGTTGTATCCATTTTCACCATAAACAGTAACAACAATATAATCAGCTTTAGCAGTAGACAAAGATGTACATGACTGCTTCTTGTTGATCCAAGAAACAAGTTTCTTTCCAAGGAAAAAAGCTCCACCAGATATTATCTTCCAGTCATCAACATCTCCAGCCCAATCAACATCTGTATATGCACATAGTGTAAAGTCATCATTTTTAGGATACCACAAACCAAATTCAATTGTTCCCTACAAATACCTGAAAATCCTTTTCACTGCACTCTCATGATTCTTTCTAGGATCACTCTAATATCTTGATACAGTACAAAATGCATTCATTATATTCGGTCTAGTCTGAATTAGATACAACAAACCTCCAATCATAGACTTATACCTTGTAGGATTTACCGGTGCCGATGCATCTTTCTTAGTCAACTTCTCACTTATAACCATAGGTGTACCAATTGGTTTAAAATCTTCCACACCAAATTTCTTCAACAACTCTCTAGCATACTTAGTTTGATAGATGAAAATACCTTTATCAGTCTGAGTAATCTGCAAACCTAAGAAAAATTTCATCTCCCTAATCATAGACATCTCAAATTCATTCTTCATATTTTCAGAGAATTCCATACATAACTTATTTTCACCTCCAAAAATGATATCATCAACAAAGAATTCAACAATCAATATGTCATCATCAATGATCTTATAGTATAAATTACTGTCAACATTACCTTTAGTGAAACCAAGCTTCAAAAGATATTTGTTCAATCTTGCATACAATGCTCTGGGGGCTTGTTTTAATCCATATAAAGCTTTCCTTAACCTGCAAACCATGTTTTTGTCATCTGAAAGTGAAAATCCATTAGGTTGCTCAATGTAAACTTCCTCCTCAAGATCTCCATTCAGAAATGCACACTTAACATCCATCTGATAATCCTTGTAGGTCTTATGGGTAGTATAAGCAAGAAATAATCTCACAACTTCAATCCTAGCTACTGGAGCAAAAGTTTCATCATAATCAATTCCTTCCTTCTGAGAATATCCTTTACAAACCAATCTAGCTTTATTCCTCACAACTTGTCCATCTTCATTCAGTTTATTCCTAAAAACCCATTTAGTTCCAATAACATTCTTATTTTTAGGCCAGGGACTAAAGTCCATGTGTTATTCTTTTCTATCAAATCTAATTCCTCTTCCATAGCTTTCATCCAACTTTCATATCTACATGCTTCAATTATTAATGTCAGTTCAATTTGAGAAATTAAACATACCTCATTAGCTGCCAACCTTCTTCTTGTTATCACTCCTTTTTCTTGTCTCCAATGATCTGATCTTCTGAATGATTCAACCTTACATATCAAGGAGTCTTCTGAATTTCTATTCCTCTACTCTAATATTCAGTTACTGTTGAATTTTCGGATACTGTCGTAGTAACTAGTTCAACATTATGTTTTAGTGTAGGTGCTACCGGTTTAGTTATGATCATCTCCACTGTCGGTTCTCTCTCATAAGTTCTGATTTGATTTTTGTTTTTCTCATCCACCTTGATATAAGTGCTCTCCACAATTCTTTGCAATCTTTTGTTATAACATATATATGTGTAGACATATAAAAATGACCATATTCCTAAATGAATATTTTATGTTCATTTCTCTATTTAATTAAATTACCCGCATTCGTCTATTTAATTAAGTAAATTACTCAATTTATTTAAATAAAATTCACTATACCCATTTAATGAATAAATCATTTTATTCAATTAAACCCCCCCTATCCACTTTTAATTAAATTCAAATTTAATTAAATAGTTATCCTAAATTAAATAAATCTAATTTATTTAATTGCAACCAAATTGAATTAAATCATTTATTTCAATTAAATCCTATTATCCCTCCATCCACTTGCAAAATCCTACATCTCCCACTTGTCTTCCTAAACCCCTTTCTAATCCCTTCTAGACTCTTCTAATCGCTTCTAATTAACCTAACCCCTCTTCTAAACTTTGTCACATCCCTAAGCAAAGGAAAGTCACTTCTCAAACCCTCAAAGTCTTTGATAACCATTAAAGGCTTTCAACCTTCAACCACTAAATGGCTCAAAGTCTTTGATAACCATTGAAGGCTTTCAACCTTCAACCACTTAATCCCCAAAGTCTCCAATAACCATTAATGGTTAACTCAAACCGTCCTACATGGTTAAAACATTTGTTTTAACTCAACCTTCATCCAACCCAAGGGTCTCATCAGGCCTTTAATGCTTTGACCATGATTATCTCTTAATCATTTGCACAAAGGTTTATCCTTGGATTAACTCTTAATCCAGTGGGTAAGCCTAACTTAGACTTGACCCTTACCCTCTAGATAACCATGAGGTCTTCTCAGGCCTTTAATGCCTCCAACCCCTTCTCTCAACCCAACCCTATGTTGACACTTGTCACCATTTCATTGGTGCAAATTGTGCACATAGATCCCCAACTTTCAAACTCAACCCTTGATTGAATCTTTCAATCCTGGCCATCCATTACCCTGTTCTTGCTATAAATAGAGCTCTCATTCCTCCATAACAATCATCCTTCAAAATTTGTAGCATCACACTTATGCTCAAATACATTCAAGCTTTCTCATTTCATATATGCTCATCATTTAGCCTCTCTTTAGAATAGAAATTAGACTAAATATGCATGTTTAGAATAATTTCTTTATCATTTTAGTTCAATCATAGACTAAATATAGTATGCTAGGATAGTATTCATACTAATCTTGTCATCTTATCATTTAGTTTATTGCATTTTAAAATCATACCTAGCTTATAACACATCTCATACTAAAATCTATCAAAGCATCCCTCGTTCTTGCATTTGCCATCCCTGAACCATTTTTCTCAGTGATCTGAGAGCAAAAACATTGGTTTGAGGGACATTGTGAGATAGAGAACCATGGGACCCATCTTGGGAAGCTGAGTAATACTACGTTACTCCATAGCTTGCACCAAGAAGTCCTGTGTGTGTGTGTGGACTAGTATTCTAACATATTGAGTTTTATCAGTCCACTTTTCCGGCATACAATATGCTTTGCTTTCATTAGAATAAACAATAAATATCCCTTCATCACATCTAGGATAAAACTTTCCAATGGAATCATCTCTTTTGATATAGAATTTACTACCAAAGATTCTGAAATACTTAACTGTAACTGTATGACCAAACCATAACTCATAAGGTGTCTTACCGACATCGCCCTTGATATGAACTCTGTTAAATGTGTATACCACTGTTCTCATAGCTTCTCTCCAGTAGATATGAGGCAGATTAGCTTCCATCATCATAGTTATAGTCGTATCCAAGATACTTTTGTTATTTCTTTCTAAACCTCTATTCTGTTGAGGTGTCTGGGGTGTAGATAATTGTCTCCTTATCCCATTATTTTCATAATAACAGTTAAATTCACGGGATACAAATTCTCCACCTTAATTTGACCTTAAGCATTTAATCTTCAATCTCGTCTCTATCTCAACTTTAGCTTTAAATATTTTAAACTTTTCAAATGCTTCAGATTTCTCCCTTAGAAAAGTAACCTACATCATTCTAGAGTAGTCATCAATGATTAGCATAAAATATCTATCACCTTGAAAACTTTTTATTCCAGCAGGACAACACAAATTAGTATGAATAAGAACATATTTAGATTTGTCTTGTATACTATTAAAAGAAGTTCTGATTTGCTTTCCCATTTGACATTCCTTACATACCGAATTATAGGGCTTCACAATTTTAGGTATATCTCTAATTGCAGTAGACTTCATCTTATAACCCATTGGAAAAGCTCTCAATACTTTAGAAACTATTTCATCTTTGCTCAGAGATCCACCACAACACTAAATTCCCATGACAATCTCATTAACTCTCTCCATAAAAGCAGTAATCCTTTCATCTTCTTCTATCTTCAGGTTCTCATATATCACCCAGTAACCATCACATTTAGTAGTTTTAACAGTAGGGTCACCTTCATTCAGAGTCTCCAATTTATTTCATATAGCCTTCGTAGATGATTTGTCAGATAGTACTGATCAGAAAGTGTACACAAAAGGGATTCTCTAGCTCTGCAATCATTTTCAATGTCCTTATCCAAGCTTGCCGGGGGAGGATTTCCAGATGCCGGATTATGAGGTGTATAGCCATTCTCAATGATCTCCCAAATCTCCTTGCCAAGACATCTTAGATGAGTCTCCATCTGAATCTTTCATACTATATATTTTGTTTTATCAAGCTTAGGAATTTCTCTCTGGAAAACAACAATAGATGAACTTGATGAATTTGTACTATTAGACACCATAGGATCTTCCTCTAGTGGTTAAGCTTCTATAGAGAGGATGAGACTCTGATACCAATTGTTAGACAACTTAGATAATTGGAGGACAACTAAGAGGGGGTGGGTGAATCAGTTGTCAATAGATTATAGAACTTTAAGCATTAAAACCTTATTACTAGAATACATAAACCAAATACTGAAATAGTAGATATAAAAATTAAGCACAAATATAAACCAAAAAACATTTACCAACCATCCACAAAAGATAACACCAAGATTTGTACGTGGGAAACCTGGTAAAGGGAAAAACCACGGTGGGAAGCCTACCCACAGTCAGATAATACTTCTGTAGTAAGTATGTGATTACAATAAGAGAGGACTACACATGCTGGAAAGCCAAAAGCATAGAGCGCACTGCTCATCACAAAAGGAGCCTCACTGACTAAAAATAAATCTAGACTACAATCCAGGAGAAAAATGAACTACAAGAATAGAATCTCCTATGCCTGAGTACAGTTCCGGTTAAGCTCAGTACCGGAGGGTTTAAACCTCTTTTACCAACCCAATTCGATCACCTATGATCGACCAAAAACCTCTGCATATTATTACAACTTTATTCACACACAAATAATCCCATAACATATGACCAAGGTCTACAAAAAGATCTTACATCATATTTATACCAACCCAAGACCTAAACAATTAGGTTGTCCACCTAAAAGATAATACAATAAATTCATAACTTAAACCCACAATCTAATGATCAATCAAGTTGGCTTGAGACCGAAATAATATAATCCAATCGATAAACCCAACCGGTAATGCATCGGGATCATCCACCAACACGGTACATAAACTGATCCATAACCTAGCCGAATAAGATAACATTAGGTTCGAACCCAAATCCAACACCACCGATAAACAGGAACATGAACAAGATAACCACCAACATCCCAAAATCCATCTAGAAGTTGTGCCAACACCACTTAACACTTGCATCAAAAGGTCTTCAACAAAGCTCTGTCGACAGAACCCTTACTAGTGACCATAAGGATTACTAGAACAAATGATATCTCCCGAGTTATCAAATCCTGAACCAATTGATCGTGATACCCATATGAATAGCATGAATGATATATCTAAACCAAATCCATAATCCAAAGCATACCGAAAAATACTGGATCAATATCATAAACCAACCACTCTATCGAAACCTACCAGAAGCTAGTAAACAACCAAAATAGCTGGTGTTGCCATCAATGACAAAACATCAATGCAACACATAATCAATTCCTCCAATTGCCAACAATATCCCCCTTTGGCATTGATGGCAACACTAGATGTGAAAAACATCCAAGTGCCAAGAAATGCCAAACAAGTCTCCCCCAAAGGAAGACAATCAACAATCTCCCAAAAGATGATTAATAATGAAGTTATAAAACTCCCCTTGTGAATGATATCTTTGTTAAGCTTTGATCTCTCCCCTTGACTGATGTTCTGTTAAGCTCTATTTTTCACATATATCTCTCCCCCTTTGAAATCAATTATACAAATCTGAAATGAACATCAAAGAAAAATCATAAATCCACTGAACCATAGAGTTGACTACTCCCCTTGAGTAGTAGCACCAACACATCAATCTGGAATGAATAGTAGCTCTATAAGTGCATGCTGCACTGATGCCAATCAGCATCATTCGGGTCTCCACTAGAGGGGCAGAAACCCCCAATTTGTCTTTGAAGTACTCAAATGGTTTCTTAGGCAAAGGTTTAGTGAATATATATGCAATCTGCTCTTTAGTGTTTACATAAACCACTTTGGCTTCATTTGCTTCCACCTTCTCCTTCAAAAAGTTATACTTGATAGATATGTGCTTTGTCTTAGAATGAAATACCAGATTCTTTGATATATCAATAGCAGCAAAGTTATGATAGTGAATAACTATCAGTTCATTACAATCCACCCTTATATCTTCCAATATCAGTTTCCACATCAAAACAAATATATCAAAATCAAAATCACATCAAAAACATGAAACAATTTGCAAAAACTAATCAAGTTCCACATCATATCATTCCGTATCAACTTGTAACACAACTCAAGTTTTCCAAAACCATATCAAAACTTGTAAAACAACTCAAGTCTCCACATCACATAAACTTGTAAAACAAATCAAGTTTCCCACTCATATCAGCTTGTAAAACAACTCAAGTTTCCAACCCATATTAGCTTGTAAAACAACTCAAGTTTCCAACCCATATCAGCTTGTAACACAAATCAGGCTCCACACATTTGAACTTGACACAATGCAAAACAAATCATGGTTTGATCAAAACAACACATTCATATCTACATCAATAACTTGAAAAAAATTACAAAATAAATCAAGTTATATCAATACTCATATTGGACAAATTATCAAACAACATGACAAAAGACCGAACAAATGGCAAAAATCCATCCCCCAGGCAAAAGTGACCTTTTCCTACGAAATCTTTCACATCCAAAAATCATCTAAATCTTACAAAACCCGATCCATGCGCTAATTAAACTTGGCTATGCGCTGAAGCTATACCCATGTGCTACCCTGTTTTCTCCACGTGCTATTCTATCTACCCTATGCGCTAGACTGACTCTACGCGCTATCTTTTTTTCTCCATGCGCCACCCAATCTACCCTAAGTGCTAAAACTAACCCATGCGCTAACCTATCTCATGCTTGCACTATCTATTCAACCCTATGCGCTAGGTCTAACCTACATGCTAAATCCCCCTACCCATGTGCCCCCCTGTGGACCCTATGCGCTAGGTTTGACCTATGCGCTACCCTTTTAACCTGATGCGCTACCCTATGTTCACCATGCGCTAACCTGACACCATGCGCTAACCTAAAACTTTCATGCGCTACCCTATTCATTTTCGGACACTACCCTAAAATGCTACCCTATGCACTACCTAATTTATCGTATGTGCTAAACTAAGACCCCTATGCGCTAAACCATTAAAACTGAATTTCAAAAATAAAAAACTGACCAAAAATGATCAAATGCAAAATCAAAAAGGGGTCAAAAGGGTTGACTTATCGGTGGACCATACGCGATAGGTCTTCGATACCTCTGAACGCACTCAAATCGATGCGTAGCATAGGGAATAGGCATTTTGTCTTCTCTCCAAAAGTCTCTTTCTTCAAAGTCAACAAGCACAAATGAGACAAAACAAAGCACTTTTTCCCTTTTATAGGGTAAAATGAAATTAGGGTTAGGGAAATGAGCATGTAATTTGCTCGCGGTCTCCCTCATACCCTAACACACGTCAATTATCGAGAGATGAATCAATTAAAACGTTTCACCTAGCCAAAATCTTACACACCAAATGCAAATTATCAAATCAAATTAAATTTTTTTCAAAATATTGATTCATCTCTCGAGGGGGCATTATCACCATCGTTTATCGAATCTAGGGCATCACACATCAAATCTGGGGCATAACATAAAAATCATAAAAAAAAACAACATTGATCATAAAATCGCAACGACACATCATTTTCTTTGAAATAACATGTGTACACACGTCACTTCAAAGAGGGGCAAAATGTAGACGTATAAAAATGACCATATTCCTAAATGAATAGTTTATGTTCATTTCTCTATTTTAATTAAATCCAATTTAATTAAATAACCCGCATTCCTCTATTTAATTAAGTAAATTACTGAATTAAATTCACTATACCATTTAATGGGATAAATTCATTTTATTCAATTAAAGCCCCTATCCACTTTTTAATTAAATTCAAATTTAATTAAAATAGTTATCCTAAATTAAATAAATCTAATTTATTTAATTGCAACCAAATTGAATTAAATTCAATTAAAACCTATTTTCCCTCACCCACTTGCAAAATCCTACACCTCCCACTTGCATCCTAACCCTCTTTCTAACCTCTTCTAGATTCTTCTAAACCTAATTAATTAACCCAAACCTATCCATTATCCCTTTTCCCTAAATTTGAGGAGGTCACTTCTCAAATTTGGAGTAAAGTCTTCAAAATGCATTAAAGCCTTTATCCAATGCCCCCAAATTTGGAAGGACTTTTACAAAGTTGTCCCCAAAGTCTTCATAACCATTAATGGTTAACTCAACCTTCTTACATGGTTAAAGAATTTCCATAAACTCAACCTCCATCTAACCCAAGGGTCTCATCAAGCATTTTTGCTTTGACCATGGTTATCCTTAAACCTTTGCACAAGAGTTTATCCTTTGGGTAAAAGCTTTATCCAATGGATAACCCTAACTTAACCTTAACCCTTAACCCCTAGGGTAACCATGAGGTCTTCTCAAGCATTTAATGTTTCTTACATCTCTCAACCAACCTTATGTTGACAATTGTCACCATTTCATTGGTGCCAATTGCAAACATGGATTCCCAACTTTCAAACTTGGCCCTTGATTGCCTCTTCCAATCCTGACCATCCATTGCCCTATTTTTGCTATAAATAGAGCTCTCATTCTTCCATTTTTCATCATCCAAGTCTTTAGCATCACACTTATACTTAAATCCATTCAAGCTTTCATATCTCATTTTTTAGCTCATCATTTAGCTTCTCTTTTAAACAGGAATTAATCTAAATATGCTAATTTAGAGTCTGTTCCTTATCATTTAGGTTAATCATAGACTAATATAGTATGCTAGGATAGTATTGCTTACTAACCTTGTCACCTTATAGCTAGTTTATTGCATTTATAGCATCATGCATAGCTTAGGATGCATCTCATCTTAATCAACAAAAGCATTTCTCATTCTTGCATTTGCCATCCCTAAACCATTTTGTTCTGTGATCTGAGAGCAAAAACATTGGTTTGAGGGACTGTGCAAGATAGAGAACCATGGAACCATCCTTGGGAAGCTGAGCCATACTTCATGACTCCATAGCTTGCACCAAGAAGTCTTGTAGGTGTGTGAGCAAGGCTCCTTAGAGCTCCATTTTTCACATGTTGAGTTCTATTGACCCACTTTTCCCGCATACATTTCTGGTACCCACCGTGGGACATTACCCAATATATCAAATCGGTTTTTAAATTTAACCACTTTTGCAGGTCCATGGGAAATGAGAATCGGTGCATGGGAAACATTCCCTAGTGCATCTGGTCAACAACCTAGCGCATCCGGTTAACTGTTCAGCGCGTTGGGTCCATCATCTAGCCCGTAAAGTCTGTTTATTACAAACCATAGAAATAGAAGCCTTGAGCCGAGTCAGTAACCAGACATTTATAACATCATAGTGCAAGGGTGGGGAAGAATCCGCCCCCAAGATCACTCACCATATATCTCCCAAGATAACCACTCAATTGTGAAGCGATTCACTTTGAGTTAATTTCTGGCAAAAGGCAAAAAAACGGGCGCCCTCTAGGGGGTGACATGACTGTTTGAGCTAACGGAGTATCGAGACTAGTGGGCTATGATGTTATTTATGACCTTTGAATAAAGAGTCTTCTTGAAGTGTATTATTCGTATCCAAACCTGTTAAAATATTGGGGATTTGAACACATCCTCGCAGAACATACACTTTTTGTTAGATTAAGGAAAATGGTTATCTTTTTTGTGCTATGCTTGCATTTACTACTTCAAAACATCATCTATCAAGACTGAAAAATTCACAACAAGAATCCAAAAATTGCCAAAAACCAAGCAAAGGAAAAAATCAGGGCAGTTTAGCGCGTGAGAACAACTTCTTAGCGCATGAGGTACTTTTGTTAGCGCATCAAAGTATCAAGTTAGTGCGTCCGCTCAAAACAGTAGCGTTTATCCAAAATTTCAAAACAGTGTTAAACAATTAGTGCATCCGAAAAATAGTCTAGCGCGTTGGAACATCAACTTAGCGTGTAGGAGTCACACTTTAGCGCATAGGGTTTAAAAGTTAGCACGTCACAGACCCATACTAGCACATAGCTTTTTGAGCCGGGTAGAAAACAAATTTTAAACAGTCAAAAATTTTAGCACGTGGCAGGGGGCAGCCTAGCGCGTATGGTCCTTTATTTAGTGCATGAAGTAAATTTGATAGCGCATCTTGTCTCTATTTTAGCACGTGACCAAAACCTGAAAAACAGAGGGCAAAACAGTAAGGGATTTTGAAAATTTTGAAAACATCTTTGGAAGCCTCTTTTCATTAGCATCATTTTTCATCAAAACAGAGTAACGAAAACAAAGCTTTAAAAGCTATTTCTTGAGCAAAATTTGTGTCAAACAAACGTTATAAAAATCTAAAACTGATCGCACGGTAAAACATATCTATCCTATCAAAATCCAAAAACATCATCACAAGTATCAAAGGGATCCTTTATCATCTCACAGATTTCATCTCAAAAACACTTGTTTAAAACCTCGGGTTGTCAAATCAAGTTTCCATATTGGGAGACTTTATTCATATCATTTGACATGCTTTGTCATGAAGGGGCATCTAAACCTTCACTTCGATAAAGTAGAACTTGAGTTTTCAAAAGCAAGATCAACTAAATCCAAAACAAATCAAAAGGAAACAATTGATCACTTATGCATGACTAATCCCCATATTCTGAGAAGAAAGAATATTTATCATAACACCACGTCAAGGAAACAACAACCAAGTTTTTCCAAATTTATCAAGAGAAACAAATTTTTATACATCAATCGTCAACTCTTCAAATCTCATCAAGTATTTCTTCATCACGTGAAACGTTATATCCAAAAAAAATCCAACGAATTTGACAAAGAGCCTTTAAAGACTAGGGCATATTGTCAAAAATCCGCCTTTAATCAAATCATAAACCATGGAGGAAGGATCAATCCGGCATTCTTGCCCGACGAGTGTATCACTTATAACACACCCCGACCTGAACCACCAACCCTTGAGTGACATATCGAAGAGGATTTTGTCCCCTTCGTCACTGAAAGTTTCTACTAAAATGCCTGTTACTCGCTCTCAACAAAACCAACAAAGCGAGGCACAAGCAGAATTTAGTATGAATTGAAGGTTATCAAATCCTTTTGAAGGTCCACACCTAGAGGATACTGAAATTTCTGAAGAACTTCTTCAGGAATGTCAGGAAAGTGCGTCATTCCAAAAGCTTGTAGAAAGGCTCATGAAAAATGACAAAGAAAAATACTTGCTCATGCTCACAAGCAAAGGAGTCAAACTCCCTGAAAACTTTGATGCAGATATGTTTAGAACGAGACCTCAACATTATGAATATCAAGAACGACAACGGGAAGGGGAAGAATGCGACCCTGAACAAGATATCCCTGATCAAAACATACCAGAACAACATACACCAAGACAAAACATCCCAGATCAAAACATACAGGAGCAACATACACCAAGACAATATATTCCCGAGCAAAACATACTGTTCCGTACACCGTTTCAACCCAGGATCAATACAAGGGAAGAACTTTTCCCTCGGTAAAACAATACGCCTTTGGTTGCCCTTACTCAACAAATGCAAATGTTGCAAAGACAAATACAAGACATGCAACAAGGGACAACAGTGCGGTACTCTTTAAATGAAATTTGTCCTTATCCCTTTGACAGAAGATTGCACATGATCCCTTTTCCTCCAAACTCAGACGTGCCTAAATTTGACAAATACGATGGAAAAAGTGATCCTCGTGATCATGTCAGAGAATTTTGTACCATGAGTTTTGAATTTTCTCATGATGACACCTATCTAATGAGGTTGTTCCCAAGAAGCTTGGGAGGACAAACAATGGAGTGGTTATCCAAAATTACCCCACCTGTCAGATCATTAGATGAATTGGTTAACAAGTTCATAACACAATATTCCTATAACATTCAACATGCTATAACCATGCTAGACGTCTGCAACACCAAACAGAAAAATAATGAAACATTCATGATATTCCTTCAACGCTGGTGACGTATGGTTTCATGATATCCTCGAGACATTCCTAAAAAGGAGAAAATGGAAATCTTCATCGACAACTTGAATGGTGAAATGAGTTACAGGCTCAAACTCCAATGCATACCGTCTTTCGCTAAAATTGATTGAAAATGGTATTCAAGTAGAAGAAGCATGTGTAATAAAGGGAATGCTCAAATTCTTCAAGAAAGGAACAAATTCATCAAACTACAATAACAATAGCAACTTAGACAAGTCTCGATTCTGGACTCAAAACAAAAATGAAGGCAACAATGAATCACATGATCCAAAATCTAAGCAACCAATGCTCGCATTATTCGGAAATCCTCAAGCTACGAAGAATCCTAAAGGTGCTAATCCAAACGCTAACAGCTACGCACCGAATATCAATCAAGTTCAACCCAACATGAACAACACCAATGATACTCAAAACAAAACCACGAATCAAGGACCTAGTAACAATTCACGTGATAGCAATAACAATTTCCAAAAATGTGTCTTCACACCACTGGGACAATCACTAAAGTTAGCATTCAGAGAGCTCCTGGCAAACAAGATTCTCTCTTTGCCTCCAATCAGCAACTATGAACCCCAAATCAAACCACCTTGGTGGAATGACTCACATTATTGTGATTTTCATCGTAACAAAGGTCATCGAATGAACGATTGCATGAGATTGAAAAACATTGTTCAAGACATGACTGATCAGGGTGACTTAACGGTAGATGGTCTCAAAACAAATGGTGACCACAGAGCTTTTAAACATCCTCTTCCAAACTACAACAAAGATGGAGCTTCAACCTCAAATGATACATGCGGATCTCGTATCAACCACATCTACAATAACACCATCAATCACATATCAGCTAAAGATTATCATGTAAATGTCATCACAATCCGAGACTAGCATGATCATGAATCCATCAATGTAACAACCAGAGCTCAGAAATATGTCTTGAAGGGACATACCATGCCAATAAACACTACACCAAAAATCCAATATGAGTTAGTCAGCCAACTACACAAAACTCCGACTCAGATATCTATACTAGAATTGCTAAAACTGTCACCAAAACACAAAAACATATTGGAGCAAGCGCTATTAGAAACCAATGTACCTCAAGATCTGGATGCAAACAGATTTCAAGCCATGGTCGCCTATATGATAGGGCCTCATAATCTCACCTTTTCAGAGCATGATAAAAATTCCTTAAGTCATCCACATAACACTCCTCTCCATATTGAAGTCATCGTTTATAAACACCGAGTAAAAAGAATATTGATAGATGGAGGAGATGGACTTAATATATGTACCTTAAAACTTATCTGTGCATTAGGCTTCTCAAAGGAGTCTATTGATCCATGTAAAAAGATTACCATAAAGGCATATGATGATGAAGAAAGGTCATCTAAAGGAACCATGATGTTAGCCATTTAAGTAGGACCAGTGCAAAAGGATACTATGTGTCAGGTCTTAGACATAGACCTCACCTACAATATTTTATTAGGTCGACCCTGGATACATGAAATGCAAGCAGTGCCTTCTACGTATCACCAGTGTCTCAAATTTCCCTATAACGGACAAGAGGTCTCTATATTTGTTGATCACAATCCATTTCAACATTGTAATGCAATGGAGGAAGCCTAGGACAATTTGGCTCCCCATAATAGGGAAAAACAGAGATCCTCAACATCAGATCTACAAACAGCAAAGCCCGAATCATTACCTAGAAATTTCAAGCAGAAAATGCAAATCAAAGAACAAGGTATGAGAGAATACTCTTTGGAACCCATGTGTTTGGCTAAATTACCAACATCACCCAAATCTCATGGATTGCCTATTACATCAACACATCAAGTAACTCATCCCATCACCAAATTTGATGGTACCTTCATCCAACTAGGCACTCTAGCACATGAATCAGAAGAGAAAGACATTCTTAGCTGGTTATACAAAGATGAGGAAGAAGATAACAGAGCAGCTGCTTTGGATATAGCTCTACCAACACACCTATATGGAAAGGGCTACTTAATCATGTAGCAAATGGGATATGACGGTAAAGGACCTATTGGAAAATGCAAAGAAGGAGTCACTAAACCCATAGATCTTCCTTCACAGCCTAGTAGAGACAAAATAGGATTGGGTTGTAAACTCACTTTCCTATTAAGAAGGACACCACGCATAACTCTAAAACCTCAATGGAAAGCAAAGAAGAATCCTGGAAAGAAGCACAATTTGAGTCAGCAGAAACAATCCGCAAGGCATGTGAACATCAAGAACAGAAGCAACATCAGGAAAAGCTTCTCAGTCACAAGAAGGCCATATCTGCAGCAGTAGCTCATATTCAAACACCAATATCTCAAAAACCAATAGAAGCATCTACTAATACCGTTATTCCTCCCCAAGGAGACATAGTCTATGAACAAATACAGAAAGTAGAAGCAGGATCCGACACCGAATCAGCAAAGACTATCAAACTGGTATCCATCATCAAAGATCTATTTTCACCCTACAACATACCCGTTTACAACACTGATAGAATATGGGATGATGCCTCAGAGACTGATTCCAATGAATATGAATGGGGTAGTTTCTCAAATGCTACCGCAGATATCACTGACAATACTAGTACCATATCCCTTTCTCAGGAAGAGCATAATGCAGAAGATAGACCTCTTGAATTTGGACCGCAGAATATCTATGATGCCAAGGAAAGCGAACAAAAACATTATGAACAAATCTATACGGAAGATGATACCATCGAAGACCTCAATGAAATCCTTGACTTCTTTACCAAGACCAATCACGATGAAACCTCTGTCTTGACACTTACAGTAGCAGAACTTGATCCTTCGAATGATTCCTTACCGCTTGTCTTTCCCGACCTCATTGACTGGGACGAACCTAAAATACACGATATACCAATTTTCCCAGACGATGAATCTATTATCCACTACCTATGTACCATTAACCCAAAAACAGGCTCTACCAGTGAACAAAGTAATGATGTCTACAAACCAGGGAGTGCCAAGTCTCTTAGTCACAAAAATGAACCAAATAAAAGATTTGATGCTGAAAACCAGTCAATGGCAACTCTAGATCACAAAAAATAAAAATAAAGGACACATCTAAGGGTGAAAACCTTTTTAAGGCACCTAAAGATGGGAGACTTGACACTCTTCCTGAGCATTTTCATGAGCGATCACCCATATTGATTGAGCCCACTCAATCAATCAACATTGGTACCACAGAAGTAGTAAAAAACATACACCTAGTAGAATCTCTGACAGAGGAGGAAAGATCAACATTCCTCATCTTTTTTAAAGAAAAGCAAATTAACTTTGCTTGGTCATATGCAGATATGCCCAGAATTGATCCACACTTAATCATGCATCACTTGTCCATCTCTCCAGGAGTTAAGCCAGTCAAACAAAAACTACGAAAGATGAATCCACAGGTGGCACTCATGGTCAAAGCTAAACTGAAAAAACTATTAGATGTCGGATTCATCTGACCCATCGACTATGCAGAATGGATCTCCAACATAGTGCCAGTATCAAAACCAGACGACAATATCAGAATCTGCACTGATTTCAGAGATGTCTACAAAGCCTATCCAAAAGATGACTTTCCTCTGCCCAGTATCAACATAATTGTAGACCTCATGGCAGGCCATGCAATGCTCTCACTAATGGATGGTTTTTCAGGCTATAATCAGATAAAAAATAGCCCTAGAAGATCAAGATAAAACAACGTTCACCTGTCCTTGGGGAACGTACTATTGGAATGTTATGCCTTTTGGCTTAAAGAATGCAGGGGCTACTTATCAAAGAGCAATGACAACAATCTTTCATGACATGATGCACACATTCATGGAAGACTATGTGGACGATCTGTTAGCTAAATCATTCACTAGAGTAGAACATCTCGACATCCTAACAAAAATATTTGATCGATTGGAAAAATTCCAAGTCAGGCTCAACCCTAAGAAGTGTGTCTTCGGGGTTACATCAGGAAAGTTACTAGGCTACATCGTCTCAACTAAAGGTATTGAAGTGGATCTAGCAAAGGTACAAGCCATTATGGAGATGCCACCACCAAAGAATATCAGTCAACTCAGATCTCTACAAGGACGACTCCAATCAATCAGGCGATTCATCGCTCAACTAGCTGATAAAAGTCTACCATTCAATCATTTGCTCCATAAGAATGTACCTTTTAGATGGGAGGCCAAGTGTGCAGAATCTTTTTATCAAATCAAACAGTATCTGATGAACCCACCAGTTCTAGTACCACCAGTCGCAGGAAAGCCCCTTATTCTATGTATTTCAACAACAGATATATCACTGGGGGCACTGTTAGCACAAGAAGATCAACAAGGAAATGAACAAGCCATCTACTACATCAGCTGGACATTGAATGGCTATGAACTCAACTATACATTCATTGAGAAGGCTTGTCTAATGGTGGTCTTCACATCTCAGAAGTTCCACCATTATATGCTAGCACACACAATTAAGCTAGTAGCAAAAATTGATCCTCTCAAATATCTACTCAGCAAGGCAGCTTTCACCGGCCAGTTGGCTAAATGGGTCATGATTCTCAGTGAATTTGACATCCAATACACAGAAAGAAGAGCTATCAAAGGACAAGCAATTGTAGATCAATTAGCTAAAGCACCACTACTAGGAAAACAAACTATGGAGATTGAATTTCCGGACAGGGACGTTCTTGCTATTTCTACCACACAATGGACCCTATACTTTGACGGATCCTACACCCAACATGGTTCAAGTGCTGGCATTCTCTTCATCACTCCTAAAGGACACACTATACCAAGATCATATCGGGTTATGTTCCCATGCACAAATAATGTGGCTGAATATGAGGCATTGGTTATAGGCATGAAAATGGCACTAGAATGGAAAATCACAGAGTTAATGGTCTATGGAGATTCACAACTAGTCGTTAATCAAATCAACAACAACTATCAGACAAAGGATGACAAGCTACTACCCTACAAGTGAATGGTGGATGACTTCAAATAGTATTTTGTACACATCACCTTCGAGCAAATACCAAGGTTGAACAATAAAGCAGCCAATGCCATGGCTACTATCGCTTCATTACTACAAATTCCAGAGCAATAGAGTCATTACGAGTTCTTGGTAGAGCAACTATTCTCCCCAACCTATGACCACTCTGAATCCCATGTTGTCTATGCCTTAATCGGTTTAGATTCTCCTTTGTATGGACCCATATATGATTATCTAAAGAACAACATCCTACCCATTCACCAATCCCATAACCAAAAACATAATTTTATCCGACAAGCTACCCGTTATACCCTTACTACTGATACTTTGTACCATCGAGGTCTAGATGGTACTCTTCTTCATTGCCTTGATCGAAATGAATCTGATTCCGCTTTACATGAGCTTCACAAAGGTATTTGTGGAACACATTCAAGTGGGACTACTCTTGCTAAAAAGCTTCTAAGGATGGGATACTACTGGCCTACAATGGAGAAAGATTCTTACCACTTTGCCAAGAAGTGTCCTAAATGCCAGATCCATGGCAATCTGATACATGCATTAGCATAGGAACTGCAGCCATTTACAACATCCTGGCCCTTTTGTCATTGGGGACTAGACTTCGTCGACCAAATTCATCCTTCATCTTCAAATGGACACAAGTTCATTATAATTGCAACAAAATACTTTACCAAATGGATAGAAGCAGTCCCCATGACCACAGTCACTGGAAAGCAAATTGCGTCTTTTATCCTGAACTATTTGATCTGTAGATATGGTATTCCAAGTTCCATCATCACCGATAATGGCCGACCGTTCAAAAACCAAGATGTCCGAGGACTATGTGAGCAATTCAAAATACAACATCAATTCTCTACACCATACTACCCCCAGAGGAATGGTCAAGAAGAAGCATCCAACAAAACAATACTGAAAATTCTCAAGAAAACAGTAAATGATGCAGGCAAAGATTGGCATATACAACTCAATCCAACACTTTGGGCATACAGAACCAGCATCTGTACACCTACAAGAGCAACACCTTTCTCATTGGTCTATGGATTAGAAGCTATTTTACTGCTAGAGGTAGAAATTCCGTCTCTTAGAGTATATCTAAAAGGCTTAATTCCAGATGAAGAGTATCAGGTCAACTGACTGCAAGAACTGGAACTATTAGATGAAAGATGTCAGCATGCTTACACTCATCTCAAAGCATATCAGCAACGCATGTGCAGAAGCTACAATCACAAGGTCATCCCTCGCAACTTCAAGGTTGGTGACCTAGTCCTCAAAGAAAATCCAAGAAATCAACAAGATCGAGAAAAGAAAGGGAAATTTGAACCTAACTGGTTGGGTCCCTATGTCATCATATCAGTCTATGGATCGGGTGCTTATCAGCTTACAACTTCAGAAGGAGATGTGCTCGACAAACCAACTATCAACATTCATTTGAAGAAATACTACACTTAAGTAGCCTAATGCACGGAAAAAGCAAAAAACCAAAAAAAAAAAAAAAAAATCAAAAAATCAAAGAAAAAGCAAATAAAAAGGTACAATAAAAGCAACTGGTGAAAACCTGGTAACAGGCACTATTGTAAGAGGACAACTTCTTCATCTATATCTATACCCTTGTAGTAAAAGTACTATCGGCCATCGCCCGACACTTAACAAATATCTAGTCAGGACATACTTAGCGTAGTCACTATCCTGGTTTATCCATATATCCTCTCACCACATTTTACCATGGCTTGGTAATCACTACACATCCACATCAAGAAGTACACCCAGCTAGGGGCAACAAATTGGCAAAACTTGCAGTATGTTTTAAAACAATCAAGACTATTTGCAAAACTCAGAAACATCACATCCAACAACCAAAAAACTTCACTCCATCGTAGAGCAAAACATTGGATCACTAAAACAAGAATCACAAAAATACTAAGATGGATGATTTTCTGAAGTACTAAATGTTGCATTATCGCATAAAGTATTGACTATTTTTGCATTTAAACTTTTAAATCATTGGATTCTCTACATTTTCTCACTGCACACTTCAAAAGCTAAAGATCATGGGGAAACTCCAATATTTTCTTAGTCTTCTGTCTGTGAGGCGATCACTTGTACTGTGTAAATACTTGTCTCAAGACGTGATACATCAAATATCACTAAAGACATGATTCCACTTTATGCATACAAATGGTTTAATCTTGTCTATTTATATGCAATCCGCACTCTGGTCATCCTGGTTCAATTATACCTTGACACTTGTGCTATCTTGCAAAATAAAAAATCATGTAAATTTTTCTCTGGTTATTATGGTTCAATTATACCATTATGCTTGTATAAATTTTCAATATATCCCAACCAAATCAATACTCAATGATGATACCTATATCGAAAGCAAATAACATATGGTTATATCGGGATGGCAAATACAGAATGAGGATGCTCCAAAAACAAATAGTTGCATATCATTTTAAAAATAGTTGCATATCATTTTAAAAATAGTTGCATATCATTTTACAAGTAGTTGCATATCATTTTGCATATCAAATCATACATCTCATTTTCAAGATACATCTCACGACATTATCATACATCTCATTTTCAAGATACATCTCACATCATTATCATTATCATACATTTCATTTTCAAAATACATCTCACAGCATATCAAAACATACATCATACATTTACATCATGCATTATATCATCTATCTAAGCATTGCATCATCAAGAAAAGAAAGAGCATATAGAACATGCATCCATAACACATCACATGATCAAGGAAAATGGTGTCATCTATATATATATATATATATATATAATGACCCAAAATGTACAAAATTTGTCATGTATGTGCCCAGTACAAACAAAACAATGATCTAAAAATACAATAGAGACATCGTCTCTCAGGTATGACTATCTCCTGAGGGGGATGGTCTCGTCACTAATGTCCCAGCTCCTGGATCTCCAAGAGGATCCTGTCTCGAGGGCCCTGTCATGCCTCTACTCTTTGACTATGTCCTAGTCTCTTGAGATCAACTCGATCTCGCTTGCATAAAGCTCTATACTCTACGCTCCCTGGGCACGACATCCTCATAATGGAATCGATAGTACTCCGCCTCCCTCACTCTCAAGGATAACTCTCTCATGATGTCCCTCATAGGACCACCTATTGCCGCTCTCTAAATGCTAGCTACCAGCTCCTCCGCTTGACCACGTCACTCTATCTCTGTATCTTGCTCTAGAGTCAGCTGAGTAATCTGACGCTACTGCGTCAATAGCTATGCCTGCAATTGCTGAACTGTCAACTGCAAGGTCCTGATCTAAGCATCCTTCACATGCGTCGAGATGTAGACTCGTAGGGGCACCTGTGAAGGAGTACCCCCTATCCCTCTGCCTGTCCTAGGTGCTGGTGGTGGTAACTCATTAGTCCTCCTCCTCTGCGCTAGCCGCCTCCACTCATCCGTCCCTCCCACCGCTACCATCACCTCTCCCACTCTCCCCTCCTCCCTTGCTCCTATCGCCAACCCTCCTCTCCCTCTGTCTATCGCAGCTCATCGAACTGCTCTCTCCACCCGACCTCCCCCATCTCTACCTCTGTCTCCTCTCCTCCCCCTATATCCTCTCCCCCATCGTCCTCCTCCACCTCCATCATCTCCATCTCCCCCAACCTCCTCCTCCTCATCATCAAAGGTCAGTCGCATCTCCTCAGGATCTGATATCCTGGCCATAGCACGAGCTGCAAACAAACCAACAAACTCATGGGTCATCCCTGCATCTAGTTTCTCAGGAGCATAGTCCCATATCTGACTTGCCAAGCTAGAGAACTCCTCTACAGCTGCTCTGCTATCAATAGTAGGACCCCAATCCGGTATGTCCTGTCTCTGACACGCATACAAGCAGGTCCCCTATGGTATACCCTGCTGCTGACCATACTTCCTCAAAACCCTGCCTACCTGGAATCTCTCTATCACAAAGGGCATCCACCCTATCAAAAAATGGCTCATAAACACAAAAGGCATCTCTAGCCCATCCTCTGCCCAAACCTCACAATCTATATATGGTCGCCAGACGACTGTATCTATATCATCTAGAACCCTCCTCCAACGTTCCAGTTTGCCTAGCTTATGCTGGACAACTAGACCCCTGTAACCATAAGCATATGCCCACCCAACAGGCCTGTCTCTGTCCACCAGTGGTCTCGCTGCTGGAATGTGCTCCCAGCATTATACCTGTAAAAGTGTCACGCCAGCTAACAAACTACTGTAACCCAGATACACAACCTCATGAAGGTCCCTATACAAGTGGGCTAACATGGCTGATCCCCAAGCAAACCTGCAGCCTTGGGTCACCATCTCCTCAAGATCCAATCCCCAACCCACAGAGAATCCCTTTGACCTACGATCAGGACAAAGGAATCCACCGATAAAACTTGCTAATACTGACGGCAGAGGCGCGTAGTCTAGATCTAGGAACTCCTGCCATGCGATCTCATACCCACACACTGTCTCATCATGGAAAATATGTCGTAGTGCCTCGATCCCACCCTCCTCAGTCTGCTCGTACGGCAACAAAGCACCTGCTATGGGAATCCTCAAAATCCTGTAGCAGTCCTCTGGAGTGACTGTCATCTCACTAGTAGCAAAGTGAAAGGTGTTCGTCTCACTGTGCCACCTCTCAGCAAGTGCTGTAAGTAGACCTCGGTTCACAGTGAATCGAGGCATGTCCAACAAAGATGATAAGCCACATCTCTCTATCACATCTAGGTCAGCCTGTGCCAACCGTGGAATCAATGCCCAAGGTCAAGGAAACCGCTCTCGCGACTGCACCACTCCTAATCACTCCTGTCAAAAGCAAAACAAGTCCAATATCAGTTTCCACATCAAAACAAAGATATCAAAATCAAAATCACATCAAAAACATGAAACAATTTGCAAAAACTAATCAAGTTCCACATCATATCATTCCGTATCAACTTGTATCACAACTCAAGTTTTCCAAAACCATATCAAAACTCGTAAAACAACTCAAGTCTCCACATCACATAAACTTGTAAAACAAATCAAGTTTCCCACCCATATCAGCTTGTAAAACAACTCAAGTTTCCAACCCATATCAGCTTGTAAAACAACTCAAGTTTCCAACCCATATCAGCTTGTAACACAAATCAGGCTCCACACATTTGAACTTGACACAGTGCAAAACAAATCATGGTTTGATCAAAACAACACATTCATATCTACATCAATAACTTGAAAAAAATTGCAAAATAAATCAAGTTATATCAATACTCATATTGGACAAATTATCAAACAACATGACAAAAGACTAAATAAACGGCAAAAATCCATCCCCAGGCAAAAGTGACCTTTTCCTATGAAATCTTTCACATCCAAAAATCATCTAAATCTTGCAAAAGCCGATCCATGTGCTAATTAAACTTGGCTATGCGCTAAAGCTATACCCATGCACTACCCCGTTTTCTCCACGCGCTATTCTATCTACCCTATGCGCTAGACTGACTCTACATGCTATCTTTTCTTCTCCATGCACCACCCAATCTACCCTAAGCGCTAAAACTAACCCATGCGCTAACCTATCTCATGCTTGCGCTATCTATTCAACCCTATGCGCTAGGTCTAACCTACACGCTAAATCCCCCTACCCATGCGACCCCCTGTGGACCCTATGCGCTAGGTTTGACCTATGCGCTACCCTTTTAACCTGACGCGCTACCCTATGTTCACCATGCGCTAACCTGATGCCATGCGCTAACCTAAAAATTTCATGTGCTACCCTATTCATTTTCGGATGCTACCCTAAAATGCTACCCTATGCGCTACCTAATTTATCGTATGTGCTAAACTAAGACCCCTATGCGCTAAACCATTAAAACTGAATTTCAAAACTAAAAAACTGACCAAAAACGATCAAATGCAAAATCAAAAAGGGGTCAAAAGGGTTGACTTACCGGTGGACCATACACAACAGGTCTCTGATACCTCCGAACGCGCTCAAATCGATGCGTAGCATAGGGAATAGGCATTTTGTCTTCTCTCCAAAAGTCTCTTTCTTCAAAGTCAACAAGTACAAATGAGACAAAACAAAGCACTTTTTCCCTTTTATAGGGTAAAATGAAATTAGGGTTAGGGAAATGAGCATGTAATTTGCTCGCGGTCTCCCTCATACCCTAACACACGTCAATTATCGGGAGATGAATCAATTTAAATGTTTCACCTAGCCAAAATCTTACACACCAAATGCAAATTATCAAATCAAATTAATTTTTTTTCAAAATATTGATTCATCTCCCGAGGGGGCATTATCACCATCGTTTATCAAATCTAGGGCATCATACATCAAATCTGGGGCATAACATAAAAATCATGAAAAAAACTTTAAAAAAACGACATTGATCATAAAATCGGAACGACACATCATTTTCTTTGAAATAACATGTGTACACACGTCACTTCAAAGAGGGGCAAAATGTAGACGTATAAAAATGACCATATTCCTAAATGAATATTTTATGTTCATTTCTCTATTTTAATTAAATCCAATTTAATTAAATAACCCACATTCCTCCATTTAATTAAATAAATTACTGAATTAAATTCACTATACCATTTAATGGGATAAATTCATTTTATTCAATTAAAGCCCCTATCCACTTTTTAATTAAATTCAAATTTAATTAAAATAGTTATCCTAAATTAAATAAATCTAATTTATTTAATTGCAACAAAATTGAATTAAATTCAATTAAAACCTATTTTCCCTCACCCACTTGCAAAATCCTACACCTCCCACTTGCATCCTAACCCTCTTTCTAACCTCTTCTAGATTCTTCTAAACCTAATTAATTAACCCAAACCTATCCATTATCCCTTTTCCCTAAATTTGAGGAGGTCACTTCTCAAATTTGGAGTAAAGTCTTCAAAATGCATTAAAGCCTTTATCCAATGCCCCCAAATTTGGAAGGACTCTTACAAAGTTGTCCCCAAAGTCTTCATAACCATTAATGGTTAACTCAACCCTCTTACATGGTTAAAGAATTTCCTTAAACTCAACCTCCATCTAACCCAAGGGTCTCATCAAGCATTTATTGCTTTGACCATGGTTATCCTTAAACCTTTGCACAAGAGTTTATCCTTTGGGTAAAAGCTTTATCCAATGGATAACCCTAACTTAACCTTAACCTTTAACCCCTAGGGTAACTATGAGGTCTTCTCAAGCATTTAATACTTCTTACATCTCCTCTCAACCAACCTTATGTTGACAATTGTCACTATTTCATTGGCGCCAATTGCAATCATGGATTCCCAACTTTCAAACTTGGCCCTTGATTGCCTCTTCCAATCCTAACCATCCATTGCCCTATTTTTGCTATAAATAGAGCTCTTATTCCTCCATTTTTCATCATCCTAGTCTTTAGCATCACACTTATACTTAAATCCATTCAAGCTTTCATATCTCATTTTTTAGCTCATCATTTAGCTTCTCTTTTAAACAGGAATTAATCTAAATATGCTAATTTAGAGTATGTTCCTTATCATTTAGGTTAATCATAGACTAATATAGTATGCTAGGATAGTATTGCTTACTAACCTTGTCACCTTATAGCTAGCTTATTGCATTTATAGCATCATGCATAGCTTAGGATGCATCTCATCTTAAAATCAACAAAAGAATCCCTCGTTCTTGCATTTGCCATCCTTAAACCATTTTGTTCAGTGATCTGAGAGCAAAAACATTGGTTTGAGGGACCGTGCAAGATAGAGAACCATGGAACCATCCTTGGGAAGCTGAGCCATACTTCATGACTCCATTGCTTGCACCAAAAAGTCCTGTGGGTGTGTGAGCAAGGCTCCTTAGAGCTCCGTTTTTCACATATTGAGTTCTATCGACCCGCTTTTCCCGCATACAGGTTTTATGGAAAGCATAAGCAAGAAATAATCACACAGCTTCAATCCTAGCTACTGGAGCAAAAGTTTCATCATAATCAATTCCTTCCTTCTTAGAATATCCTTTACAAACCAATCTAGCTCTATTCCTCACAACTTGTCCATCTTCATTCAGTTTATTCCTAAAAACCCATTTAGTTCCAATAACATTCTTATTTTTAGGCGAGGGAACTAAAGTCCATGTGTTATTCTTTTCTATCTGATCTAATTCCTCTTCCATAGCTTTCATCCAACTTTCATCTTTACATGCTTCAATTATTGATGTCGGTTCAATTTGAGAAATTAAACATACCTCATTAGTTGGTAACCTTCTTCTTGTCATCACTCCTTTGTTCTTGTCTCCAATGATCTGATCTTCTGAATGATTCGACCTTACATACCGAGGAGTCTTCTGACTTTATGTTCCTCTGCTGTAATCTTTAGTTACTATTGAATTTTCTGATACTGTCGGATTAACTGGTTCAATATTTTATTCCGGTGCAGGTACTACCGGTTTAGTTATGATAATCTCCACTATCGGTTCTCTCTCATAAGTTATGATTTGATTTTTTATTTGCTCAACCACTTTGACATTAGTGCTCTCCATAATTCTCTGCAATCGTTTGTTATAACATCTATATGCTTTGCTTTCATCAGAATAACCAAGAAATATCCCTTCATCACATCTAGGATCAAACTTTCCAATGAAATCATCTCTTTTGATATAACATTTACTACCAAAGATTCTGAAATACTTAACTGTAGGTGTATGACCAAACCATAACTCGTAAGGTGTCTTACTGATGTAACCCTTGATATGAACTCTGTTGAATGTGTATATTGTCATGCTCACAGATTCTCTCCAGTAGATATGAGGCAGATTAGCTTCCATCATCATAGTTCTAGCCACAACCAAGATAGTTTTGCTCTTCCTTTTTGCAACTCCGTTCTGGTGAGGTGTCTGGGGTGTAGATAACTGTCTCCTTATCCCATTCTTTTCACAATAATTGTTAAATTCACATGATGTGAATTCTCCACCCTAATCTGACCTTAAGCATTTAATTTTCAATCATGTCTTTGTCTCAACTTTATTTTAAAATTTTCAAATGCTTCGGATTTCTCCCTTAGAAAAGTAACCCACATCATTCTAGAGTAGTTATCAATAATTAGCATAAAATATCTATCACCTTGGAAACTTTTGATTCTAGCAAGACCACACAAATTAGTATGAATAAGATCAAGAACATCTTTAGATTTGTCTTGTATATTATTAAAAGAAGTCCTGATTTGATTTTCCATTTGACATTCCTTACATACCGGATTATAGGGCTTCACAATTTTAGGTATATCTCTAATTGCCTTAGTAGAACTGATATGTACAATGCAATCAAAATTCACATGACACAATCTCTTATACCATAATCAACTCTCATCAATTTGTGCAATCAAACATGTCTTCTCACTAGAGTTCAAATGAAAGATGTTACCTTTATTTTGAGTATTGATTGCAATCTCCAATCCAAATCTGTTGATAATCTTTCATTTTCCATCCTTGAACTGTAACTGAAATCCCTTATCCACCAACTGTCCTACACTCAAAATATTATGCCTTAATATTTCTACATAATAAACATTATCAGTATCATGCTTACCATCCCATGATATAGTCCCTCTTCCCTTGATCATGCATGCTTTCTCATCTCCAAATCTAACCAAACCGCCATCAAATTCTTGCAAAGATAGAAACTTCCTTTTATCTCCAGTCATATGATGTGAACATCCACTATCTATCACCCATTCATTCTTGTCTTCAATTTTAGTAGCAAGGATTTTTTCTTCAAGTACCAGATCATCTTCCTTGATAGCCAAAAATACCCATTCCTTTCCATTGTCGGATCCACTAGCCAAATCTTGTGTCGGTTCATCATTAGAATCTATCACACCTTCCTCATTAGCATAGTAG
Source organism: Cryptomeria japonica (assembly GCF_030272615.1). NCBI lineage: Eukaryota > Viridiplantae > Streptophyta > Pinopsida > Cupressales > Cupressaceae > Cryptomeria > Cryptomeria japonica. The sequence continues at coordinate 40,841,143 of NC_081405.1, read as the reverse complement.
CATGATTTGTGTTTGTTTCTCTTGTACTTATGCTTGTTTTGATAATCATGATTAGGCCTAAAAGATCTTCTAACTCTTTCCTCAAATCTTGAATTCCTTTGAGGACATCTAGATGCAAAATGACCTATCTTATTACATGCAAAAGATTTAAAAGGTGATTTTCTTTCATACTTACTTCCCACATGACCTTTAGGTACTTTTCTACCAAATAAGGCTTCAAGCTGCTCAAACTCTTCATCTTCTTTCTTCATTTCCTCCAATTCCTTAACATATAAGGCTTTCCAATCACTCTTGATGGTAGATGATGTAGATGCATGAAAAGTAGGTTTAGATTTTGCAACTCCTGAAAGATTGAATTCCTCAAGCTCAAAAGCAGATAACTTCCCAACCAAGGTATCCCTATTAACATAGGTGTTTTCCATAGTTCTCAGTTCATTAATTGCAGTAGCCTTCATCTTATAAGTCATTTTCAAAGCTCTCAATACTTTAGAAACTATTTCATCTTCGCTCAGAGATCCACCACAACACTGAATTCCCATGACAATCTCATTAACTCTCTCCATAAAAGTAGTAATCCTTTCATCTTCTTCCATCTTCAGGTTCTCATATCTCACCTAGTAACCATCAAGTTTAGCAATTTTAATAGTAGGGTCACCTTCATTCAGAGTTCCAATTTATTTCATATAGCCTTCACAGTTGATTTGTCAGATAGTCCCATAATTTGCTGATCAGAAAGTGTACACAAAAGGGCTTCTCTAGCTCTGCAATCATTTTCAATGTGCTTATCCAAGCTTGTCGGAGGAGGATTTATAGATGTCAGGTTATGAGGTGTATAGCCATTCCCAGTGATCTCCCAAAATTTCCTTGCCAAGACATTTCATATGAGTCTCCTTCTGAATCTTTCATACTCTATAATTTGTTCCATCAAGCCTAGGAATTTCTCTCCGAAAAACAACAGCAGATGAACTTGATGAATTTGCACTATTAGACACCATAGGATCTTTCTCTAGTGGTTAAGCTTATGTAGAGAAGAGCAGGCTCTGATACCAATTGTTAGACAACTCAGATAACTGGAGGACAATTGAGAGGGGGTGGGTGAATCAGTTGTCAACAAATTATAGAACTTTAAGCATTAAAATCTTATTACCGAAATACATAAACCAAATACTGAAATAGCAGATATAACAATTAAGCACAAATATAAACCACAGAACATTTACCAGCCATCCACAAAAGATAACGCCAAGATTTGTACGTGGAAAACCAAGTAAAGGGAAAAACTACAGTGGGAAGCCTGTCCACAGTTAGATAATACTTCTGCAGTAAGTATGTGATTACAATAAGAGGGTCCTACACATGCAAGAAGGCCAATAGCATAGAGCGCACTGCTCATCACAAAAGGAGCCTCATTGACTACAAAATAAATCTAGACTACAATCCGGAAGAAGAATGAACAACAAGAATAGCATCTCATATGCCTAAGTATAGTTTTGGTTAAGCTCAGTACCAGAGGTCTTAAACCTCTTTCACCAACCCAATTTGGTCACCTATGATCGACCAAAAACCTTTGCATATGATTACAACTTTATTCGCACACAGATAATCCCGTAACATGTGACCAAGGTCTACAAAGAGATCTTACATCATATTTATACCAACCTGGGACCTAAATAATTAGGCCAACAACCTAAAAGATAATACAATAAATTCATAACTTAAATCCACAATCTAATGATCAACCAAGTCAGCCTGAGACTGAAACAACATATTCCAATCAATAAACCCAACTGGTAACACATCAGGATCATCCACCAACACGTTACATAAACCGGTCCATAACCTAGCCGAATAAGATAACATTAGGTCCGGACCCAAATCCAACACCACCAATCAACAGGAACACGAACAAGATAACCAACAACATCCTGAAAGCCATCTAGAAGTCACACCAACACCACTTATCACTTGCATCAAAAGGTCTTAAACAAAGCTCTGTCGGTAGAACCCTAACTGGTGACTAAAAGGCTTTCTATGACAAATGATAGCTCCTAAGTTATCAAATCTTGAACCAACTAATCGTGATACCCATCTGAATAACATGAATGATATATCTAAACCAAATCCATAAGCCAAAGCATATTGGAGAATACCGGATCAATATCATAAACCAACCACTCTACCAGAACCTACTGGAAGCCGGTAAACAACCAGTGTTGCCATCAATGACAAAACATCAATGCAACACATAATCAATTCCTCCAATTTGCAACATGTATATGACTGTAATAAACAAAATATTTTAATAGTAAAATAAAATGACCTTTAACAAATAAAATATTTCCAAATTGAAATCTTTTCCTTTTTTAAGATGTATTTAAATTTGATAGTTATAATATTAACTTTTGATCATAAACATAATATTTTCAAACTAATGAATTATAGTTTTCTCAAAATAAAAACTAAAAGTTTCATATAGAAGTAAAACAAAACAAGTGTATTAAAAAATAATAATGTAAAATATATAATAAATTTTACGTGTGTATAAATGTAGTAAATAAAATACTTGAAAAGTAGAATAAAATATCCTTTGAGTGAATAAAATAGGTGATCTGTCTCCCTTTTTAAAATATAAATGTAGGAAAACAAATCCCCTAACATAAGGAAAAAAGAAAACTTACATGAAGACTCGGTACTTGTCATGAGGAACTCCTTGATATTTTAGAAATTTGAACGTCTTTTTAGGATTTCTATTTTGGACCTCCCCCATCCCCTATACCTCTACGATATGAGTTCCCTTCGTATTTGACACCTAATATTTTGACCAAGTGCATTAGGTATGAGTTTCCTCTACCCTTTACAAGTAAAAATTCGCACATTTTTTAACTATTTGACTTCACCTAACTCTTGTACACCTATAAAACCACTTTTGAGTAGGATCGTTTAGGGTTTTTGTTGATTTTCTTGCCATCTATAACAATGGTGAGGTAATAACTTAAAGACCCTAAAATCAATCCGTTGGAGATCTTCAATCACTAAATGAAATTAGCTATCATTGGAAACATATTTGCTTACTGACACGTGTAAATTCAAGAGGAAAATTGATAAATCCAACTCAATTTTTTGAATCCCATTTTCTTCATGTCATCCCCTAAAGACTTCTATAATAGATTTCATAAGTTTTACCATGCATATTTTCTCCATGATGCTTTTATGGTTTTCAACATATTTTTGACACATGAAAGATGATTGATACCTACAACTAGGTAATAATGGGGTTTCAGATACCATTTAAGTTTTACTAGGTAATAATGGGGTTTCAGATACCATTTAAGTTTTATCATCTTGAGGCTTCCTTGTGAAGGTTGGGCATAAAAAATAATAGATCTATATAAACTAGTAAGTTGTTCATCCTCATGGTTGGTTGTTGAACCAATTTTAGGGTATAGTTTAAAGTATGTCAAGTGTTTTAGGGCATCAAATGTTACATGTGTAAATTACAAATGAAGGGAATGCATTTTATAATAATATATGAAGGTTGTGTAATGGATGTATCCATGGTATTTCATAATTGTTCTAAGGATTGTAGAGTCATAGTTGTGCATTTCCTCTCACCAAATTCATTGACTTGACTAAAGTAGAAGTTTGATATATGCATGACAACATCCAATACATTACAAAAGTGCTATAATGGTCATTCATTTATTGCAAATGGGTCATTGTACTTATGAAATGGATCATTAAGCATGATTCTTTCATATTTGATGTAATATTTTATTCATTTTAATATAAATCTAGTTATGTTGATGTCGTCTATAATATATTTCTTCCTTGTATACTGTTTATGAATTTATCACCAAGTAGATCAAGCATAGATCCTTATTGTTTTGAAAACATACACTCTCATTTAAAATACATCTTTATCCAAGTTAGTTGTAGTACATTAGATTAGGTTTACATTAGGTTCTGTGCATGTTTTACAAACCAATGATGAATCTTTACCAAAATATAACTAATAAATAATTAGATAATCTAAATAGTATATCTAGAGTGGTGGAAAAATTTAAGAGATAAACATGCATAACCTATAGTTTTAGAGCTTCGTTTATGCTACTTTAAGCACATGCTTAAATATATTGTCTTACCATCCAATTCAATCTATTTGGCCAACTAAATAACCCTTAGCCAATAGGAAACTAGCTAACTGCCAATATAGATCCCACTAATTTGGACCAATCACCATTCCTAACACTTTTCCATTTAAGACTAGGCCTCATGGTAATGCCTAATATTTTGATTATGCCTTACAATGTCTTAGTCTACCTCATTCAAAATCCAAATTCCCCAAATTCCCAAGTTAACCTTCACAATAAGTAGTTGTTTATTAGTTGATTTGTGCATGAAAAATCTCAAACAACGGGGCTTGACTATAATTCAATTCCATGTGGACGCACGATGAAAAGACTTATCTAAGGGCTGAAATCAAGGGAAAGGCTAAAATCTTAACAATAAAGTTTAGGATCGGGTCCCATCATCTTCGTTGTGAAATGGGTAGATGGATAACTTACAAAGAAGAGTGGGTAGAAAGAACTTGCATCTTTTGTGGTAAAGGGGCAATTGAAACCAAATGATACTTTGTCATGGAGTGCACAACTTATGAGGATATCCACAAACAGTTTAAAAACGATCTGAAAGTGGACAATTTGAGTAAGTTGTTTGAGGAAGCAAAGTTTCATAAAATTACAATTTTCTTAATGAAGAGCCATAATAAAAGAGCCGACATGGAGAGAAATCTGATATAGTATTGTTTATGGAGCTCTTGATCCATTGGACTGCTTGATCTCGTGAATGTTGTTAAAATCCCTTCAAAGAACTCCCCAAATCCACCCAAATTACCATATGCCAGCGGCTAATCTCCACATAGAATGGCACTGTAAAAAACTCTCAGATTTATAAAACACAATGTTTTTTTGTCCGATTTTTTGTGGTTTTACAGCAACGAGAATACATATCATGATAATTTAACTACTGAAAATTTCACAAAAACTCATTATATTTTATAGATTTTAAAAACTATATGAAATACTATTTTGTGTGGAGATTAACAGCATCCGTAACATATTCCATAAAGATTTGTTCAAACAGTATTAGACTATACTATTTTAAATTCCAGAGGACCAAGTTTTCCATCATCTGTACGATGCTGTCCCTTCCGTTCAGCACCCACGTAATATTTTTGACAAACCATGCAAAAAAATGCGATACAACGCAATTGTGTGAGTTACGTACACAGACATTTTTTCTTTCTCGCATTCCCAAATTGCAGAGCATAGCAGAAAGTAGGCTAAGTGGAAGACTGATTTGGATTTGGACTATCCTGGCTGTATTCGATCATGTGATGTAAGCAATTTGGAGTGTTGTGAAGGTGAAGGGGCAAGGGAGCCTCCATTCCCATTGATAATGCTTCCCATCACATCAAACTGAAGGAAAGAATTCTCTGTAAAGTAGGAATGATAGGACAAGAGATTCTTTTCTTGTCCTTGCCTTGTGCTACACCCCCACCTCTCCCATGCCTTGTAATTTCCATCTGCAACTCTTCTCTGTTGTTGCAGACAACTGCAATGGCTCATTGCCTTTGTCTTATGCTATCCAGCCAGCATTAGACGTACTCTCATCATTTTAACTCACCTTAATCCAATTGAAAAAAGAAATCTGTCAAAAGTGAAAGATTTATGGTTTTATTTGGTTGTTTCAAGGGAAGAGTATCAGTAGTAGTCATTATAGTTCTAATATCCGTTCATTCCTTGCGCACCTAACCCTTTCATTATTAATTTTAAAGAAATTCAAAAAATGATAACTAAAAATTCATTGATAAGTTTCATATGTATCAATAGCCACTCATTTTTTAGTATTTTTGGATCATAATTGGCTCATTTGTGCACAAGTACTAGGACATTTGTGTATGACTATTGAGGCATTTGTGCATAAGTATGACGCTTTTAAGTGCAGAGTTATTGGGTCATCTTTAAGTAGGTATTGAGCGACACTTTGAACTGTGTACTTTTTGACCCTTGCGCGCATAATAGATCCCCCAATGTGCCTAGTTACTACCTAGAAGTTAGAACAATAGCTATAAATAGTTAAGTTGCATATGTAGACAACAACAAAAAAAATCAACGAAATCCAATTTAGGATCTATGGGTGCACAAAATTAGCTATAATGACTATTGGTACGCTTCATCTATCATAATGCAGGGAAATGAAAGCATTCCACAATAAATGTAAGTTTAATTTTAAATATTGAATGATAACTAATGTGTACTAATAAAGGATAATGAAAATGAGAGGGTGAATATAGTTTAGTTTTATCTATCAATTTTATGTAGTCAATGAAGAATATAGTTTTGTATAATATGTATAACAATTGGGTTGAGATTTTAATATTGGATTACTATTTTTTTATTAGATGATTATATTCTACAATTTTGTAAATATTTAGAGGCAAGATTTCACTTATAGGTTAGCCTCTTAATGCTTTGTCATCATGTGGCTATGTCCTCCAATTTGATTTTTTTTGAAATTTGAATAAGGTGGATCTAAGAAGAACCTTCGAGAATTATCATGTTCAAAGGGAAAACTTAGAATTACCTTAATGGGTTAATTTTGGATATTGAATGATAAATGATGTTTAGTACTAATAAAGATTACTAGAAATGAGAGGGTGAATATATTTTTGCCAATTTTATGAAGTATATAATATATTTTACAATTGGATTGAGATTTTAATATTGGATCAACATTTTTTTTATTATGGCAACCATGTTCTACATTTTTGTACTATTTAGAGACAAGACTGCACTTGTAGAATAACCCCTTAATGTTTTGTCATCATGTGGCCATGTCCTCTAATTTGATTTTTTTTCATATTTGAATATGGTGGTTCTAAGAAGAACCTTGTAGAATTATCATGTTCAAAGGGAAAACTTAAAACTTCCTTGTTAGTGGGTTAACCATCTTCACTAATAAACAAAGACTAAATACATGTCATACAAGTACACAAGTGCCAAAGGTATGATGTATTGTCGTATCTATTAATGCAAGCTCTATGATTCTACAATATAATGATGTGATCTAAGACTCTCCTGCACTAGTGAAAACATTATGAACTAAATATATCATTAAATATAAGAAACTAGATACTTTATTTGAAATATTTGACATTCAAAATAGTCAAATTTTGAAAATTTTGTCCTTAGGAGTGGCAACTTTAGAATCTAAAATGGTTGGACAAGATTGTGATAATAATTACTCTAAGGGAAGATCTACACCCACATTTTAGTCAAGGTAGGTGGAAATCCTAGATATTTAGTATGTCCCAGTTCTATTATGAGAATATTTATGCTCATTATTAGGTGTTGGTTTAGGGTTAATGTATGAGCAAATCAAGCCAAAATGAGAATCATGACATTATATTTATGACAACATCAATTTTAGGTGTAAAATAAAATAGTAAATGATAGGATATGCACTTTTATACCTTACATTGTACCCATTTTTGGAGTACACATGAAACATGTATGTCGAAGTAAAATATGCAATAAATAAAACTAACAAACAAATCCATAATATTGAATAAAGATACTACCTTACTATTTCCTCATCTTTAATATAGTAGCTTTGTTGGTGTTGATTTAAAAACTATTTTGGTTCTCTACTTTTTAAGGAGTGCCATTTAGAAAGGATTTCCATTAGAAAAATGACCAACTATCTAGAGTTATTCAATCAAAAGTGATTGTGGATTAATGACTTGGATGTGCTTCAGATGAGATAAGTATATCAAAATATCAAAACTTACACACACAAGTCATAGTAGAACCTAGTGTGCAATGATAACTCTATAAGAGAAACATGTCAAATGCACACACTAAAAGAATCTTATTCTAAATTAAATTAAAAAACACTAATAGAGTAAAAATAAGGCAAAACACAACAAATACTTAAAGAAATAAAATATTATACCTTCTTCATTTATAAATGAGTTCTTGGATGTAGAGAAAGTGAACAATTATGTTGGTTGATCTTTGAATATTCTAAAATGATCCAAATGTACCTAAAATCATTTATGCATTTCCATATTTGGTAAATATCTTTATGACTTCCAATAGAGAGTGGTTTTTCAAATATGATGTAGGTAAGGTGTACTCAGGTGATGTTTCTAATCTAGATATTGTTGGTCATTGTAAATTTAGAATCGGGTTTCCTGATGGTAGACTAAAAAGGATTAATGTTGTGTTGCATATATCTAGATTAGCATGAAATTTGTTAATTGTGAGAAAATTCATAGATGCAAGTGTGCAGGTAGTCTTTTTTGATGCAAGATATAAAATGGTGAGAGGTGCTATGGTGATTGCTAGAGGTGTCAGATTTGGCACATTGTATATATTGGCAATTGACACTCAATTGGTTGGTTTCACTATGTTGTCATTGATGGCAACAAGGCAATTTATTTCGGCTTCATATTTTGGTTTAGTTGTGTACCGACAGGCACTTCACCGACATCGGTAGGTTGGATAGAATTCTTTAGTTACCGATAATGTAGGCTGACATGGTTTAGAATCAAGTTATCGGTATTGGATGCTGACGTCTTTTGGATCCAGCATTGGCAATTGTTTTTGATATTCATGTATTTATGTTATCTAGCCGACATGTATATTGACATTGTAATTATCTTTGTAAGCCGACATAAGGCCTGATAAATTGTAAAGGGTATATAGGTCAGTTGATTAGATCATTTTGATATATAGCGCATATGATATGAAATTGATTGATAGGAGAATAGGATGATGTTATGTAATGCGAAACATATGAGAGAGATTATGTATGTGAGGATATTAGGGTTATTCGAGTAAAGGGTTTAGGGTTTTAGACTGGAACAGACAGAGCTTAACTGAAACTATATTCAGGCATAAAAGATGTTATCTTTGCAGTTCAATCATTTCTCTGGATTGTAGTTTTTTGTATGTAGTCAGTGGGGATCCTTTTATGATTGAGTAGTGTGCTCTAGGCTGTAAGCCTTCCTGCAAGTGCAGGCCCCTATATTTTGTAATATCTCCTCATATGGTCAGTGAATTGATATTGTGGGTCACAAATCCCATCATGGTTTTTCCTCTTTGAGGTTTTCCACGTATAATTATGTGTGTTATTGTATCCATTTATGTGATTGTCTTATTGGTTGCTTTACTTCTTTCAAGTCAATCTTACTGAAATACTATGCACCCCCTAAACAATCCATCAAATCCTCTATCTTGGGTATGGGAAATCTATATCTGATGGTAATCTTGTTTATGGCTCTAGAATCTATACAAAGTCTCCATGTTCCACCCTTCTTAGGTGCCAACACTATAGGTACTGCACAAGGACTAATGCTTTTCCTAATCAGCCCTTGGTCTAAGAGTTCTTGTATTTGTCTTGCTACCTCTTCATTTTGTTCAGGGGTCATCTTATAGGTTTCCTTATTTGGTAAAGAGGCTCCAGGTATGAAATCAATCTGATGGCTAATGGCTCTAGGAGGTGGTAAGGTTGCCGGTGTACCATCACTGATTATTGCTTTGAAGTTATCAAGGATTGGCTGCACCTCATATGGTATCTAAACTTTCTTTTCTACCTTTTCTTCCTTGGGTTTCGCTATGAGTGCAAATCCCACTCCTTCACCTTCTTCTAGTGTTTTTATGAACTCTTTCTCATTCACTAACAAGATGTTAGGTACTTTATTGCTACTCTCTCCTTCTTCAATGAGGAGTTGAATCTGATAGGTTACTCCATCTTTCTGAAATGAGTAGGAGTTTCTTTCCCCATCATGGTGTGCTTTTCTATCAAATTGCCACGGTCTACCCAACAGTAGGTGGCAAGCATCCATAGGAAGGATGTCACATAGGATTCTATCTACGTATCCACCTATGTGGAAATCTACCCAGGCTTGCTCATTTACTAACACATGTTGTCCCTTATTTAACCATGTGACCTTGTATGGCTCCTTGTGTTGTATCCTAGGTAGTTTCAATTTGCTTACTGCTTCCTCTGATATGATGTTATCTCTGGATCCTGAATCTATGATCACCTTACACACCTTTCCCATGATTTTACACTTAATCCTGAACAATGCTCTTCTCTGTGAGACCTCTGTACTGTGTGGATTCTTCATTAACACTCTCTTGATCATTAAACTCTCACCATCTTCTGAAGCTAGGTTGTTCAATGTTGAAGTTCTGGTATTACCTCCATCTTCCTGAACATAGTTTACCGTCTTTTCACCACCATAGGATGAACTAGACTTCTCTGGGCATCTATAGGCAGGGTGGCCCAACTTTTGACAGTTATAGCGCTTCATGGTTGAGAAGTAGGACCCTCTCCCTAGTCCAATAGGTCTACCCCTACTCGGGTTGCTTGATCCCCTACCCCTATAGTTGGGTTTGCTTTGAGAATCCCCACTTTGCTCTATAAGTTTAGACTCTCCCCGGGATCGTTGATCTATGCTCCTTCCCCCAAAACTGCCTCTATGGCCTCTACCATCTCTTCCCCTACCTCTTCCTCTGTTATTTTGCTCTTGCTTTCTCCTACCTTTCTCTTCCACCTTAAGTGCTAGTTGATAACACTTGTGTACTGTTTGTGGGCATAACAAGGTCATCTCTTCCTGGATGTTCCATCTTAACCCATTCAAGTACCTTGCCACTTTTATACTCTCATCCTCTACTACTTTGGATCTCATGCACATTTTTTGAAACTCCTCAATGTAGCTACTGACATCTAGGTCTTTTTGTCTCAAATTTTATCTTTTCCTATGAAGTTGTACTTCATAGTCTTTAGGAAGGTAGGTTTCTTTTATTTTGGCTACCATTGCTTTCTAGGTGGCTATTGGTTGCTTACCTTCTTTCACCCTTTCCTCTTGGATGAACTTCCACCAAGTTAAGGTTGCCCCTTTCAACCTTGATTTTTCTACCTTAACCTTTTGTGCTTCTGTTACTCCATCACATTCAAAATGGTTTTCTAGACCCTCAATCCACTCTATAAGAGCATCTAGATCTATCTTCCCATTGAAAAGAGCCACTCCCTCTAAGGTTTTACCACTCATAGCTCTCAAGGATTTCAAGAATGGTTCTTGCTCAATGACAGGGTCAGGCATGGGGACCTCATCCTCTATTGCCATCATTTTACCCTAATCTCCAACCTTATCATGGACTTTTTCAGTTTTGACTTCTACTTCAGCTAGTTTCATTGCTAGTTGATCTAATATTTCTCCGAGTGCCCTATTTTCCTCTTCTTGGTCTTTGACCTTCTTGGCTAATTCAGCATTAGTCACCATGTTTTCCTAATGTTCCTTTCCTCCCAAATCTTTTGTTGGCTTTGATACCACTATGATAGGGAGATTGCTAGATAAGTGCTTAAAAACCAATTTTGGTCAAGAAGTTACAAAAGGAAACAAAAGTATTGTTTATGTCTGCTCCTTATGTTGGCCAATATCAAGATTAGTTGCAATAGTCAGGTCTCTCTACAAGTCTTCACCAACAACCTCCCTTTTTGGTGATAGCTCACACCCATGCTCAAACCTACTCCAATTTCTCACTCCACCCATCTACACATTCTCAAACCCTGTTCTTTTGGCATTCAAACCTCTGTTTTAGAGTGCATTAGGAGTCTTCAACATGGACATGTAGGGTAACAAGATTTACTCAAGGTTTTGGCAATCAAACTTAGTTTAAGGCCCATAGCCTTTGGCTTACTCAACTCACCAACCAAGGGTCAAAAACTCCAACTGAGGCTATGCACTGTCCAAGGTACTATTTGTCATTTGGTTCACTATTTTAAAATATCCACACAAAGTCTCATGAGCCCCAAACTCCTCCTTGCAATCAGGTTCTAAATATTGTGTGTTATGCAGTCAAAGGGGTACTAGCCCGTGGAGGCCTAATTGGCACCTTTTTGCTCACCCTACCCAACGATGGGATTATTGACTATGGAAGATGTTTTGGATAGTGTGGAATAGGTCTTAGCAAAGATATTTTTATGGTTTTAGGCTCCCTCAACCTGGTTTAGTGATTGTCCACAAATTTAGGCTTAAACATAGGGTTTAGTGAGGGTTTGGATGCTTCCACCATGGATTCCTTTCACCAAGCTTGATTCAAACTCCCACACTACTAGGAGACCTCTATCGTAGCAAATTAAAGCTTCCCCTACCTTTGATTGACAAGCATTATTCCAAACACCTGGCAAGCCACTGAGAAAAACAATAAAATTGTCACTGTCACAGTCAAAATGCTGCCCTTTTACCAGTCAACAGTTATTACACCTTTGGACCTGCATAACAAAAGAAGTGGAACTGGAAATACACCTCAAATAGGTCTACAAATACTTGTGAAACCTCCTATTACATATCCTTCATAGTTACAAGGCTTGGATTATGCTTTTGAAGCATTCCTTGAGCAATTTGGCAACACAATTCACAAAAACAGTGAACTCACTGTTTTGTTTACAAAATGAGAATGTTCAATAAGAATAAGCTATTCTAACAGACCAAGATGATGCTCAAAAATCTTGGCCATATGTCCAGACCTCTGCCTCATACATTTGTTCACTCTAAATTTCTTTTGGGTGCAAATCTTGAATTTTTGATTATGCTACTAGCCTTGTAATCAATACTTGCCTAGTATTCACTCAAGTCCTCCTTCCAAACACAATTTTAGCACAACAAGAAGCATATGTACACTATATACATGAGTACCAACTTGACTAAATCCATATTGTGGGATCCCAGACCTGAATTAGTCAAGTGGTGGCATTTTGGAACTTCAAACCCTTGACAGGGCAGTGAGCACACAGAAGTAAAATAATTTTGTATAAAAAAATTCCCAAAGGAAACCAGAATAAAAATCAATTAGAAAACATTGTACAACTATTATGCACACTTTCCCAAAGGTACAGTATGGATTATGAAGCTACAGTACGAACTGTTACACCAAAGGAGAAAAAAACAGTGAATAAAGCCAAAATGTCATGATTTTTATTAGGAAACTCTTGCTCATACAATCACCAACCTTCTTCAAGGAAAAGAGAGGTCTTTTTAAAGTCCAAAAAGTTAGTTATCAAGCCCAATATGGACATGAGGCTTCCACAACTTCATTTTGCAAGAAAAGTAAAAAAAATGACAACTTTTACAAGCCCAATGACAACATTTCTTGCTTCAAAAGACATTTTTGACAATATAACCTTATCAACTTGTCTAAACACCTTATAAATGCTTAAAAACACTTATCAAACATGTTTCAATGCTTTGGAAAGCATTAGAAGACCTTTTTGGCAATTTTGCACATTTTTGCCAAAAATTGTCAACTCAAAGCCTGAAAGGCAAAACTTGACCTCTTGATCCCAAAATGAGATCAAAACCACTAAAAATGACACACAACAACCTAAAACAACATTATAAACTTGACACAAGACATTACAAACATGAAAGCATTAAATACTCAAAAAGGAGAGTTTTTTCTCAACTAGGTGCTCCTGCACCAGATGACTTCCTCTCTCATTCTGAGGAGAACGACAAAATTAAAATCACAAAGCATAACACAATCAAGAATTCAAGCATTGAAGTATTCATCATCAAACATTACTAGAGGTCTTCAAGGCTGTATATTATTCATTCATCAATTGTGGAGAAACCTTACATCATTCATATGCAAGCATGTGTGTATGATTAGGGTTTTGTCATGTTCATGTCATTTCATACAACTTATGTGATTACATTTAAGAAGTGAAGAGTCATTACTAGTCATTGCAGATCTGAGGTATATCCTTCCATTATTTATTTCAGTATTTATAATATTTTAATCAAGGTTAATTCCTATACCGAGGTTTGACTTAGGAAAACCCATATTCCCAACCTATTTCCCCTTCTTTTTGTCTGTAGGAAACAGGTACAAAGATGCAATCTTCAAAATAAACATTATTTATATTGACAAATCAATCCCCCTTTGGTGTGCAAAAAGTTCGGATGACCAAGGTGGCCACCACCACTGTCCTGACATTTTAGGAGCTCTTTCGGAGATTAGATTTGAGTATGCTTATATTTCTCATATCCAATTGTGTGGCTCAATCCAACAACTGTAGCTTGTTGCGTATATGTTTTTACCTTCATTTTTAACACTTTACCCTAATTTTAGTAATTCAACTTACAAAAGAGGTTAAACAAATTCATCCCTTTAATCCAATTAGTATTCAATCCTAATCCTTTCTATTTTTTGACTGAATCTATTGGATTCTAACCCTCTTTTAAATGTAATTGGTCCCTAAGTAAAAATTAGTGGTTTTACTACATCTTGTGATGGAAACCCTAATTTTTCACTATTATAGATACTATGTGTTATATTTTGGATTTGAGCATTCTAAATTAGATCACTATGTTTATTAAAAATTCGATGGTGATCCATTTCCTATACATTGGATCATATGTTGATGATATGTTATTCAGTGGTAAAGGGAAATGTATGAATTAAGAACTAAAGTCTCAACTTGTTGTTGAGTTTGAAATGAAAGATCTTGGCGCAACTAAAAACATTCTTGGGATGGATATTAGAACAGATAGAGTAAACATAAAGCTATGGTTAGGCCATAGTACATAGGTGAATTTAGCTTTACATAGGTTTAATGCATAGATTTGTAGAGGTCATTATGTGTTCCCTTTACAATTGAATAAAGTTATCTATTTCATATTGTCCTACATCTCCATTAGAGATGGAATACATGAGTAAAGTGTCTTACCAAAGTGCATTTAGAAGTTTGATGTATGCCATAGTTTGTACTAGACTAGACATTGCGCTAGCAGTGGGAGCTCTTTCCAGATACATGTCTAATCTTGGTAGAATTCATTGGGATGCAATTAAAAGAGTATTTATATATTTAAAGGGTACCTTAGAGTATTCTTTGTGTTATGATGGTAATTTGATAGGAGACAAAATTTACCTTGATATTCATGGTTATGTGGATTCAGACTAGGCAGGTGATGTTGATAGTAGATGATCCATAAGTGCTTATGTATTTACTTTATTTGGTGGTGCAATTAGTTGGAATAATAAGAAATAGTAGAGTATATGGCAACTAATCATGCTTGTAAAGAAGTCATTTAGCTTAAGAGACTATGTTTACATATTGGAATAAAACAAGAAGTGACAGTTTATTGTGATAGCCAAAATGTGATCTACCTAGCTAAGAATCTGACATTTCATTCTAGGACCAAGAACATTGAGTTTAGTATCATTTTGTTAGAGATATGCTTGAGGATGGTAGGGTAAAGTTGGTTAAGGTAGAGACTTTGGTTAATGTTGTAGATTCTTTAACTAAGGTTGTGAGCACAAAGAAGTTCAAATGGCGCTCAGAGCCTATAAGGGCATCTCAAACCCTAGCAATTAAAACATGATGTTCGTGTCCCTCCCATTTCTCTTGCAAGGTGTTCAACGAGTTGAACATTTGTTAGGAAAATAGTGTCTCAACATTGTAATGATAAAAGAAGGTTGTTCTTAAATGAACACTGATGGTTGCTAGCAAATATCCCCCTTGTGTGTTAGGATAAGTTGCCATCTACCTTGTAAATCCTGTGACTTGTTTCAAACATCCTTGGAAAGTGTCCTAAGGCACTTAGGATAGTAGTTGAATGTGTTCCAATAATTGTGATGATATCTATTGATTTGATTTAATTTTTAATGGTATAACACTAATAGTTTTGACTTTAAAATTGTTAATGTTGATCATGAACACACATAATTGAATGAAATGTATTCTTTAGATCTAAAAGGAAATAAAACATCTAATGCCACATTATGACATCAACAAATATTACTTAATATACAATCATTATAACTTAACATACAACTATTGTAACTTAATGCACAACTATTGATCTATCATTTTATGGGGTTTATTTTTGGACACCTCAACAAAAACACTTAATGATATGACCTCGTATCTAACGATGCAGACTTGAAATCTTAATTATAAATAAAGGTCTTGTCAAATAAACTTTGATTTAAAAATTGAAAGTGATATGATATTGTCATGTATGAATAAATAAACGAATGAAGATTTTTAATAACGTCTTTAAGACCAGGTAGTCTATGGGACACAAAGCTGAGAATAATACCATGACCACAAAAGAACCAACTGACAAAACCCAGAAGCAAACAAAAAGCGACCATCAATCCTTAGTTATCAAATTTCTTTTACACTATAAATTTCGACCAAATAGTTTGCCATCTTTAGATCTCATTCCTTCTCAAAAAAATATTTAGAAACTCAACCTTAAGAATGATGATATTACTAATCAATTAATTCCTTAACAATGAAATTACATTAGTACATTGAATTCACCATCACCATTCAACATCGAACAATAATTCACATCTGGAAGACATTGTAGTGGACTTGAATACGTACCTCGTTCCACGTGATGGATGTAACTCTTAATAAATTCTAGGTTTTCATACCAGTGTCTATTCCTCATTAAGAGCACCACGTGGTAACCATTAGACCACCTCTTCTGTAAAGCATGTCAATTATATCACCTTTCATGGCCAAGCAAATAGAAATACGTAAGGCACTTGCCAACTTCAATAAAACTATTTTTCAACGTCTAGCTGTTTGCATGAATAGAAATACGTAAGGCACTTGCCAACTTCAATAAAACTATTTTTCAATGGAATTCTATCCCCCATTAATCAGTTTTATGAGAGCCTTTTCTTTCCCCTAGGTCGCAAACAAAGTATTTTGGTTAGGCAAATGATTACATCATTCAACCTAACTATAAGAAAAGTTAGATATTACAAGGACTCAATTTGAATTTCAATCATATGAAGGACAAAAATGAGCAAAATGTTATATATGTGTGATATCAATAATCTACATTATATCTATACCCCTGAGATGCCATGATAAAATATTACATTAAGCATTGTAACACAAGTGTAAGATTTGTCCATGCCATTTGACAAATTTACTAAAGATACACATGTGAGAGAGGGTAGAGTTTTCTCTAAACTCAAGAGCTTTCTCTCACAATCACAATGGTTAGAATGAGAGCAACATGCCACTTGATTCCATATCTCAATACGACTAAACAATATCCTAGAGGACATGGAATTGACATCTAAACACTAGCATTACCCTCTCAAGAGGTAGGTCTTTTGGGAGATATAAAGCCTCAATCAATTGAACCATGGGATAGATGTTTTTACACAAAGATACTCGTTCCAACACAATGGAATGGAAAACTTGCAAGGAACCTTAAATAGAAGAAATTAGATCACACAAACCAAGACAAAGGTAGAGCTAGGTTGAACGAGCCTACAATTTCAGTGTGAATAGGGTTGTTTCCTAATTAGTTTCATTATTGAGTCCTTTTTTCACACCTTATCACATATTTTTACTTAAGACATGTATAGGCTATTTTCATCTTATGTCCCATATCTTAAGATTAAGATTTTTGTTATAATCTTATGTTTTCCTATCTCTCACTTTGGTCTATATAACGAAACATCTCTTATACTCTATACATGCATTCTATTGGTTGATACATATCCAATTTATTTTCTCACATTGATCTTCTTTTTCTTTGTGCTTTCCATTAGGCTCTAGATATCATGTGGCTAATTGCATTCTCTGAGAAAATTTATTTGTCACATTGATCTTCTTTTTCTTTGTGCTTTCCATCAGGCTCTAGATATTATATGGTTATATCCATAGCCAAAAACTATATGGTATTAGAGCAAGTTGAGTTCTTTTGGTTAGTCTTTTAGGATATCTTAAGTGAAAATCTTATATTTTCTTGAAACATTGAGTATTCTCTTCTCTTGTATCCTTGGATGATCTAGAGAATCATAAACCAAATTCTAGAGTGATTTCTATTGTGGCGTATTGTATATGCATTTGGGAGATTTGTGTAGAAAACATGAGCTCATAATTGCATCTAGAGTACTCAATAAACTCAAAATTACCTTTTGTTTTATCTTAATTGGATATTGGAGGCAAGGTCTACAAAGGTTTGAAGTTGGGAGTTGGTTACCAGATCCAAAAGGTAGCTGTACTTTAGAGAATTTTGAGTCAATTTTGATATTAATCTTATGTCTAGGAGGCCCAATAACCTAATATCAATCCTCAAATTATCTAATTTGAACACTTTTTCTCAAGCCCTAAATTTTTTTAGTCCCCTTTGTCAAAGGATTATACAACCATCCATACAGTGGTACAATTGGAGCATAATCTCTACACATGCATAATTATAATTTAGAGAAAAAAATTCCCCTTTTCATTAATTTTTAAGGAAATTATAAAAAATAAAAATAAAAATTTATTGGTATACCACCTACTTAGATCTATGTAGGGCATGTTAAAGGCCACATGCACTTGTGAGAAATGAAGGAGCAACACATGACCTATCAGTATGATCTTGGCACACTATTAGAAATAATGTGTCTCAAACTTTGGTAATTATTACCATGGTTATTTATTTATTTTCCTAAATGATTATTAATGTGTATCCAATGTATCATATTGTGAGCCCCATTTGTTAAAGTTATCTCAATTCAATGACAATTAAAATGGAAAATTGCTATGACACATTTGAGTTGATCATGTAGGAACTTTGCATGTGCATATGCTTTGTATGTTGATATTTGCATGCATGTGTTCTTTCCATGTTGAGTTTCACATGTGTATGCTCTTTGCATGTGTTATCTTCACATGTTGAGTTTTGCATGTGCATGTTTGTATGTGTATCTTCTTTCCATATTGACTTTTGTATGTTGCATGCACAAGGAGCTGTTATGCATGCAATGTGGATTTTTGCAAACATTCAATGTTGGAGAGTGTCATGTGGCCTTTTCTAGGTATTCACTTTAGCACCCTTCTTATTTACATTTGTAAACTCATAAATTATACAAGTGTTAAAGTTAATTGTAGTTGTGTTATATGATTATTTTCAAGTATTGTTATGTTGCTAGAATTATTCTAAAATTCCACACTTGTATACTCTTGGAAAAAAATATTTAGCAAGTGTATGTAACCAAATTGTTTATTGTAATACTTTGAGAAATTTTTTGGAGTGTGGAGTTTTTTTTTAAATGGTTTTTTTCAAGGTAAGTACTGAAAAGTGGTCACAACCACTTTGTGGCCCATCTAAGAGATTATGTGAGCATGTTATAACATGCTCATACTTTGTTTGAGATAAAAAGAAAAATATGTGGAGATCAAGCTGATTTGAACCCAAATTCTCAAAATCCCCCAAAAAACCACAAAAATAAGGAAGTGGCACACACATTCTATATTTGATCAAATCATCACCAAAATACTATCACAATTTCTATGAGGTAGAGAAGGTAGGTAGTGTATTTTTTTTTAGTAATAAGATAAATTATTGTGATTCAATTTTTTTAACTTTTATGAATTGAAATCCCCTTACCAATTCATGAAAAACCTAGTGAAGAACGATTATATAAACATCCTCCAACAATGACTTGACATCCTCCTAGGATACAAGAAAAAAATCCTAGGAAAAATAGGAAACAATAAGAACTTCAAAAAACTAATTGAAAAGTTGAGAGATCTAAGTGGAACTAGCTCCCATTGGTCTACACTCGCTTATCATTGGAATATATTATCTCTCACATGGACTCCATGAGAGGCCAAAACAATACATGCTCAAGCAAGAGGGAAGAAGAAAGATAATTTTATTCTGAAATTTATCCTACAAACAAGTAAAACAAAAAATATTAAACACTATTTTTTGTGAATTTTTTGTTGACCTACAATCTAATGCACTCCTAGACACAATAGTTTTAGGGTGCTTCCTATCCATTGATGCCAACATGAAGGGATAAATAATAATTTTTGGGATAGGTGGTGGATGGTTTTTAACCAACCTTTATGCAATGAAAATGAGGTCCTAGAATACTTTTTGAGGAAAATCCATAATGAGTTTATCATCTATTAGATCTCAAACTACTTTAACATGTGGGAATTCAAGGGTAGAGGTGTAGGCTTTACACATGATATAGAGGGAGAACATCATGCCCAATACTAGGCATGGAGACCCCTTGCTAGACAAATAATGAGCATAACTTTCATTTTGAAGGATAGTTTTGAGGTTGAGACCCTATAGTCCATCATCTCATTCATTTAGACATTTTTACAACACACTAGAGATTTACTATAGAGTGATGAGGGTAAGGCTTCAAGGTCTCAGTATTCACCTCATATTTATTAAAATTTTGGGTCTCTTTGTGATTATAGGTCTAAGGATGATTACGATACATGTGGATAGAAAAAAGGTGCATCCATACTAGATTCCAATTGGTATTCATAAGTAGCATATTAAATCAAACATTTGGCATTGATAGATATGTAAGTCTGAATAATGTTAAATTCAATTTACTATATATCATTTTAAAGTATAAGATTAACTAAATTACTAAATTGAGTATACTAAAATTTCAAGATTATAGTGTTCAACCTATGTTTAGTAGTCATTCAGGTTTCCATTATATGACTACTTTGAGTCCATAAATATGTAATTAGTAAAGAAATAATAACTATAGTATATGATGCTCTGCAAAAAGGATTAGAAAATCTGTTTGATGGCAACACACATAAGAACACAAGAAACAAACGTTAGTGTTAGCAACAAAAGATTATCCTAAACAGGCATATCAAGAGAGATATTAAGCATGAAATAGAAAGCATATAAACATAGAATAAAATAGCTAATCAAGATGCTCATAGTTGCTCCTCCCTTGTTCCTCTCCTCTCCAAGTCCCAAATGAGTGTAGCTCTCAGCTTTTAGCACTATCCATGGATGCCATATGGAGATTCAAGATGGTTGAATATGATAAGCAAATGCTATGCAAGTGTAGACAATGATGCTATGAGAAAGCTCTATGCTAATGCCAATATAACAACAATACTCTAATGCTTCTTTTTTGCTTGAGGAGAAGGGTTCTATTTATAGAAGAAATGGGGAAATGAAGGGTTAAGATTGAGTAATCTTAACAAAGGTTAGGATTGAAAGATATTCAATCCATGTGAGAATTTCAACCCAATCCCATGTTGACAAGTGTCACCATGAGGAGGCTTGAGAGGAGAGATAAGGAGCATTAAATGCTTGAGGGGACATGATGGTTACCCTAGTCAAAGAAATAAATGCTTTGAAGAGACACATGGGTTACATGAGGGTTAAGTTAGGGGTCAAAGTCCTTAACCATGGGTGCAAGTGGAATTAACCATTAATGGTCATGTAAGAGCCATAAGTGGTTTGGAAGACTTTAGAGGTTAATTTGTTGAACACACAAAGCATTAATTTCTTTTCAAAGACTTTGGAGTCTTTGAGAAGTGACTCCAATTTGCTTAGGAATGTGACAATATTTAGGGAATGGATTAGGTTGATTAGGAAGGGTTTAGAAGAATCTAGAAAGGGTTTAGGCATGCAACTGGATTTTGTAGGAAAATGCAAGTGGGAGGAATTTTGGTATTTTCAATTAAAATAAAATCATTTATTTCAATTAAATGGTGTAATTTGCATTTGGATAAATATTCAAATAAATATTAATTTATTTAAATGAGAAAAAGGAAGATAAAGCATTAAAATGCTTGAAGACTTTGAGGGAAACCATTAAAGGCTTGAAGACTTTAAGGAAAACCATTAAATTTGAAGACTTTAAAGCCATCAAGTTTGAAGACTTTAAGGGAAACCATTAAAGGTTTCAAGTGGGTGAGGATAAATAGGATTTTAAATAAATAATTTATTTAAAATAGTTGTGCAACTTGCATTTGTAGGAAAATGCAAGTGGGTGGAGGATAAAGGTGATTTAAATAAATGATTTATTTAAAATAGTTGTGCAACTTGCATTTGTAGGAAAATGCAAGTGGGTGGAGGATAAAGGTGATTTAAATAAATGTTAATTTATTTAAAATAGTTGTGCAACTTGCTTTTGTAGGAAAATACAAGTGGGTGAAGGATAAAGGTGAATTAAATAAATGTTAATTTATTTAAATGTGAGAGGTGGGATTTTGGGGGATTTTAAATAAATATTAATTTATTTAAATGTGAGAGAAGATTTAATTAAACAAATATGATTTACTTATTTAATTAATAGTCTGAATTTGGTTAATTGAATTAAATCAAATAAATTGAATAATTTATTTAATTAATAGGAGAAGAGGGTTAAGATGAATTAATTAAATATAT
Organism: Cryptomeria japonica; assembly: GCF_030272615.1. NCBI lineage: Eukaryota > Viridiplantae > Streptophyta > Pinopsida > Cupressales > Cupressaceae > Cryptomeria > Cryptomeria japonica. The sequence continues at coordinate 40,818,870 of NC_081405.1, read as the reverse complement.
TAATTTAATTAATTATTGATTGATGGTTAAATAATCAAATAAATACTAAATATTCATTTTAATTAAGTGGACAGATTTATGTGACTACATTTGCCCCTCTTTGAGACGGTGCAGTTTATCGCATCGTTTCAAAGAAAGAAAAATAGGTATGAGAAATATGCCCTAGAAATGTTAATTTAGTGGGTGGTATGCCCCCTCAAGAGATGGGCCGAATTTTTTTGAAAAATCGGGCAATCTCTCGAAAAAGAACGAGAAGTGGAGGGGAGGTAGAATAGAAGAAATTAGCAACAACAGTGAAAGAATGGAAGAAAAATAGAGTGAATACGGAGAAACAACAAGCCAACGAGTACCCTGAGGTCATGCAAGAGATACATAGCAGATGTAGTGTGGGGTTTGGATTGATGCTATACAATTGATCAAAATTGGTTGGACAATCTGGTGCAATCGGTTTAATTGCCCCGGTCAAGTCAAAGCGTGACAGTTGATGTCAGTTGGTCGATTGGACATGATAAAGTCTGAGTAAGTGAATCAAAGTGACCTGATGTGACTTAGACAATTGATGTAATTGCCCGATGAAGTCAAGGTATATGAAGCAAAATACTCGTTGAGACGTAGACAATTGATGTAATTGTTCGTTGGATTGTGTTTGATTGGTTGATCAATTGATAGTGTGTGCATGTGATGGATGGTTGTGGGGAATCATGGCAGCCCCGTTGAGACTAGGTCATTATGATAAATGCCTGATGTAGTCTAGGATTACCATAATCGATTACCTGTTGAGACCCGAAGATACGTGATCAGAGTATCTGTTGATAGTCTAGGTGTGTGGGAGTCGAGGTACCTGTGCAGAAAGAGTAACTTGCTTGGCTTATTGGATGACTTAGCATAGGAAACACAATCCCTCCTATTTAGAGATGGATGGTGATGAACGTGGCTTGATTGGGTTGATTGAGAAACGATGTAGGGTATGTGATGCTGATTATCGAGATGGGGAGGGTGAGGGGGGGTTCAATGTTAGATAGAAGAAATGGAGGACCTATTACATTCCTATGGAAGAAGAGGAAAATAGAGTATCCATTGTCATTACTATGTATGAATGATATGCAGCTATTATGAATGTATGGATGGGTGGAATGCAACGAAATGCAATATATACAAATGAGATGGAATGATGATCCATGGTGCTTTATTTTTCATCATTGAGCTTTAAAATGTTGTAAGAAAATACAAGCAACTTGACATAAAGATTCAAGATGACCAGAGTATTTCTTACATGGATTTTATATAGCAAGTTAATACAAGCAACTTGATATAATGGATCAAGTTGACTTGAGTATTGCTTGCGGAACAGACAAGGATTATCTCCTTTCATGCATGACTTGGATCGTCCTCCTTGATCTTAGGTTGATCATATCCTGAGACAAGTGCATACCATAATAAGAGATAAAACCTTTATCCAGTTCGGAGGAGGTAGGAGGAACCAAATAAAGAGAATTGTACCTGCAAACAAACAATATATACGTAAAGAATAAAGAATATGGATCCTTGGTAATAGTTCATGCTCATATGGTGGAGGTATACGCTGTAGTCAACAAGCTGTAATGATCTATGACTGTATTTGGCATAAGATCACGTAGCTTGGTGAACTTCCCACGTAGACACCATTAGTACATGCCCCAGAACTTCATCGGAATAATGTGTCGAAGATACACAAACAATGCCGTAGGAACCTGATATAAATTACTAGACCATAAATCAACCAAGTATTTGATAGCATAAACAGAATTTTCTTGTCAAAGAAAATGTCATCTTGTCTTTGTTTTGGTAAGGAAGGATGCATCCTTGTTGAAGACAGTTTTGAGTGTTGATGTTGATTGTGTGGTTGATTGGTAAATGGTCATTGTGTGAGTAGTTTGTCAATGTTTATTTTGGTATCTGCATGGATGGGTATGTACAAGGTGTTGCCATGTTTTTGTGTGATTTTTCGATGGTTTTGTCGATGTTTTTGGATTTTGAATTGTTTTGAATGTTTTTGGTATTTTTGTAAGATATTTTTGAATGTTTTTGGATTTTTGATGATTGTTTGAATGAAGAACTTAATGAATCATAAGACAATGTAGAATCCACTTCCATCAATAGGTTAAAGGCATTGCCCCCAGTTTTAGACATGACTATGAAAAAGCGGGATGCAAGATGTATGGAGTACTATCATAATTGCAGAGGAATAACAAGCCATGGTTGATGGATGGATGGATGTATGTATGAAGTAGATGTGATCTCAACAAGTCTAAAAGACAATGGAGCCATAGCCTTTACGAGTGGCGCCTATTTTCCAGGTTTTCACCATCGTACTTACCCAAGGTGCCATCGGAGTGGTTGTTCACCGTTTGGATGCATGATTTTTCTTTACTTTTTTGAATGTTTTTGTATTTTCTTCAGGACATTTTTCTGAATGTTTTTGGTATTTTCTGGTATGCAGGGGAGCCTGATGCTTTGTTCAGCTTAGGTATAAAACTGTTTGAGGTGCATGTTGTTAATTGGATCTACGAGCGGTTCTCCTTCTGAAGTAGCCAACTGATATGCCCCGGACCTGAATACAGCAGTGACAACATATGGGCCCAGCCAGTTTGATTCAAACTTGCCCTGATGTTCTCTGTTTGGTTGGTTGTGAGGATTCTCTCGAAGAACAAGATCACCTACCTCAAATGTACGAGGTCTAACTCGGTGATTGTAGCTTCTGCTCATGCGCTGCTGATAGGCTTTGAGATGATTGTATGCAGCTTGTCACTTCTCATCAAATAATTCTAAGTCTTGGAGGCGTGAGACTCTGTACGCTTCATCATCTATTAGATTATGCAAGGAAACTCGTAGTGATGGTATCTCAACCTTAATAGGTAAGATAGCTTTGGTGCCATAGACCAATGAGTAGGGAGTTGCGCCTGTAGGGGTTCGAATGCTAGTTCGATATGCCTATAGTGCTGGATTCAATTGAACATGCCAATCATGACCAGCATCATTGACTGTCTTCTTTAGGATCCTCAATATGTTTTTATTGGATGCTTCGGCCTGACCATTGCCTTGTGGGTAGTAGGGAGTGGAAAAGCGGTGTTGGATATGAAATTTCTCACAAAGTTCACGGACATCCTGATTTTTGAAAGGAAGACCATTATCTGTGATGATGGACATGGGTACACCATACCGGCAGATGATGTAATTGAGGATGAATGAGGCGATCTGCTTGCCGGTGACTTGGGTAAGTGGAACAACTTCGATCCACTTTGTGAAATATTCGGTGGCGGTAATAATGAATTTATGGCCATTGGATGAAGATGGATGAATCTTACCCACAAGGTCAAGGCCCCATTGACAGAAAGGCCATGGTGTCATGATTGGTTGTAGTTCCTGGGCTGGTGCATGTATCAGGTCGCCATGAACTTGACATTTCTTGCATTTTCTGACAAAGTAGTAGGAATCCTTTTCCATAGATGGCCAATAATATCCAGCTCGCATGAGTTTCTTGGCTAGTGACGGACCACTTGAGTGAGTCCCGCAAGTTCCTTCATGTACCTCTTCCAAAGCCTTTGTTATCTCATCTTGTTCCAGACATCGAAGGAGAGTACCATCAAGACCGCGTCGGTATAGGGTTTCGGCAATAATGGTATATCAAGCAGTTTGGCGAATGAAGGTTTTACGTTGGTTATTTGATTGGTTGGGAGGAAGGGTGTGATCGCGGAGATAGGTGTAGAACTCACCGTACCATGGGGATTCAGAACCTACAAGGTGACATATCATCTTGGATTCAGGGATATCATAAGCGGGGATCCAAAGCTGTTCTACCAAGAACTCGTAGCGTGTTGAATTTTGTGGAAGATCTAGGAGAGATGCGATGGTAGCCATAGCATCAGCAGCTCGATTCTGATCTCTTGGTATCTGCTCAAAAGTGATAGTAGTAAATGATGTCTTTAGAGTGTCCACCATTTGCTTATATGACATGAGTTTATCATCTTTGGTCTGATATTCATCTGTTGCTTGTCGAATGACTAGTTGGGAATTGCCATATACTTGCAGTTCTTGTAATTTCCATTGTACGGCTAACCTGAGTCCTGTGATCAAGGCCTCATACTCTGCTATGTTGTTTGTGCATGGAAATGTGAACCTATAAGACTTCGGGATGCTATCACCCTGAGGTGTGATAAACAAAATGCCTGCCCCCAAGCCGTGCCTAGTGTATGAACCATCAAAATATAGTTTCCATGGTTGTGCTGTTGTGATCATGAATATCTCTTCATCTGGAAAATTGGAAATGAGAGGATGATCGCCTATGAGTGGTGCATCAGCCAACTGATCTGCAATAACTTGACCTTTGATAGCTTTACGGTCCATGTACTCAATGTCAAATTCACTTAGAATCATCACCCATTTGGCCAAGCGGCCTGTCAATGCTGCTTTGTTAAGTAAATACTTGAGTGGATCAATCTTTGCAATGAGTTGTACTTTGTGTGTTAACAGATAGTGCCTCAGTTTAGTGGCTGCTAAGATTACTGCTAAGCAAGCTCGCTCAATAGGTGTGTAATTGAGTTCATAGCCCACCAGTGTGTGAGAGATGTAGTAAACAACACACTCTTTTCCTTCTGCATTATGTTGTGCCAGTAGTACACCCAATGTTGTACTGGTTGCTGAGATATAGAGTAACAACGATCTACTTGGATTTGGTGGGATCAGCAATGGTGGTTTCATGAGATAGTCTTTAAGTGTCTGAAATGCTTGCTGGCATCGGGCATCCCACTAAAAGCAGATGTTCTTGTGTAGCAGGTGTGTGAATGGGTGACACTTATCAGCCAATTGTGCAATGAATCTTCGGATGGATTGAAGCCGTCCTTGTAATGTCCTTAGCTGACTGATATTCTTTGGAGGTGGCATGTCCATGATTGCTTTTACCTTTGTTGGGTCGACCTCAATACCTTTGCTTGAGACAATGTATCCTAGAAGCTTCCCGGAGGTTACTCCAAAGACACATTTCTTTGGGTTGAGTCGAACATGGTATTGTTCCAGTCTATCAAAGATTTTATCTAAGATGTGGAGATGCCCTTCTCTGGTGAGTGATTTTGCTAGTAAGTCATCCACATAATCTTCCATCATAGTATGCATCATGTCATGGAAGATGGTGGTCATTGCTCTTTGATAGGTTGCTCCTGCATTCTTGAGACAGAAAGGCATTACATTCCAGCAGTATGTGCCCCATGGACATGTGAAGGCTGTCTTATGTTGATCTTCTGGTGCGATCTTTATCTGATTGTATCATGAAAAGCCATCCATGAGTGAAAGCATGGCATGTCCGGCTGTCAGATCCACTATGATGTCGATATTTGGTAGGGGGAAGTCATCCTTAGGACAGGCCTTATTTAGATCTCTGAAGTCAGTACAAATGCGGATGCCCCCTTTTGGTTTGCCGACAGGCACAATATTGGAGATCCATTCTGCATAATCAATTGGTCTAATGAAACCAACATCTAGGAGTTTCTTGAGTTCTGTTTTGACTAGTACTGCAATCTGAGGATGCATCTTATGAAGCTTTTGCTTGATAGGTTTGGCTCCTTTTGCTACGGTGAGGTGATGCATGACTAAATCAGGATCAATCCCAGGCATGTCTGCATATGACCATGCAAAGTTGATCTGACGCTTCTGGAAGAACTCTATAAACCTAGGTTGTTCCTCTGGAGTGAGAAGAGATGCTAGATGTATGAGATGAGGATTTTCAGGAGTCCCCACATTGTATTCTTTGGTTTCCTCGATGAGAATCGTTGATCATTCCTGTTGTGCATTAGCAGGGAGAATGTCAAACCCTTCATCCTTAGGCGCCTCAGAGAGGTTTTCACCATTGGATACACTCTTTCTTTTTACTTATGTCAGATCAAACAGTGCCACAATGTGGTTTTCACTGGAAGATCCATGTTTTATTGTTATATTTTTGCAGCTGAAAGGTTTGACATCCGCCCCAAAGTATGGTGCGCTATTAAGTTCGATGGCGAATCCAACTTTGTGATCCCCGCTTGGTAGGTTATCCCTTAATTCCAAAAAGTCAATGATGGCCTCATCATTTTGGAAGAAGTCAAGGCATGGGGGATTTGGTTGGTTCCATTCGATGAGTTCAGGGTGGATAATGGGCATTACTTCATCGATTAGGTTAAGTGCATTAGATGTATCAGTGAGGGTTAAGACGTTATGGTGAAGGTCATTAATGATACTCTCCCTGTTAGAATCAGGCGTAGGATGAGACGTAGGGTCTGTGGAAGATGTTTCCAATTCAGGAACCCAAGTGGTCTTTATCTGTGCTTCTCCATAAACAGGGATGTCTTTGCATGGCATAGGTAGTGGTGCATCTTCCTCATCTGAAGTGTTAAGCTGTATAGAATCAAATTCCCACTCATGTGAGTCAATCTCTGAGTCACTTTCCAGCATCCGATTACTATACCATACTAGGATGTCTTTTGAGTTAAATACTGCAGGTGTGATTGGTTGATGTACCTTTGTAGTGATCGGTGCTGCAGGAAGGTCGATGGGGATAAAAGAGTATGGTACAGGGAGTATCGGCAGTGTTGACTCAGTGGCTTCTGCTGGAACTGCTGGTGCCATAGATGCTGCTGCGGGTTCTGATATAGTTGCTGCTGCTAATGGTGTCGCTGATGAGACTACTGGTTCACTTGGTGGGATGATTGGTATTGTAGATGGTTGTGTTGGGGTTGTGAACCTCGATGGGGTAGTCGGGATGGTGCTTGAGGCTGCTTTAATGATGAAAGGTGTCCTTTTTGCAGTAGGTTGACATAATGGTTTGCTGGGTTTTCCTTTGAATCTGAGTTTAGGAAAGATTTCTTTCTCAAAGCCTAGGCCTGTATTACCTTTGGGCTTTAATTCTGGCAGCAGAGGTTCATGTCGTCCTTGTTTGCAATATCCTAAAGCACTCTGACCATCATACCCCATTCTTTGCATAATGAGGAGGCCTTTGCCATACTGCTCTGTAGGAAGTTTAACTTTCGGTATATCAGTGGTGATGGGATCTTTATAGATCCATTCCGCTAAGTCCTCATCTTGGGTTTCTTCTTCTTGACTCTTGCCAAGGATGAAAGGCATCAAAGCACATGCTGGCAGGTTTAGTGGTTGCTGAAGTAACTGCTGTGGTTTACCATGTGTTCTAGGAGAAGTGGGCATTTGTCCCACACAAAAGAGTTGACTTAAGTTGTATTCCCCAGGACCTTCCTCTGCTATTTTCATTTTAAGCTTTTCTTGCTTTGGTATAGTGGTGTTCGAACTGGCAAGAGAGGCGGGACTTATATATGATGTGGAGGAAATGGCTTCTCTATTATTAGGAATGGTAATCTCTGGTTGATGGTTGATATTATGACAGTATGCAAAGGGATTTGCATTGCCTAGGATTGTGATCTCTACACCATTATGTGGGAACTTGATACATTGATGGTAGGTAGATGGAACGGCTTGCATGGCATGTATCCAAGGTCTTCCTAACAATAGATTGTATGGCAGAGGAAGGTCCAAAACCTGACAGATGATGTGCTTTACTACAGGGCCCACTCGGATTGGTAATACCACAGCTCCTTTAGATGAACGCTCTGCATCGTCATAGGCTTTGATTGTGATCTTCTTACGAGGATCCACTGATTCTACCACATATCCCAATGCGGTGACCAACTGTAGTGTACAAATGTTCAGGCCTGCTCCATTATCTATCAAGACTCGCTTGATCCTATGCTGATTAATAAATCCTTCGATGTGGAGTGAGGCGTTATGAGGTTGCTGGAAAGAAGAGTTGTCACTTTCGGAAAAAATGAGACAAGGTGAGGACTTTAGATTTCCAACCATGGCTTGAAATTGGTCTATATTCAGATTTGCAGGGACTGACGCCTCTTGGAGTGCTTGATCCAAGATAGTTTTATGAGGTGGCGATAGACGCAAAAGCTCTAAAATGGATATAAGCGCAGGGGTTTTGTCTAATTGTTCCACAAGATTGTACTGCTTTGGGATGGAGGTGGTGCCTTGTGGAGCTGCCTTTATGGTGACCTTACCACGACGTGTAACAACATTGCAATTTGAGTTGGGATTTTTGAAGGTTATGGTTGCAACTTGTTCACTGGCATCATACAGATGATTTACAGTGTAATTATATGCAGCCTGTGTATAATCTATGGTATCAGTGCCTCACCTGGAAGTGGAAGGACCTCTTTGATCTTGTGATGGAAGTGGATTTTTGAACATCAGATGATCATTGTTTGTTGTTTTTGGGTCATGTCCTTCTATTTCAATTTCTCCTCGGTCAATAAGGTCCTGGATAAGATCTTTTAATCGGTGACAATTACTTGTCTTGCGTCCTCTCCCTTGATGGAATTCACAGTGTTCAGTATCTCTCCACCATGCTGGTTTGACCTGAGGCTCATATTTTGATAGCTTAGGCAGAGTGACCAAATTTTGAGAAAAGAGTTGTCGCAATACTGTTTCAATGGGTTCCCCTAAGGGAGTGTATGTGCGTTTTTGTTTTTGATGACGAGGTCTTGGTTCATCGTGAGATGTGATGCGACCTTGATTTGTAGGACCATTTGTGTTGTTCTGAGGTGGAGGATTCTGTCCTGCAAACCGAACCACAGGTTGTGCATTTTGTATAGTCCTAGCATCCACAACCCCATCATTGACGATATTCTTGTTTTTATTCCAGAAGCTTGGTTTATCACTATTGAAGCGTGGGCGAGGACGATCTTTTGGTTCATTAAAGATTTTGATGAGTCCTTTCTTGATAAGTGCCCTTTCACATTTCAAACCCTTGGTGATCATATCATTAAAAGAGTCTGTGTCTTTGACATCCAGGTGAAATTCCATTTCTTCGTTTAAGTTGGAAATGAATATTTCCACTAGTTCTCGTTCAGGTAATTGAAGAGAACGTCTGCTAGACATTTGGTGCCATCGTTGCAAGAATACTGAGAATAGTTCACCTAGTTTTTGTTTGGTGTTGCACAGATCAACCATGGTGATGTCGTGTTCAATGTTATGAGAGTAATGAGTGAGGAATTTTTGGATAAGTTCCTCAAATGTTCTAATGCCACTTGGTAGTCGGGAAAACCATGATGTGGTTGTTCCTCCCAAGCTTTGGGGAAAAAGGCGCATTAGGTATGTGTCTTCATATGCTACTTCGAGACAAGCGGAATGAAATTCTCGGACATGATCGCGGGGATCCCCCTTTCCTCTATATTTTTCAAATTTGGGTGTTTCGAATCCTCTTGGAAATGGTGGCATGTAAAGATTCCTATCAAAAGGATAGGGACAGATGTTATTGAGTGAGAATTGGTTAGTCTTGACACCACTATGAAGCTGTTGGGCGAGATTCTCGACTTGTTGCCGCAACGTCTCCATTTCATTTGGAGGAGGAGGTGGTGGGTTACCTCGAGGAATGTTATATCTGATGGGATCTCTACCTCTTTCCTCTTCATGGCGACTTTGTCTTTCTGATGCTTGTCTTAATTAGGCAAGATCAAAGTCAGAGGGGAGTTTTGCTCCTTCTTGAGCGAGTCTTAAGAAGTGAGCATCCGCATTGTTACTGAGTATTTCATCAAAAAGTCTGTTAAAGAGAGGGTTATGCTGAGCCCTTTCTATTGCTGCAGGAGTGGGAGTACTTGGGTTTTCGTCATCTGCATTTCCTCCAAGTGCTTCTTGAAATTCATTGAGATTTTCCTCTTCTTCTTCTTCCCTTTCTATTTCTCGTTGCCTGGACTGTGATCGGGTTTGGGCCATTTTGCTTATGAGCTTTTTGTTGAAGTTGTTTGAAGATGATGATGAGTTGTTTGATGAAATGAAAGATTGATGGTTGGTGATTTGTGTTGCATGTAGATCTCTAGCACTTTTAAGGTAGATGTAACCGAAATTCCTTCTTTGAATTGCTTGCTTGTTTTGATAAGGTTGGATGTGATAAGGTGTAGAGAAATCTGAGATGTGTTACAAATTTAACTACTTAGTAATGAGAGGATTCACTCATGAACTAGTTTTAACCTGTGTAGATGTGTCTCTTAGGATGAGCTTATCCTAGATGTAGAAACAATCTAAAAAGTGATGTGATGCGTTTGATTCAAGCAATATCTAAAAAGAGAACTTGGAGCAAGAACCTCTTAATGTTTTGAGAGTTGGAATGGATTGATGATGAAGTGATGATGTATGAGTGAGATAATGGATGAAATGTTTTCAACTTCAATAAAAACTTTGTGTTACAAATGGGACAAACTCTACCTCTTCCCTTTCGGGTGTTGGTGGTATTTCTCGAGCTGTGTTGTATGTGATACAGACGTTTGGGAAGAAGTTGGGATTAATCTTTCCTCCTTGGTTTTTGTGATAACTTAGAGCTCTATATTGCATAAAAGCTCTGCGGTTCAATGATTCGGAATCAAATTCGTTTGTTTTTCCTTGAAGGTAGAGACGCATGTGATGTAGAAAGACTCTATGTGAGACAAAGATTTGTCTATTTATATAGAAGAATTTCCTCCTTTTTATCAAAGCCTTTGAGCTCAATGGTCTTCTTTTCAAGTTGATATTCTGATGACGCTTCTTCTTTCGCAAGATGTGAAGAATGGTCATAAAATTTGACTTTTTGTTGTTTGTACCTTGTTTTTGATGTTTTTGGTTGTTTTGACAGATGTTTGGTTGGATGAATACTTTGTTTTTGGGAAGTGGTTTTCTGATTTTTCTTTGACAAGAAAACAAAGCAAGCACACAAACACAAGAATGTTGCCTAAAAGGCACAAATGAGTATGGGTCTAGATCAACCCAATCTTTGGATTTGTATATGACCCTTCCTTTAGATGTATTTTAAGGTGTATTTCCAAAGCCTGAAGTCGGCTCAATTTGTACTTGGTCTTTAAAACTAACACACTTCAAACACTTTTTATCCCTAAGGTCAAATGGCCAGTTGTGATAAATTTAGCCCACATCTTGATATTTCTTCGACTTTGGTACTACATACCTTATGAATCCCGCCGTGGCAGGTAAGGATGTGATATACTAAGTCTTGTACGAGCATAACAAATAGATGATCCCTATGATGGGGGAGTCACCACTTTTATCAAGCCACAAGTGACTTTTCAAAAAGCTATGTTTCTACTCAAGGAAATATGTATGGTGAGTATCTTGGGAGAAAAACCATCTATGCTCTTGCACTAAATTATATCGCAAATATCTTCAATCAATAGAATAGGTGGGCTACTACTTAAAGGCGTTTAGTCATGTTCGATGTTTTTGGACATAAGTTCATTCTGCAGTGACTCACTTAAGAGCCTTGTAACTGGTGGTGGGGCCCATTTGTCCTTTCGGCCAGTTACACTGTAGGAACAGCTATACCCAAGGCTACAACTTTCGCTCTCACTTGATTTCTATAGCGGCTCGAAGGATTTACCGCTCGAGGTTGTTCCCAAGAGTATCGATCCCTTGGCAGGCCTCTCTTAAAAAGATAAAATTTTGAGTGTTACTAACACTTTTCTCTTGCACCTAGGACCACGAAAGCCAAGGGAGAGGATAGTGTGTGTTAGAGGTAGGACCACTCGACTGACTTTTTGCACAAGTGTTCCAGTACGAAAGACACTTGTTCTTTTTAATCCACCATTACAAATGTGATCTAACTATTTGGAGATGTTGCTCCAATAGCCGTGGTGGTCTTTTTAACTTCAAAGGCAATGTGTTTTGTAACCTAGAATTCAGAAATCCTGGTCAACTTAATGAAAAACATGTTTGTTTGAAGTAAAATTTGTTTTTGCAAAAATCAAAACAAGTGGATTGTTTTTTTTATTTGCCCAAAAATTGAAGTGTGGCTTGTGATTTTTAAGTTTGATGTAAGAAAGAAAATTTGTTTTGTTGATTTTAAGCACCAAAACAAAATGTATCCCTAACTTCCAATGAAAGCAAAATTTTGAAGTTTGTTGTTTTTTTTACTTTGCAATAAAGAAAGATGAATTTTCTTTTTAAGCACCAAAAACAAGTTTGAGGTTCATTTTATGCACTCTAAAATAAAATGTGAGGTTTATTTTAACTTGTGCAAGAAGGAAAAATGGATTTTTTAACCAACTTTTGTTGAAAGAAAGTAAAAAAGAAACTTTTAAAGCATTTAAACTAACTCCTTCCCCTGCACAAAAAGATTAGAACCTGCATAAAAGACAATTAGTTAGAAAAATCCGCATGTTTTGGTGGGCTTCTACAAGCCTAATTTTTTTTTTTTTGGTTACAAGGTGATTTGTACAACGTTCTATTACAATAGCGCTAGTCTGCATTTGAACAGAGGCGCTATTTAAAACAAACGCACTAAAAGAAAGGGAAAGACAGAGAAGGGAAAAGCGCTGAAACAAGGTGAATAGCACCAAAACAATGTCAAACGTGCCAAAACAGTGTCAAAAGCGCAACCTGTGTGACATTTTCAACATTCAAACATGTTATTGGTTAAAAAAAAAAGTTGATCTTTTTGGTGTTTGGATTCACGTCGGGTTCACCAAATGATGCTCTGCAAAAAGGATTAGAAAATCTGTTTGATGGCAACACACACAAGAACACAAGAAACAAACGTTAGTGTTAGCAACAAAAGATTATCCTAAATAGGCATATCAAGAGAGATATTAAGCATGAAATAGAAAGCATATAAACATAGAATAAAATAGCTAATCAAGATGCTCATAGTTGCTCCTCCCTTGTTCCTCTCCTCTCCAAGTCCCAAATGAGTGTAGCTCTCAGCTTTTAGCACTATCCATGGATGCCATATGGAGATTCAAGATGGTTGAATATGATAAGAAAATGCTATGCAAGTGTAGACAATGATGCTATGAGAAAGCTCTATGCTAATGCCAGTATAACAACAATACTCTAATGCTTCTTTTTTGCTTGAGGAGAAGGGTTCTATTTATAGAAGAAATGGGGAAATGAAGGGTTAAGATTGAGTAATCTTAACAAAGGTTAGGATTGAAAGATATTCAATCCATGTGAGAATTTCAACCCAATCCCATGTTGACAAGTGTCACCATGAGGAGGCTTGAGAGGAGAGATAAGGAGCATTAAATGCTTGAGGGGACATGATGGTTACCCTAGTCAAAGAAATAAATGCTTTGAAGAGACACATGGGTTACATGAGGGTTAAGTTAGGGGTCAAAGTCCTTAACCATGGGTGCAAGTGGAATTAACCATTAATGGTCATGTAAGAGCCATAAGTGGTTTGGAAGATTTTAGAGGTTAATTTGTTGAACACACAAAGCATTAATTTCTTTTCAAAGACTTTGGAGTCTTTGAGAAGTGACTCCAATTTGCTTAGGAATGTGACAATATTTAGGGAATGGATTAGGTTGATTAGGAAGGGTTTAGAAGAATCTAGAAAGGGTTTAGGCATGCAACTGGATTTTGTAGGAAAATGCAAGTGGGAGGAATTTTGGTATTTTCAATTAAAATAAAATCATTTATTTCAATTAAATGGTGTAATTTGCATTTGGATAAATATTCAAATAAATATTAATTTATTTAAATGAGAAAAAGGAAGATAAAGCATTAAAATGCTTGAAGACTTTGAGGGAAACCATTAAAGGCTTGAAGACTTTAAGGAAAACCATTAAATTTGAAGACTTTAAAGCCATCAAGTTTGAAGACTTTAAGGGAAACCATTAAAGGTTTCAAGTGGGTGAGGATAAATAGGATTTTAAATAAATAATTTATGTAAAATAGTTGTGCAACTTGCATTTGTAGGAAAATGCAAGTGGGTGGAGGATAAAGGTGATTTAAATAAATGATTTATTTAAAATAGTTGTGCAACTTGCATTTGTAGGAAAATGCAAGTGGGTGGAGGATAAAGGTGATTTAAATAAATGTTAATTTATTTAAAATAGTTGTGCAACTTGCTTTTGTAGGAAAATACAAGTGGGTGAAGGATAAAGGTGAATTAAATAAATGTTAATTTATTTAAATGTGAGAGGTGGGATTTTGGGGGATTTTAAATAAATATTAATTTATTTAAATGTGAGAGAAGATTTAATTAAACAAATATGATTTATTTATTTAATTAATAGTCTGAATTTGGTTAACTGAATTAAATCAAATAAATTGAATAATTTATTTAATTAATAGGAGAAGAGGGTTAAGATGAATTAATTAAATATATTAATTTAATTAATTATTGATTGATGGTTATATAATCAAATAAATACTAAATATTCATTTTAATTAAGTGGATAGATTTATGTGACTACAGTATATATAAATGTTTTTAAGCTATATGAATGGTAATATTTGTTAGTATTATGTTATATGTTGTCATTGTTGTCAAATCCTATGGTTTGGATTAGGTCTGGATGTGGTACATTGAGCAACATTGTATGTATGAGATGTTGTTGGGTGTTTGGAGGCTTCCCTGAAGTCTTAGCTTTTTGGAAGATGTGCTCAGTGCTATTTTTGGGTCCGAATTGATCTGAAAGTCAATTTCTTTGGTCCAGATGTTGAAGTTGTGTAATGACAATTATATAGTGTGTAGATAATGTTTTGGGTCCGGCTTTGGCAATGCATGTAACGTGTTGATGTGTTAGATGAGGAACATTGTGATGTAGTCCACTTCTCATTCCTTCCCACCACTAGAATGTTTAGTGGTGACCTATTTTAGATCTTTGTCTTGGTCGACTTAGAGGATTATGTTTTTCTGGAGATATTATGTGTAGGAGTATGATCTGGATGAGTTAGTGTGGCTTTTTGTGTTGAAGATATGCGAGATTGAAAGAATCTAGTCGATGTGCAAATTTGTGTTTTGGATTCTTACTAGAAGTAGTTTCGACAATGCAAACTATGTTTCAGTGGTGGATTCTCTTTTATCCTTCTCTCTTTGACAATGAGCCTCTTTCTGGGCAGTGAGCCCTCCGACAATGAGCCTTTCTGGGCAGTGAACCCTCCCGTAGTGAGCATCTTGGCAGTGAATCATCCTTTGTAAAAATCACCTTAACCGATGTCACCTTAATCGGTGTTTCTATATTGAGAATTAGCATTCTCCATGGTTTTTCCCTTCTTAGGTTTTCCATGTAAATTCTAGTGCTTAGTGTTTGATCTATTATGTGCACATGCTTTCATGCTTTATTTGTTTTGATTAATTATGCTAATTGTTCTGAATATGTGAATAAAACTTAAAGAAGATTTTTATGGTCAACTAATTCACCCCCCTCTCAGTTGCCCAGATATTCAACAATTGGTATCACAGTTGTGGTTCCTTGATATAGAGCTTAACTGCTTGAAGTAGATCTTGATCCAATGGCTCACAAATTATCCATTTCTATCTTTGAAGGATCCGATTATAGTTTCTAGAAAGTGAAGATGAGAGGTTATCTGGTTTATTTGGGTTATATTACTTGGAAGGCTGTGGAGACCAAGTATGGTCAACCGACGAATGGTCTTACTAATCCGGAAGAGATTCAAGCCTATGAAGAAAATGAAAAGGCAAGGTATACTATCTTTAGTGCATTATCAAAAACTGAATTAACAAAAGTTATCTCTTTGAATACTGCTTATGAGGTTTGGTATAAGCTAAAAGATATCTATGAAGGCAATGAGAGAGTTAATTTAACAAAGAGGATAATAGCTAAGTGAAAGTATGAAAACCTGAAGATGGAAGAAGGAGAAGACATTGTAAGCTATTTTGAGAAGGTTGACAATGTAGTTGATGAAATTGCAGAACTTAGAGGCACCTTGAATGATGAAGATGTAATTGACAAAATCTTGATGACTCTACCAGTGAGTTACAATGATAAGATCTCAGCCATTGAAGAAACCTATGATCCGAAGAAGTTTACTAGAGAGCAGCTATTTGGTACTTTGATTGCATTTGAAGTGAGAAAGTTTGGGAAGAACAAAGACAAATCAGAGACAACATTCAAAGCATCTGAAGATGACAGGGATGATGTTGAGAGCTCGAATGATATGGAAGCAAACTTTGTGAGGAAATTGAAGAAAGGCACCAGCAAGTACAAAGGTATGCTACCCTTTAAACATTTTAGATGTGGAAAGATTGGTCATATAGCTACTAGATGTCTGAAAAAGGGAACAAGACAAAAGTTTAAGGAAAACAAGGGAAAGTTTAATAAGAAATCTTATAATGTTAAGGATGATGCTAGCATTTCAGATGATGAATCAAAATGTGAAGAAGGTGATTGTTTATTTTTGGTAGAAAAGGATGTTCCTAGGTTTGATATTTCTAAGACTATTGCTAGTGCATTTCTTGCTAGAAGAGATAAGAATGAATGATTTATTGATAGTGAATACTCAAATCATATGAATGGTAATAAGAGTAGGTTCATAAAGCTTGAAAAGTATGATGGAGGTTCTGTTAGGTTCAGAGATGATCAAACAACACGAATTGTTGGGATCGACTCAATTACTTTTGATGGAAAACATAACACTGACAATGTTTACTATGTGAAGGGTTTTCATCATAATCTTTTGATTGTTGGACAAATTTGCAAAAATAGATATAATGTTATTTTTCAGGATAATGGATGTGAGATCTAGGAGTCTGGAATGGTTATAGTAGTTGGAAGAAGAATAAATGGAAGTATGTATCAACTAGAAGGATCTACAAGAAACTGTTTGATATCACAACTTGATGACAACTCACTATGGCATCAAAGGATGTGTCATATCAACTTTGACAACCTAGTGCAAATTAGTTCAATGAGTGCAGTGAGAGATTTACAAAGATTGACTAAACTGGAGAACATATGCAAGGAATGTCAAGTAGGAAATCAGACAAAGAGCACATTCAAAGGAAAAGAGTGCTCATCCACTAGATTACTGGATTTGGTTCACACAAACCTATATGGTCCAACCAGGACAAGGAGCTTGCAAGGTGAGAGGTATTTCATGTTACTGATTGATGATTATTCTGGGATGACTTGCAAGACAAAAGTTGTGAATGAAGTTGATAGGAAAATTAAATGTTTAAGATTTGAAAGAGGTGGAGAATTTATTTCTGATGAGTTCAATGATTTTTGTGAGAAATGTGGCATTAGAAGACAATTATCTGCCCCTCAAACACCGTAGCAGAATGGTGTAGTGGATACAATGAACAGAACTATAAAAGAGGAAGGTAGAACCATGATGAAAGCAACATAACTACCAAAAGTTTACTCGAGAGAAGCAATTCACACAACATCATACACTCTTAACAAAATTTTGTACCAGAGGAAATATGGGAAGACATACCGTGAACTTTAGCATGGCATAACTCTGACGCTGAAATATTTCAAAGTATTTTGAATCAAGTTCTATATCCAGAGAGATGATAATTTTGGAAAGTTTTACAATAGAGAATATGAAGGCATATTCTTAGGCTATTCAACAAAGAGAAAGGTATATCGATGTTACAAAAAAGGCTGAATAAGATTGTTGAAAGTGCAAATGTGAAGGTTGATGAAAGTACTTCAAAAGACTCAAAAATAGTGGTAGGATATGAATCTGATGAGTCTGGAGAAAAGAAAAAGGAAGAGAAAATCACAAGTGAAGAAAAGAATGATCAAGATGCTCTGGGATTTACATCCTAGACCCCAAGGTATGTTCAAAGAATAATTTAAAAGATCAAATCATTGGAGATAAGAGCAAAGGTATCATCACAAGAAGCAAAGCGGCTCAAGAACAAGTTTTGTGATGAAATAAATTTGATAACTAGTAGACAACTGAGAGGGGGGTGAATTAGATGTCTCACAAACTTACACAAATCAAGCTTATTCTTAGATATGATTATAAAGAATGAAAGCATGAATCAACAACACATCAAGATCACACATAACACCAAGATTTTTTTATGTGGAAAACCTGGTCAAGGGAAAAACCACAGTGGGAACCTACCCACAATATGATGATAATCTATTAGAAGTATATGCAATATTACAATGGGGAATGCACATGCATTCACATGCGCTTCCTAGAGCTCACTGCTCAAAAACAAGGGCTACAACCCAGGGAAGACTCACTGTCTTACTTACATATTCAGATTACATCTGGAAGATCATGAACTGACAAAATTGCATCTCTGTAATTCTTGGTTACAGTTCTGGTCAAGCACATAACAACATTCTTCTTCTCACACTTCTTCTCTACCTTCAAAATATGTATATATTCAACACACATACATTCAATATTACAAAGAAATTACATTTATATATACATGACATCAACTTTAACAAGGTTGGATCAACAAAATACACCTAATTACAAATATATAACCACACACACTACAAAATCAAATGCGGGCCAAGCAATGTCGGCCAAGACATAGCACATACCCATATCACAAGCCTGAAATATGAAACACCTCCAAGAATTATGCATTGAACATTCGCAACACGCTACAAGCATCTAGTCGGCCACAAATATAAGGAACACCAACACACTAGAGAAAATCATCAATTATGTGAACAACAATCAATGCAAACCACCAAAACAAAAGGCACACAATCCAAAAACATCCACAAGCATCATTAATTACCACTGCAACATCCACATCAACCCGAATTACTAGAATCACATCATCACTATACTAAACTTCAAGAACACTAAATGCAACAACTATCAACTTGAAAAAATAACTTGCGGAGCTCAAAATCATGAACCATTTGAATTGAAGACATGCATCAATTTCCAAAACATTCATTCAAATCCACAAATCAAGATATTACAATGTGAAGCAATATGGATCAAAATACTGAACATTGTCAGCACTAAACAATAAGAAAACTAGTCACAACACAGATACTCATAACTTGCTCAAATATTCATGTGGATCTCTGCAAATTATATTGAATCATCTATACACAATCCTCTACAAACCCTTTAATCTGCAAACTCTGATCATCAACATGCTGAATAAACCAACACACTGAACTTCACTGCATCATTGTCACCGACAGAGAAATATGTTGACATCAATGACAACACATCTCTCAGATATCATCAAAGCACATACTTGCAACATACTACCAACAATCTCTCCAAACATCCAACAATCTCCCCCTTTGGCATTGATGGCAACATATGATGTGAAAAACAATCAATGACAAAGAAAAGGAAAATCTCTCTCCCCAAAATCTCTTATGACACTCTCTCCCCCTAAACTCTTCATAGTTTTTCACATGAATCTCTCCCCCTTTGACATCAATTCTAAAGGCACATATTTGTACCACAAAATATAAAAAATGGCTCACAAAACTAACTTACTAACTACTCCCCCTGAGTAGAAGCCTCCACTCATCAATCCAGATGACAAGATATGACTGAGAAATGCACCAGAATGATGCATACCAATGCACCTTAGTTCTGATCAAGAGGGGCAATCACCCCTAGCTTCTCTCTGAGATACTCAAAGGTATATTTAGGAAAAGGCTTCATGAAAATATATGCAATCTATTCCTTTGTAGGCACATACTCCAATATAACTTCCTTCTCATTTACCTTGTCTCTCAAAAATGAAACTTGATTGATATATGCTTAGTCTTAAAATGCAACACCAGATTCTTAGAAATTTTAATTGCACTTGAATTGCCACAATAGATAGCAATAGGCTCATCATACAATACTCTAATATATTTCAATATTTGGTTCATCCACACAACCTAAGTACAGTTGTTAGTAGCAACAATATACTCTCCCTCTATAGTAGATAGAGAAATTGAATTTTTCTTTTTACTCAACTATGAAACCAATCTCTTACCCAAGAAAAATGCACCACCACTAGTACTCTTCTGGTCATCAACATCACTTGCCCAATTAATATTAGTAAAAATACTCAAAGTAAAATTATCATCTTTAGGATACCATAAATCAAAATCAACAGTTCCTTTCAAATATCTTAAATTTATTTTAATAGCTACAACATGATATTTCTTAGGATCAACTTAAAATCTAGCAACAAGACAAACAACATTCATGATATCCGGTCTAGTTTGAGTCAAATAAAGTAATCCACCAATCATAGATCTATTGGCATATACACACTCCAATGAGACATTGTATGTGATTGAAGTTTTTGTCATTGATGGCAACCTTGCAATCCTATGGCACCAAAAAAAGCATTATACTGGCATTAGCAGATCACATTCTACACCGGCACTCAGGACACCGGCACCGACATAGAAGAAAGGAAGTATATCGGCACAGAGGCCGACAGGATTTTGTTATATTATATTTTTTGTTTATTATTGAAAAACTTTGTAAGCTGACTTGGCAAATTGTAAAATGACTCTTATATATAAAAGAGATCATTATAGACATTTAAGAGAGGAGATGTAAGTGATAAAGAAAAATATTAGGCAGACCTATTATGCGAAATATAGGTTAAGGGGTATATGTAAAGAATAGAGTAGGAACCGGTACTGAATCTGGAATTAAAGATGCTATTGTAAAGCAGTACAAGATATTGGATTTGTATAATCCTCATTGTAAGTCAGTGAGACTTCCCTTTGAGTAGTGAGCTCTAGGCAGTTGGCCTTCCTGCATGTGCAGGCCCCTATTGTAAGTAATATTCTCTTATTGGCCAGTGAGTGAATATTGTGGGTCACAAATCCCACCGAGGTTTTTCCCACACCGGGTTTCCTCATTAAAACCTTGTGTTATGGTGTGCTTTTCATGTGGATGTTCTTGATTCTGTTTATTGCATTATTTCTTGCATATCGGTACACTGTTATATTATGTTCTGCATGTTTTAAGTTAAGAAAATCAAATCACCGGTTAGATACTGATTCACCCCCCCCTCTTAGTATCTGTGGGATTCCTAACAATTGGTATCAGAGCATGGTCCTCTATTTTCAAAAGCCTAATAGCTTGAGGAAGATCTTGACACCGGTAAAGATGGAAAACAAGATGAAGCAACTGGAAGGAGCTCTTACGGACTATGATGCTGAGAAATTAAAAAATATCAAACTAGAAGATGATTTAAGGGTAGCTCAGGATATCATTCAGGCACTTGAAGAAAATTTTACTGTTGCAAGAAATAAGAGAAGAGAACTTTGTGAAAAATTGCAAAATGAGAATGATGAAAAGGAATCACTAAATGATATGATAAGCAAGTTGAAACAAGAGAACATGACTATGAGATTTTGCAAAGAGATTGAGGATAGGAAGAAGAATGAAGAAGAATTAACCAGAAGACTAAGTGATGCAGCACATGAGAACACAAGACTTAGCTATGAAAATGACATGTTGAAGACAGATCTGATGCATACTCAGAATGACTCAAATGAATTGATGAGACAAAAAGAAGTCTTAGAAAGAGAACTAGAAACTGCAAATCAACACAAAGAAAAATTCAAGAAAAGCTCAGAGGAACTTGGCACTTTGCCGAAGAATCAAAAACCTAAAGGTGACACTTTTGGAATTGGCTTTGAAGTTGGTGAAAGCTTCAGTACTGCAAATACTTAGGATCATAGCAAATTGGTAAGACAACCTAATGCTTATAAATTCAATGAAAAATGCTTTAACTGTAATAAGTATGGTCATAGAGAAAATGAATGTAGATCTAGAAATTATCAAAATATCAACACACCCACCGGTCAATGTTCTAAATGCAACAAAGTAGGTCACAACTCTGAAAACTACAAAATGAATGTGAGATATTATGTTTGTGGAAGATTTGGACATTTATCTAATCAATGCAGAACACAAACCGACATAGGTTATGGGAAAGCTATTCAGAAGAATAATGTAACTTGTTATGCATGTAACAAGATTGTGCATATTACTAAATTCTGTAGAAGTAAAGGAACACTGGTAGACAACAAAAGTTCTAGCTCGAAAGGTAAAGAAAAAGTTGAAGAGGTTAAGCAACAATTCTCAAAACAATGGATTAGAAAAGCTGATCTAAATATTGGGAATACTCCTCCACTGGTAGAACAAACCAATGCTTCACCGATAGGATAGAGTGATGCTTCACCGGAAGGATAGAGTAGTGCTCCACCGGTAGGAAGTTCTTCATCTAATTGAAGAAATTTTCCTTGAGGGTTTGGCAATCTAATGACACATGTGCTATTATTCCCTCGGTTAGAGATAAGAAGTTGGAAATTACTTATTACCGGCAAACAATGTTAAGTGGATACTTAACCGGCATGCAATTAATGTGGTAGATGATGAAAAGACACTATAAAATTGAGGTTTTGGCTCCATTTCATTTCATCGAGATTTCAAACTTACAAAGAGCATGAAGATTCCGAGCTAATGCATTTCGAGCAAAAGGCAAGAACACTCCAAGCAATCATCCATCCTAAAGGCAGTAAAAGGTATTTAATCATGGCATCCACCTCTGCAATTGAATATATAGCAGACCCTACTATTGTTGAAGTGATAAAAAGACCTAGGCCCGTATTTCAGTTAGTTCCCAAGGTAGCAAAGAAAGATGATACCATAGGTGCTTTTTCTCAAATTCCTAAGGGAGTTGTTTATGCTGAAGACCCTAGAATGTACATCCACTGCAACATTAAGGAACTAGGAGATGAAGAGATTAAAACCATGTTTAAAACTGTGATATGTGATAAAACTAGCAATATAAAAGATGAACACAAGATCTTTGAGACCCTAGGATTTACAGAGATCCTTAGCATTCTTGAAATCCCCAAGGATGTGACTAGGATAGTCTTAAGCAGGGTACATGGTGAATTTTTTTGGTTAGATGCAGTCCACAAAATCACTAAGGAAGCTGTGAAAGCTGTCACAGGGTTACCAATCACCGGTAAAAGGCCAGATAAAACCAAGAAGGTATCCAATGACCTAGTTACAAACCTAACTGGTGCAACATTCGACAAGAGGTCCCTAAGAGTTAATGATGCAATAGACATTAATGTGAGATTCATCAGCATGATATTAGGGTATAAAGATACTCATGCAAATAGACTCAATTCAGTTTCAAGTTTATGCATTAAGATTGCTTATGATATGGTCATAGATAATGCAAAGATTGATATATGTGAATGGTTAAAGGATGAATTAATTGACAACCTTGGAAAGATTAAGAAGGACAAGAAAGGAACTTTCAGGTTTGGAAATCTGTTAGTATGTCTGATGCTACATATAACAAATCAGGTTCCCAGTATAGGCTACAAAGAACTTGGATATGATATACTGGTAGGCAAACAGTTAACAAAACTATTCAATAACATGGGAGAAGACAAGGAAAACATTATTCATGACTTCTTTCAAGCATTAAAGGCCAAAATGAAGAAAAGAATTAGGTTATCACAAAAGATTGTCGACAAATACAAAGATGAAATATGCTTTGTAATCAAGAAGGATGAAATCTGGATGGAAGCAGTCATCCCTAGGACAGTTTGGGTAACCGAGATGGGCTATGAAACAGATGATCATATAATTGAAACATATGCTAAAGCACTTCTGGAAGCCCCCATAGAACCTAAGGAAGAAATATTTGGTAGTGCAGAAACTATTGAAAGCCAGATACAATCAAAGAAAAGAGTGAAAAAGGTTGAGGCAGTTGTAAGGAAAAGTTCCAGACAAGCAAAGGCCATCAAAGAAGATGTGTTGAAGAAAACCGGTATAAGAGAGGATGAGTTAGCAGCTCCACAACTTGAAACTCACCTATCACCGGTAGGTACTTCTTTGGAGAATGACATGCCTACAACTTTCAAAAGAGTTGTAAGGAAAAGAGTTCCCTCACCGACAACCACACCCTCACCTAGGAGGACAAGACAAAAACAACAAGCAGTGAGATCTCTGGTAAGAAAGGCTACACCAAAGAAGAAGAAACTGACACCCAAAAAGAAGAAGAGGACAAACAAAGACTTGGCTCCTCTTGATATACTGCTGAATGAAGTTACAGAGGAAGGTAAATTGAAGAACATAGAGAAAATATATGACACCTTAACAGTTGATGAAAAGGAACAAGTTGAAAATAGTGTTATATTGCATATGGATATGTATAAGAAGTTTTTGATGGAAGTAGTCAATGAAATTCCAGATGAACTATTTAAAAGACTAGAAGCAAGAAGACAAACAGTAATAGAATTAGACAAGAAAATAAAGATTGAAAAGCTACTTGCTGTATATCTGGTAAAATCACCCAAAGAAATTGATGACCTAATTGCTCAAGCCAACCGGACAGTATTTTCTACTGCTCATCGACACGTTGCTTTAATGGTTGGAAGAGTTAATGAGGTGACTGAGGAGACAAAAAATGGATGGGATATATTCCTAGTTGAGAAAGAAAAACAAGAAGAGTACAGGAACCCCAAACCTATAAAAGTTTATCAGAAAGATAGAGACAAGGGTAAAGGTAAAGTTGGTGGACCACCTAGTATCAAGGTTAGAGACAACTTACCCCCACCTCCTTTGATTACTCCACCGGTAAAAATAATAGCTATAGAAGATCAACTGACAGCTGAGAGTATGGATGTAGAGGATGATAATCCTAATCTTGAAGTCTTATATACTATGGATGTTGATACTCAAAAGATCAACATAGTGGTAGACAAAGATACAACTGATAAGACTGACATGGCTAGTAAGCCTCTAGTAGCTGAGGAAACTGATAACACACAGGAGAAACCGGTAGAAGATAAGGAGCAAAAGGTAGAGACTTAGACTGAGACAATGCAACAAATAGAGAAACAAACAGAGCAAAAGGCTATGGAACAACAACAACAACAACAGCAACAGGAACCGGTACATAAGGAAACAGTACCACCGGCAACTAGTGAAGTAGAAAAACCATTGCTTAAAGAAATACAGACACAAATAGACCTACCAAAGGTCAACACAAGCTTGGTTACTTCCATCGGTACTCAGATTGTTGGTTCATCATCAGGATACAAATCAACTAATGTGACTGAGGTACTATTAGATTCAATCAAGAAGATAACAGACTGCAGCTCACAAGCCTACAAGGCAATTGATGATACCATACCAATTTTGAAGGTAATTGCTCCTAACTGTAATATAGACAATAAAGATTCTTTAGGACAATTTGATACACTATGTAAATATATCACATAAAACATTGAGAAAATAAAGGAAGAGTCATTGAAGGATAAAGTAGAAGTTGAAAAACAGAAATTCTTTGATGAGCAAATAAAGAAGTGTAATAGAGATTTTGACACACTTCTACCGGAATTATGTAATTTATTGAAAGAGTACAAAAATCTGTACAAAGACACTTGCAAGACAAACTTTTTGATTGTAGATATAGACAAGAAGATGAGCAAGGTACAGGATGAGATCAATAAACTTGCAGATAATTTTGTTAACTCACCAGATACACTATCAGTTTTTGAGGAGAAGATAACAAATTTTGAAGAAGAACTACTTAAATTGGAAAATAAGGCAAAGCATTTGAGATCAAAACTAAGTCCAAGATTGGACTATCTAGCATCACTATGGAAGAAAATATCTGAGGCACTAATACAGGAAAAGAAAACACCGGCAGAGCATTTGTAGCATCTCACCAGTACAGTGAAGAGAACAGAGACAACAATAAAGGATAGTAAAAAGTTTATGGATAGTATAAACTTGATTTTGGGAGATCTTTTTCAAATTGTAACCACCCAGTTACAAGGTTGAAACTACAAACTCTACTGACATCTTGTCAACCTTTGTCATTGATGCCAAAGGGGGAGTAGTGGGATGAGAAAGTTCAAAACACAGGAATCATATGCTCAGGTGGAGCTCACACATTTTTGGTAACATTTTTTTTGGACTTCACATTTTTGGATACATTTTTGAAATTTCTCATGAGTGTTGCCATCAATGCCAAAGGGGGAGATTGTTGGCATATACACACTCCAATGAGACATTGTATGTGATTGAAGGTTTTGTCATTGATGGCAACCTTGCAATCCTATGGCACTGGCAAAAGCATTATACCGACATCAGCAGATCACATTCTACACCGGCACTCAGGACACCGACACTGGCACAGGAGAAAGGAAGTATCCTGGCACAGAGGCCAACAGGATTTTGCTATATTATATTTTTTTGTTTATTATTGAAAAAATTTGTAAGCCGACTTGGCAAATTGTAAAATGACTCTTATATATAAAAGAGATCATTGTAGACATTTAAGAGAGGAGATGTAAGCGATAAAGAAAAATATTAGGTAGACTTATTATGCGAAATATAGGTTAAGGGGTATATGTAAAGAACAGAGTAGGAACCAGTACTGAATCTGGCATTACAGATGCTATTGTAAAGCAGTACAAGATATTGGATTTGCATAATCCTCATTGTAAGTCAGTGAGACTTCCCTTTGAGCAGTGAACTCTAGGCAGTTGGCCTTCCTGCATGTGCAGGCCCCTATTGTAAGTAATATTCTCTTATTGGCCAGTGAGTGAATATTGTGGGTCACAAATCCCACCGAGGTTTTTCCCACACCGAGTTTCCTCGTTAAAACCTTGTGTTATGGTGTGCTTTTCATGTGGATGTTCTTGATTCTATTTATTTCATTATTTCTTGCATACCAGTACACTATTATATTATGTTTTGCATGTTTTAAGTTAAGAAAATCAAATCACTGGTTAGATACTGAATAACCCCCCCCTCTCAGTATCTGTGGGATTCCTAACAAGATCTGTATCTAGTCTAATTTGCTTTAGGGGAATCATCATCCCTAGTCAACTTACATCTGGTCGCCATAGGAGTTCCAACTATCTTTGTATCATCCAAACCAAACTTCTTCAACAACCCTTTCACATACTTGGACTATGATATAAAAATCCCTTTTTTTGACCGAATAATTTGTAAACCCAAAAATAATTTCATTTATCCAATCATAGACATCTCAAATTCATTCTGCATTTCATTAGAAAACTCTTTGCACAAACTATCATTCCCTCTAAATATAATATCATCAACAAAAACTTCAACAATTAGAATGCTATCATGATCAATCTTGAAATACAGATTACTATTAGTAGTACCTTTATTAAATCAAAGCTTCAATAGATACTTATTCAATCTGGCATACCAAGCTCTGGGCGCTTGCTTCAATCCATACAATGCTTTCTTCAACCGACACACAATGTCACTCTGATCAGTCAACTGAAATCCATCTGATTGCTCTATATACACCTCTTCTTCCAATTCACCATTTAGGAATGCTGACTTGACATCCATCTAATAGACTTTGAAATCTTTGTAAGCAACATAAGCAAGAAACAATCTAACAACTTCAGTTCTTTCCACCGGAGCAAAAATCTCTTCAAAATCAATTCCTTCCATTTGAGAATATCCTTTACAAACAAGTCTTTCTTTGTTTCTAACAACTTCACCTTGCTCAGTCAATTTGTTTCGGAAGACCCATTCGGTTCCAATTACATTTTTGTTTTTAGGTCTGGGAACAAGAATCCAAGTATTGTTCTTTTCAATATGATTTAATTCTTCTTCCATTGCTTTTACCCAATGTTCATCTTTACATGCTTCATTCACATCCTTAGGTTCAATCTTAAAATTCAAACAATACTCAACTTTATCTGCAGTAATTCTTCTTCTAGTTTGAACACCTTTATTTCTAATGATCTGATTTTCAGAATGAATCAATCTTACATACTTGGGAGTCTTCGAATTTTCTTGAATTTCAGACTCTTGATTCCTTTCTTCTACACTTGCACTAGTTCCTTCCTCTTAATTCACTGGATTCACAAGAACAATATGAACTTGATGCTGATTTAGAGGTTTCTTCCCTTTGTTTGCACTATTATTCTAATCATCTGAATCATATCCACAAGATCTGTACTATTTCTCATTGCTTTCATCAACCCTTTCATTAGCACTCTCAATTATATTTTTCAATCTCTTTTTATAACACCGGTAGGCCTTGTTTTTACTAGAATAACTAATAAATATTCCTTCATCACATCTAGCATCAAATTTTCCTAAATCTTCATCCCTTCTAATATAACATTTACTTCCAAAAATTCTGAAATATTTAACAGTAGGAGAATGACCAAATCATAATTCATAAGGGGTCTTACTAGTATCACCTTTGATATGCACCCGGTTAAGAGTGTAAACAACAATACTCATAGCTTCTCTCCAATAAATATGCAAAACATTTCCTTCAATCATCATTGTCCTAGTAGCTTCTTGGATGGTTTTGTTCTTTATTTCCAAGACTCCATTTTGATGAGGGGTTCTCAGAGCAAACATCCATCTTCTTATCCCATGCTCTTTACCAAATGCATTAAACTCACTAGAAACGAATTCTCCACCTCTGTCAGATCTCAAAAAATTTAGCTTCAAACCTGTCTCAATCACAACTATAGCTTTGAAAATATTGAACTTCTTTAAATTTTCAGACTTCTCCCTCAAGAAAGTAACCCATGTCATCTTATAATAGTCATCAATCAACAATATGAAATATATGTCTCCTTGCAAGATTCTAAATCTAGAAGGTCCATGCAAACCAATATGTACAAAGATCTAATAATCCATTTGAAAAATGCTTCTTACTCTTGAAAGATATTCTAGTTTGTTTCCCTAACTGACATTCCTTGCACATAGGGTTAGCAGGTTTCATCAACTTAGGAAGATCTCTCACAACCTATGTAGAACTTATCTTAACAATGTTATCAAAATTCACATGACACATTCTTCTATGCCACAACCATATTTCATCAACTTGAGCAATCAAACACCTTTTACTGGAGCTATTCAAGTGAAAGATATTACCTTTAGTCTTTGTACCTGATGCAATCTCTATTTCAGAGCTACCCAATATTCTACACTTTCCATTATTGAATTGAAGATCATATCCCTTGTCAACCATCTGTACAACACTTAAAAGATGATTCTTTAGGACTTCTACATCCAAGACATCATCAATATTGTGTTTACCATAAAGAGAAATAGAACTTGTCCCATGGATTATACCAGCTTTATCATCTCCAAACTTCACTACTCCTCCTTCATACTTTTCAAAGCTCACAAAATTACTTTTATCACATGTCATATGATGAGAGCATCTATTGTCTATCACCCATTCATATTTATCCTCAACTTGTGTAGCCAAAGCTCTTTCCACATTCATGCAACTAGCAGAATCAATAGGTATTGGATCATCTTCCTTGATAGCAATAAAAACCTATTTATTTTCACTTGTATTCCCTTTATCTGATTCGTCATCTAACACACCTTCATCAACAACATAGTAACATCTCTTTTGAAATTTAGGCTTTTAAGGTTTTCTAGGAGCTCTTTCTAGACACCTTGAAGCAAAATGTCCTATCTTATTACATGAAAAACATTTAAGAGGAAATTTTACTTCATACTTACTGACTCCTTTAGGTAATCTCTTGGAAATCAATGCTTCAAGCTCTTCCATCTCTCCCCTTTCTTCCTCCATTTCCTTCATCTCTTTCTCATATCTTAATATCCTCCTTGAAGAAATTTCTCCCAGATCATATCTTTGCTTATCCTTTCCAGAAATAGTGGATTTGAATGCGGATTCTACCTTAGGAAGGGAGTCACCAAACTCACTTAATTAAAAGAATAATAGCTTCCCAATCAACATGTCTTTGGTCACATCAGTCACGGTCTGAATATCCTTAATAACAACTACCTTGTGTTTGTAGGATGAAGGTAAGGATCTGAGCACTTTAGCAACAATATATGATTCTTCCAACTTTCCATCGACACATTTGATATTGTACACCAATTCATTCAATTTCTATATAAAAAGAAGTAATGTTCTCATCTTCACCCATTCTTAACATCTCATACTTTCCCTTTAAGCTCTGCAACTTAGCAATCTTCACATAGTTGTCTCTTTCATATAGGGTTTCCAAATTCTTCTAGATCTCATGAGAAGTTTGCAATTCCATAACATTTTGTTAGGATTCCCACAGATACTGAAAGAGGGGGGGGGGGGGGGGGTGAATCAGCATCTAACCGGTTTAATGATTTTCTTAACTTAAAACATGTAGAACATATTAATACTGTATACCGGTAAACAAGAAATAATGCAATAAATAAAGATAACAACAACCACATGAAAAACACACCATAACACAATAGTTTAACGAGGAAACCCGGTGTGGGAAAAACCTTGGTGGGATTTGTGACCCACATTATTCACTTAATAGCCAATAAGAGAATATTACTGCTACAAGAGGGGCCTGCACATGCAAGAAGGCCAAGTGCCTAGAGCTCACTACTCAATTACAAAATGGGAAGTCTCACTGACTTACAAAATGGATTATATAAATCCAATGTCTTGTACTGCTTCAAAATAGCATCTACTATGCTAGATCCAGTACCGGTTTATAGCTCTGCTTCATACATAAACCCTTAACCTATAATTTGCATAATAGGTCTGCCTTATTTCGCCTATATATTTTCTTCCTTTTTGTTACAAAATGTTCTACAATGATCTGTTATATATATGAGTCATTTTACAACTTGCCAAGTCGGCTTACAATGATTTTACAATAATAAACAAAATATATTACAAACAAAATTCCTGTCAGCTTCTATGCCAGTATGCTTCCTTTTGTTGCCGGTGGTCTCTGTGCCGGTGTAGAGTCTGTCTTTGCCGGTGCTGCTAAATTGTCTTGCTGGTGTCATAGGATTGTAAGGTTGCCATCAATGACAAAACCTTCAATCACATACAATGTCTCATTAGAGTGTGCATTTGCCAACAATCTCCCTCTTTGGCATTGATGGCAACACTCATGAGAAAAATAAAAAAAAACTGTCATCCAAAAAGAATCTGCTGCTATTGTTTTACCAAAAATCTATACCAAAAGAATATGTGCTCCCCCTGAGCTGATGAGTCATTTGTTGGTTATTTTTCTCATTCCACTACTCCTCCTTTGGCTTCAATGACAAAGGTTGTCAA
This sequence comes from Cryptomeria japonica, assembly GCF_030272615.1. NCBI lineage: Eukaryota > Viridiplantae > Streptophyta > Pinopsida > Cupressales > Cupressaceae > Cryptomeria > Cryptomeria japonica. The sequence continues at coordinate 40,787,999 of NC_081405.1, read as the reverse complement.
AGTGTCAATGAGTGTGGTTTCCTGCTTCATCCTTGTAACTAGTTGGTTACAATCTGAGAAAGATCTGCCAAAACCAGATTCAAGCTCTCAATGAACTTTTTGCTGCCTTTTATTGCGGCCTCTGTCCTCTGAACTATACTAGTGAGGTGTTGCATTTGCTCTGCCGATGTTTTCTGTCCTTGAATCAAGGCATCAGATATTTCTTTCCTTAAGGAGGCGAGATAGTCTAGTTTTGGACTAAGTCTCCATTTAAGATCTTTAGCCTTTCCTTTTATTCTTTCTTTGTCTCTTTCCAACTTTAGTAGTTCTTCCTCAAAACCTGTTATTTTCTGCTCAAAAACTGATAATGAATCAGATGAATTAATGAAATTATCAGCTAGTTGATTTATTTCCTCCTATATCTTGCTGATTTCTTGTCTATATCAACTGTCAAAAAGTTAGTTTTATATGTATCCCTGTACAAAGTTTTGAATTCCTTCAATGTGCTACATAGTTCTGGTAGAAGTGTGTCAAATTGCCTTGTACACTTCTTTATTTCTTCCTCAAAGAATTTGTGTTTTTCCTTCTCTAATTTCTTCTTGAATGCTTCCTCTTTTATTTGTTCAACTGTCACAGTGTTTTCAGTAATATACTTAGACAAAGTGTCAAGTTGACTCAAAGAATCTTTATTATCTACATTACATTTTGGTGCTATCATTTTCAAAATTGGAATGGTGTCATCTATTGCCTTGTAAGCCTGTGAGCTACAATCTATTATCTTCTTTATGGAATCCAAAAGAACTTTTGTTACATTAGTTGGTTTAAATTTTGTACTTGAATAGCCAACACTCTGTATTCCGCCGGTGGGAGCAATATCCTTGCTGGTGGTGACCTTTGGTAGGTCAGTTTGTGTTTCCATTTCTTTAAGCAAGGGTTTGTCTTGCTCAGCTGTTGCCGGTGGCACTGAATTTGTGTGAACCTGTTGTGGTGATGGAGCCTGTTGCTTTGCTTGTTGCTCTGTGTTATCATCTGTCGGTTTACCTTCTGTACCATCAGTTACCAGTTGCTCATTAGCCATATCTGTCTTCTTAGTTGTATCCTTATCTACCACAATATTGACCTTTTGAGTATCAATGTCCACTGTGTATAATACCTCAGAGTTAGGATTTGTGTCCTCTTGTGGTATGTCCATGCTCACACTATCCGGTTGATTATCAGTAGTCACTACCAGTGGAGTATTCAGAGGTGGTGGGGATAAGTTATCTTTTATTTTTATGCTAGGTGGTCCACCAACCTTTCCTTTTCCCTTATCCTTATCCTTCTGATATACTTTGATGTGTTTGGGTTTTCTATATTCTTCCCATTTTTCCTTCTCTACAAGGAATATGTCCCATGCATTAGCAGTTTCCTCTACTACCTCATTTACTCTACCAACCATAAGTGCTACATGTCGGTGTGTAGTTGAAAATAATGACCGGTTAGCCTTAGAGATCAGATCATCTATCTCTTTTGGTGAGTTGTTTGGATAAACAACAAGTAGTTTTTCAATTTTCATTTCCTTATCAAGCTCTACAACAGCTTGCCTTCTAGCTTCAAGTCTTTTAAATAGTTTTGTCAGTAATTCATCTACTACTTGCATTAGAAATTTCTTGTAAATGTCCAAGTGTAGAATTACACTATTTTCAACTTTCTCCTTGTCATCAACTAATAATGAATCATATAATTTGTTGATGTTTTTCAGCTGTCCATCCTCTGTTATTTCATCTAGTAGTTTTTCAATTGGAGCAATGTTTTGTTGAGTCTTCTTCTTGGGTGTTAACTTCTTCTTCTTAGGAGTTATCTTCTTAGCCGGGGGCCTTATTGCCTGTTGTTTCTATCTGGTTCTTCTAGGAGAAGGTGTAGATACCGGTGAAGGTTCTCTTTTCCTCACAACTCTTTTAAATGCAACTGGCATATCACTTTCTGAAGAAGTTGCTACCGGTGAAAGGTGAGTTTCTGGCTGTTGTGCTTCTAACTCATCTTCAGTGATACTGATTTGTTTAAGTACATCTTCTTTGATAGCCTTTGCTTGCCTATATCCTCTTCTTACTATTGCTGATGAATACTAAGAGGGGGGGGTGAATTAGTATGCCAAAAATCTTTGCACTAAAACACTTACATAGTCTAAAGATAAACCGGTAAAGCAGTCTGACAATCAAACTGGTTACCACACATACAAACCAAAATGTGAATAAAACATTCACCCACAAAAGCAATACAACCATAACATAAGATATTTGACATGGAAACCCAACTGGGAAAAAACCACGGTGAAATGGAACTCACAAGTCACTATCTGCAGAATAGAAACCAAACCGGTTAAGGTCTTACAATGTTCTTCACCAGAATAGATCCTGTTAGGAATCTCAATCTCTGTTAGGAGATAAGTTTGATTAAAGACTACCTTGTTAGAGGATTTTAGATTCACATGTGTGAACCACCTTGTTAGAGGATTTTACAAAGGCTTTGAGGCCTACCTGGTTAAGGGCTACAGACTTGTCAAAGATGTGAGTAATCAACAAGTGTTTGATCTATCTAATAGCACAAACTGCTTGGTTAGATCCAGTATTGCTCACAGCTAATGCATTCCAGCATTACTTCAGTCTTCTCTATCTCTCTCTCAGTTACAACTCGATCTTCTCTCTAATAAGATCGCTCTCCACTTCCACCTTAAACCTAGCTCAACATTAACCCTTTTCACAACTTCTTCAACAACTCAAAAACCCTAGACATGATGTCCTTTTAAAGGAATTTGATTTCATGTCAGTCCAATAGGATTACATTACAATTTCCTAGGTTCAGTGAATCTAGACATACTCAGTAACACGACACAAGAATCACCGTCAATGTGTCGGCACCGTCAAATAATCGGTGGATTGGTAACTCGTCACAGAATGCCAGTTGGTAACTCATCACAGAGTATTACCGGTTCATACAAAATACCGGTTGCCGGTTTGACAAAAATGAAGAATGGTAAGAATGTGTTGTGCTGCTTTACTTCCTCGTACCACTTGTGATCTGTGAACCGCTTGGGGTCGACATGCTACTTCAGACCGGGAAACATATTCTGCAAAATCACCACTAGTCTAGAGACTAGTATACAACATACCGGTTGGAACAAAATACCGGTTGAGCATAAGCTCATACATATAAAGGGGATCTTAATACAAGTGTGTGTCCATCAATGACAATCACAGCATAAACCACAAAAATGCCAACAATCTCCCCCTTTGGCATTGATGGCAACACTTAGGAAAATAAAATTTTGACATCTAAGTGTTTTACAACAAAAAAAAAACTTGCCATTAACAAAATTGCTCCCCCTAAGCATATACACTATCCCTTAATCAACATAGTGTATAGAAATTTTGCATTCAGAGCATAATCATCAGAGCATATAGCATATATCACAGCATATATCAAAATTTGAAAACAGATACTTCTCCCTCTGATATACTTCTCCCCCTGATATATCAAAATTTCAAAATTTTAAAACCATCAAAATTTTAAAACCATATACTTCTCCCCCTTTGCCAACAAAGACAAAGTACCGTTGAAAAACCTATTTCCATATATATATATATATAAGAGTTTATGACAATAATGAATAATACCTGTCAAAAACCGCTTTGTAGTCCTTCAAAAATTGTTTCATGGAAAGAGACCAAGACTCAAGTAGGGAGGTCGCCACTTCCTTCTCTGTCTACATTTGTGATACCTGTTCCTCCATGGCATCTATTGTGCTCAGTTCTTGTGTGACTGTCAGGGAATCTAGGTTCAAATAGCATTTCTGGAGAATTTGTAGTCGTGGAAGTAATACCAGTTGAAGCTCTTGCAAATCCCTAGACCTTGTGCCAATCTCTTGCTCTATCTTGGCTGACTGGATCTGGAACTGGTGAATGGTTTGCCCATATGCTGCAAAGGAGTCGTAAGGAGTCTTGAATGTACTTAAGTAGGACTGTAAGTCTGTTTGAAGTTGTTGCTTCTTGGCTAGCACATCATCACAGAATAGATGAGGTTGACAGATTTTGCTGAGTAGCAAGTTTCCCTCATCCAAGGCACTCCTTATGTCTTTTTGATCCTTTAACAGTTCAGTCCTAAGCTCATTTAATTTCTTCATGAGAGCAACATTAAGAGCCTTTTGGTGCTCTTTCTTTACATTGGCCTCTGCTGCTTCTTCTAGACCCTGCACCTGATCATCCACTAAAGTACATAGAAGTTTGAGTTGTGCTAGTGATGAATCAGTGTCAGGAAGATTAGTACCAGGGATTAAACCGGTAAGTGTGTCTACAGCTGCCTGAATGATGTCCTGTTTCTTTTTCTTGTGAATGATCTCAAGGCACTCTTGAGCAACCTTAGTGCTCTGCATAAGCTCCGACTCACTTGCAGATTGGAGATCGATAGGACTAGAGATATCAACCAGTGAGGGTTGACTTTCGGTTGCCTTTGGAGTCTCCACCTGAGAGCTTTTTGCCGCTTCTCGTTCCTTGGCTTCTTCAGCTTTCTTCTTTTCCGCTTCTCTTCTCTTCTCTTCTTCCTTGTCTTCTTCTTCCTTTTTCTTCTCCTCTGCTCTCCTCTTCTGCTCTTCCTTTTCTTCTTCTTCCCTCTTCTTCTTCTCTTCCTGTTCCTTTTTCTTCTTCTCTTCCTCTTCCTTTTTCTTCTCTTCCTCTTCCTTCTTCTTCTTCTCCTCTTCTTTCTTCTTCTTTTCTTCCTCTTCCTTCTTTCTCTTTTCTTCTTCTTCCTTCTTCTTCTTTTCTTCCTTGTCCTCTTATTCTTTCTTCTTCCTTTCTTCTTCTTGCTTCTTCTTCTCTTCATCTTTTCTTTTCTCCTCTTCCTCTTTTCTCTTCTCTTCCTCTTTTTCCTGTTTCTCATCTTCATCCTTCTTCTTTTTCTCTTCCTGTTCTTTTGCCACTTGTTGTGTGTCCACAGCTTGTTCACCACCCTAATCGGCCTGTTGCCCCTATTCAGTTCCCTTAGAAGGTATGTCCTGAGTGACATCTTCTATATCCAAGGCATCGACATCTATGGTGTCGATTGGTTCCTCCACTAGGTTTCCTTCCTCATCAAAAACCTCATCCGGTTTGGAAATAACCGGTTCCTTTTCCGCTTGGAGGTTTGCCATTCGATCTTTGTGAGAGCTGATAGCATGGGCCATGTGTTGATGTGTATCCTTTTCTACATCATCACCTCTCCCCTCCAACAACCAGAGTCTTCTTCTCCTTGTGAAGAAGAGACCTTTATTTTGATCCAATACATCAAATAACTCTGAATTTGAGAGTTCGGGGAAGTACTGTGCAAAAACTTTCTCCCTAATCTCTTGTTCCTTTTCAATGGCAATGCGCCATTTGTTATCCAATGTTTTAAATAATGAATCCGGTGTCTGAGATTTAATCTCTGATGGTGACCGGTCATTTTTGCATAAATAAAGAATGATTTCCTGTAGTACTTAATCTTTTTCTTCACTATTGAATTCATCATAATAATCAATTAAATCATGAAGTAACTTTCTCCTAATATTCTTTACTATTCTTTGACAATGTGTCAAAGGTTTGTAAGAGGAGATATCTATATTTACCGGTGTGGATGTTGCCAGTTCATTCTTCTTTACCTTCTTGGTCTGTCTAGCCTTCTTTGGCTGTTCATCAGACTCAGTTTCTTCAGAGTCCAGTTCATTTGCCTTAGTCTTCCTCTTTCTTTTGAAGACTTTTGCCGGTGTTACCTCCAGTTTCTTCTTTGCTGGTGACCGCTTGGTCACTCTTGGAGTCTCAGTGGTAGCTGGTGCTGATGCTGTAGGCACTGCCTTCGCTTTCTTGGCTGCCGGTTCTTTTCCCTTCTTCACCAATGGTTCTTCAACCGGTGCTATCCTCTCCAAGTAGGTTCCGGTTCACTTAGCCTTTGGATCAAGAGGCGAGGCAATAAGGGTTGAAGCGTACCCTTCTAGTATGTCAAACATGACCTCATAGCCCATAGGCTCCACTTCCTCCATTCTAGGCTCAACAGCCTCCATTAGACATTTGTCCACTTGAATAGTGAAACAGATGTCATCTTCATACTTCTTCACTATGTCACCTGAGATTCGTACCCTCTGACTCATCTTTCTTCTGAACTCATCAAAGTATTTGTTTAGTACCTCAGGGTAGCCGGTTCCAATGGCTTGCACACTTTCCTTTATCTGCTTGGTTACCGGTTAGTCAGGGGACCACTGGACATCTCCTACACTAGGAAAGTAGCCTTGGAAATAGAAAAACAACCCTACTAGTAGTTGTCCAAACTTAAATCTCAGTGAATTGTCCTTTTTGATTGCCTTGAGATTTAACAGGAGTTGCCTCTACATACCGGTGCATAAGTCAAATGATTTATCCTCTATAATCATCCGGTAAGCGGCATTTACCGCTGCAGCGGATACAAAATTAATCCTATTGGCTGAGAATGTTCTGTAGCCTATCACCATGCAGGCATATTTTACCAGTTCATCCTTGATAGGATTAACTATCATACCTCATGAATCACTTGTCAAATTGGTGAGCTTGGTCATTTCCGTTTTGCTTACCGTTCTCAGGGTTGGCACTTCCCCTGTGTTGCAAAAACCGATGACTGCATGAATTGCCTCAGGCATGATATCATGCGTTCTTTATAGGTACATCTTGTCACCATGGACTCTACTCAAGATGATCCCGATGTGATCCTCTTTAAAGTCCTCCAGAAAATATACTGCATTATGGAGTTTCTTCTTCTCTAAGATACTGAACTCTGGTTTGATCCTTTTTTCCTTTCCGCAAAATAGACCTAATTGAGTATGAATGGCTAAGGACCCTAGGTCTTCTATCTTGCAATCAATATAGTCTGAAATTCCTTCTTCGACTATGACTCCAGCTGGAACTTGTGACAAAGCATTATACTTGGACTTCCTCTGAATGAAACTTTCTGACTCAATGGATGTGCTTGAACTGGTATGAGATGCAGAAGCCATTGAAGAGTATTTCAAGAACACAAAAAATACCTTTCAAACACGAAATTAGGGCTTCCTGATTCTGCTTTACTTTGCTCTCCATCGGATGCCAAGTCACTGCTTTGAGTTCTCCACTACCGCTTGCAAACTAGATTTGAATCTCTTTCAAAGCTATCCAATTTCTTGAAATCTAAGCTCAAATCGCCTTTTCTTCGCTCTGCACTTAAAAACTTTTCTTCCCTCAAAAATAGATAGTGAGAAATGATTTGAAAAATGCATTTATACATGTCTCTCACCTACCATCATTAATGCTCCTATATTAGGGCGTAAACCCTAATTTTCCTTTTTACCATTTTCGGTCTTCGGCCAAGCGACAGGTGTAGCATATCGGTTAAGGTCTTTTACCGGTGTCAACCAGGGGTTCGAAAGCATTTTGCCATTTGCTCTCCCTAAGCCTTTGAGGCTTAGTTTGCCAGTTCCGATATTTCCACACTAGGTGTAGAAACCGGTTCCTCCTCCAATAATATTGGTTTCTTCTTCCATGTTTTCTTCATGTCTCGTTGAACTTTTTCAACATCTATTTCTCCTTCTTGAGTGATCGGTATATCATCAGATATACTTTTTCTACTTCTACAGAATCTTGCAATGTGACCCGGTTTGTTGCAGTGATAGCAAACAAGTCCAGGTGCTCTCCAAGGTCCATTGTACATGTTTCCATTCTTCCTTCTACATGTTGTAGTAGTGTGACCATGACCATGACAGATCATACAACTTTCTCTCCATCCGGTTGCCACTTGACAACCACCACTTCTTGACTGATGATTGAAGACATTAAACCGGTTGTGGTTCTGGTTCATAAGAGATTCAGGACCAGTTCCTTTGGTCCTCTGAGGATATCTTCCAATGTTATCCATTACAGACCTGCATTCAAATGCTCTATGCCTAAACTTGTTGCATGCATAACAATGACCATTGAACTTATTGGATCTAGGTACATTGTTGATAAAATAAGGAAAATTATTGTAGGCTTTGCTCCTACATACATTGGTAGTGTGTCCTTCTTTAAGACAGTTAAAGCAAACAGGTTTGAATTTTTGCTTACCTTTTCCTTTGAGTGCTGGTTGCTTCTTTGATGCTTCAACATTTGTTCCTGAGGATTCTCCTTCCTCATGTCCAGAAAAACCAAGACCATTGGTATTTTTTGCCGGTCTAGATGACTCAAGCTTTTGCTCTAGCCTGACTATACTTTTGCCAAACTTAGCTAGTATTTCCTTTGACTCAAAGAGTTCTTTGGAAATAGCAGTGTTTGTCTCCATAAGAGTTGCATTTTTAGAGATGGCAATGTTCAGTTCTTCTTGCATGTCTTCTTTTTCCATTCTACTCTCATGAAGGCGAGCAGTTAGTGCACTAATCTCATGTTTCAACTTGGAGATCTCATGATCTCTGTCTTTTACCAGATCTTCAGCTTTTCTCCGGTTCTCAAGCTCTTGACTAAACCAAATAGTCAGTCCTTCCAACTCCTTTCTCAGATTGGAGTTTGAATCATTCAGCTTATTTACTTCAGCAATCATAGCTTTTATGTTAGCTTCATCTTCAGAACTACTTTCAGACAGTTCCATCAGCTTCTTTGCATGTTCTCTTCTTTTTGCTTAAGATGCCTTGTATTTGACCATAAGATCATCATAGGCTTGCTTAGACTTAGTGAGTCGTTGAGTAAGTTCCCTCAAGGTGTATTCCCCAATATCTCTTTCCAAGTGGTTAAACTTATAGAAAGGTTGGCTCTAATACCAATTGATGAATACTAAGAGGGGGGGGTGAATTAGTATGCCAAAAATCTTTGCACTAAAACACTTACATAGTCTAAAGATAAACTGGTAAAGCAGTCTAACAATCAAACCGATTACCACACATACAAACCAAAATGTGAATAAAACATTCACCCACAAAAGCAATACAACCATAACACAAGATATTTGATGTGGAAACCCAACTGGGAAAAAACCACGGTGAGATGGAACTCACAAGTCACTATCTGCATAATAGAAATCAGACCAGTTAAGGTCAGACTGGTTAAGGTCTTACAATGTTCTTCACCAGAACAGATCCTGCTAGGAATCTCAATCTCTGTTAGGAGATAAGTCCGATTAAAGACTACCTTGTTAGAGGATTTTACAAAGGCTTTGAGGCCTACCCAGTTAAGGGCTACATACTTGTCAAAGATGTGAGTAATCAACAAGTGTTTGATCTATCTAATAACACAAACTGCTTGGTTAGATCCAGTATTGCTCACAGCTAATGCATTCCAGCATTACTTCAGTCTTCTCTATCTCTCTCTCAGTTACAACTTGATCTTTGCTCTAATAAGATCGCTCTCCACTTCCACCTTAAACCCTAGCTCAACATTAACCCTTTTCGCAACTTCTTCAACAACTCAAAAACCCTAGACATGATGTCCTTTTAAAGGAATCTGATTTCATGTCGGTCCAATAGGATTACATTACAATTTCCTAGGTTCAGTGAATCTAGACATACTCAGTAACATGACACAAGAATCACCATCAATGTGTTGGCACCGTCAAACAATCGGTGGATTGGTAACTCACCACAGAATGCCGGTTGGTAACTCATCACAAAGTATTACCGGTTCATACAAAATACTGGTTGCCGGTTTGACAAAAATGAAGACTGGTAAGAATGTGTTGTGCCGCTTTGCTTCCTTGTACCGCTTGTGATCTGCGAACTGCTTGGGGTCGACATGCCGGTTTAGACTGGGAAACACATTCTGCAAAAGCACCACCAGTCTAGAGACTAGTATACAACATACCAGTTGGAACAAAATACTGGTTGAGCATAAGCTCATACATATATAGGGGATCTTAATGCAAGTGTGTGTCCATCAATGACAATCACAACATAAACCACAAAAATGCCAACAGTTGCTTGTACCTTCTTTACCCTTTTCTTAGATTGAATTTGATTCTCAATAGTCTCAGCACTGCCAAATACCTCTTCTTTAGGTTTCTTAGGTGCTTCCAGGAGGGCTTTTGCATATATTTCAATTATGTTGTCATCAGTTTCATAACCTATTTCAGTAACCCAAATGATTCTTGGGACAACTGCCTCCATCCAAATCTCATCCTTCTTAATAACAAAGCATATTTCATCCATATGCTTATTTACAATTGCTTGTGAAAGTCTGACTCTAGTATTCATCCAAGCCTTCAATGCCTCCTGAAAGTACTCATTTATATTCTTTTCTCTATTTTCATCCATGTTATTTAGTAAATCAGACAATTGTTTGCCTACCAGTATATCAAAACAAAGATTCTTATTACCGATACTGGGCATCTATTTTGTTATGTGCAACATTAAACAGACAAGTAGGTTTCCAAATCTAAATGTCCCCTTTTTGTCTTTCTTAATTTTTCCAAGATTATCAATAAGCTCATCTTTCAACCATTCACACACATCTATTTTTGCATTATCCTTGATCATATCATAGGCACTCTTTATGCATAGGCTAGAGACTGAGTTTAACCTATTTGCATGTGTGGTTTTATAGCCTAAAATCATGCTAATGAATCTGACATTGATGTTGGTTACATCATTCACTCTTAAAGATCTCTTGTCAGATGTTGCACCTGTTAGGTTCATCACTAGGTCATTTGAGACCTTCTTTGTCTTATCAAGTCTATTACCGGTGGAGGGTAACCCTATCACAGCCTTTACTGCCTCTTTAGTAATTTTGTGAACTGAGTCTAACCAGAAAAATTCACCATGAACCCTGCTTAGAACTATCCTTATAACATACTTAGGAAATTCTAAAATACTGAGAATTTCAGTGAATCCTAGGGTTTCAACTATTTTGTGTTCAGGTTTCACATTACAGAAATCATCACAAATTATAGCTTATACATGCTCTTGATTTCCTCATCACCTAATTCTTCTATGTAACAATGAATGTACATTCTAGGGTCTTATGCAAAAACTACTCCTTTGGGGATTTGAGAAAATGCACCATCATTATCATCCTTCTTAGCAATTTTGGGAACTAACTGAAATACAGGTCTAGGGCATTTAATCACTTCAAATACAGTAGGGTTTGCTATGAATTCAGGAACAAATGAAGAAGCCATGGATATAAATACCTTTATCTGCCTTAGGAAAGATTGCTTGCTGAATTGCTTTGCTTCTTTGCTCAAAATGTCTTTGCTCAGGAATTTTCACGCTCTTTGATTGTTTGAATGCTCGGTGAAATGAAATTGGAGCCAAAACACTGATTTATAATGTTAATTTTGCCAACCACCACATTTAATGCTTGTCGTTTAAGTAATGACTTAACTTATCTGCCGGTATAGAAGTAATTTCAACTTCTCACCATCAACCGAGGGAATAATAGCATGTTTCACATTTGATTGCTAAACCCTCAAGGAAATTTTCTTCAGTTAGATGAAGAGTCTCTTGCTGGTGGAGTGTTACTCTCTTCTACTGGTGGAGTGATATTCCTATCAACATTTAGTTCTGATTTCTTGATCCATTGTTTTGAGAATTCCTGCTTTACTTCTTCAACCTTTTCTTTACCTTTCAAACTAGGACCTTTGTTATTTACCGATGAGGACTTGCTTCTACAAAATTTAGCAATATGTCCAATTTTGTTACAAGCATAACAAGTCACATTATTTTTCTGAATAGCTTTTCCATATCCTATGCCGGTTTTTGTTCTGCATTGATTAGATAAGTGTCCAAATCTTCCACAAACATAACATCTTACATTCATTCTGCAATTCTCAGAATTATGACCAACTTTGTTGCATTTTGAACATTGACTGGTGGGTGTATTGGTATTCTGATAATTTCTAGATCTACATTGATTTGCTCTATGATCATACTTGTTACAGTTAAAGCATTTGCCATTAAATTTATAAGCAGTAGGTTGTCTTACCAGTTTGCCATAATCCTGTGTGTTAGCAGTACCAGAGCTTTCACCAGCTTCAAAGCCAAGACCATTAGTGTCACCATTAGGTTTCTGATTCTTCAACAAGTCACCAAGTTCTTCTGAGCTTTTCTTGAATTTTTCTTTATGTTGATTTGCAGCAGCCAATTCTCCTTCCAAGATACCTTTTTGTCTCATGAGTTCATTTGAGTCATTCTGTGCATGCATCAGATTTGTCTTCAACATATCATTTTCATAACTAAGTCTTGTGTTTTCATTTGCAGCATCATTCATTCTTCTAGTCAAGTCTTCTTCATTCTTCTTTCTATCTTCAATTTCTTTACAAAATCTCATAGTCATATCCTGCATCTCATTCTTTGTTGTCATATTTTCTTGTTTCAACTTATTCATCAGATCACTAAGAGTTTCCTTTTCATCATTCTCATTTTGCATCTTTTTACAAAGTTCTCTTCTCTTGTTTCTTGTAATGGTAATATTTTCTTGAAAGTCTTGAATAATATCCTGTGCAGCTTTTAGATCATCTTCAAGTTTGATATTTTTCATTTTTTCTGCATCATAGTCTGAGAGAGCTGCTTCTAATTGCTTCATCAAGTTTTCCATCTCTACCGGTGTCAAGATCTTCCTCAAGCTGTTAGGCTTCTGAAAATAGAGGACCAAGCTCTGATACCAATTGTTAGGATTCCCACAGATACTGAGAGGGGGGGGGGTGAATCAGTATCTAACCGGTTTAATGATTTTCTTAACTTAAAACATGTAGAACATATTAATACTATATATCGGTAAACAAGAAATAATGCAATAAATAGAGATAACAACAACCACATGAAAAACACACCATAACATAGTAGTTTAACAAGGAAACCCAGTGTGGGAAAAACCTCGGTGGGATTTGTGACCCACAATATTCACTTACTAGACAATAAGAGAATATTACTGCTACAAGAGGGGCCTGCACATGCAGGAAGGCCAAGTGCTTAGAGCTCACTACTCAATTACAAAATGGGAAGTCTCACTGACTTAGAAAATGGATTATATAAATCTAATGTCTTGTACTGCTTCAAAATAGCATCTACTATGCCAGATCCAGTACCGGTTTATAGCTCTGCTTCATACATAAACCCTTAACCTATAATTCGCATAATAGGTCTACCTTATTTCACCTATATATTTTCTTCCTTTTTGTTACAAAATATTCTACAATGATCTCTTATATATTTGAGTCATTTTACACCTTGCCAAGTCGACTTACAATGATTTTACAATAATAAACAAAATATATTACAAACAAAATTCCTGTCGGTTTCTATGCTGGTATGCCTCCTTTTGCTGCCAGTGGTCTCTGTGCCGGTGTAGAGTCTGTCTTTGCTGGTGCCGGTAAATTGTCTTGTCGGTGTCATAGGATTGTAAGGTTGCCATCAATGACAAAACCTTCAATCACCTACAATGTCTCATTGGAGTGTGCATTTGCCAACACATTTGTCATCTTAGAATCGGTCAAGGCACTGAACTATTATTCCTTAGCTCTAATATTACATTCAACTTCCTCTATCTCTTCCCGAGTTGTAGATCCATTAGTAGGAACAATATACTTGTTCTTTGTAATATTCTAGTAAGATTCACCAATGCACCTTAGATGACACTCCATGCCGCTCTTCCAAAGAGAGTAATTAGTTCCATCAAATCTGAGTCTGTCCTTCTTGTAAGTCACCATCCCGGATCACCTCAAGTGGTTAAGCTTGTTCAGAGGAACCTTCTCTGATACCAATTGACGAAATAGCTTTGATAACTGACAGACAACTGAGGGGGGGGGGGGGTGAATCAATTGTCTCACAAACTTACAAAAATCAAGCTTATTCTTATATCTGATTATAAATCATGAAAGAAAGAATGAATCAAAAACACATCAAGATCACACATAACACTAATATTTTTGACATGGAAAACCCAATCAAGGGAAAAACCATGGTGGGAACCTACCCACAATATGATAATACTCTATTAGAAGTATATGAAAATTTATAATTGGGAATGAACATGCATTCAGGAACACTACGTAGAGCTCATTGCTAAAACAAAACAAGGGCTACAGGCTAGGAAAGACTCACTGTCTTACAAAGAGATTCAGATTATATCCGAAAGATCATGAACTGATAAAATAACATCTCCTTAATGTCTGGTTACATTTACGATTAAGCACATAACAAATTTATTCTTCTCAAACTTCTTGTCTGCCTCCAAAAGATGTATACATTCAGTGCACATACATTCTTATTCTCATCCATACACCATGCACACCCAATTACAAAGAAATTACATTTATTTATACATGACATCAACCTTAACAAGGTCGGCTTAACACACTGCACCTAATTACAAAGATATAATCATACACACTATAGAATCAAATGGGGACCAAGAAATGCCAAAAAAGACATAACACGGACCCATATCACATGCCTCAAATGCAAAACACCTCCAATAATTTTGCATCAGACATCCGCAACACACTACAAACATCTAGTCGACCACAAATATGAACAACACTAACACAATAGAAAAAATCATCAATTACATACACAATGATCAATGTGGACCACCAACACAAAGGCACATGATCTAGAAACATCCACAAGCATCATGAATTACCACCACAACATCTACATCAACCCAAATTACTAGAATCACATAATCACTATACCGAACTTCAAGAACACTAACTACAACGATTGTCAACCTAGAAAAATAACTTGTTGAGCTCCAAATCATGAACCACTTGAGTTGAAGACACACATCAACATCCAAAACATTCCTCCAAATCCACAAATCAAGATATTACAATGTAGAGAAATACATACCAAAATACTAAACATTGCCATCATTGAACAACAGGAAAACCAGCCACAACACAAATACTCATAACTTGCTCAAATCTTTATGTAGACCTTTGAAATTATACTGAATCATCTATACACAATTCTCTACAAACCCTTTATTTCATGAATTTTGATCATCAATATGCTAAACAAACCAACTCACTAAACTTCACTGCATCACTATCACAAACAGAGAAATATGTTGACATCAATGATAATACATCTCTCAGATATCATCGAAGCACTTATTTGTAGCATACTACCAACAATCTCTCCAGACATCCAACATTTTATTGTGTTTAATATCTACAACTAAGCCACAGACAATAGAAGAAGCTTGTAATGATCAGAATTGGATGAAGGAAATGAAAGAAGAGCTGGATCGGATTGAGAAAAATCAGACATGGGAATTAGTCAATGGACCGAAAGATAAGAATGAGATTGGAACTAAATGGGTATTCTGGAACAAACTAGATGAAGATGGAAATGTTGTAAGAAATAAGACAAGGTTTGTTTGTAAAGGTTATACTCATATTGAAGACATTGAATTTGATGAAACTTATACCCCAGTTGCTCGGATGCAGGCAATCTGGATGTTCTTGGCGTTTGCAATATTTAAGGACTTCAAGATTTATTAGATAGATGTGAAATCCACATTCTTGAATGCAGATTTGAAAGAACAGGTTTATATTGAACAACTAGAAGGTTTCAGGTTGAAAGATGATCCAAACATTGTTTGCAGATTGAAAAAGACTCTGTATGGATTGAAACAAGCCCCTAGAGATTGGTATGGAATACTAGACAAGTATCTAACTGATCAAGGATTTCATAAAGGTTCGACTGACAAAAATTTATACTTCAAGATCGATTCAGGTAAAATCCTAATTGTTGTAGTGTATGTTGATGATATAATCTTTAGAGGAAATGAAGGTATGTGCAGAAGATTTGTGAGTGAGATGCAGAAAGAATTTGAGATGTGAATGATTGGTGAGTTAAATTTCTTCCTCTGTTTGTAAGTTAATCAAGTTGATAAAGGAATTTTCATTTATCAGTCTAAGTACATCAAGGAATTGCTATAGAATTTTGGGTTGGAGAATTCCAAACCAGTGTGTACACCTATGAATACCAAATGCAAGTTAACCAAAGATGATAAATCTCTTAAGGCATATACAAGTAAGTACAAGTGAATGATTAAAGGACTGCTATATTTGATTGCTACTGAACCGAATATCATGTTGCAGTTTGTTTGGTAGCCATATTTCTGCAAGAACCAAAAGAATCACATGTTGTAGTTGTAAAGAGGATCTTCAAATATCTAAAAGGCACATAAGATTTTATTTTGCGGTATCCCAAGAGCTTAGATTTTACCCTGGAAGCTTATACAGATGCAGATTGGCCGAAAGTGTTGATGACAGGAAAGGTACTAGTGGAGGAGAATTCTTTCTTGGCTCCTAGTTTATTTCTTGGTCAAGTAAGAAGCAAGACTTTGTGTCTCTATCTATAGATGAAGAAGAATATATTGTAGCATCTTCATGTTGGACATAGATCTTATAGATGAAGCAGACTTTGAAGGACATTGGTGTAAATTTTGATGACCCTATCTCAATCATGTGAGACAATACCCATGCAATAAATAATTCAAAGAATCCAGTACAATATTCTAGAACAAAATATATATCTATTCGGTACCATTTCTTGAGGGAAAAAGTGTTGGACAATGAATTCAGACTTGAGTATGTACCTACAAAGGAGTAGATTTCGGATATCTTTACTAAAGCATTGTGCAAGGATACTTTTGTATATATTCAATAGAATTTAGGGGTATTACCCCTTTCCAGTTTGAACTAATGTACATTATCATGTGCATTAATCCAATGAGAAGCTTGCATATTATTATTTGGATTGATGTTTGGGTGCTTCCTCATAGAGAGAGAAAGAGTGATGTAGGAGCATCCTCAGTTCATAGAAATCTTGCATCAACCAAAAACATTTTCTTTTCTATTTGCAATTTCAGTTTTCCTTTCTGTGTGTCCCAATTTTGAAACACCGGCTTCCTGTGGAGTTGGATTCTTTTTGAAGATCTAATCACCTTGCTTGCGTTCTAACCGCATCTCATTCGGATTAGTCTCTGACAAGATATCATTGACAGTTTCTTGTTACCGGATTGTTCCATGGTTACCAATTGCTTGAGACCTATTCTGGTGATCTACCAGAACCCATTCTGATGCTTGCGGAACCTTGGACGTTGATCTCAATGTTTCTTAACATGTGGCCGACCTTCTATGTTTCATCCTTTGGGATTTTATGGAGGCCGACTTCATTCATTTTTGCACGTTAGGGTTTTGATCATTTTGGGCCGACTTGATCCTTTAGATCGATATATATATATATATATATATATATATATATATATATATATATATATATATATATATATATATATATATGTATGTAATCATGCTTTGCAATGTAGTCAATCAATTCGGAGATAAGGAGTATCAGATAGATAGTGCTTAGAAGATAGATCTTTCGACTCAAGGTCCCGATGAGACCTATTCTACCAGGCCTGTGTACTAGTATGTTGTAACCCAGTTATTGCCGGTTGGATGTATTTGACTTTCATGCAATAAAATAGTCTATTCTACATTTGCCTCCATCATATCTGTGTGTTTCCATTGTGTTAACTCTTGCTAACCCTTTTGGACTGATCTCTTTGAGGTTCCTCCTCACCGATGACTGCTTCAAGTGGTATCAGAGCGAAGTTTCATTTCAGAGGATTGTGTGTCCTGAATTTTGTTGTAGGGTGACGGATTGCGGCTCTGACCCACAATTGCAGAGAACTAGCGTGGATCAATGGCGCAAAGAGGAACTAGGAATGGTGGAGCACGTGGGAATGCAGACTCTGTTGTCATAGAGATGTTGCAAGGAATAGCAGCCCAGTTAGAAACTGTGGAGACAATGGAAAGAAGAGGCTGAGATGTTGAGGATGTGAGTGAAGATGAAGGAGAAGAAGCCTTGACAGAACAAGTAAACCTACTGACAGTTGATCCAGAGGAGGAAAGGTTTTAAAGGGTTTTGAGTAGGGTGAACACTAAATCTCATTTTACCCCACTGGAATATGATGGGAAGATAGATTTAGATGAATTGTTGGATTGGATTTCAGAGATGGAGAAGTATTTTGACTTTGAAAAACTATAGAAGAGAGGAAGGTGAAGTATGCCTGTACCCAGTTAAAGGGTCATGCATCTCTTTGGTGGGAACACTTGCAAGTTGATAGGCAAAGAAGAGGTAAGGAAAAGATTAAGACATGGGATAGGATGATTGCTAAGTTAAAATAAAAAATTTTCCTGACAAATTATCAAGTAGATCTATTTCGAAAGTTGCAGAACCCGAGACAAAAGGAATCTAGTGTGAAGGAGTACACTAAAACATTTTACAAATTGAACTTCAGATCCGGACATGTTGATGAAATTGAATAAATTGTTGGCATTCTACACTCTTATGAGAATAGTTGATGTTGTCATTGATGGAAACCAACTGGCAACCAACCGGAAATAGGTTTCTACATTAACTGGCATCACAAACTTCATGCACCGGCAAACACTGGCATCGACAGGCACTTACACCGGCATTCAGATTACATCGGCAACAAAGCATAGAGGCACTCAGGCCAACATGGGATGATTTTTTGTTTATTTTAATACAATTATCTTTTGTAAGCCGACATGGTATATTGTAAGAGACTCATATATGTATGAGATCTTATAAATCATTTTAAAAGGATATGTATGGTAGAAGATATTTATTTTAGTGGCAGCGAAGGTTTTTGGTTAAGGTATCTATCTGAGCTTAAACCGATACTGAACCTAGCATTAGAGATGTTGTTTTGAGTAGTACATTGTATTGGATTTAATAATCCATTTTTGTAGTCAGTGAGACTCTTCATTGAGCAGTGAGCTCTAGGCTGTTGGCCTCTCTGCATGTGCATGCCCCTATTGTAAGTAGTATCTATTCATTGGCCAGTGAGTAAATATTGTGGGTCACAAATCCCACCAAGGTTTTTCCCACACTGGGTTTCCTCGTTAAAATATCTTGTGTTATGGTGTGTTTCTATGTTGTCTTTGGTATTTCTATTTATTGCATTAATTCTTGTTTACCGATACATTGTTTTGGGTTGCAAAGTTATAAATAAGTTTAAGTATTCTGCTAACCAGTTAGACACTGATTCACCCCCCCTCTCAGTGTCTTTGGGACTGTCATTGAATCTAACAATTGGTATCAAAGCCTAGTCATCTATTTGCAAAAGCCTAATAGCTTGAGGAAGATTCTGAAACTGGTATAGATGGAGAACTTAAGAAAATAGGTGGAAGGAGCTCTTTAAGATTTTGATGTAGAAAAAATGAAGAATATAAAACTTGAAGATGATCTGAGGATTGCACAAGAATTCATTAAAGGACTTCAGGAGAACCTGGGTATAGCATAAAATAAGAGAAAGGAACTTCATGAGAAAATGCAGAATGATGATGATGAAAAGGAGACTCTTAGAGATATTGCAGATACGTTGAGACAAGAAAACACTAATATGAAGAATGAAATGCAAGATATGACTATGAGGTTATGTAAGGATATTGAAAACATAAAGAAGAATGAAGAAGACTTGACTAGGAGACTTAATGATGCAGGAAATGAAAATTTAAGACTTAATCATGAGAATGAAATGCTAAAAATAGATCTAATTCACATGCAACATGACAAGGAGGAGTTTGCAATACAAGTTGGAATTTTGGAAAATGAGTTGATCACTACAAATGAACACAAAGACAAATTCAAGAAAAGTTCAGAAAATCTTGATGACATGCTGAAAAGATAGAAACCTAATGGAGATACAAATGGACTTAGTTTTGAAATTGGAGAATGTTTTGGTACTGCAAACAATCAAGATCATAGTAAACTGATAAGACAACCTAATGCTTATAAATTTAATGGGAAATGTTTCAATTGCAACAAGTTTGGTCATAGAGAAAATCAGTGCAGATTTAGAAATAATCAGAATAACTTACCCACTGGTCAATGTTCCAAACGCAACAAAGTTGGTCATAATTCAGAAAATTGTAGAATGAATGTGAAATGCTATGTTTGTGGTAGATTTGGGCATTTATCTAATCAATGTAGAACACAAACTAGTCAAGGATATGGAAAGGCTATTCAGAGGAATAATGTAACTTGTTATGCATGTAACAAGATTGGACATATTGCAAAATTTTGTAGAAGCAAGACTTCATTGAAAAGCAATAAAGGATCTAGTTTGAAGGGCAAAGAAAAGGTAGATGAAGTAAAGAAAGAATTTTAAAAATAATGGATTAAGAAGAGTGATAAGAGAATTGATGAAACTATCTCTGCAACGGTAGAATAGAGTAATCCTCCACCAGTAGGAGATTCTTTATCTAATTGAGGAATAACCTTTAGGGGGTATTGCAACAAGTTGAAAATCATGCATTCTACCCTCAGTTGATGGTGAGAAGATACATTTCTTCTTTACCGACAAATGTGTTAAGTTTTCACTTAAGCGACAAGCATTTAATGTGGTTGTTGGAAGATATTTCATTATATAACAATGGAAATCCCTCTTTTTGACTCACTGAGCATTCAAACATCAGAGAGCATGAAACTGAGCAAGGGCATTCTAAGGCAAAGATGCGAAGTGACTTTCAGGCATTTAGAGAACTTCAGCTAAGAGGTATTTATCAAAATGGCAACCTCATCTTTTGTTCTTGAGTTTATTGCAAACCCTACCATTGTGGAAAACATCAAACACCCTAGACCTATGTTTTAGATTATCCCCAAGATTGCAAAACAAGATGATTTTGTCGAAGCTTTTTTGAAAATTTTGAAAGGTGTAGCATTTGCTAAAGACCCTAGAATCTACATACATTGCAACATATAAGACCTAGATACTGAGGATTTAAAGAAAATGTTTTAATGAGTTCATTACCAATGAAAGAGGTGTGATTAAACCTAAACATAAGATTGTGGAAGACTTAGGTTTTATAGAAATTCTGAACATTCCTATATTTCCGAAGGAAGTCATAAGACTTGTATTGAGCAGAGTCCATGGAGAGTTCATGTGGTTAGAGTCAGTTTGCAAAATATCCAAGGAAGCAATTAAGGAAGTTACTAGTTTACCTTTCGGTAGTAGGCTTGATAAAACCAAGAAAATACCTAACAAGGGAGTTATGGAGTTAACCAGAGCCACATATGATAACAGATCACTTAGAGTCAATGATGTTAAGCATATAAATGTGAGATATATGAGTATGATACTAGGATACAAAACAAAACATGCAAATAGACTGAATCCGGTCTCTAGCCTTTGTATTCACAATGCATATGAGATGGTGAACAATAATGCTAAGATTGATGTGTGTGAATGGCTTAAAGATGAACTAATTGGTAACTTGAAGAAGATTAAGGGAGATAAGAAAGGTACTTTTCATTTTGGGAACCTACTAGTATGCTTGATGCTATACTTTACCAAAGAGATACCCAACATAGGTCACAAAGATTTTGGTTATGACATCCCAGTAGGCAAACAAATTCAAGAAGCTTTCACCGATATGGGCACTGGCAGTGATAAGAACATTGTAGACTACTTCAAAACATTTTAGACTAAGATGAGAGCAAGAGAGAGATTACCGCAGAGCATAGTTGATAATTATGAAGATCAAATTTTCTTTGTTATTAAGCGAGATGAGACTTGGATGGAAGCAGTAAGCCCTAGAACTATTTGGGTTACTGAGATGGGTTATGAGGTGGACCTACCTATTCTAGAGACATATGCAAAAGCTCTACTTGATGCACCAAGGGAGCCATTTGAGAATTTTTTTTGGTAGTGCTGAAACAATTGAGAGTAATGTATCTATGCTAAAGAGAAGAAAAAGAAGAGAAAAGTTTATCAGAAATGCATCTAAGGTAAATGAAATCAAGGAAAATGTCATGAATATCAGTGATATATCATCTAGTGAGCTTGAAGGACTACAACCGGAAGCACATGTTTTACTGGTTGTAACATATTCTGATACTGACAATGGCAAGGCAACTGAGTTTAAAAGAGTTGAAAGGAAGAAGAGAAAACCCTCACCGGTACCCTCTCCTTCACCTAAGAAAACTAGGACACCAAGGAAGATGCAGCAGACAGTTAGGGAACCGCACAAGAAGTTTACACCAAATAAGAAACAAACACTGGTTACCCCCTCTCTGGAAGAATTATTGAATGAGATAATAGAGGAAGGAACTCTGTCAAATGCGAGCAAATTGTATAATTCTTTTAAAGATTTTGACAAAGAAACTATTGAAGAAAGCATTATTATACATTTGGATATTTACAAGAAAGTTTTGATAGAAGTAATTGATGTTTTACCTAATGATATTTATCTGAGACTAGAAGCTAAAAGGCTATCTGTGATGGAACTGGACAAGAAATTGAAAGTTGAAGCACTTTTGGCTGTACATCCCATAAACTCTAAGGAAGAGATAGATGAGCTTATATCTGAAGCAAACCAGTCAGTATTTGTCAGTGGACACCGACAAGTAAGCCTGATGGCTGGAGGGGTTAAGGAAATTGCAGATGAGACTGCAGATAAGTGGGACATATTTTTTGTTGAGAAGGAAAAGAAAGAGGAAAGAAATAGACCGAAAGTGGAAAAGACATTCAAGGTATATAAGAAATATAAGGGAAAAGGTAAAGTAGGTGGTGTACCTTCTATAAAAGTAATAGATAACATCCCTCCACCAGCTCAAGACATCCCTCCATTAACTTCTACATCACTAGTACATACAACTAATCCATCGGATATGGCTACTAAAGCTATAACTCATGATGATACTAACCCGGAGTCCGAAATACTCTTTACAATGAATGTGGACACATAGGACATAAACATTGTTGTGGACAAAGAGACTGCAGAGGTTAAGGCAGATGATATTAAGGACAACAAGATCTCTAAGATACCGGCACACACTATTGACTCTCATGAAACTGTGATACCGACACAAGCTAAGCAAGTAGAGACTGAGAAACCAACAGAGGAAAATGTTGGTATTATGGATGTGTTGAATTGGTTTTGTCATTGATGTCTACACTTGTCAACACTTGTGAACACCTATCAGCACTGAAGATCTTTGGTTATGGACCGACAAGCGTTATCTATTTCAGATCAGCACAACACGTTATGGAGATGATTTGTTATTATTGTAAATGTATTGAGCTGACATGATGCATCACATATTGATTCATTTGTAATTGATTTAATTGTATTATTCTTTGTGAGCCAACCTACACATTTGGTCTTAGGTTTTGGTATATATGTAAGATCTCATTTGTGAGATTGATATAGGGCATGTAATAAGGTATCACTATGCAAATATAAATAGAGCTATACATGCAGACATCATTTGAAGATACAAGGAAGGTTTAAAGAAGGCAATCAGAGCTTAACCGGTACTGAATCCAGCATATGAAGATGCTATTTTGAGTAGTACATTATCATTGGATCTAACCATCCAATTGTAGTCAGTGTGACTCCCATTTTGTGATTGAGCAGTGAGCTCTAGGCAGTTGGCCTTTCTGCATGTGCAGACCCCATTTGTACACACATACTATCTGCAGTAGTATCATCTGATTATGGGTAAGGTTTCCCACCATAGTTTTTCCCCTTACAGGGTTTCCACGTACAAATATTTGTGTTATGTGTTATGGATGTTATTTGTCTTTCTGTTTCATACATTAAACTTTACCGGTACTGTTATTAACTGTTAAACTGTCAACCGACATTAAGTTTGGTTTACCAGTATTATGCATTAAGTTTGGTTAAGTTATATTTGAGTTGAAATTAATAGACAACTGATTCACCCCCCCCTTCTCAGTTGCCTTTGGGTCCTAACAAACAAGACAACTAACACAGAGCATCCAGAATCAGAGAAACCAATAGTTGTACAGACTGAGAAACAATCTGAGGCAAAGGTTCATGTTGAGTCTGGGAAACCAATAGTTGCAGAGGTTCTTAACCAAACTGAGAAACCATCAAAGGTAGAGGTACAAACATAGATAGATCCATCAGAAGAATATGTAAGTAAAGTGGAAGCATCTCATGGAAATAAAGAGGAAATAGTGAAGGTAGTTGGACAAACATCTGTTGAGAAGAAAACCATAGCAGAACCGAGCACATCTACAAGTGAATTAAGACCTACGAACATAATAGAGGTTCTATTGGATTCTATCAAGATGATAACTGATTGCAATGCCTTAGAATTTAAGGCAATTGATAACACATTACCTATTTTGAAGATGATTGCACCTAATTGTCAGATAGATCACATTAATGATTCTATAGGTAAATTGGATACATTATCCAAATTCATTGCTGATAATGTTATAACTAAAGACAAGGTGAATGAGGATATCATTAAGGAGAGAGTTGACAAAGAGAAAAATACATTCTTTGAGAATACTATAAAGAATTGTACCGATCACTTGGACACACTTTTACTGGTACTCAATTCTACAATTTTGGAATATAAGGAGTTATATAGAGAAGCATGTAAACCTTACTATTTGACAGAGGAGATTGATGAGGAAATTAAAAAGACACGGATAGAAATTGATGATATTATGGATAACATGATAGGTTCATCTGGACTTATATCAGTTTTTGAGCAGGAAATGGCAGTTTTTTAGGAGAAGTTGGAGAAACTTGAGAAAGAGAAGGCAAGAATTAGGTCCAATGCTCGGGAACTAAAAAGTAAACTTGGTTCGAGGTTGGATAGTCTGATTACTCAGAGAATTGAATTATCTAAGGAAATAGTTCAAGGAGAATGATCCTCAAAGCAACTAATGTACTATCTCACTGGTATGATCCAACACACCGAGGCAACTCTAACTAACAACAACAAGTTTATGCAGAGTTTGAATCTAGTTTTGGCAGACATCTTTTAGATAGTAGCCAACTGGTTACAGACCTTGAGGTAGCATTTTTGTACTCTTTTGATTATTTATGACATCCTATGTCATTGATGTCAAAGGGGGAGCAGTGGTGAGAAAAATGCATGTACAGAGGAGATCACTTTCTTAGGGGGAGCACATCTTTTTGGATTTCATTTTTGGGATAACAGTTTTGATTTTTCTCATGAGTGTTGCCATCAATGCCAAAGGTGGAGATTTTGGCATTCTACACTCTTATGAGAATAGTTGATGTTGTCATTGATGGCAACCAACTGGAAACCAGCCAGCAATAGGTTTCTACATGCACCAGCATCACAAAATTCATGCACCGACAGACACCGACATCGATAGGTGCTTACACCGATATTTAGATTACATCGACAACAAAGCATACCGACACTCAGGCCGACATAGGATGAACTTTTTTTTATTGTAATATAATTATCTTGTGTAATCTGACATGGTATATTGTAAAAGACTCATATATGTATGAGATCTTATAAGTCATTTTAAAAGGATATGTATGGTAGAAGATATTTGTTTTAGTGGCAGGGAAGGGTTTTGGTTAAGGTATCTATCTAAGCTTAAATAGGTACTGAACCTGGCATTAGAGATGCTATTTTGAGCAGTACATTGTATTGGATTTAATAATCCATTTTTGTAGTCAGTGAGACTCTTCATTGAGCAGTGAGCTCTAGGCTGTTGGCCTCCCTGCATGTGCATGCCCCTATTGTAAGTAGTATTTATTCATTGGCTAGTGAGTAAATATTGTGGGTCACAAATCCCATCGAGGTTTTTCCCACACCAGGTTTCCTCGTTAAAATATCTTGTGTCATGGTGTGTTTCTATGTTGTCTCTGCTATTTTTGTTTATTGCATTAATTATTGTTTACCGGTACACTTTTTTGGGTTACAAAGTTATAAATAAGTTTAAGTATTCTACCAACCGGTTAGACATTGATTCACCCCCCCCCCCTCTCAGTGTCTTTGGGATTGTCATTGAATCTAACACAAATTGCAAGATATTTGAACGGATTGTGGATGTCTATACAAGATGAACTCAATATGATCAATTTACAGAGTGTTGAAGAGGCTTATCAGTATGCAATAAAGGCTGGAGAGAAATTGAATAAAAGGCATGAGCAGAGACAGAGAGGTAGAGGTGGAAGGTTTGCCAAAGGAAAATTTCTAGGAGGAAGAGGATACATCGAAGGAAGAGGAACCAGTACAAATCAGAACAAGGACAAGGAAGTAAGAAAAGAAGGTAGTTCATACTGGAAGGATGATAGAAATTTCTATCGGAGGAGAGAACCGGATGGTTACCAGAATGAGAACTTTGGAAGACAAGACAAAAGGACATTCAAAGGGACTTGTTTTAAATATGGAGGAGAAGGACACCATGCATTTGAATGTAAGAAGTCAGAGACTACCATAAGAGCAGCAGTAGTGGAAGAGAGCCCCACCGGATCAAACAATAAAATGGAAGATGGAGAATTGTTGATGATGAGGAGAGTTTTTTGTCATACCGGAGAAGATAAAGAACGCTTACAGAGGAAGAACCTATTCAAAATCAGATATAAGGTATCTGGTAAGTGTTGTAAATTTGTTATTGATAGTGGTAGTTCGTATATTCTTGTTTCAGAAGAGATGGTGAATAAGTTGAAATTGGAGAGATTGAAACACCCTAAGCCTTACCAGATAGCATGAATTCAGGATGAACATAAGTTGTTAGTAAGTGAACAGTGCTCAGTAAAATTGAAAATTGGGAATTACCATGATGAAGTTTTGTGTGATATTATTTCTATGGAAATTTGTCATCTTTTGTTGGGAAGACCTTGGTAGTTTGATAGACAGGCAATACATGATGGAAGGAAGAATGCATACACTATTGTGGCCAATGGGATGAAGAAAACCTTGTTGCCTTTGGAGGACCCTTTGAAGAATGAAGTCTGTACAAATACCAAAATCTATCTTGTAGATGGAAGGAAGTTCATAGATAGAATGAGACATGATAATGCATGTTTTGCCTTAATTCCTAAGAGGACTGAGAGACCGGAACTAGAAGGAGAACACCCGACAGAGATAAGAGATTTGCTGATAGAATATGAGGACATCATTTCAGATAATGTACCTGATGGATTGCCACCTGTTAGAAGTATTAGTCATTGCATGGACTTAGTTCCTGGAGCTAGTTTGCCTAACAAAGTTGCACACCTGACAACACCAGTAGAAAATGAAGAATTGAATAGACAAGTGTAGGAACTGTTGAAGAAAGGTTTGATCAGAGAAAGTTTGAGTCCCTATGTAGTACCAATAATATTGGCACCTAAGAAGAATGGAGAATGGAGAATGTGTACTGATTCCAGAGCAATAAATAAGATCATAGCGAAATACTGGTTTCCCTTGCCTAGGATGGATGACATAATGGACTGTTTGAGTGGAGAAAGTACTTTACAAAGATAGATTTGAGGAATGGATATCATTAGATCAAGATTAGAGAAGGTGATGAATGGAAGACTACATTTAAGACCAATGAAGGATTATATGAATGGTTGGTGATTCCTTTTGGACTAACTAATGCATCAAGTACTTTCATGAGGCTGATGAATGAGGTTTTGAAGAAATTCTTGGGTAAGTTTGTTATTGTATACTTGGATGACATTCTGATTTTCAGTAAAACAAAAGAGGAACATTTGTGGTAGTTAAGACAAGTTTTGTAGAGGTTGAGAGAAAAAAAGTTGTTGATCAATATTAAGAAGTGCACTTTCATGAAGGATGAGTTAGTCTATTTGGGCTTTGTGATATCTGAGGATGGTTTGAAGATGGACCTAGAGAAAGTGAAAGCCATTGTTGAGTGGCCTATGCTAGAAAGCATTGGAGAGGTAAGATCATTTCATGGATTGGCTAGTTTTTGCCAGAAGTTTATCAGGAATTTTAGTTCATTTTGTAATCCTATGACCGAGACCATGAGGGGAGATAGGAAGGAATTCAAGTGGACCACTGGAGCAAACAAAAGTTTCAATTTGTTGAAGCAGAAAGTGATTGAGGATCCTGTATTGTCTTTACCAAATTTCAATAAGGTATTTCAATTAGATTGTGATGCAAGTGGAATAGAAATAGGAGCAATTTTGACTCAAGAAGGGAGAGCAATAGCATATTTCAGTGATAAATTGAATGATGCCTGGAAGAGATATTCAGTATATGATTAGGAATTTTATCCCATAATTCAAGCCTTGAAGAAATGGAGACATTACTTGTTGCCTAAGGAGTTTGTGTTGTATACAGATTATCAAGATTTGAAATATTTGAGTAGTCAGAGTAAGTTGAATCAGAGACATATGAGATGGGTAGAGTTCTTGTAGAGTTACACCTTTGTGTTGAAACATAGAAGTGGGAAATCTAACAAAGTTGTTGATGCATTGAGTAGGAGAAGGAATTTTCTAATAGAGATGAGAGTGACAATATTAGGTTTTGAGGATTTGAAGACCTTGTATGATGAAGACCCAGATTTTGGAGAACCTTGGAAAGCCTATAGAGAACCGGTTATGGTTGATAGGAGCAAATGGTTGGATTAATTTATTTAGGATGAAATTTTATTTAAGGGCGTTCAGTTGTGCATACCTAAAAGTTCCATGAGAGAGAACCTAATAAAAGAGAAGCATAGTGGAGGTTTAGCTGGACACTTTGGCATTGATAAAACAGTTGCATTGGTAAGTGAGCAGTACTTTTGGCCCCAGATTCATAAAGATTTTAAGAGATATGTATAGAGTTGTAGAGTTTGTCAAGTTGCAAAAGGTAGTAGTCAGAATGCAGGATTGTATAAACCTTTGACAGTACCGGTAAGACCTTGGGAGGATATAAGTATGGATTTTGTACTTGTCTTACCTAAGACACCGAGGGGGAATGATTCTATATTTTTGGTAATGGAAAGATTTTCAAAGATGGCTCATTTCATACCTTGTAAGAAGACATCAGATGAAATGTATATAGCAGACCTATTTTTCAAGGAAGTGGTAAGATTGCATGGATTACCTAAGAGCATAGTTTCAGACAGAGACACTAAGTTTGTTGGCTATTTTTGGAGAACACTTTGGAAGAAGATGAAGATGGATTTGAAGTTTAGTTCTACTTTTCACCCACAGACTGATGGATAGACAGAAGTAGTTAACTGGAGTTTGAGAAACTTGTTGAGATGTTTAGTAGGAGATAAAACTGGAAGTTAGGATTTGATCCTTGCACAAGCAGAGTTTGCCTATAACAATTCAATGATTAGAAGTACCAGAAAAACACCTTTTGAGATTGTTACTGGAGTGCATCCTAAAGGAATAGCCGAATTGAGAGACATTAGCAGTGAAGATCGGAAGAGTTCAGAAGCAAAAGAATTTGCAGATGACATGACAACATTGCACATTCAGGTTAAACAACATTTGGAAGACATGAATAACAAATACAAGAAGAAGGTAGATGAGAAGAGGAGACATAAGGATTTTTAGGTTGGCAATGAAGTGATGGTCTATTTGAGAAAAGAGAGATTCCGAGTTGGAACTTATAATAAGTTGCAGATGAAGAAGTTTGGACCTTGTAAGATCTTGAGAAAGTTCAGTTCTGGAAATGCATATGAAGTGGAGCTACCAGATAGTTTAAATATTTCACCTATATTCAACATTGTAGATATTCATGAGTACCATGAACCAGAATTCAGTGAGGACAGTATTGCAAACTTGGAGAAACAATTTCCCCGGAAGGAACCAGACTAGATTGAAGAGATTTTGGATAGTAGGATCGGGCATAGCACCCAAAGCAGTTAGTACAAAGAATACCTTGTGAAGTGGAAGAACAGATCAGTGGAAGACTCATCTTGGATTTCTTAGGAAGAGGTAGACCGCCTTGGTTTTCCTCTGACCCCGACAAAGTGAGAGGCTCACTTTCTATTAACCTCAGATGTCTGATGCAGGAGCATCCCCAGTTTATAGCAATCTTGCATCAACCAAAAACATTTTCTTTTTTGTTTGCAGTTTCAGTTTTCCTTTTTGTGTGTCTCAGTTTTGGTACACCAACTTCCCGTGGAGTTGGATTCTTCTTGAAGACTTGATCACCCTGCTTTCTTTCTAATTGCATCTCATTCATATCACTTTTTGGCAAGATATCGTTGACAGTTTCTTGTTACCAGATTATTCCATGGTTACCGATTGCCTGAGACCTATTCTGGTGATCTACTGAAACCCATTCTGAGGGTTGCAAAGCCTTGGATGTTGATCTCAATGTTTTTTAACATGTGGTGGACCTTCTACGTTTCATCCTTTGGGATTTTCCAAAGGCTGACTTCATTCATTTTTGCACGTTAGGGTTTTGATCCTTCTGGGCCGACTTGATCCTTTGGATCGATATATATATATTTGTAATCATGCTTTGCACTGTAGTCAATCAATTCAGAGATAAGAAGTATCAGATAGATAGTGCTTAGAAGATATATCTTTCAACTCAAGGTCCCTATGAGACCTATTCTACCAGGCCTCCATCATATCTGTGTGTTTTCGTTGTGTTAACTCTTGCTACCGGTTTGGACTGATCTCTTTGAGGTCTCTCCTTGCTAGTGACTGCTTCAGAGATTGAGTTTCATAGGGGGAGTTTTGAATGCCTTTGTCACTATTGTCAAAGGGGGAGAGAGATTATAAATGTTTATTGTCTTGATGGATGTTGCCATCAATGACAAAGGGGGAGATTGTTAGAATTATGTTATATGTTTTTATCGATGTCAAATCTTGTGGTCTGGATTAGGTTTGGATATGGTATGTTGAGCAGCAATGTATGGAAGAGATGTTGTTGGACGTTTAGAGGTTTCTTAGATGTCCTATCTTTTTAGAAGATGTGCTCAATGCTAATTTTGGGTCCAAATTGATCCAGAAGTCAAGTTCTTTGGTCCGGACATCGAAGTTGTGTAATGGTAATTGTATAGAATGTGGATAATGTTTTGGGCCCGACTTTGGAAATGTATGTAATGTGTTGATGTGTTTGATGAGGAACGTTGTGATGTGGTCCACTTCTCATTCCTTCCCACTACTAGAATGTCTAGTGGTGACCTATTTTACATCTTTATCTTGCCCAATTTAGAAGATTATATTTTTTGAGAGATAGTATATGTAGGAGTATGTTC
Source organism: Cryptomeria japonica (assembly GCF_030272615.1). Taxonomy (NCBI): domain Eukaryota; kingdom Viridiplantae; phylum Streptophyta; class Pinopsida; order Cupressales; family Cupressaceae; genus Cryptomeria; species Cryptomeria japonica. Next base: position 40,757,055 of record NC_081405.1, on the reverse strand, counting down.
TGGATGAGTTAGTGTGGCTTTTTATGTTGAAGATATGTGAGATTGAAAGAATCTAGTTGATGTGAAAATTTGTATTGTGGATTGTTACCGAAATCAATTTCGGTAGTGTGGACTGTGTTTCAGTGGTGGGTTCTCTTTTATCTTTCTCTCTTCAGCAATGAGCCTCTTTTTGGGCAGTGAGCCCTTCCGCAATGAGCATCTTGGCAATGAGCGATCCTTTGTAAAACTCACCTTAACTGATGTCACCTTAACTAGTGTTTCTATATTGAGAATTAGCATTCTTTGTGGTTTTTCCCTTCTTGGGTTTTCCATGTAAATTATGGTGTTCTCTATGTCTGATTTGTTATGTGCACATGCTTTCATGCTTTATCTATTTTGATTAATTATGCTAATTATTCTAGATCTGTAAATAAAATCTAAAGAAGATTTTTATGGTCAACTGATTCACCCCCCCTCTCAATTACATGGATATTCAACAATCTTAAAATTCACATTTGATATTAAATAGGTGGATGTTGTGCCTTCAACATTAGGACATGTTAGTCAGAGTAGGTGTATATCTTTCAGTGAGGTAAGCTTGACTATTTTTAACCATTATGTTTGTAAACCAATGTTAGATAGATTTTGGTGAAATACCATTGTTTAATTTTTAGTTGATGATATTCATCCATATTCCTCCTAGTATATATAGCACAATGGAGAAGATTATTTCTACAATAATTTAATCTTTGATGTATTTGATAAAGGTATGAGCCAAATAGTAAATTTTATATTCTATTTGTTGTTTTGTCACATGTCTATTAATTAAAATGTGAATCATATTGGGTGATCCCACAATAACGGGTTACACTTTTTTGGCCAAACTTAACATCGAAATCAATATTTTGCACCAAATCTTCACTTTCTAACACTTATAGTAGCTAAACCATTAAGAATTTGAAGATGAAGAAAACTATTGAATTGTGATATTTTTTGTGTAGATTCTATATATATATTTAAAAAATTTAAAAATAAATTGTGCATAATTTTTACGTAACATTTAATAGCTTATTTTAAATTAATCATCATATTTTAGAAATGATGTTAATATCATCATGCATAACATTTTCTGTAGAAAAAATAAATATAATTTTTAAAATATAGATATTTTAAGTGTATGGATATTTCTTCATAATTTTTTGTTGCATATATTGTTTTTATTTAATTTTTGAAGTCAGAGTAATACTAATTTGGATAGAGGTGTATGTTATCATGAATACCAATTTTGTATGCATTTGAATTAACTTCTTCCTTTTGTGTTGAAATGAGGATATTAATACCTATTGAACACTTTCAGATGCTCAAAGGGGGGGGGGGGGGGTAAACCAATTTTAACCACTTGATTATCATTCATTCCATTTACCACATGTGTAAAATAAAGAACTAAAAACATAAAAGCAATCACACATGAACACTAGGATTTTACGTAGAAAACCCAATGAGGGAAAAACCATGATGAGTACTATCTCACTGTAATACCCTTCCATGATTCCTTTCCATTTTGTTTCTTTTTTACTTATGCTTGAATTTTTTATGTGTGTGACATCCTATTAGGTGTATGTGTGGACATACTTATTTGATCTATGATGGTGGACTATTCATGATGATTCTATGTTTCAGGATATGATGATTTATGCATATGAGGACATATTGATGATATTAAGGTTTATTGCTTATGAATTATTAATGACTTTGATACAAGATGATGTTTTATGATTACAATGGATCATGATGTACTAACATGTGTTTCAGGTGATCTTATTGGAGGATTGATTATGACTATTGATGCTATTGTATATCATGTTATATGTATATATGTATATATGTGTTGTGAAGGTGTTTTGTGTTTTGGTTGATGCAAGTACAAGGCATCAACTCCACTTGGCTTCATAGGTCTAAGCATGCCTAAACAATCCCCGATAGTCAAATGTACCTAACTCTAGCCATCATCCTGAATTGGGATGATAAATTTGGTCTTGAGTCTGCCTTCTCGAGTTGCCATGAAGGCAACACCCATGTACCCTATATCAGTGATCTTTGGTTGTGTGGTTTTGGTGGATTCAATCTTGGTGATGATTATTATCATTTATGCCATATTTTTAATAATATTTATTAATATTTGTAAAGGGTGAAAAATTAGGATTTCCACCACAAGATGTAGTAAAACCACTAATTTTTACTTAGGGACCTTTACATTCAAAAGAGGGGTTGAATCCAATAGATTTAGTCACAAACTAGCAAGGATAAGGACTGAAAAATACTTATTGGATTCAAGGTGTGAATTTGTTTACTCTCTTTTGTAAGTTGAATTGCTGAAATTAGGGTAAAGTATTGAAAGTGAAGGTAAAAAAATGAAAACAAGCTATATTCGTTGGATTGAGGCACACACCTGGATCTTAGAAATATAAGCAGATTCAGACCCGATCCCTGAAAAAGCACCAAAAATATCGGGACTGTAGCAAAATTTGCCTTGGTCCTCTAATTTTTTCGCACACCAAAGGGGGTTGATTCGTCTCTGCAAATAATGTTGATTCTAAAGATCACATCTCCGTACGTATTTCATGCACACAGAAAGAAAGGGAAATAGGTTGGGAATAGGGGTTTGCCTAAGTGAAAATTTAGTTTAGGAATTAAACTTGATTGAAATATTATAAATACTAAAATAAATAATGAAAGGATATACCTCAAATCTACAATGACGGATAAAGATGTTTTATTGCTTGAATATAATCACATATGTTGTATGAAATGGAATGAACATGAAAAAACCCTAATCACACACACATGCTTACATATGAATTAATGTTGCTCCACAATTGATGAAGAAGAATATGCAACCTTGAAGACCTCTAGAAATGCTTGATGATGAATACTCCAATGCTTGAATGCTTGATGCCTTGTGATTATAATTTTTCCCATCTATCTTTTTTATATCTCCAAATGAGGGGGGGTGGACCTCCTTATATACTTGCCTATTGGGAAAACATCCTAGTTTTCAGACAAAGGCCGACATGGAGATCACATTCCCTCCAACTCATTATGACCATTGAAAGGGGCCAAATTGGGGTCTATTTGGGAGGACGAAGTGGCCACTATTAACATTTGCATGAAGATTGCATTAATGATATGTTATGTTGTCATTGATGTCAATTGAGCCGATAATGATATTGCTGATATTGTTGTTATTGTTGATATTGTTTTGTAACCGATAGGAAGAGCTTTGTAAAGGATATTGTAAACCAATATATAAGTTTTGTGAGTTGAACCGGTAATTGGTGTATAAGGTGTATAAGGTTAAACCCTTTCTATGTTATGTAACCGGTAAACCCTATCAGTTGTTTTTGCTAAACCCTAACCAATTAAGGTTGTTGAATTGGTTATGTTGGTTTATGATCTAATATTGAACAGTAATGATGGTGACACGTATGGTCATTGTATGAAGACAAGTTCAGAATGTTTTTGGCACGTTTATTTGTCTAGGGAAGGAGCAAAGTGTATTGCATCTAATGCAAAGCACATGATGAGTTACTGAGCTCGATGAAGCGGTAATCAAGGAGTGGTTGAGATTTTCTTGATTGATGTGATGAGATTGCTATGAAATCCAATGGTCATACTTGTATTGACTTGTTTGTAATCTCAATGAGAGGATTAGGTTTTTGTTGTGTTACCGACCTCTTTGATTTGTATTTAAGGTTGATGAAGTTGTTTTGTTTAGTGTTGGCAAAGTTGGTAGAAATCAGTTGAGTGTGTGGTTGCCTAACCGGAGAATGAATGTGTAGTTTGAGTAAAGGCAGATAGAAGCTTAAATGGATCTGATCAAGCAAATGTAGTGCTATTCAGATAGATCAAGAAACTCCTATTGTTTTCTAACAATTACAACAAAATTGAAATGCCTTAACCGGGTAAGCTCTAACAAGCCTGGTTACTTATTAAATCCTCTAACAAGGTGGTCCATTAGATTGGATTCTCAAATCCTCTATTGAGGTTACTCCTTATAGGGTATTTTCTTCTAACAAGGCATTTGTAGTCAATCCCTTAACCGGGTGATTCCTAACAGGATTAGTTCTTAACATGACTTTTGTAAAAGCTTTAACAGGCTAGGCTCCTAATAGGGCAAACTTTAGAAGAGTTCAAACATTTTCTTGTGAGTCCCATCTCACCGTGGTTTTTACCTATTTGGGTTTTCCACATATAAATACTTGTGTCATATGGTGAATGTTTTTGTGGTTATGATCTTATGGTTGATTTGATTAACTACTTAACTATTTATGATAAGGCATGATAACCAGAAGCATTGAGAAATGAAGCATTGGGATGTTTACAAGTTGAATGTTGTTTACTATTAAGTTGTTATAATAGTCAACCGATATTCTTATGAGTATTGATCTTGATAGTGCCATTTCATTGATAAGTTTACTCTGCATGTTTGAGATTGAGTTTGGGAATTTTGTATCATTTTTTCTATTTACTGATTCACCCCCCCTCTAAGTAATCTACCAGATACTTATTCTTTCATCATACCATCAATTGGTATAAGATCATTTCAGGTCCTCTAAGATCTAAGCCTAACAACTTGAGGTAAAGATCTGCTAGATCATGATGAAGAAGGAAGGTCCGAAGTTTAACTGAGAAAACTATAGGATATGGAGTTACATAATGAAAATTTATATCAAGAGTCTTGGTAGTCAGTATTGGGGTCATGTAGATACTAAGTATATTACACCTACTGGAACTCTGACTGATGATCAGAAGAAAGAACAATAAGAAAATCATCAAGCATTGGAAGCTATTATCAGTTCTCTGTCTGATGCTGAATATGCAGATGTTCATGGTCTTGAAATTGCATATGAGGTCTGGAAAAAACTTGAAAAGATTTATAGCGGTGATGAACATGTTAATATTGCTAAAGAGGAGAGTCTAAGAGGAAAGTTTGATGACATGAGGATGTCTGAAGGTGAGAATATTCAGCAGTATGGTCAAAGGATAAAAGAGATAGTCGGTGAAATTAAGAGTGCAGGAGGGAAAGTGGAAGATGCCACAATGATCAATAAGGTATTGAGAACCCTGCTACCGGTCTATGCTATTCGAGTTGCAACTATTCAGGAGCTGAATTCCATTGACAAAACTAAGGTAACTCTTGACTCCATCATTGGCAAGCTTATTGCTTTTGAATTAAATGATTATGATGGTAGTATACAAAATTCTAAGTCTGCATTTAGAGCTTCTGTTTCTAACCCATCTATGAGAAAAAGTAGAGATACTAGTCATGGTTATGAATCTAGGTCCTGCAGAGATGCTGATGATGAAGATAGTTTAGTGGAGCTTGAAGCATTGTTGGCAAAGCGGTTGCCTAGAGGCACTGGTAAATATAGAGGTAAATTACCTTTAAAATGTTTTGCATGCAACAAGATTGGTCACATAGCGGCTAATTGTCCTAATGGTGAAAATGAACACAAGAGAGATAAATTCAAGAAGTATAAGAGTAAAGGCAAAATAGATTGTCTTATTACTATTGATAGTGGTATCATTGATGAAGAATCTGATGGTGATGCTAGTGAAGATATTGTGTTTGTAGCTATTAAGGAAGAGATATCAGACTAGAAGGCGTTAGTATCCAGGATGGATAACTTTGATGATTGGCTCATTGATAGTGGTTGTTCACATCATATGACTAGTGATCAGAGCAAATTTCTTTCCTTGAAGGAATTTTATGGTGGTGTTGTTAGAATTGGCAATGACTCACCCTATATGGTTAAATGTAAAGGAGTTATTTCTCTTAATGGGAAGATCAGTGCAGACAATGTCTACTTGGTTGAAGGTCTAAAGGACAATAATTTGAGTGTGGTACAACTTAATGACAAAGGATATCAACTGGATTTTAAAAATGGCATGTGAAAAATCTTTGACAACAAAGGTGAATTGATTGAAACCGAGAAACAAACTAAAGGTAACCTATTTCATCTCAATTCTAAAGTTAGCAACTGTTTTATTGCAATAATAGATGATAGTTGGCTTTGGCATAGGAGATTTTGTCATATAAAATTTGATAACATTGTTAAGGTGAGTAAGTCCAAGACAGTGAGAGGTTTGCCTCAGTTAGACAAACCGGTTAATGCTCTTTGCAAAGAATGTCAGTTAGGAAAGATGACTTCTTCAACTTTCAAGAGCAAATCTTTTTCAGCGGAGCACTTGTTAGATTTGGTTCATACAAATTTTTGTGGACCAATAAGAACAAAAAACATTCAAGGTGACAGATATTTTATGATCCTCACTGATGATTGCTCAAGGATGATGTGGGTCACATTCTTGAATGATAAGACTGAAGCTTTTGGTAAGTTCAAGGCATTTAGGGCCTTAGCTAAGAAAGAGAGTGGTAAGAAGATAAAATGTCTGAGGACAGATCAAGGCGGTGAATTTACTTTTGAGGATTTCACTAGGTATTATGAAGAGAATGGTATCAAACGACAACTTTCTACACCAAGGACACCACAGCAAAATGACATCGCAGAAAGAAACAACTGGTGAGTTGTTGAAGTTGCTAGGACAATATTGATACAAGGAGGTGTAGCGAAAACCTTTTGGAGAGAAGTTGTCAGCATAACTGTCTACATAATGAACTGGGTTCTGGTAAAGAGAGGTAAGGAAAATACTCCTTATGAATATTGGTATGGAAGATCACCTGATGTTAATTATTTTAAGATATTTGGAAACAAATGTTTTATTAAGAGAGGTGATTACATTAGCAAATTTGAGGCTAAGAGTGATGAAGGCATATTTCTTGGCTATTCCACCAAGAGTAAGGCCTATAAATGTTTTAACAACTGAACATAGAGAATTGTTGAGAGTGCAAATGTTTGAGTGGATGAATTTCCTGAAGTCTCAGAAGGAACCAGTTCAGAGAAAAAGGATGAAGATCCTTGCATTTTGTTTTTGGAACCAGAAACTATGAAATCTGAAACTGGCAAAGCAAATTCTGATGCACTTGTTTAACCGAAACAGATAAATTCAGAAGAAGATGATGATAATGAATAAGCTAAACCTGAAGATAATGATCATGTTATTCCTAGATATGTGAGACTGAATCACAATCCTGCGCATATTATTGGAGATAAGGATGCTAGATTACTAACCAGAAGAAAATCAGAGAGAATTCTCGCATGATCTCCACCATTGAACCTATAACTGCTAAGGAGGCATTTGGTGATGATCATTGGGTTAAAGCTATGGAGGAGGAATTGGATCAAAATGAGAAGAACAACACTTGGACCCTAGTACCCTGACTGGTAAATAAGAATGTTATAGGTACTAAATGAGTATATAGGAACAAATTGAATGAAGATGTTGTTTTTGATTAAGGAAAATCAGGTTTTAAGGGACCCGAAACCCACTTACAATACGAAAGATGAGCAAGAAAGAAACAGGAGAAGAAAAGACCAAGACAAAATAGCTGCAAAAGACCAGCAGTTAGGACAAAAGGACAGCAAGGAGCCAACAAGAAATTGGCATCTGAAACCCAGCATTACATTTTAAATGAAAACTTTTATAGACTCCTCGGTGTTCTAAACCAAAAGCATCATGGTCTTACAGCTTCTCTCAAATCATTGCTCTTCTATTTCAGCTAGATGTCTTTCATTTTGGTCTCCATATCAGTGGTAGTCTACCTGGTCCTTCGCCTAGAGATTTGATGGGTGGAGCTAGAGGTCAGTACATCTTCAATGATTACTAGGTTCTTATCCTGATTTTTCCTCTCTAAGTGATCCATTAAGGCATTCATATTATGTGACAAAACTCTTAAGACCTCAAGGTTGTGGTTCATGAAACTTTTCAACGCCTTCTCGGTTTGAGCAACCCGAGTGATGATGTTATCTTTATCTGCCTCAGCCTTTTCTTTTACAATTTTGATAACATCCTCTAGATGTTTCAAATCCCCTTTTATCAAGTCTTTTTCCGACCAGTCCTGCATTTCAATTTCCTCCTCAACTTCACTGGTTTCCATCTCCTCACTCTTTTTCCCCAAATTTGTTACCTTAATCAAATTGTGTATCTTATTTTCTAGGTCCCTCTATTTTCTCTGAATGCTAGTTATGTTTTCAATAACCCACTTCCATACCAATAGTAGAGACAAGGATAGATCAAATAATAATTTCTCTCTAACATCCCTTTTACAATGGGTCTCTCTGATATATTTAACCTCCACCTCTAAATTGACCCCTTCATTAGCTAAAAGGTCTGCAACCTTATTGCCTTCCCTTAGAGTGTGAGTTATGAGAATACTAACATAGTCATTTAATAACTTTTTAGCAATTTCAACTATATTAGTAATATTCCAAGATACAGAACTAGTACCTTTAAGGGCCTGGATGATATTGAAGGAGTTCCCTTCCAGCCAGATTTTTTTAAATTTGAATCCTTGAGCAAGTTGGAGACTTTTTAGCATAGATTGAGCTTCAGCCACATGATTATTTTGGACCCCAAAAGGAGAAGCAATAGCCGCAATATAGACACCTTGAGCATTTCAGATGACTCCTCCACCACCGGACTTCCCAGGGTCACCTTTAGCTACCCCATCAAAATTCACCTTTATCCATTCATGATCAAGGAAACGCCAAACCATATCATCTCTCCTATTCTTTATTGTCTGATCTGCAAACCTTGTGGATTAAGTTCCATTCAGTAAGGATGCCTTTTTCAATTTCATTCATATTAGTAAAAAGCCATTGTTTATTATTCCTGTGAGGAATATTTATGTTTTCTTTTGTAGCCCTACAAACTTTTTCAAAGACCACCTGAGAGGTGCACTTAGCTTCCCTAAATATTCTGTTATTTGTCTCTTTCCAGATTCCCCAACAAGTCATGGGGAGGATCAGGGACCAAAGATTCTTGATAAGAGTAAATTTGGTGGGGAAGGTCCATTGCCATATAATTTCCTTGAGACTTTTGTGCATGACCCAATCAAATTTCCAATTCACCCAAAACTTACTCCAGATTTCCCAAGTGAAGGAGCAATTGAAAAACAAATGATCAATTGATTATTCCTCTTTTTGGAATAGCTCACACCTGTTAGGGAACATAAAACCTCTTCAGACCAAGTTGTCAATAGTAAGGATCCTATTGTGAGTAGCAAGGCAAAGGAACATATTGACTTTAGGGATAAGAATTATGTTCCAAACTTTGCCCCATATAGGGTTACTTGTCTGAGTGAAAGTGTTTTTGAATGAAGATGTTGTTGTAGTTCATAACAAGGCAAGATTAGTGTGCAAGGGTTATGCACAAGAAGAAGGAGAAGATTATGGAGAAACTTTTGCACTAGTAGCAAGACTAGAAGGTGTCAAAACCCTACTTGCATTTGCAACCCATAAGAAGTTCAAGGTATATGAAATGGATGTTGTCTGCATTTTTGAATGGAATATTGGAAGAAGAGGTATACATAGAGAAGCCATATGGCTATGCTTTGATTGATGAGAAAGACATGGTATGCATATTGCACTTATTATATGGATTAAAGTAGGCACCCATAGCATGGTATGAAAGGCTTCATACACATCTGATGAAGATAGGCTTTCTGAGAACCAGTGATGATAGTAATATATATCTCAAGTCTAAAGGAGATGAAATACTGGTCAGTGAAGTTTTTGTTGATGATATTATATTTGGAGGTAATGATGTCATGAGCAACAATTTTGCAGATGAAATGAAAAATGAGTTTGAAATGTCTTTAGTAGGGGAAATAAATTTTTTCATAGGCTTGCAGATACAGAAAATGAAGAATGGTATTTTCATTACACAATCTAAGTATGTGAAAGATATTTTGAAGACATTTGGCATGAGTGACTGTAAACCAGTTTGGACACCAATGGTTACAGGTTGTAAGTTGTCCCAAGGAAGATGAATCTAAGTCTGTTGATGAGAAGGAATATAGGTCAATGATTGGCAAATTGTACTATGTTGTTCACATCAGACTGGACATAGCCCATGCAGTTGGCATAGTTGCTAGATTCCAGAAAAATCCTAAGGAGACACATCTTATAGCAACCAAGAGAATCTTTAGATACTTGAAAGGTACCGTTGACTATGGATTATGGTATCCATATGGAGGAAAATTTGATTTGAAGGCACACATAGATGCTAATTGGGTAGGAAATGTTGATGACCGGAAAAGCATAACCGGTGGAGCATTTTTTCTTGGAGGGAGGCTTGTTTCGTGGAGTAGCAAAAAACAGAGTTGTACTTCACAATCTATTGCTAAAGTTGAGTATGTTGCATCTTATATGAATTTCACACAGGCTATTTGGATGAGGCACATTTTGGAAGGTTTTAAGATGAAGATCTCAAAACCTATAAAGATCTTATGTGATAATACAAGTGCCATTAATATTTCTAAGAATCCTATTTTGCACGCATGAACCAAGCACATTGAATTGAAGTATCACTTCTTGAGGGAAAAGGTTCAAAGAAAAGATGTTATCTTAGAGCATGTTTCTACCAAGGAGTAGCTTGCAGATATATTTACCAAACCTCTGCCTAAGACTACTTTTGAGTATCTTAGAAGTCAGTTAGGGGTTGTCCCTCTTCATTAAGTTAGTTGATATGATGTTGATTGCATCAGTCCCTGAATCACTTGCAAAATTTTACAAGGGTTGATGTAGAAGTGGATGTATTCCACTAGGGGAGCATCAAGTTGCAGTATGTTGTTGATGTTTTAATGCCTGCCAAAATACCCTAGAGAAAACTAATCATCTATCATACTAATTGATGTATTTTTTTTAATTAACTTTTAATAACAACTAATGTAATACGTAAAATCTCCATATAAATACATTCATTATCTATTTAAAAATTATGAACATACATCATCTCACATTTCACTAATGTACGCAAGCAGAAATAACATAACATCATTAACCTTTCCCTAGGGTACCTCAACGTCATTACTCATTTAACTTCCATAATGACAGCCTACTCACATGATAAACATATTCCATCTTGAATTAATGCATCAAATTTAATTTCCTAATCATGAGATATGCAACCCACTAGCTTATCTATCCATTATGAAATGCTTACCATTATACCATTCTACTAGCATATTACATTCCTTTTAAAATGCAAGACAACCCCAAAATCCTACATTCATTTTATGTACCAAATCCAAATGTGTCTTAACCTCACATCTCCTATCTACATGATCTTTTCCTTTTTTATGATGATGCAATCCTAATGCATAGGTAAAATCCATCTTTGATAATCTATTTAAACATACTTCAATAGCTTCTAATACTAACATGATCTCATTCCATTTATTATGATTATCTCCTCATAAAGTATAAACTATAATTCATTCTTCAATCCATATGATAAACTAATTACCTTATCTCTTTACTCAAGCACAACATCACACTAATCCTTCAATCATAAAGTTAATTTCTTGGCTTACAAACATATAACAATATAAATCCATTAACTTCATTATAAGTACATGGCATATATCATATACAAGTCATTTACTATTTATCTAGCATGATATACATTCCATTACTATGCCATCAATCCATTTCATATTAGCTTCATTCTAAAGCCTCAATACCTTTTAATCCCAATTTTCTTTTACATTCAAACTCTCACATGGTCATATATGTCTCCTCCATCATGATTTACCTATTAGCAACATGATCTATTCACATATCTAATTCCTTCGTAACATCATAGTTTTCACATAGCACCAAAATCATATCCACAAATCCAATAGCAATAGTTTCCTTTCCTAATCCAACTACACATGCAACCACTTTCCCAATTTGACAATAACCCCAATGCATAACACAAGAATCCTAATATTTTCCTTCCATAATCCTTTTGCATTCTATGCATACTTTTCCTATTTCCAAGCGTACACATAGTGACATCATTATATAAACCTTATCTATATTATCTAACATCCTCAATACTGACATTTAAGATTATTCCATTTCTCAGGGTTCTTTCACATATTAAACCACAATCTAAAGAATAACCATAGAATTCCTTTCTAACCAATACAAGCAGATCATATTATAAATCACATCTATATTTCAATTGCAACTCCATTGCCAAATTTGGGTACATGAAATCATTCCCTTCATTTAACAAGAACATATCCATACATCGCATTGTCACATTTACAAATCATGACATACCCTAACTACCAATTATGAACTACTTACGATTACATTTACAAAGAAATACATCATAAACATAGCTCTTCCTTTTACATGATTCCATCTACCACATACAAGATACTACATCCATGCATTCCATCATATTCATTACATAAATCTGCTACAAGGTACATCCATAATCCACCAAGAAGGAGAATCCACATCTACGCATGAAGAACACCAACAAGGGGAAAAACCCAATGGAAAAAAGCACCATCCACCTGACCATGTGGAACCAAAGGAACCACCCCCCATGCTAGGAGATGACACAGGGTCCCAACACACACTCTACATCTAGGTTGACACTTAATACCAAAAGACAAGATTACAACAACTCTCTCAGTTATGGAGCAAACACAACCAACCATAATAAGAAACTCCCAGAGGCTTATCAATCAACAAGGCATAGTCATAAGATCATCAAAGGGAACACATGTTGGAGTGGAGTGTCATCGCATGTTACAAGCATCCTTTCAAGGAACCTCTTGTTAGACTTATACCCCCAACCATCCTTTCAAGGAACCTCTTGGTAAGTGACACACATGCGGAACCAACTCAACCTATGAGAGATCAAGGGAGTTTGGTTTACCATCTTCATGGCCTTCTCATGCTTATCCTAAAGTATCCTCCCTAGGATAAAGTCATGAGGCTCACATCAATTTTATCTTTATTAATGAATCCAACTATCCAACTCATTAATTATTAGGTTATCACTTATTTATAAATCATGATAAATTCCCAATGTGCCTTGGTGGTCTAGACTTCATGCATCCTTATAAGGAACCTCATGCAAGTCTATCTCTCATGACCTCGGTTGTCACAAGGAATCCCACTCCCCCCTAACATGGTCTCAAACATGACAACACGAGAGGCTCTAGAATCATAATTAAATTTGAGAATATACATAAATCTGAAATCATAAACAATCCATATGCAACCAACAATCTCATCTCATAATCATGAAACATGTGATAGGTCACAACATGAGAACCAAAAATCAATGAGTCTCTTGGCCAAATAAACATATCAAGGCCATAATAAATGCCATCAAATCTGAAATGAATCATCTAATAATCTCAGCAAGGCCTATTCACTTGCTGGCGCATAATCACAAGAATCTCAATCTCTCTCTCTCGCTGCATCAACAAGAGAGGATGCACAAACAACTCAAATGGAGTAAAATGCATACAAAACTCACAAATAAATCATATGAAGACATCACGAATCATAAATAAACATTATACAACATCATAAATACCCTAAAAAAGCCTTTGGTATGGCCCAAAATCCAACTGACATCAAATAGACTTCAAACTGGACAAAACCCTAAAAATACACAGAATGGCGCATACATTCTTTGAAGTGGCACATATGACTGATACTTTAGCGGATATGGGTGATATTTTAGTGCATGTGGTGATTATTTTAGGGCATATGATCATTCTTTTAGCGCATAGGAAAAAAAAGTGTAAATTTTGGCAGAAAACTGCTTAAGTGCGGGATCAAAACTGCTTGAAACATAAAGAGCCAAATATGATGTATTTATACTTGTTGGAACTAGCACGAAATGAAATATAAGAATATGTGAACAAAATAAAATAATAAAATTCACCCAAGGAACTCCAATTGAAAACATCTCCAGCAAGTTCAGAAAACCATCAAACACCATATCTTGAATCCAAATCATGAAATAGACTCAACGCACATATAAATACAAACAATAAACTTATTCCAAACATAAAAATAAGGGAAATATATAAAATATCTCAGAAGGAGGTGAGTCCTATGAGTCTTCCTCACAGCAAGGCTAGACTGGAAGCTCACAAGGCTCTCTCCTCTCAACTCCACAAACTCCCTTAAATATTTAACAACATGAAAGAAATCTCAAAAACAACAATAATCCAATACAATCACATCATAAATGGAAGAAATCTCAATACATATAAATCCCATGTCGTGCATTCACGACAACCATAGAAAAGATAACTTGCAAACTTTCATCAAAATAAAGATCTCATAACCCATGGAATTCCCAATCATTTCCATTAAGAATAGAGAGAATGAAATGAACTATTTTTTATTATCCACACAAAACATTGACGGAGTAAACACTTGCAGACAATGAAAACAAAGATAAACAACAAGGGTATGGCCTCCAACCTGCAACCCGTGTGATGGTAGGTAGTTGAAGGAGAGCCCACAAGTTTTGCAATCCAAATACAAACCCAAATCTCTTCCAAACCTAGTCCAAGAAATCCACCGAGAATCAAAATCCAAATAATGGAACCCGTGAACAGTCACAGGGAATCCATTAAAAGGAAACAATTTAAACAAGAAACCCTAGAAATCCAACCAATAGGGTAATTCCATTTTGGAATATTTTCCCATATCCTATGGTTTCCCCAAAATAAAATCCTTCAATAGGAGAATAGGGTAGGTAGGAAGTACTCACATATATTATAAGTAGGTGGGATAAATATATTTTAATATCCCAAGGTATAATTACCATACCACCAAATAAATATAAGTATTTAAACTATAGCCCTATAGGAATAATTATTTAATACATTATGAACTATAGTTATTTTTAATTAAATACTTCACCAATAGAAAACATAATTAAATAAATCAACCATTAAATAATTTATTACTTACAATATTAAATATTAATTAATATTTAGACCATAAGCAATAATCAATAATTAATTAAATAATCTTTATAAAATTATTAATTAAATAAGTACTATAATTCTAAAAATCATAAATCAAATAATCAAAAGCTCAAATAGCTTAAATCAAATAATTAAAAATAAATAATACTAACTATCAAATCTCTCAACAAATAGACAAATAAACCAATGCCACATAAATAACCATGTGACAATAAAATCAACCACAACATAAATAATCCTCATACCAAAAGAGTCAATCAGTACTAACATACTCCCAAAAATGAAAGAGCCAAGCTGAAAACTAACATGACCAATTGCACCTAGTGACAACTTAAACCTAGAGTATGTGAAGGGAACCCATGTCAACTCTAAAACCACATATTACCATTGGGATAAGGACATGCTCTCACCTGTGAAGCTAGGGGAGCTCGCACCTGGGGATTCTAGGAGGAATAATTGTCCAGTACCTGCAAGTCCTGCAACCACCAACAATGATACATGTATATATACATATAAATAGACAAGTGGTAGAATTATGCAATGACACATCTCGCTCACAATGAGTGATGTGACATTGATTCTCCACGAAGACAGTCAAACAATAGTCAAACACATCTCATAAGCATCTCATCAAATGTAATCATGAAATAGGGTTAGAGTAATCATAATCAACATCAAATCCATGATCAATATAATCTTTCGATAATATATCACATAGTAAGCATATAGTATCCATCAAATTGCATGAATAATCATCATCCAAGTCATCAAAATATAGTCGAGATAAGTCTATCACACATGGAATAAAAGTCAACTCTAACCAAAACAAGTCAAGTCAAGGGTGGACACTACAGATGCACCATGAAATTTGACATTACATGTTTTACTTTCATTTGGCATTGTTGTCAAAGGGGGAGAAAAATTATGTGATTATGTGAAGGAAAACCAGTTACAGGCGGAACACAGAGAAGACATTGTGAATACTTGGTAATGTAAACCAGGGTTCCTATTCACAATCACAACAACAATAAATGGTATTGATATTTGTATTGCCATCAATGCCAAAGGGGGAGATTGTTGGCATTTGCATGAAGATTGCATTAATGATATGTTATGTTGTCATTGATGTCAACTGAATCGGTAATGATATTGCTGATATTGTTGTTATTGTTGATATTGTTTTGTAACTGATATGAAGATCTTTGTAAAGGATATAGGTTGAATCCTTGATGTTAATTCCTAGAGAGGCCTATGTGTATGGCTATGTGTTTCAATTCTTAATTATGAATTCTTGAATGTTGTATATAAGATAACTATGTCCAAAAAGCTTATCATTCCTTGAATTGAACCCTAGGGTATTGGTGTCTAGATGTAATATGGGACAGTGGCTCTCAATGGGGGTGAAGGCCCTAAAGAGGTTGTTAGAGTAACTCATTAGCGATTTTCTTAATCAAGTGATAGCCTATTTAATGAACTGGAATAAAAAAACATTAATATGATAATATGGTGCCCCACCCATGGCCTTGAATTCTTGTACAAACTAAGGATGGGAGTGGGAAGGCCTAGCCATCCGAGGGGCATTGATCTAGCATGATCAAATATCCTTGTCTTCATGAAAGGACTATTTGGTTATCCATGAGCTATCTTTTGGGGCTATGTGATGACACTCTTTCCTTCTTATACTCTAGTATCTTGTACTATGTGGTTGTGAGTAGTAGCCTCTGGTGGATCCTTGTTATATTTCATACTTGTCCTTATATGTGCTTTATACTTGTGTATACCTTATGTTCTCTTGTATGTTTGTGTTGTTCTTGAGAGTATACCATGTTTTTTCTTCCTCGTTTGCTTGTGTGTTTGGGGCCTTGTGTCTATCTGTTGAGCATGGTGGTGTGGATTTGAGGGAATGGTGGACTTGTTGTCACAATAGATTGTAGTAGCCTCCTCTTTCTCATTCATAAGATACTTCCTGATAAGCTACTGAAGTACCTGCTACATACTTTCCTTCTACTGATGAAATTATCACTATTGGTTGTTTCTTTGATGCCCATGCTACAAAACCTATTCCAAGATGAAATGCATATCCAGATGTTCTCGCTCTATCATCAATACTTCTTGCAAAATCACTATCTATATATCCAATCAACTGAAAAAATATCTGAAGTAGAATACAATATGCCATGATTAATAGTTCTTGCAATGTACCTCAATAATCTTTTTCTTGCTTGCCAATGTGAGTTCTTTGGTGAATCCATGAATGTAGAAATCAAACTAACTCCATACATTATATCCGGCCTAGTTGTTGTGAGATACATTGAACTACCAACCAATTTTATGAATATAGATAAATCAAAATTTGTCTCATTATCTTCGCTACTTAGTTTTGTGCCTATTGCCACAGGTGTAGAAACTGGACTGCAATTTATCATTCTAAACCTTTTCAAAACATATTTTGTATATTTACTTTGACAAATGAAAATGTGCTTATCATTTTGAGTGACTTCAATACAAAGGAAATATTTCATTAATCCCAAATCTGTCATCTCAAATTCTTTCTTCATTGCAAATTTAAACATGTCTATAGAAAGATTTCCTGTAAAGATCAAGTCATCAACATACAAACAAACAACTAAATTATGACCTTGCTCATTGATTTTGGTGTATAGAATGGGCTCACTAGTACTTCTGCTGAATCCATTCCTTATCATGTATGAATCTATCCTATTGTACCATGATCTCGGTGCTTGATTCAATCTGTAAAGTGCCTTCTTTAACCTGTATACCTTGTCTTCATATCCTTTTACTTTATATCCTGGTGGTTATTGAAGATAGACTTCTTCTTCTAAATAGCCATTCAAGAAATCTGATTTAACATCCATTTGGTAGACTTTCCAATTATTTTGAGCTACAATAGCTAGTACCCTCCTTAAGCTATAGCTTCACCATGACCAATTTTGTGGACCCTTCCTAATGAATAATGATGAGCTACTAAGGTCCTACCCGGTACTGAGAGGGGGGGGTGAATCAATACACACAAAAACCTCTCAACACTTTATCATATTAAAACACAGCTGACCGGTTGTCTTCACCACTTAACTTAACCATGGCTATACTGGTTAAACACTGATACTTCAGACAACTAAACCAGTTAAACAAAATTAATTCAGACAACATTCAACAGATCTCAAATCTTGATGACTAATTCTCTGATATAATCATGCATGAGTTGTATCAATAATACCACAACCATTTAACACTCCATGCATATCTAACTTAATCAGAAACACACAGTCATCGCATGAAAAAATCACAAGCCATAAAAAATAGATTTTTCACGGAAAAACCCAAATGGGAAAAACCACAATGGGGATGAATACCCACAAGCTTGTTTGTGAGGTCTTTTGAAGTCCGCTCTTTTAGGAGCCTAGTCCCGTTAATTACTTTTACAATAAAGGTTTTGTTAGGAACTGATCCTGTTAGGGATCACCCGGTTAAGGGATGGCTATATACCGTGTTAAAGGTTGAAACCTTGTTAAGAGTTACCTCGCTAGAGGATTTAAATAACTCAATGAACTTGAGTCACATGGTTAGAGGATTTACAATAAATCCTGTTAAAGCTACCCGATCAAGGGATTTACCTTTTGTTGAAATGGTTAGAAGATAATAGGTAAAAATTTGATCTGATAACACTACTCCTTGCTAAGGAAGATCCTTTTCAATTCCTCTCTTCCGCAATCACACTCTGCGGATTCCTCAATCTGGTATGGCAAGTATCAAAACATGCAAACACAAACACAACTTTTGCCAACACTTACAATAACAAAACTCATTAACCTTATAGACAACAATTAGGTTGGTAGCATAAACCCTAAACCCTAAATATTTTAGGTTAACAATCACAAGCGGTCCAATCCTGACCATCCAAACACATTACATAGAATGAAACAATTTAAAACAGATCTCAAGACATTCTGCATTGTCCAATCTTCACCGCATTTGGTAACCCATCACGTGCTCTTCACACACCGCTCATAAAATCACACATTCCTGAGGTAGGCATTCAATGCATTCTATAATCATGCAAAAGATCCTCAAGGAAATACTTCATGTGGACACAACTAATGTGGCATCCTGATCCTTATCCTTATCGTTCATAAAACACCATCGGTTGCATCGCACAAGCCACACCGAAAACCCTAGAGCTGAACTAAGACTACCAACCGATAGTCACACTTAGTGAACCCCGACACCGGTCCACTCCATCCTGGTTGACCATAACCACTTCCAATCTTCATACCAATGCATACCGGTACACCTGCTTGAACACTTATTGACATCAATGACAACATACATTGTCACCGCTTCATCATATGCCAACAATCTCCCCCTTTGGTATTGATGGAAATACTCAGTGTATCATTGCTTAGTAACATATATCAGTTGACATATACCAGTTCAACTTAAAAGATCACCACCACCACCTAGACTAGCCAGTGTGCACTCTACCATATATCTTCATCATCAGATATATTCTCCCCCTTTGACAGCAATGCCAAAGTGGAGGCACAAGCTTCCAAGCTCCACTATGTTGCTCCCCCTATGGAGTAGCATCCTTCAACACATCAATCCTGTAAGATCTAACACGGTAGTACCTGGCTGATGTGGAGCACACAACTTTAGTTTACTTCATGAAGGGGCAGAACCCCTAATTCACCTCTCAAATAGGTAAATGTAGTATTTGCTAAGGGCATAGTGAATATGTTTGCTAGCTACTCCTTACTAGAAACATGTTCTAATACAACCTCTTTATTCTGAACCTTTTCTATCAAGTGATACTTGAGCTCACTATGCTTGGTCCTAGCATGCAATACTGGATTTTTGGAAATATTTATTGCATTAGTATTATCATAGAAAATACTCATCGGTTCATATATAGTCACTTTGAAGCCATTTAGTACATGCTTCATCCAGATTGCTTGAGTGCAGTTCGTAAATGCTGCCACATACTCCGCTTCAGCTGTAGACTGGGAAATACAACTCTACTTCTTGTTCATCCACAAGACTAGTCTTCCACCAAGGAAGAACGCTCCACCGGTTGTTCTCTTCCGGTCATCCACATTACCTGCCCAATCTTCATCGGTAAACACTTTGAGATCAAAGTCGCCATTGTATGGATACCACAATCCATAATCAACTATCCCTTTCAGGTATCTAAGAATCCTCTTTACCACTACCAAGTGGGATTCTCTTGGACTCTTTTGAAAATGGGCCACTATACCCATTGCATGAGCAATATCCAATTTGCTATGCACCACATAGTGCAACTTACCATTCATTGATCGATACTCCTTCTCATCCACCAATTTTGTATCATCCTCCTTTGTTAAATTGTAGCCGGTCACCATCGGTGTTCCAACCACTTTTCTCTCCTCCATGCTAGAGGTCTTCAATACCTCTTTGATATACTTGGACTAGGTCATGAAGATACCTTCTTTCATTTCCTGAATTTGCAGACCAATGAAAAACTTTATCTCTCCAATTAGAGACATCTCAAACTCCTTCTTCATCTCATCTGCAAATGAATGACTCATATCATCATCTCCACCGAAGATTATATCATCTACAAATACTTCACATATCAAAATCTGACCACTTTCAGATTTCAGGTAGATGTTGTTGTCCTCGCTTGTTCTCAGAAATCCTATCTTCATAAGATGAGAGTGTAACTATTCGTACCATGCCCTTGGTGCCTGTTTCAATCCATACAGGGCCTTGTGTAATCTACACATCATATCACTATCTTTTGACAAAGCAAACCCATCTGGTTGATCAATATACACTTCTTCCTCTAGGATTCCATTTAAGAAGGCAGACTTCACATCCATCTGGTATACCTTAAATCGCTTGAATGCTGCAAATGCAAGTAGCATTTAGACACCTTCTAGTCTAGCCACTAGGGAAAAGGTTTCTCCATAGTCTTCTCCTTCTTCTTGAGCATATCCCTTGCATACAAGTCTTGTCTTGTTCCTTACCACTATGCCTTCTTCATTTAGCTTATTCCTGAAGACCCATTTGGTACCAATGACATTCTTGTGTTCTGGTCTAGGTACCAGGGACCATGTTGCATTCTTCTCTATCTGATCCAACTCCTCCTCCATTGCCTTTATCTAGTCTTCATCCGTAAGTGCCTCTCTAGTGGTCTTAGGCTCAAATTTTGAAATCATGTAAGAGTTTTCTTTCACCTTTCTCCTTATAAGTATTCCTGCATCTTCATCTCCTATGATCTACTTCAGATCATGATGTAGTCTTACATACCTAGGAATGACCGTAGCAGGTTCCACTTTCTTTTCCTCTTCTTTTTTTGCTTCATCTTCTTCTTCATCCACTGAAGCTTCTATTGGTACAGAAACACAAAGGTCTTTGCGGTGTTTGTCACTTGTTTCTTTCTTAACTAGTTCCCAAAAGGCTAAACTCAGTTCATCTTCCGTTTCCTTGCTGCTGGTTTCCTTAGCCTTCTCAGGGGATTCATCAACCCTGACATTGATACTCTCAATAATCTTCTAGGTCCTTCCATTGTAGCCCTTGAGAGCTTTTCTTTTAGAGGAATATCCCAAAAATATTCCTTCATCAGTCTTAGCATCAAACTTACTCAGATGCTCACCTCTCCTGATATAGCATTTACTCCTAAGCAATTTGAAATAACTCACATTGGGAGTTCTTCCATTCTAGTACTCATAGGGGGTTTTGTCTTTACCTTTCTTAATGAGTACTCGGTTCATGGTATAGACTGCAATGCTCACCACTTCTCTTCAAGATGTGTGAGCCACATTTCCTTGGATCAACATAGTTTTTGTTGCTTCAACCACAGTCCTATTGTTTCTCTCTGCTATGGTATCCTTGGGGCAGACAATTGCCTCTTAATCTCATTCTCCTCATAGTACTTATTGAATTCATCAAAAGTGAATTCACCTCCCTGATCACTCCTTAGGCATTTTATCCTTCTAATGCTCTCCTTTTCCACCAATGCCCTTAAGGCTTTGAACTTTCCAAATGCCTCAGATTCATCTTTCAAGAATGTGACCCACATCATTCTTGAGCAATCATCAGTAAGAATCATGAAGTATCGATCTCCTTGAATGCTTCTAGTTTTCATCGAACCACATAGATTGGTGTGCACTAGATCAAGTAAGTTCTCTACTAAGAAAGACTTACCTTTGAATGTTAAGGAAGACATCTTCCCAAGTTGGCATTCTCTGCACAAGGCATTTTTTGGTTTGTTCAAGAAAGCCAATCCTCTTACTGCTTTGATCTTACTATCCTTTATAATATTCTCAAAATTCATATGACAAAGTCTCGTATGCCATATCCAACTGTCATCAAATATGACAAAGTCTCATATGCCATATCCAACTGTCATCAAATTTTGCCATTAGGTAGTGACTAATCTTGGCATTCAGTCAAAACAGGTTTCCTCTGGTCTGTTTACCGATGGCAACAAGTTCACCACTCTTTCCAATTATTCTATAGACTCTGCCTTTGAAATCCAGAATGAGTCCTTTGTCGTTTAGCTGAGAAACATTCAAAAGGTTGTGCTTAAGGCCTTCCACCTAGTAAACATCATCCACACTACTCTTTCTATTCAGTGAGATGGATCCTTTTTCTTTCACCATGCAAGGTGCATCATTGCCAAACTAGACAACACCACCATCATATTCTTCAAGAGACAAAAACTTTCTCCGATCACCGGTCATGTAGTGAGAACACCCGCTGTCAATGATCCACTCATTAGAGTTGTCAATATGTGATACAATGGCTTTCTGGTCAGACAACTCTTCCTTGACAACCACAAACACTATGTCCTCATTCTCTTCATCCTTAGATTCCTCATTGGTAACACCTTCATCCACTGCAACAAGACAATTTCTCCTACCTTCTCCTTTATACTTCCTAAACCTCTCTAGTTTATCCTTATTGTCATTGTTAAGAAAGTTAACAGCTATATGTCCTATCTTATTGTAGGAAAAACACTTCAGAGGAAGCTTACCTCTGTATTTTCTGGTGCCTTTTGGAAGTCTTTTGGCAAGAAGATCTTCAAACTCCATCAGAATCTCCTCATCATCCGTATCTCTGTTTGGTCTGGATTCATCACTAGCATTGACCTCTTTTCCTTTCCTGGTTGGTACAGAGGAAGCAGATGCTCTAAAGGCAGACTCGGTCTTTTGAACACTACCATCATAGCTATTCAATTCATATGCAGTCAACTTTGCAATAATAGAGTCTAAGGATACCTTGGTTTTGTCGATAGACCTTAGCTCCTGAATAGCGACAGCCCTGATTTCATAAACTAGTAAAAGTGATCTCAAAACCTTATTGACAATAGTGGCATCATCAATTGTTCCACCAGTGCTCTTGATTTCTCCAACCACTATCTTGATTCTTATGCCATACTGCTGAATGGTCTCTCCTTCAACCATCCTCATATCTTCAAACTTTCCTCTAAGGCTTTCTTCCTTAGCCTGCTTGACATGTTCATCACCGCCATAGATGGATTCCAGTTTGTCCCATACTTCTTTTTTATTGTCCTTATCTTGTACATCAATGAACTCTATATCGAACAAGCTGCTAATAAGGGATTCCATGACTTGCCCATTTTCTTGTATCTCTCTTTTCTGATCATCGGTTAGAGTGCTAGTGGGGATTACATAGGCATTCTCAACATAGCTCTAGTGTTGTGCACCCAAACTTCTGATATATATCTTCATCCTGTCTTTCCATATTGTAAAGTTGTCCCTGTTGAACTTAGGACCTTCCCTCTTCATCATTACAATAGGATATTTTGCCTCAAGCGGTTAATCTTATATCATCGAGGACCTGGATGTGCTCTGATACCAATTGATGAATAATGATGAGATACTAAGGTCCTACCCGGTATTGAGAGGGGGGGGGTTGGGGTGAATCAGTACACACAAAAAATTCTCAACACTTTATCATATTAAAACACAATTGACCAGTTGTCTTCACCACTGAACTTAACCATGGCTATACCAGTTAAACACTGATACTTCATACAACTAAACTGGTTAAACAAAAGTACTTCAGAAAACATTCAATGGATCTCAAATCTTGATGACTACTTCACCGATATAATCATGCATGAGTTGTATCAATAATAGCACAACCATTTAACATTGCATGCTTATCTAACTTAATCAGAAACACACAGTCATCACATGAAAAACTGACAACCCATAACACATAGATTTTTCACGTGGAAACCCAAACGGGAAAAACCACGGTGGGGATGAATACCCACAAGATTGTTTGTGAACTCTTTTGAAGTCCGTTCTATTAGGAGCCTAGTCTGGTTAAAGACTTTTATAATAAAGGTTTTGTTAGGGATCACCCAGTTAAGGGATGGCTATATACCCTATTAAAGGTTGAAACCCTGTTAAGAGTTACCTCACTAGAGGATATAAATAACTCAATAAACTTGAGTCACCTAGTTAGAGGATTTACAATAAAGCCTATTAAAGCCACCCGGTCAAGGGATTTACCTTTTGTTGAAATGGTTAGAAGACAACAGGTAAAATTCTGATCTGATAACAACACTCCTTGCTAAGGCAGATCCTTTTCAGTTCCTCTCTTCTGCAATCACACTCTATAGATTCCTCACTCTGGTATGGCAAGTATCAAAACACGTGGACACAAACACAAATTTTTCCAACTCTTACAATAACAAAACTCATCGACCTTATAGACAATAATTAGATCGGTATCATAAACCTTAAACCCTAAATATTTTAGTTTAACAATTACAAGCGGTCCAATCCTGACCGTCCAGACACATTACATAGAATGAAACAATCTAAAATAGATCTCAAGACATTTTGCATCATCCAGTCTTCACTGCATTTGGAAAACAGTAACCCATCACGTGCTCTTCACACACCGCTGAGAAAATCGCACATTCCTGAGGTAGGCATTCAATGCATTCGATCTTTACGCGCAAGATCCTCAAGGAAATCCTTCACGTGCACACAAATGACATGGCATCCTGATCCTTATCCTTATCATTCACAAAACACCATCGGTTGCACCGCACAAGCCACACCAAAAACCCTAGAGATGAACTAAGACTACCAATCGGTAGTCACACTTAGTGAACCCCGACATTAGTCCACTCCATCCTAGTTGACCATAACCGCTTCCAATATTCATATTGGTGCATACCGGTATGCTTGCTCAAACACTTATTGACATGAATAACAACATATAGTGTCACTGCTTCATCATATGCCAATACCTCCTACCTTTCTCCACTCCTCAAACAACTAAAGTTCTTACAAACAAACTTATGACCCTTATCTATCTTTTGTGACATGCAATTTTTCAACCTTCTTGACTGATAAATATCAATTACTAGAGTCATACTACTTATAAACAACATTTGGATTCACCAAAAAACTCACCATAGCAAAGAAGATCTTATACAATTGATGCAGGAGAATCCCTAGTCGATGAGCAGTCTTGCATCAACCAAAAATATTTCCTTTCAATTTTATTCTTGTTTAGTTGATTTTGCAGTTTTGTGTGTTCTTATTGGTTGGTACCAGTAATTCCTTGCTTTTTGTGGCAAATCTTATTTTCAGTTTTCATGTCAGTTCATGTGCTTAATTCCATATTTTTAATTCATTTGGGTTCCTTAATGGTCAGTTATTGCTTATGGTTGACTGTTTCTAGGTTCCGGGATAGTTCTTGTGCTTACCGGTTAGTTTTCCTTCATTACCAGAGAGATACTTTGTGTGTGGACCTATTTGGGGTCTTGTCTAATGTTCTTTGGCATTTGGCTGACCATCCTGTTGAACTGCACCTCTTGGTTGTTATTTTTCGGAAAGATTTCATTAATTCTTAGGACCGACCTAGTTACACATTTCATTTTCCTGCATTGGTAAATGTCATCTTATGAGGCTGATCCAAATATGTTCCGGTGGGTATATATATGATATTATGTAATCATTTGTAGGGGCAGAGGAAGTAGAATTGAGAATAAGGATTGAGATTCGCATTTAGTGATCTGGTTGATTCTTAGAGTCCCTGTTGGATTGTATCTGGCTTGAAGCCTACATGTAACCGGTTAACTACCAGATGTTCTATGATGATTATATGATGATAACCAGATGGTTGCCAGAAGTTCTAAGGCAATAATATGTTTTGTTTCTATAATCTTTCTATGTTTTTATGTTGCTTTTGTTGTGTTTCTCTTGTTGAATAAGCCAGCCAATTCTCTTTTGAGGGTTTCATTGGTTATGGTTGCATCAAATGGTATTAGAGCTAGTTATGAACTGGCTGGTAGAAGAGTTGTTTGTGAACCCTGAGGCATTCCTTTGAGTGGATAGATCACCAATTAGAGGTAGGTTACGTCTGTGTTCAATAGATCATCGAGGAGAGGCAATTGACACCGGTAGTTAGATCACCGAGTTGAGGCAGTTCACCAGAGTGGAAGAGGAGATGCTACCTAGAAGGACAAACCCTCAAAGGGTAGAGAAGATGATGGAGAACTTCAAGAATGAAGTGAGGAACAAAATCCAGAGTTCTTTGGCTGGTTTGCGAAGGAACCCTGAATCTGAGGATGAGAATGAAGAAGTTGGTGAAGAGCTTAAAGAGGCTGAAAGACTGGAAGATGAAAGATAGGAAATATTCCTAAGAGTAGTGGCACAAGTGAGTAAAGTTCATAAAGTTAATGTTTCCATGTTTTCTAGAACACTGAACCCCAAGGATCTGATTGATTGGATCAGAGAGTTGGAGGATTACTTTGAGTTTGCGGATGTCAAGGACCCGCAGAGAATCTAATTGGCATAGACTAAGTTGAAAGGGCATGCTGCCTTATGGTGGAAAGAATTGCAGAAAGACAAAGTGGATAATGGTGAATTGAAGATCACTCAGTGGTGATAGATGGTTGCAAGATTGAAGGCCAAGTTCATACCGGGAGACTATGAGTTGGAATTGTTTAAGAAGTTGCAAAACCTGAAATAGAGAAACATGACTATGAAAGAATATACTGAGGAATTCTAGAAGGTGATGATTAGATCTGGACAGAGAAAATGTGGTGAGGTACATAAATGGACTTGCATTTAACATTCAAGATAAGATGAGTATGTTGAGGATTTCCACAATTGAAGAAACTTACCAATATGCTTTAAAGGCTAAGGAGAAGGTGAGAAGAAGACAACCAAATAACCCTAGAGGGAAGGAGAAATTTAAAGGACAGATGAGTGATAGTATAAAGAAGTCGGTTGAGGAAGATGAGCCAGAACCTAAGTGGAGTAAAGAACCAGAACAAAAAACACAGAGGAAAGCTAGTAGCAATACCGATAAAGAATTTCTCGGTAAACGTTTCAAGTGTGGACAAATTTGACATAGATTCTATGAATGTAAGTAGGGTATGGCAAGAAGTTGTTTGGAAAATGAGGAATCGAAAGGTGAAGGTACCGAATCTAACTATGCACCGGAGAAAGGATAATCCCTTATGTTTAGAAGAAAGGATACCGGATCTACTCAGAGGAAGAGTCTTTTTTGGACTATGTGTAAATCAGGTGGTAAGTGTTGCAAGGTTATTGTGGATATTGGGAGTACTAGAAATTTAGTATCTGAGGAGATGGTTATGAAGCTTGGATTAAAGAGGCTTGAGCATCCTTGTCCTTATGAGGTAAATTGGTTACAAGATGATCAAAAGATAGAAGTAAAGGAGCAGTGTTTGGTGAATTTTAATATTGGGCCTTTTAGGGATGAGGTTTTATGTGATGTTGTATCTATGAGTGCTTGTCATGTCTTATTGGGAAGACCTTGGCAGTTTGATAGAGGAGCTCTTTAAGACTGTAGAAGAAACCTAATCACTATTGGGAAAGATGGGTAGAAGTTCATGTTGACCTGTTTGAAGGAGAAAGAGAAGGAGGTGAAGAATTTGAACCTTGGGAAAATTTGCAGTACTAAGAAACCAGTTGTAGAGGTTATACCAGAAGGTGACTTTGGTTTGCAGAAAGATTTGATAAAGGCGGTTGCAGAGGTTATATTGGAGGGTGACATGAGTTTGCAGAAGGACCTAGCAGATAAACCTGATGGACAGATGGAACCAGATGACATAAAGCTTATGAAGACAAACCAGATGAAGTCTTGTGACAAAAGAAAATCAGAGTTGCAAAAGAAGGAAAACAGTAAATAGAGACAATGTGCAGATCTGAGGTAAATGAAGATAATCAAAGAGATTCATGGGTTAGAGAAGCTGAAGGAGCTAAAGAAGAGGTTGGCAAATAAGGAAGATGTTTGGATTAGAAATGAGCATATGGGGTCTTTATCCTAAATCCTTTTATATGTTCATGAGTTACCTCTCATGGAACATCTTCTTTCTACCTGGTGTGTCTAATGCAGGAGCATCCCCGATCGATGAGAAATCTTGCATCAACCAAAAATATTTCCTTTCAGTTTTGTTCTTGTTTAGTTCATTTTGTAGTTTTTTGTATTCTTACTGGCTGGTACTGGTAGTTGCTTACTTTTTATGGGAGATCTTATTTTTCAGTTTCTAGGCTGGTTCATGTGCTTAATTCCAGATTTTTCGTTCATTTGGGTTCCTTTCCGGTCAGTTATCACTTTTGGTTGACTGTTTATGGGTTCTGGGACAATTCTTGTGCTTATCGGTTGGTTTTCCTTCATTACCAGAGAGATTGTTGGCATGTGGACCTATTTGGGTTCTTGTCTAATGTTCTTTGGTGCTTGACCGACCTTGCTGAATCACACCTCTTGGTTGTTATTTTCTGGAAATATTTCGTTAATTCTTAGGGCCGACCTAGTTACATGGTTCATTTTCTTGCATTGGTAAATGTAATCTTATGAGGCCGACCTAGATATGTTCCGGTGGGTATATATATGATATTATTTAATCATTTCTAGGGGTAGAGGAATTAGAATTGAGAATAAGGATTAAGATTCACATTTAGTGATCCAGTTGGTTCTTAGAGTCCCAGTTGGATTGTATCTAGCTTGAAGCTTGCATGTAACCGGTTAACTACTAGATATTCTACGATGATTATATGATGATAACCGGACGGTTGCCGGAATTTATAAGGCAATAATATGTTCTATTTCTATAATCTTGATATTTTTTAATGTTGCTTTCATTGTGTTTCTCTTGCTGCATAAGCTGGTCAATTCTCTTTTGAGGGTTTCACCAGTTATGGTTGTATCAACAATACTCAACACACAATCAATCAGCAATACTCAACACACAATCAATCCTCTATTGTTAAGTGAATCCACACTTTCTCATTTCAATATGGTATTAACATAACAAAAGGTTTTGTCTGATCTTCTGCATGTGAATTTAATCTCTCTTCTTTGGCCTAAAAGAAGAAGGAAACTTAGACAACATCTTGAAAATTCTTCTTTTTGCAAGTATCATCAAATTCATGGCCATTGTACTAATGAGCATCAAGCTTTGAAAATAAAATACAAAATTATATTGATATAGGTGTCATAAAAATAATATCTTACAATGAATGACATATTTATCATAATAATTTCAAATAACATTCAAGTCCCTATTATGTTGCTCCTCACTATGTGAAATTGTTAGCCTACCTATTGGGGGCTCATTGTCATTCATAGTGGTACAATTTCAAGTGCAATCATACTTAGTGACCAACATGATAGTATATTTACTCTTGTCTCTATGCTTGGGGGGCAAGAATATTATCTTTCTTCTTTCTAAGGTTTCACTATTTTCTTTATGGATTGCATTGTTCATAACTTGATGTCCTTTCTTGCATGGAATTATCTTTCATGCGAACACATGTTTGTTCCTTAGTTAGGACCTATTCTTTGTTTTAAATGGTGTCATGCCCAAAATTTAGGGCAAAAACAGAACAATTTTTTTTTTAAAACATAATAAATTAATTTACAAGTTCACTCTCGCGACAAGCGTTAATGAAATTTCCATTATTAAATTCGAGCTAATTCTGTAACGAACTAAGCATCGATAAATTGTTTAATTTTAATTGCGAAAAAAACTAACTGGAATAATTCTATCTCCAAGAGATACCTAGTCATTAGGTTTATTAAATTAATCATGCTAAAGGAAATAGGAGGGGAAATTTAATTTAACCTCCAATATGTCTATATAGCCTAATCAACCATTTATAAATTTCTCTTTATTATTTATTCCAAATAAAAACCAGGATTATATGAATATATATATATATATATATATATATATATATTTGTATATACATATATATATATATATATTTATAATTTAAATACTTACCCAAAATTATGATCAAAATTCATATATATACATATATATATAACCTTATACATATATGGATACATATATAAATATATATTTTACATAAATGACAAATATTTTAATTCTAATTCAAAAGCCATTTTAACTTCCTAAATACTATTCCATATTTTTTTCCCCAACCCTAATTTCTCACATACATATTGATGCTCTGCAAAAAGGATTAGAAAATCTGTTTGATGGCAACACACACAAGAGCACAAGAAACAAACGTTAGTGTTAGCAACAAAAGATTATCCTAAACAGGCATATCAAGAGAGATATTAAGCATGAAATAGAAAGCATATAAACATAGAATAAAATAGCTAATCAAGATGCTCATAGTTGCTCCTCCCTTGTTCCTCTCCTCTCCAAGTCCCAAATGAGTGTAGCTCTCAGCAGCTTTTTGCACTATGGATACTTATGGAGGATTGAGATTTAATATTAAGCTTCAAATATGAAATGAAAAGCTAAATACTATGCTATTGATGCTAAAATGATTGATTTTACCAAAAAGACAAGATTTTAGTTATGCTATGCTAAATGCTCTCTAAAAATGTCTATAGCCTAAATGCATACAAGTTTTCAGGATCTGGATTATGAAGGAGTGGGCTCTATTTATAGGAAAAATGGAGCAATGGATGGCCAGGATTGAAAGGTTTAATCAAGGGTCAAGCTTGAAAGTTGGGGATCCATGTGCACAATTTGCACCAATGAAATGGTGACAAGTGTCAACATAAGATTGGGTTGAGAGAAGAGGTTGGAGGCATTAAATGCCTGAGGAGACCTCATGGTTATCTAGAAGGTAAGGGTCAAGCCTAAATTAGGATTACCCACTGGATTAGGAGTTAATGCAAGGATAAACCTTTGTGCAAATGATTAAGAGATAATCATGGTCAAAGCATTAAAGGCTTGATGAGACCCTTGGGTTGGGTAGAGGTTGAGTCAAAACAAATGTTTTAACCATGTAGGAGGGTTTGGGTTAACCATTAATGGTTTTTGAAGACTTTGTGGATTAAGTGGTTGAAGGTTGGAAGCTTTCAAAGGTTATCCAAGACTTTGAGACATTTAGTGGTTGAAGGTTGGAAGCCTTTAATGGTTATCAAAGACTTTTAGGCTTTGAGAAGTGACTCCATTTTTCTTAGGAATGTGACAATAATTAGGGGATGGATTAGGCTAATTAGGAAGGGGTTAGAAGAATCTAGAAGGGGATTAGATTTTGCAAGTGGATTTGGTGGGTGAGGGAAAATAGGATTTTATTAAAATAAAAATTCATTTATTTCAATAAACGTGTGCAAGTTGTATTTGGATAAATATTCAAATAAATATTAATTTATTTAAATGAGAAAAAGGAAGATAAAGCATTAAAATGCTTGAAGACTTTGAGGGGAACCATTAAAGGCTTGAAGACTTTAAGGAAAACCATTAAAGTCTTAAGAAGACTATAGAAGGAAGCTATCGAGTTTGAAGACTTTAAAGCCATCAAGTTTGAATACTTTGAGGGAAACCATTAAAGGTTTCAAGTGGGAGAATAAATAGGATTTTAAATAAATAATTTATTTAAAATAGTTGTGCAACTTGCTTTTGTAAGAAAATACAAGTGGGTGGAGGATAAAGGTGATTTAAATAAATTATTTATTTAAAATAATTGTGCAACTTGCTTTTGTAGGAAAATACAAGTGGGTGGAGGATAAAGGTGATTTAAATAAATTATTTATTTAAATGTGAGAGGTGGGCTTTTGGGGGATTTAAATAAATATTAATTTATTTAAATGTGAGAGGTGGGATTTTGGGGGATTTAAATAAATATTAATTTATTTAAAAGTGAGAGAAGATTTAATTAAATAAATATAATTTATTTATTTAATTAATGGTATGAATTTGGTTAAGTGAATTAAATCAAATAAATTGAATAATTTATTTAATTAATAGGAGAAGAGGGTTAAGATGAATTAATTAAATATTAATTTAATTAATTATTAATTGATGGTTAAATAATCAAATAAATACTAAGTATTCATTTAATTAAGTGGACAAATTTATGTGACTACATTTGCTCCTCTTTGAGACGGTGCAATTTATCGCGTCGTTTCAAAGAAAGAAAAATAGGTGTGAAGAAATGTCCCATAAAATGTAAATTTAATGGGTGGTATGCCCTCTCGAGGGATGGGCCGAATTTTTTTGAAAAATCGGGCGATCTCTCGAAAAAGAATGAAAAGCGGAGGGGAGGTAGAATAGAAGAAATTAGAACTAATGATGAAAGAATGGGAGAAAATGGAGTGAATATGAAGAAACAACAAGCCAACGAGTACCCTGAGGTCATGCAAGAGATACATAGCAGATGTAGTGTGGGGTTTGGATTGATGCTATAGAATTGATCAAAATTGGTTGGACAATCTGGTGCAATCGGTTTAATTGCCCCGATCAAGTCAAAGCGTGACAGTTGATGTCAGTTGGTCACTTGGACATGATAAAGTCTGAGTAAGTGAATCAAAGTGACCTGATGTGACTTAGACAATTGATGTAATTGCCCGATGAAGTCAAGGTATATGAAGCAAAATACTCGTTGAGACGTAGACAATTGATGTAATTGTCCGTTGGATTGTGTTTGATTGGTTGATCAATTGATAGTATGTGCGTGTGATGGATGGTTGTGGGGAATCATGGCAGCCCCGTTGAGACTAGGTCATTATGATAAATACCTGATGTAGTCTAGGATTACCATAATCGATTACCTATTGAGACCCAAAGATACGTGATCAGAGTATCTGTTGATAGTCTAGGTGTGTGTGAGTCGATGTATCTGTGTAGACAGAGTAACTGGCTTGACTTATTGGATGACTTAGGATAGGAAACACAATCCCTCCTATTTAGAGATGGATGGTGATGAACGTGGCTTGATTAGGTTGATTGGGACACGATGTAGGGTATGTGATGCTGATTGTTGAGATGGGGAGGGTTGGGGGGGTTTGATGTTAGAAGAAATGGAGGACCTATGACTCATTCCTATGGAAGAAGAGGAAAATAGAGTATGCATTATTATGACTATGTATGCATGATATGTAGCTATTATGAATGTATGGATGGTTGGAATGCAACGGAATGTAGTATATACAGATGAGATGGAATGACGATCCATAGTGCTCTATTTTCATCATTGAGCTTTTAAAATGTTGGAAGAGAATACAAGCATCTTGACATAATGATTCAAGATGACCTGAGTATTCCTTACATGGTTTTTATATAGCAAGTTAATACAAGCAACTTGATATAATGGATCAAGTTGACCTAAGTATTGCTTGCGGAACAGACAAGGATTATCTCCATTCATGCATGACTTGGATCGTCCTCCTTGATCTTAGGTTGATCATATCCTAAGACAAGTGCATACCGTACTAAGAAATAAAAACCTTTATCCAAATTGGATGAGGAGGAACCAAAGAATGAGCATTGTACCTGTAAACAAATAGTATATACATAAAGAATGAAGAAAATGGATCTTGGTAATGGTTCATGCTCATATGGTCGAGGTATACGCTGTAGTTAGCAAGCCCTAATGATCTATGACTGTATTTGGCATAAGATTACGTAGCTTAGTGAACTTCCCACGTAGACACCATTAGTACATGCCCCAGAACTTCATCGGAATAATGTGTCGAAGATACACAAACAATGCCGTAGGAACCTGATATAAATTACTAGACCATAAATCAACCAAGTATTTGATAGCGTAAACAGAATTTTCTTGTCAAAGAAAATGTCATATTGTCTTTGTTTTGGTAAGGAAGGATGCATCCTTGTTGAAGACAGTTTGATTGTTGATGTTGATTGTGTGGTTGATTGATAAATGGTCATTTGTGTGAGTATTTTGTCAATGTTTGTTTTGGTATCTGCATGGATGGGTATGTACAAGGTGTTGCCATGTTTTTGTGTGATTTTTCAATGGTTTTGTCGATGTTTTTGGATTTTGAATTGTTTTGAATGTTTTTGGTATTTTTGCGAGATATTTTTGAATGTTTTTGGATTTTTGATGATTGTTTGAATGAAGAACTTAATGAATCATAAGACAATGTAGAATCCACTTCCATCAATAGGTTAAAGGCATTGCCCCCAGTTTTAGACATGACTATGAAAAAGTGGGATTCAAGATGTATGGAGTACTATCATAATTGCAGAGGAATAACAAGCCATGTTTTTTTTGGATGGATGGATGTATGTATGAAGTAGATGTGATCGCAACAAGTCTGAAAGACAATGGAGCCATAGCCTTTACGAGTGGCACCTGTTTGCCAGGTTTTCACCACCGTACTTACCCAAGGTGCCACCGGAGTGGTTGTTCACCGTTTGGATGCATGATTTTTCTTTACTTTTTTTGAATGTTTTTGTATTTTCTTTAGGGCATTTTTCTGAATGTTTTTGGTATTTTCTGGTATGTAGGGGAGCCTGATGCTCTTTACAGCTTAGGTACAAAACCGTTTGAGGTGCATGCTATTAATTGGATCTGCGAGCGGTTCTCCTTCTGAAGTAGCCAACTGATATGCCTCGGATCCGAATACAGCAGTGACAACATATGGGCCCAGCCAGTTTGATTCAAACTTGCC
The DNA here is from genome assembly GCF_030272615.1 of Cryptomeria japonica. NCBI lineage: Eukaryota > Viridiplantae > Streptophyta > Pinopsida > Cupressales > Cupressaceae > Cryptomeria > Cryptomeria japonica. Next base: position 40,722,218 of record NC_081405.1, on the reverse strand, counting down.
CTGATGTTCTCTGTTTGGTTGGTTGCGAGGATTCTCTCGAAGAACAAGATCACCTACCTCAAATGTATGAGGTCTAACTCGGTGATTGTAGCTTCTGCTCATGCACTGCTGATAGGCTTTGAGGTGATTGTATGCAGCTTGTCGTTTCTCATCAAGTAACTCTAAGTCCTGAAGACGGGATACTCTGTAGGCTTCATCATCGATGAGATTGTGCAAGGAAACCCGTAATGATGGTATCTCAACCTCAATAGGCAAGATAGCTTCTGCACCATAGACCAATGAATAAGGAGTTGCACCTGTAGGGGTTCGAATGCTAGTTCGATATGCCCATAGCGCTGGATTCAATTGAACATGCCAATCACGACCGGCATCATTGACTGTCTTCTTTAGGATTCTTAATATGTTTTTATTGGATGCTTCGGACTGACCATTACCTTGTGGGTAATAGGGAGTGGAAAAGCGGTGTTGGATATGAAATTTCTCACAAAGTTCACGGAAATCCTGATTTTTGAAAGGAAGACCGTTATCTGTGAAGATGGACATGGGTACACCATACCGGCAGATGATGTAGTTGAGGATGAATGAGGCGATCTGCTTGCCGGTGACTTGGGTAAGTGGAACAACTTCGATCCACTTTGTGAAATATTCGGTAGCGGTAATAATGAATTTATGGCCATTGGATGAAGATGGATGAATCCTACCCACAAGGTCAAGGACCCATTGACAAAAAGGCCATGGTGTTGTGATTGGTTGCAATTCCTGTGCTGGTGCATGTATCAGGTCACCGTGAACTTGACATTTCTTGCATTTCCTGACAAAGTAGTAGGAATCCTTTTCCATAGATGGCCAATAGTATCCAGCTCGCATGATCTTCTTGGCTAGTGATGGACCACTTGAGTGAGTCCCACAAATTCCTTCATGTACCTCTTCCAAAACCTTTGTTATCTCATCCTGTTCCAGACATCGAAGGAGAGTACCATCAAGACTGCGTCGGTATAGGGTTTCGGCAATAATGGTATATCGAGCAGTTTGGCGAATGAAGGTTTTTCGTTGGTTATTTGATTGGTTAGGAGGAAGGGTGTGATCGTGGAGATAGGTGTAGAACTCACCATACCATGGGGTTTCGGAACCAACAAGGTGACATATCATTTCAGATTCAGGGATATCATAAGCGGGGATTCAAAGCTGTTCTACCAAGAACTCGTAGCGTGTTGAATTCTGTGGAAGATCTAGTAGAGATGCGATGGTAGCCATGGCGTCAGCAGCTTGATTCTGATCTCTTGGTATCTGCTCAAAAGTGATATTAGTAAATGATGTCTTTAGAGTGTCCACCATTTGCTTATGTGGCATGAGTTTATCATCTTTGGTTTGATATTCATCTGTTGCTTGTCGAATGACTAGTTGGGAATCGCCATATACTTGTAGTTCTTGTAATTTCCATTGTACGACTAACCTGAGTCCTGTGATCAAGGCCTCATACTCTGCTATGTTGTTTGTGCATGGAAATGTGAGCCTGTAAGACTTCGGGATGCTGTCACCTTGAGGTGTGATAAACAAAATGCCTGCCCCTGAGCCGTGCCTAGTGTATGAACCATCAAAATATAGTTTCCATGGTTGTACTTCTGTGAGCATGAATATCTCTTCATCTGGAAAATTGGAAATGAGGGGATGATCGCCTATGAGTGGTGCATCGGCCAACTGATCTGCAATAACTTGACCTTTGATAGCTTTACGGTCCACCTACTCAATGTCAAATTCACTTAGAATCATCACCCATTTGGCTAAGTGACCTGTCAATGCTGCTTTGCTGAGTAAATACTTGAGTGGATCAATCTTTGCAATGAGTTGTACTTTGTGTGTTAACAGATAGTGCCTTAGTTTAGTGGCTGCTAAGATTACTGCTAGGCAAGCTCGCTCAATAGGCGTGTAATTGAGTTCATAGCCCACTAGTGTGCGAGAGATGTAGTAAACAGCATACTCTTTTCCTTCTGCATTATGTTGTGCCAGTAGTACACCTAATGCTGTATTGGTTGCTGAGATATAGAGTAACAATGGTCTACTTGGATCTGGTGGGATCAGCAATGGTGGATTCATGAGATAGTTTTTAAGTGTCTGAACTGCTTACTGGCATCGGGCATCCCACTGAAAGCGGATGTTCTTGTGTAGCAGGTGTGTAAATGGGTGACACTTATCAGCCAGTTGTGCAATGAATCTTCAGATGGATTGAAGCCATCCTTGTAGTGTCCTTAGCTGACTGATATTCTTTGGAGGTGGCATGTCTATGATTGCTTTTACCTTTGCTGGGTCGACCTCAATACCTTTGCTTGAGACAATGTATCCTAGAAGCGTCCCGGAGGTTACTCCAAAGACACATTTCTTTGGGTTGAGTCGAACATTATATTGTTCCAGTCTATCAAAGATTTTATCTAAGATGTGGAGATGTCCATCTCTAGTGAGTGATTTTGCTAGTAAGTCATCCACATAATCTTCCATCATGGTATGCATCATGTCATGGAAGATGGTGGTCATTTCTCTTTGATAGGTCGCTCCTACATTCTTGAGACCAAAAGGCATTACATTCCAGCAGTATGTGCCCCATGGACATGTGAAGGCTGTCTTATGTTGATCTTCGGGTGCGATCTTTATCTGATTGTAGCCGGAAAAGCCATCCATGAGTGAAAGCATCGCATGTCCTGCTGTTAGATCCACTATGATGTCGATATTTGGTAGGGGAAAGTCATCCTTAGGACATGCCTTATTCAGATCTCTGAAGTTAGTACAAATGCGGATGCCCCCTTTTGGTTTGCCGATAGGCACAATGTTGGAGATCCATTCTGCATAATCAATTGGCCTAATGAAACCAACATCTAGGAGTTTCTTGAGTTCTGTTTTGACTAGCACTACAATTTGGGGATGCATCTTACGAAGCTTCTGCTTGATAGGTTTGGCTCCTTCTGCTACGGTGAGGTGATGCATGACTAAATCAGGATCAAGACCAGGCATGTCTGCATATGACCATGCGAAGTTGATCTGACGCTTCTGGAAGAACTCTATAAATTTAGGCTGTTCCTCTGGAGTGAGAAGAGATGCCAGATGTATGATATGAGGATTTTCAGGAGTCCCCACATTGTATTCATTGGTTTCCTCGATAAGAATCGTGGATCGTTCCCGTTGTGTACTAGCAGGGAGAATGTCAAACCCTTCATCCTCAAGCGCCTCAGAGAGGTTTTCACCATTGGATACGCTCTTTCTTTTTACTTTTGTGGGATCAAACAGTGCCACAGTGTGGTTTTCACTAGAAGATCCATGTTTCATTGTTATATTTTTGTAGCTGAAAGGTTTGGCATCCGCCCCGAAGTATGCTGCGCTATTAAGTTCAATGGCGAATCCAGCTTTGTGATCCCCGCTTGGTAGATTATCCCGTAATTCCAAAAAGTCAATGATAGCCTCATCGTTTTGGAAGAGGTCAAGACATGGAGGATTTGATTGGTTCCATTCGATGAGTTCAGGGTGGATAATGGGCATTACTTCATCGATTAGGTTAAGTGCGGGAGATGTATCAGTGAGGGTTAAGACGTTATGGTGAAGGTCATTAATGGTACTCTCCTTGTCAGAATCAGGCGTAGGATGAGACATAGGGTCTGTGGAAGATATTTCCAGCTCAGGTACCCAAGTGGTCTTTATCTGTGCTTCTTCGTAAACAGGGATGTCTTTGCATGGCGGAGGTGGTGATGTGTCTTCCTCATCTGAAGTGTTAAGTTGTATAGAATCAAATTCCCACTCATGTGAGTCGATCTCTGAATCACTCTCCAGCATCCGATTGCTATACCATACTGGGATGTCTTTGGAGTTAAACACGATAGGTGTGATTGGTTTATGTATCTTTGTAGTGATCGGTGCTGCAGGAACTGTGATGGGGATTAAAGGATTTGTTACTGGAAGTATCGACAGTGTTGATTTAGTGGCTTCTGTTGGAATGGCTGGTGCCATAGATGTTGCTGTAGGTTTCCATACAGTTGTTTCTACAAATGGTGTTGCTGATGGGATTACTGGTTCGTTTGGTGAGATGAATGATATTGATGACGGTTGCGGTGGGGTTGTGAGCCTCGATGGGGTAGTGGGGATAGTGCTTGATGGTGCTTTGATTATGAAAGGTGTCCTCTTTGCAGTAGGTGGGCAAAATGGTTTGCTGGGTTTTCCTTTGAATTTGAGTTTAGGAAGGATCTCTTTTTCAAAGCCTAGGCCTGTATTACCTTTGGGCTTGAATTCTGGTAGAAGAGGTTCATGTCGTCCTTGTTTGCAGTATCCCAAAGCACTCTGACCATCATATCCCATTCTTTGCATAATGAGGAGGCCTTTGCCATACTGTTCTGTAGGAAGTGTAACTCGCGGTTTATCAGTGGTGATGGGATCTTTATAGATCCAGTCCGCTAGGTCCTCATCTTGTGTCTCTTCCTCTTGACTCTTTCCAAGGACGAATGGCGTCAAGGCACATGCTGGTATGATTAGTGGTTGCTGGAGTAACTGCTGTGGCTTACCATGTGTTCTAGGAGAAGTGGGCATTTGTCCCACACAAAAGAGCTGACTCAAGTTGTATTCTCCAAGACCTTCCTCTGCTACTTTCATCTTAAGCTTTTCTTGCTTGGGTATAGGGGTGTTCGAACTGGCAAGAGAGGCGGGACTTACATATGATGTGGAGGAAATGGCTTCCCTATTATTAGGAACAGTAATTTCTGGTTGATGGCTGATATTATGGCAAAATGCAAAGGGATTTGCATCGCCCAGGATTGTGATCTCTGTACCGTTATGTGGGAACTTGATACATTGATGGTAGGTAGATGGAACAGCTTGCATGGCATGTATCCAAGGTCTCCCTAATAATAGATTATATGGCAGAGGAAGGTCCAGAACTTGACAGATGATGTGCTTTACCACAGGGCCCACTTGGATTGGTAGTACCATAGCTCCTTTGGATGAATGCTCTGCATCATCATAGGCCTTGATGGTGATCTTGTTGCGAGGATCCACTGATTCTATTGCATATCCCAATGCTGTGACCAACTGTAGTGTAAAAATGTTTAGGCCTGCTCCATTATCTATCAAGACTCGCTTGATCTTGTGTTGGTTGATAAAGCCTTCAATGTGTAGCGAAGCATGATGAGGTTGTTGGAAAGAAGAGTTGTCACTTTCAGAAAAAGTGAGACAAGGTGATGACTTTAGATTTCCAACCATGGCTTGAAACTGGTCCGTATTCAGGTTTGCAGGGACTGACGCCTCTTGGAGTGCTTGATCCAAGATTGTTTTATGAGATGGTGATAGGCGCAATAGCTCTAAAATGGATATAAGCGCAGGCATTTTTTCTAATTGTTCCACAAGATTGTACTGCTTTGGGACGGAGGTGGTGCCTTGTGGAGCTGCCTTGATGGTGACCTTGCCACGACGTGTAACAACATTGCAATTTGAGGTGGGATTTTTGAAGGTTATGGTTGCAATTTGTTCACTGGCATCATACAGGTGATTTACAGTATAATTATACGCAGCTTGCGTATAATCAGTGGTATCAGTGCCTCACTTAGAAGTGGAAGGACCCCTTTGATCTTGTGATGGAAGTGGATTCTTGAACATCTGATGATCATTATTGGTTGTTTTTGGGTCATGTCCTTCAACTTCAATTTCTCCTCGATCAATAAGATCCTGAATGAGATCTTTCAATCGGTGACAATTACTTGTCTTGTGTCCTCTTCCTTGATGGAACTCACAGTGTTCAGTATCTCTCCACCATGCTGGTTTGACCTGAGGCTCATAGTTTGATAGCTTAGGTAGAGTGATCAAATTTTGAGAAATGAGTTGTCGCAACACTGTTTCAATGGGTTCCCCTAAGGGAGTGTATGTGTGTTTTTGTTTTTGCTGACGAGGTCTAGGTTCATCATGAGACGTGATGCGACCTTGATTGGAAGGAACATTTGTGTTATTCTGAGGTGGAGGATTTTGTCCTGCAAATCGAACCACAGGTTGTGCATTTTGGATAGTCCGAGCATCCACAACTCCATCATTGACGATATTTTTGTTCTTGTTCCAGAAGTTCGGTTTATCGCTATTGAAGCGCAGGCGAGGACCATCTTTTGGTTCATTAAAGATTTTGATGAGTCCTTTCTTGATGAGTGCCCGTTCACACTTTAAACCCTTGGTGATCATATCATTAAAAGAGTCTGTGTCTTTGACATCCAGGTGAAATTCCATTTCTTCGTTTAAGTTGGAAATGAATATTTCCACTAGTTCTCATTCAGGTAACTGAAGAGAACGTCTGCTAGACATTTGGCGCCATCGTTGCAGGAATACTGAGAATAGTTCACCTGGTTTTTGTTTGGTGTTGCACAGATCAACCATGGTGATGTCGCGTTCAATATTATAAGAGTAATGAGATAGGAACTTCTGGATGAGTTCCTTAGATGTTCTAATGCCACCTGGTAGTCGGGAAAACCATGACGTGGTTGTTCCTCCCAAACTTTGGGGAAAAAGGCACATTAGGTATGTGTCTTCATATGCCACTTCAAGACAAGCGAAATGAAATTCTCGGACATGATCACGGGGATCCCCCTTTCCTCTATATTTTTCAAATTTGGGTGTTTCGAATCCTCGTGGAAAGGGTGGCATATAAAGATTCCGATCAAACGGATAGGGACAAATGTCGTTAAGTGAGAATTGATTGGTCTTAACACCACTATGAAGTTGTTGGGCGAGATTCTCGACTTGTTGCCGCAACATCTCCATTTCATTTGGAGGAGGAGGTGGTGGGTTACCTCGAGGAATGTTATATCTGATGTGATCTCTACCTCTTTCCTCCTCATGGCGACTTTGTCTTTCTAATGCTTGTCTTAATTGGGCAAGATCAAAGTCTGAGGGGAGTTTGGCTCCTTCTTGAGCAAGTCTTAAGAAGTGAGCATCCGCATTGCTCCTGAGTATTTCTTCAAAAAGTCTGTTAAAGAGAGGGTTATGCTGAGCCCTTTCTATTGTTGCAGGAGTGGGAGTACTTGGGTTTTCGTCATCTGCATTTCCTCCAAGTGCTTCTTGAAATTCATTGAGATTTTCCTCTTCTTCTTCTTCCCTTTCTATTTCTCGTTGTCTCGACTGTGATCGGGTTTGAGCCATTTTGTTTGCAAGTTTGTGCTTGAAGTTGATTGAAGATGATGATGAGTTGGTGATGAAATGAAAGATTGATGGTTGGTGATTTGTGTTGTATGGGGATCTCTAGCACTTTAAGGTAGATGTAACCGAAATTCCATCTTTGAATTACTTGTTTGTTTTGAGGAGTTTGGATGTGATAAAGTGTAGAGAAATCTGAGATGTGTTACAGATTTTGACTACCTAGTAATGAGAGGATTCACTCATGAACTAGTTTTAACCTGCGTAGATGTGTCTCTTAGGATGAGCTTTATCCTAGATGTAGAAACAATCTAAAAAGTGATGTGATGTGTTTGATTTCAAGCAATATCTAAAAGAGAACTTGGGACAAGAACCTCTTAATGTTTTGAGAGTTGGGATGGATTGATGATGAAGTGATGATGTATGAATGAGATGATGGATGAAAATGTTTTCAACTTTCAATAAAAACTTTGAGTCACAAATGGGACAAACTCTTCTTCTTCCCTTTCAGGCGTTGGTGGCACTTCTCGAGCTATGTTGTAGGTGATACAGATGTTTGGGAAGAAGTTGGGATTAATCTTTCCTCCTTGATTTTTGTGATAACTCAGAGCTCTATATTGCATAAAAGCTCTACGATTCAATGATTCTGAATCAAACTCATTTGTTTTACCTTGAAGGTATAGACGCATGCGATGTAGAAAGACTCTATGTGAGACAAAGATTTGTCTATTGAGATAGAAGAAGTTCCTCCTTTTGATCAAAGCCTTTGAGCTTAATTGTCTCCTTTTCAAGTTGATATTCTGATGACACTTCTTCTTTCACAAGATGTGAAGAATGGTCATAAAATTTGTCTTTTTGTTGTTTGCACTTTGTTTTTGGTATTTTTGTTTGTTTTTGAGAAATGTTGGATGAATACTATGTTTTTGGGATTGATTTTCTGATTTTTCTTTGACAAGAAAACAAAGCAAGCACACAAACACAAGAATGTTGCCTCAAAGGCACAAATGAGTATGGGTCTAGATCAACCCAATCCTTGGACTTGTTTTTGACCCTTCCTTTAGATGTATTTTAAGGTGTATTTCCAAAGCCTGAAGTCGGCTCAATTTGCACTAGGTCTGTAAAACGAACACACTTCAAACACTTTTTATCCCTAAGGTCAAATGGCCAGTTGTGATAAATTTAGCCCACATCTTGATATTTCTTCGACTTTGGTACTACATACCTTATGAATCCCACCTTGGCAGGTAAGGATGTGATATACTAAGTCTTGCACGAGCATAACAAATAGATGATCCCTATGATGGGGGAGTCACCACTTTTATCAAGCCACAAGTGACTTTTCAAAAAGCTATGTTTCTACTCAAGGAAATATGTATGGTGAGTATCTTGGGAGCAAAACCATCTATGCTCTTGCACTAAATTATATCTCAAATATCCTCAATCAATAGAACAGGTGGGATACTACTTTAAAGGTGTTTAGTCATGTTCGATGTTTTTGGACATAAGTTCATTCTACAGTGACTCACTTAAGAGCCTTGTAACTGGTGGTGGGGCCCATTTGTCCTTTCGGCCAGTTACACTGTAGGAACAGCTATACCCAAGGCTACAGCTTTCGCTCTCACCTGATTTCTATAGCGGCTTGAAGGATTTACCACTCAAGGTCGTTCCCAAGAGTGATGTGTCTCTTGGCAGACCTCTCTTAAAAAGATAAAATTTTGAGTGTTACTAACACTTTTCTCTTGCACCTAGGACCACGAAAGCCAAGGGAGAGGATAGTGTGTGTTAGAAGTAGGACCACTCGACCAACTCTTTGCACAAGTGTGCCAAGCACGAAAAGCACTTGTTCTTTTTAATCTATCATTGCAATGTGATCTAACTATTTGGAGATGTTGCTCCAACAATCATGGTGTTCTTTTTAATTTTCAAAGGCAATTGTTTGAGTAAACTAGAATTTGAAAATCCTGGTCAACTTAATGAAAAATACGTTTGCATGAAGTAAAATTGCTTTAAAAATGAGACAAGTTGATTGTGAATTTTATTTGCACCAAAAATGGAAGTGTGGATTGTGAGTTTTATCTTGATGCAAGAAATAAAATTTGCCTTGTTGATTTTAAGCACCAAAACGAAGTTTGTTTCCTAACTTGCAAAAAAAAAATAAAGTTGTTTTTGTGTAAGTTTGTGGTTCTTTTTACCTTGGAACAATGAAATTCTTTTTAAGAGCCCCAAACAAATGTGTGATTATTTTTTTAAAAGCCCAAATTTGAAATGTGAAGTTAATTTTAAACCAAAATAAAAAGTGAATTCATTTTTAAAACCAACTTCAAAAAACAAGTTAGTAAAAAAATATAAATCTACTTTTTAATCTAATTTAAATCTGCACAAAAGAGAAAAATAGTTAGTAAAATCGGCCTATTTGGTGGGCTTCTACAAGCCTAATTTTTTTTTTTTTTGTTTTTTTTTTTTTTTTTGGTTACAAGGTGATTTGTACAACGTTTTGTTACAATAGCGCTAGTCTGCGTTTGAACAGAGGCACTATTTAACACAAACGCACTAAAAGAAAGGGAAAGACAGAGAAGGAAAAAGCACTGCAACAGGGTGAATAGCGCCAAAATAATGTCAAACGCACCAAAACAGTGTCAAAAGCGCAACCTGTGTGACATTTTCAACATTCAAACATGATATTGGTTAAAAAAAAAAAAAAAGATCTTTTTGGTGTTTGGATTCACGTCAGGTTCACCAAATGATGCTTTGCAAAAAGGATTAGAAAATCTGTTTGATGGCAACACACACAAGTGCACAAGAAACAAACGTTAGTGTTAGCAACAAAAGATTATCCTAAACAGGCATATCAAGAGAGATATTAAGCATGAAATAGAAAGCATATAAACATAGAATAAAATAGCTAATCAAGATGCTCATAGTTGCTCCTCCCTTGTTCCTCTCCTCTCCAAGTCCCAAATGAGTGTAGCTCTCAGCAACTTTTTGCACTATGGATGCTTATGGAGGATTGAGATTTAATATTAAGCTTCAAATATGAAATGAAAAGCTAAATACTATGCTATTGATGCTAAAATGATTGATTTTACCAAAAAGACAAGATTTTAGCTATGCTATGCTAAATGCTCTCTAAAAATGTCTATAGCCTAAATGCATACAAGTTTTCAGGATCTGGATTATGAAGGAATGGGCTCTATTTATAGGAAAAATGGAGCAATGGATGGCCAGGATTGAAAGGTTTAATCAAGGGTCAAGCTTGAAAGTTGGGGATCCATGTGCACAATTTGCACCAATGAAATGGTGACAAGTGTCAACATAAGATTGGGTTGAGAGAAGAGGTTGGAGGCATTAAATGCCTGAGGAGACCTCATGGTTATCTAGAAGGTAAGGGTCAAGCCTAAATTAGGATTACCCATTGGATTAGGAGTTAATGCAAGGATAAACCTTTGTGCAAATGATTAAGAGATAATCATGGTCAAAGCATTAAAGGCTTGATAAAACCCTTGGGTTGGGTAGAGGTTGAGTCAAAACAAATGTTTTAACCATGTAGGAGGGTTTGGGTTAACCATTAATGGTTTTTGAAGACTTTGTGGATTAAGTGGTTGAAGGTTGGAAGCTTTCAAAGGTTATCCAAGACTTTGAGACATTTAGTGGTTGAAGGTTGGAAGCCTTTAATGGTTATCAAAGACTTTTAGGCTTTGAGAAGTGACTCCATTTTGCTTAGGAATGTGACAATAATTAGGGGATGGATTAGGCTAATTAGGAAGGGGTTAGAAGAATCTAGAAGGGGATTAGATTTTGCAAGTGGATTTGGTGGGTGAGGGAAAATAGGATTTTATTAAAATAAAAATTCATTTATTTCAATAAATGTGTGCAAGTTGTATTTGGATAAATATTCAAATAAATATTAATTTATTTAAATGAGAAAAAGGAAGATAAAGCATTAAAATGCTTGAAGACTTTGAGGGGAACCATTAAAGGCTTGAAGACTTTAAGGAAAACCATTAAAGTCTTAAGAAGACTATAGAAGGAAGCCATCAAGTTTGAAGACTTTAAAGCCATCAAGTTTGAATACTTTGAGGGAAACCATTAAAGGTTTCAAGTGGGAGGATAAATAGGATTTTAAATAAATAATTTATTTAAAATAGTTGTGCAACTTGCTTTTGTAGGAAAATACAAGTGGGTGGAGAATAAAGGTGATTTAAATAAATTATTTATTTAAAATAATTGTGCAACTTGCTTTTGTAGGAAAATACAAGTGGGTGGAGGATAAAGGTGATTTAAATAAATTATTTATTTAAATGTGAGAGGTGGGATTTTGGGGGATTTAAATAAATATTAATTTATTTAAATGTGAGAGGTGGGATTTTGGGGGATTTAAATAAATATTAATTTATTTAAATGTGAGAGAAGATTTAATTAAATAAATATGATTTATTTATTTAATTAATGGTATGAATTTGGTTAAGTGAATTAAATCAAATAAATTGAATAATTTATTTAATTAATAGGAGAAGAGGGTTAAGATGAATTAATTAAATATTAATTTAATTAATTATTAATTGATGGTTAAATAATCAAATAAATACTAAGTATTCATTTAATTAAGTGGACAGATTTATGTGACTACACATATTATCTAAACTAATTAACATATTTATTTTTAAAACCAAAATTGCCCTAGCCCCATCTGGGCTAGGGTTTAACCCATATTTTTTTTAACAGTCCAAATTCTTGCTGGACCGAAGACCCCAAAGGCGGCCATGAATTTCTTTATTGCAGGTTACGGAGGAAGGGAGGCGGGCTTGGCCGCACGCCACTGTGTGAGCTCACAGTGGGAAGCCGCCGCAGCACCACTGTGTGCCCACACAGTGGGCGCCGCTAGCGGCTCCCCACTGTGTGGCCACACAATGGCGGCCGTGGCTGTCCACTGTGTGCCCACACAGTGGGAGCCGAAAGAGGCTCCACTGTGTGTGTGTGCAGCGGCGCCCACTGTGTGGGCACACAGTGGTGGCCGTGGCTGTCCACTGTGTGCCCACACAGTGGGAGCCGAAAGAGGCTCCACTGTGTGTGTGTGCACACAGTGGGCGCCACGTGGCCCTCCACTGTGCGTACACACAGTGGAGTTCGCGAGGACCCAAATACATTTTTTTAATTTTTTTTTTTTTTAAATATATAATATATAAATATATATATATATATATATAAATATAAATTTATATATATATATATTTATATTTAAATAAATTTATATCCACAATTACAAATGGTGAGAATATTTCAATATGAATTATATATATTTTTTTTAAAAGAGGTTTACATGCGAAATTTTTTTTTTTTTAAACTATTATAATAAAGGGAAAAAATATTAAGTTTAATCAGGAATATATATATATATATATATATATATATATATATATATATATATTTAAATACATCTATAAAATAGCTTTTTTTAAATCAATGCTAACTGAAATACAATTTAAAATACTTTTAAAAAAGATACAATATACTTTTCTAGAATAAAAGGAATTTTTCATTGATTTTTCTCCTCTAATCAAATATTTACATAAAACTACTTTTTTTTTCATTTAAAATACTTAAAATCTTTCAACATCAATAAACTTCTATTTGCCACAAGTGAAATATAGATAAAATCTAAATGAAAATAATTCGCTTTCTTTTTTTTTATAATTCAAAGAAGCTTTTGCATGCAACACAAATTAACTTTTCTTTTTCTAAAAACCAGAAGTAGAAATAACAAGCTTTTTTTTTTTAAAATTTATTTATTACATCTCTAAGATATTCTACCAAATTTTCAGGATGTTTCTCTGAATAGTCACTACAATAAAACTTCAAGTCTACTTTCACAAATTACAACTTGCTTCTCTATTCTATGAATGAGGCATATTTCTATAACAATTTTAAACAAACATCTGCAACTAAATTTAAGAATCTTCAATAATAATCTTCAGTGTCTTTTTCATGGTTCCTATTCTCTTTCCTCTGAATTTCCTACATAATAGAAAACACAAATATGACCACGGAGTGCTCACCTCCCAGCCTAGGCTAACTGGTAGCCACCCCCGAGCTCGGAGAACCAAATCCTAGACGGGTTACAAACAGGCAAACACATAGAAAGCAATGCATACATATTCTTTTCAGACACATTCCCAACTTGGCTTTCACAGCACCACACTCTGGTGATGAACATTTTCAAAGGGTGGTAGTGGACCAATACCCTGAGGAGAACTGTAAGTATGAAATAAACAAGAAGCCACCTCATGGCACAATAAAAATATCAAGAATCTCAACTCCTTATCCCTTATGCCCCCCAAAGGCATTCTAGCCTTATATCCCTCCTTATGACCCCCATTGCACAAACAGGCCATGCAGCAAGGGTCACACAAAGATCCCTTGTGATCGCTCTCGAAAGAGAGTCTCTCACTCGAGGGTTGTCACTGCTACCACCCTCAAGATCCTCTTCTCTCCCAAGAGTAAGAGATCTTGAGAAAACTCCCAAAACACAACATTTTCATAAAGCAAAAATACCAAGAGATTTTCAAACATAAACTTTCAAGAACACAGATTTCTTATACAAACAACTTCCAGACATAAACAAGAAGAAGACATTACAAATAATAATTGAAACCAACCTTAATCTGCCCAAAGGTTATTATGATATCTGATGAAGAGCTGCCCAATCCACAAATCTTTTTCCTTCTACCGTTATTCAATATCTCTATTCCATAACATTATTTTCTTTCCAAATTTCCTTCTGTCTCCAAAAATGGAGAGTGGGTGATTACCCTGCTATTCCCAAAAATCTTCCTTAAGAAGCTCACTCTCTGAGTTCTCACAGGATTCTCAAAAAACAAAAAAAAGAAGAAAGAAAGCAAAAATGCAAAAAGACTCTCCTTCCAAAAGGAAAAATCTTGATTTGATTTAACTTCCAATTTTTAATTTTCGCTCAACTCAAAAAAGCCAATTTTTAAAGCATTAAAAATATCATTATAAAGTAGAAACTTGCCTAAAATTACCCCTAACCCGTAGGCATACCTTATGGGCTTTAGGAAACCCTATTAGACTACCCCTAGGTGTTCATTTAACTCATTTTAAACCCCTTTGAAGTTTATTTTCGGGTCAAACATAAGTTGACCACTCCAAATAATATATTTCCAAAGTATTTATGACAACACATTAATTTATTTAAGAAAACTATAATTAAACACTTTCCCACCAAGAGACAAAATAAAACATTTAAATTTAAATACACACGTGTCAAGTGACAAAAATAAAACACTTTTACAAAAATAAAACATGAAATTGTCTCTTGAGGTTTTTACACAATAAATTTAAATAACACTTAACACTCATGCAGCATATACTGTTACGAATAAAATACAACACAAACGGGGTGTTGTCTCTCCAAATAGACAAACCCTGGCTTACGAACATACATAAGTCTAGGTTTGATTCTCCGTAATTTTCCATGGTCACATGGTAAATTTCCTGCGCATCTCAATTTACACATTAGTATTTCCAAATATCCAAATATAATATAATTCAATAATATAACAATACACATCATTACTTGCATACAATTTTCATCTGCACAGATTGAATACATCTTTATCAAGCAAATTCACATAAGCAAATTTCATCCCAATTCACAAAAACTAAACATACATCATAGTTCTATATTCAGAGTAAAGTCCTACAAAAAGTCCTACAAATTCAATAACGACATCTATCATTGCAATATCATTCTATCTAATAATCATGTAGTGTTCTATCTCATAAAGCATGTAAGTAAATCATCAAATCATAGCAATGTTATCCAAATCCTGAAATCATATAAGTTCTAAGTCTCAAAATGCATCAAAATAAAGTATCCATAATAGTCTAAAATATAAAATCCACTGAATGTCAGACTGAGTCGAGGTGAGGCCTCACATCCTCCCCCTCTAGGCATGAACTTCCTCCTGGAGTTCATCAAAGAGGTGAGGGTACTCTGATCTCATATGTGCTGCGTCCTCCCATGAAGCCGTAACCTCATCATAACAATCCCATTGGACCCTAACCTGGTCCAGCTCTCGACCTCGAAGGGCCAATGTCCAGCATGTCAAAATGTGAATGGGCTCCAAAGCTAGCTGCCCGTCTGACTCCACCTGCAAGGCATCCCAATCTAAAAGGTGAGACTCATCATAGATATATTTTCTCAAAACTGAAACATGAAACACATCGTGGATGCATGACAGGCTAGGTGGCAAAGCTAAACGGTAGGCAACTGGGCCTATCCTCTCCAAAATCTCAAAAGGTCCTACAAAGCGAGGTGCGAGCTTAGAACCC
Source organism: Cryptomeria japonica (assembly GCF_030272615.1). Taxonomy (NCBI): domain Eukaryota; kingdom Viridiplantae; phylum Streptophyta; class Pinopsida; order Cupressales; family Cupressaceae; genus Cryptomeria; species Cryptomeria japonica. Next base: position 40,706,726 of record NC_081405.1, on the reverse strand, counting down.
TTTCCGTGACAGATTGGACTCTTATGCGGTCGCACTCTCAAGAAAACTCTGTCTCCAACCAAGTAACTACGATCTATCCTCTTTGCATCGGCATACTTCTTCTGTCTATCTTGAGCCTCTCTGAGACGCTGCCTAGTCAAATCCACCTGCTGTTCCATATCCCGAACTAACTCAGGACCAATAGCAACTCTATCCTCTATGCGATCCCAACTCAAGGGCGTCCTATAAGGCCTGCCATATAATGCCTGGTAGGGTGGCATTCCTAAGGAAGTGTGATGCCCATTGTTATAGGCAAACTCCACTAAGGGAAGATACTCCTCCCACCGGGTCTGATGATCCATGACGTACATACGAAGCATATCCTCTAACACCTGATTGACCCTCTCTATCTGACCATCTGTCTCCGGGTGATAGGCTGTACTGAAATTGAGCTTAGTGCCCATAGCTGCCTGTAATGACTTCCAAAAGGTAGAAGTGAAAAGAGAATCCCTATCAGAAATAATCTTGCGGGGTACGCCATGTAGTCTAACAATGTCTCGCAAGAACACCTGTGCTACTGCTGGAGCTGTGAATGTAGTACGAACTGGTGAAAAGTGAGCTACTTTGGTCAACTTGTCAACTGTCACCAAGATAGCATCATGGCGACGAGAAGACGTAGGAAGACCAATGATGAAATCCATGGATATAGTATCCCACTTCCACTCTGGTATAGCATGAGACTGAAGCAACCCACCTGGATGGCGGTGCTCCGCCTTAACCCTCTGACACTCAAGACACCGAGCTACTATCTCAGCAATGAGCTGCTGCATTCCCGGCCAATGATACAACTGCCTCAAGTCAGCATGCAACTTCTTAACCCTGGGATGCGCTGCATAAGGAGCTCTATGAGCTTTCGTGACAATGAACTCTCACAACCCTCCGGAGAAAGGTACATAAATGCACCCTCTGTGGCGTAACAGTCCATCGGACTCCAAAGAATAATCTGCATATTTCCCTTCTAGAGTAACCTGAGAACATAATACCTGACAAACCTCTGCATACCATCCATCCTCTGACAAGTGTCGAAGTATACGGTCTCTCAAGTCTGTGCCCATGGATATGGTGTAAACCTCATGACATCTCCTACTCAAAGCATCTGCAACTACATTTTCCTTTCCCTTGATGTAGTGAACGTCAAAATCATATTCGCACAAGAACTCCATCCATCTCCTCTGACGTGCATTAAGGTTCGACTGAGTGAAGATGTACTGAAGACTCTGATGATCTAAATGCAACTCAAAGTGATGTCCTAAAAGGAAGTGTCTCCACCTCACAAGTGCATGCACTACTGCTGTGAGCTCAAGGTCATGAGTGGGATAATTAAGTTCATGAGTCTTAAGTTTCCTAGACTCGAAAGCTATGGCCCTACCATCCTGCATAAGAACTGCCCCTAAACCCTCTAGGAAAGCATTTGTACATACCATAAAATCAGCTGAAGGATCTGGTACAACAAGGATAGGAGCACTAGTAAGTGCCTTCTTGAGTTCCTAAAAGGCCTTCTCGCACTTCTCTGTCCACTCAAATTTCTTCCCTTTACGCTGAAGAGAGGTAATAGGGTGTGCGACTCTGGAGAAACCTTTGACAAAATGTCGGTAATACCCTGCTAAACCCATGAAACTCCTGACCTTTGTCACACTGGTAGGCGCTGGCCAATCCATAATAGCCCTAATCTTTGATGGGTCAACTGAGATCCCATCACCGGAAATAACATGTCCAAGGTACTTGACCTCAGATCGAAAGAAAGCACACTTTGATAGGCTGCCAAACAACTGGTTATCCCGCAAACACTGCAATACCTGTTTTAGGTGCTCCTCATGCTCCTTCTCATTCTGAGAATATATCAGTATATCATCGAGGAACACAATAACAAAATGGTCCAGAAAGGTACGGAACACCCCATTCATGAGGCTCATAAAAACTGCTGGGGCATTCGTAAGTCCAAAGGGGACTACGGTAAACTCATAGTGACCATATCTAGTGCGAAATGTGGTCTTGTGGATATCATTTTCCACTATCCTCAACTGATGGTATCCTGACTTCAGATCTATTTTGGAAAAGACTTTGGCACCCTGAAGCTGGTCAAATAAATCATCAGTCCTGGGCAAAGGATATCGGTTCTTGATGGTTACTTTATTTAGCTGCCGACAATCCATACACAATCGGAGAGATCCATCCTTCTTCTTAACGAAGATGACTGGTGCACCCCACGAGGATACGCTAGGACGGATATGACCCTTCTCAAGAAGTTCCTCAAGCTGGATTTTAAGTTCATTAAGCTCATTTGTGGTCATTCTATAAGGTGCTCTAGAAACTGGCTCAGCTCCCAATACAAGGTCTATATGAAAATCAATCTCTCTACAGGAAGGCATTCCCGGTAACTCTGAAGGAAATACATTTGAATATCCCTTAAGGATAGGATGGTCATCGAGTGATGTTTCTTTTTCCTCCTCTTCCTCTCTGTCACTGATAGTGATGGCAAAAAGCTGACATCCCTTCTGCATACTCCGCTTAAGCTGCATTGCGGAGATCATACGAAGAGACACGGGCCTCTGAATCCTGGTGATGATTATGGGCAAACCATGATCATCCTCACACTCGATCCTTTTTAGGCGGCAATCCATCTTGGCTCTGTGGGCATAAAGCCAATCCATGCCAAGTACGATTCCGTAAGATCCAAGTGGAGTCACTCTAAGGTCTACTAAAGTGGTGGTCTTGCCAATCTGCAGCTGACATGCCCTAACCTCTGATTCCACTAACACTCTAGCCCCTGAAGCTAATTCCACTTCCCAACTGACATCTTGCCTAGTTGCCACTAGCCCGCAACGCTCCACAACCGATGGAGATATAAAGGAGTCAGTAGCTCCTGAATCAAACAAAATAGATACATTATTACCTCTGATTATACCTAAAGATTCGATAACTGTGGCCTGATGATCAGCCTGGCGGTTGTCAACCACTGCGAATACTCTATGGGACCTGCCCATATCACCAACTGTCAGTTCTGAAGCGGCCATCTGCTGACTCCCTGCTACCTGTCCCTGAGGGCAATCCCTCGCCATATGCCTCCACATGTAAAGCAAGCACTCCATGCCTGGAACTAGGCACCCTGAGGCCTAGAGAATGACTGACCTCCTGATCTACTGGATCCGCTGTACCCACCCCTGGAGGACTGCTGAGTCCCCGTCGGCTGTGTGTACTGCCCCTGTGCTCTCTGATCACGTTTCTGTCCCTGAGTCTGCCACTGCTTGGGCTTGGAGCCCTGCGGATACTGTGGAGGCTTCTGCCTCTGGTTCTGTGGTGTCTGTTGTGGAGGAGGGGGTTTGGAGAACCCCTGAGAATTTCGGTTGTTCCCCTTCCAATGTGGTTTCTGGAATCCATAAGTCTGAGGTGCGAGATTTCGGTTCTGAAACCAATCCCTATTGTCCTGTGGTCTAACCTGAATTTCCTCGACAATCAGTGCCTTCTCTATAGCAACCCGAAGGCTCTCTGGAGCGGACATCCTAACAGGCCCAGCTATACTGGCATTCAATCCCCTGATGAAGCGGTTTACAAGAAGTTTCTCATTCTTTAGATAATCTACATATGGCAACAACTCAAAGAATTTACTCTCATACTGGGTTATTGACAAGCCTTTTTGTTGGAGATCATGAAATTTGTCTATACGACGCTGCCTGAAGTGCTCTGATAGGTACCTCTCACGGAACCTCTCTGTGAATATCTCCCAAGTGAGTGTATCAGGAACTAATCCGCATTTGTACTCTTCCTGTCTCCACCAGGTGGAGGCAGTCCCTCTCAGAAGATGAACTGCAACACGTGCTTTCAAGTTGCTCTCATAAGAACGCAACGCAAAGCACCTCTCAAGACTTAGAAGCCATGCCTCGGCCTCTACTCCATCTGTAGAACCTCCGAAGGATGGTGGTTGGAGGCACATGACCTCCCTGATGAGATCCCCTAGATCTTGATGACCTCTCTCAAAATAAACTGGTTCCACCGCTGGAGGTGGTCCTGGCATATGCACTGACTCTGGCTCATTACCACCCTGACTCTCTACAGGAATCGGAGTTGGGCTCCTGCTTCGTTCTCTATCAACAGACCTATGACTCCCAGAGTCATGACTCCTAACCTGAGGGTTCTCTGCTGGGATCCTTTCCTGAACAATGCCAATAAGATTCTGAATGGCTGCTAAAATGTCACGGTTAGGTTCATTTGGTTGTTCGGAAGGTGCTCCTGGGTTCTCCTCTGGAACTGATTCCTCCCTCTCTACCTCATCGCGTGCTATGCGCACACGTCTAGGAACCCGTCCGCGCTTGCGAGCTTGTCGCGTCAACGGAGGCATCCTAAGAGGAAATAAGACAAAATAATTAATTAATTTCTTTTAGAATTACATTCAATTAAATTCAAAATTCCATTTAACAAAATAGTTTTAAAATATTCTAAGGCGAAACGTAAGTGAGTAAGGCTCCTAGTGTGGAAACCTGGCTCTGATACCAAAATGTCATGCCCAAAATTTAGGGCAAAAATAGAACAAATTTTTTTTTAAAACATACTAAATTAATTTACAAGTTCACTCTCGCGACAAGCGTTAATGATATTTCCATTATTAAATTCGAGCTAATTCTATAACGAACTAAGCATCGATAAATTGTTTAATTTTAATTGCGAAAAAAACTAACTGGAATAATTCTATCTCCAAGAGATACCTAATCATTAGGTTTATTAAATTAATCATGCTAAAGGAAATAGGAGGGGAAATTTAATTTAACCTCCAATATGTCTATATAGGCTAATCAACCATTTATAAATTTCTCTTTATTATTTATTCCAAATAAAAACCAGGATTATATAAATAAATATATATATATATATATATATATATATATTTATAATTTAAATACTTACCCAAAATTATGATCAAAATTCATATATATACATATATATATATATACCCTTATACATATATGGATACATATATAAATATATATTTTACATAAATGACAAATATTTTAATTCTAATTCAAAAGCCATTTTAACTTCCTAAATACTATTCCATATTTTTTTCCCCAACCCTAATTTCTCACATACATATTATCTAAACTAATTAACATATTTATTTTTAAAACCAAAATTGCCCTAGCCCCATCCGGGCTAGGGTTTAACCCATATTTTTTTTAACAGTCCAAATTCTTGCTGGGCCGAAGACCCCAAAGGTGGCCATGAATTTCTTTATTGCAGGTTACGGAGGAAGGGAGGCGGGCTTGGCCGCGCGCCACTGTGTGAGCTCACAGTGGGCGCCGCGGCACCACTGTGTGCCCACACAGTGGCAGCCATGGCCGTCCACTGTGTGCCCACACAGTGGCAGCCATGGCCGTCCACTGTGTGCCCACATAGTGGGAGTCAAAAGCGGCTCCACTGTGTGTGCACACAGTGGGCGTCGCGCGGCCCTCCACTGTGCGTACACACAGTGGAGTCCACGAGGACCCAAATACTTTTTTTTAATTTATTTATTTTTAAAAAAAATATATAATATATAAAAATATATATATATATATAAATTTATATATATATATATATATATATTTATATTTAAATAAATTTATATCCACAGTTACAAATGGTGAGAATATTTCAATATGAATTATATATTTTTTTTTAAAAAGAGGTTTACATGCAAATTTTTTTTTTTTTTAAACTATTATAATAAAGGGAAAAAACATTAAGTTTAATTAGGTATATATATATATATATATATATATATATATATATATATATATATATAAATGGCTTTTTTTAAATCAATGCTAACTGAAATACAATTTAAAATACTTTTTAAAAAGATACAATATACTTTTCTAGAATAAAAGGAATTTTTCATTGATTTTTCTCCTCTAATCAAATATTTACATAAAACTACTTTTTTTTCATTTAAAATACTTAAAATCTTTCAACATCAATAAACTTCTATTTGCCACAAGTGAAATATAGATAAAATCTAAATGAAAATAATTCGCTTTCTTTTTTTTTATAATTCAAAGAAGCTTTTGCATGCAACACAAATTAACTTTTCTTTTTCTAAAAATCAGAAGTAGCAATAACAAGCTTTTCTTTTTCTTTTTTATTACATCTCTAAGATATTCTACCAAATTTTCAGGATGTTTCTCTGAATAGTCACTACAATAAAACTTCAAGTCTACTTTCACAAATTACAACTTGCTTCTCTATTCTATGAATGAGGCATATTTCTATAACAATTTTAAACAAACATCTGCAACTGAATTTAAGAATCTTCAATAATAATCTTCAGTGTCTTTTTCATGGTTCCTATTCTCTTTCCTCTGAATTTTCTGCATAATAGAAAACACAAATATGACCACGGAGTGCTCACCTCCCAGCCTAGGCTAACTGGTAGCCACCCCCGAGCTCGAAGAACCAAATCCTAGATAGGTTACAAATAGGCAAACACATAGAAAGCAATGCATACAAATTCTTTTCAGACACATTCCCAACTTGGCTTTCACAGCACCACACTCTGGTGATGAACATTTTCAAAGGGTGGTAGTGGACCAATACCCTGAGGAGAACTGCAAGTATGAAATAAACAAGAAGCCACCTCATGGCACAATAAAAATATCAAGAATCTCAACCCCTTATCCCTTATGCCCCCCAAAGGCATTCTAGCCTTATATCCCTCTTTATGACCCCCATTGCACAAACAGGCCATGCGGCAAGGGTCACACAAAGATCCCTTGTGATCGCTCTCAAAAGAGAGTCTCTCACTCGAGGGTTGTCACTGCTACCACCCTCAAGATCCTCTTCTCTCCCAAGAGTAAGAGATCTTGAGAAAACTCCCAAAACACAACATTTTCATAAAGCAAAAATACCAAGAGATTTTCAAACATAAACTTTCAAGAACACAGATTTCTTATACAAACAACTTCCAGACATAAACAAGAAGAAGACATTACAAATAATAATTGAAACCAACCTTAATCTGCCCAAAGGTTATTATGATATCTGATGAAGAGCTGCCCAATCCACAAATCTTTTTCCTTCTACCCTTATTCAATTTCTCTATTCCATAACATTATTTTCTTTCCAAATTTTCTTCTGTCTCCAAAACTGGAGAATGGGTGATTACCCTGCTATTCCCAAAAATCTTCCTTAAGAAGCTCACTCTCTGAGTTCTCACAGGATTCTCAAAAAACAAAAAAAAAGAAGAAAGAAAGCAAAAATGCAAAAAGACTCTCCTTCCAAAAGGAAAAATCTTGATTTGATTTAACTTCCAATTTTCAATTTTCGCTCAACTCAAAAAAGCCAATTTTTAAAGCGTTAAAAAGATCATTATAAAGTAGAAACTTGCCTAAAATTACCCCTAACCCCTAGGTATACCTTATGGGCTTTAGGAAACCCTATTAGACTACCCCTAGGTGTTCATTTAACTCATTTTAAACCCCTCTGAAGTTTATTTTCGGGTCAAACATAAGTTGACCACTCCAAATAATATATTTCCAAAGTATTTATGACAACACATTAATTTATTTAAGAAAACTATAATTAAACACTTTCCTACCAAGAGACAAAATAAAACATTTAAATTTAAATACACACGTGTCAAGTGACACAAATAAAACACTTTTACAAAAATAAAACACTTTTACAAAAATAAAACATGAAATTGTCTCTTGAGGTTTTTACACAATAAATTTAAATAACACTTAACACTCATACAGCATATACTGTTATGAATAAAATACAACACAAACGGGGTGTTGTCTCTCCAAATAGACAAACCCTGGCTTATGAACATACATAAGTCTAGGTTTGATTCTCCATAATTTTCCATGGTCACATGGTAAATTTCCTACACATCTCAATTTACACATTAGTATTTCCAAATATCCAAATATAATATAATTCAATAATATAACAATACACATCATTACTTGCATACAATTTTCATCTGCACAGATTGAATACATCTTTATCAAGCAAATTCACATAAGCAAATTTCATCCCAATTCACAAAAACTAAACATACATCATAGTTCTATATTCAGAGTAAAGTCCTGCAAATTCAGTAACGACATCTATCATTGCAATATCATTCTATCTAATAATCATGTAGTGTTCTATCTCATAAAGCATGTAAGTAAATCATCAAATCATAGCAATGTTATCCAAATCCTGAAATCATATAAGTTCTAAGTCTCAAAATGCATCAAAATAAAGTATCCATAATAGTCTAAAATATAAAATTCACTGAATGTTAGACTGAGTCGAGGTGAGGCCTCACAAATGGTATGTCTCTTATGAATAATCTCTCCTTTGAGGAATTTGTGATCCTTCTTCTCTCTCTTTCTATTTGAAGATTGCCTCTTCTTTTTGAGTTTCATTTTTCATAACGTGATGTCCTTTCTTGCATAGAATTATCCTCCATGTGAGTACATATGTATCCCTTGTTAGGACCTATTCTTTGTTTGAAACGATATGTCTCTAATGAATAATATCTCTTTGGAAGCTGTGTAATTCTTCTCATCGTCCTTACACTTGGGGGGCATTGATTTCTTTCTCTTTCCCTCTCCAAGGACCTACTTTTCCTTTGTTGAGTGATCTTTGTTTCAGGATTTGGTGTCATTCCCTTGTGTGAAATTTTTGTTTTCTCAAGGATTCTTTCTTATGCAAGATGTGTATGTCCTTGGCTACAACCTCTTTTTCACTTGGTGATGTACAACAATCATACCCTCTCACATTGGTTCAAGAGTGTGTCATCCTTCATCAAGAATCTCTTTCACCTAGCAATAAGAGGAAGGTATGCATTCTTGTTCTCCTTTACTTCTTTTGGTAGAAGATGTTATATTTGTTCAAGAAACTTGGTGCAGAGCACATTTCATTACACAACTAATTTTCAAGCACATGGTGTTTTTTACATGTTCATTTATGTTGTAATTTTGGGTTGGATCAATGATCAACCTTGATGTAACTGAATGCCTATTTTATATGGTCAATAATCTCTTAAGTGAGCATATAAACCTAGAGTTCTATTAGGCCATGAAGGCTTGGAATTTGGATTTTGTCAAAGTTAATATGTCTAGGATGTTGTCTTAGGTGTTGGAGTAAATAATAACCTTGCTTGTGTTTCCATAAGGTCTAGGTAGTTAATAACTGATGTTGTTCTTGTAGACACCTAAAATTGTCCAGTCTAATTAAATAAATATTTTATTTATTTAATTACTTTATCCTAATTCTTCTATTAATTAAATAAATCTTTATTTATTTAATTAATTAATTTATCCTCTTCTAGCCTTATTTCTCATTTAAATAAATACATTTATTTATTTAAATTCCCCTTTTCCTAAATTAAATAAATACTTTTATTTATTTAATTGATCCCACTTCCTCTATAAATTAAATAAATCTTTATTTATTTAATTAATTCATTTACCTTTTCTACCTATGACACATGTCATCCATCTCTTAATTCATACACTACCTACCCTCTTATTATTTTCTTATTTTCTTTACCTACCATTTAATCATAGCCGACCATTTATCTTTTACACCTCTCAATCTTATCCCTCCATTTCTTATAGTGTCTTCTATATAAGGAGATGCTTCCTTCATTATCAAACCCTCACTATGCATTCAGCCCCGCTTACGACTCGACTACACTACGCTTTTGAACTTTCATATGTGAACCTACTTGCAACCACATTTCCGTTCTTTGTTGAGCTCTTGTGCACGTATAAAACCTGAGAGCAAATATATCAAGCACGATCAATGGAGATAGGAAGAATGAAGATCCAAACCCTATTGGACATGTGATGGTATAATCCTTGTGATTTCAATTGATTTGCATTGTCTTAGGTAATCTTCATATGTTATGGTGGATCTTTTTTGTTGTTAGGCTAGGGTTTTGTGGTTGAATTCATTTAGTCTTTCATCATTGTTGTTATCCATTTTCACCGTATACAGTTCTAAAATTGTAAAATTGCAAAAATGTTGCATTTGTTGTCAAGCAACTTTTCAAAGTTGCCAGTAGGATGACAACTACTTCTCCAATTGTCCTAACTATTCAAAAGTTGGCTATGGATGTTGGAAGAGGTTTATATATATGTGGACAACCATAGGAAGGTGTGTTGAAGGTTTTGTAAAGTTTGGTGGAGAAAGTAAATAAGACAATTTTGATTTTGCCATACAAAGATTTTTCCCTACGATTCATACAGAGTGTGAGAATTTATGATGAAGTTTTGATCTAGTTAGGAGTAACTCTGAAACACCTTTCCAATGCACCAAGTCTGACCTTTCAAAGTAAAGTTTAGTAGAAATTACAAATGTTTATTTTCTGCAGCTTGCAACCCTCCATTTTCAAGGGTTTCAATGCAAGAAAGACCCTAACTTGTACTCTACTCATTGGGATCCAATGGCTATGGGTAGAATGCTAGTTAGGGACATGTATTTTGAGATTCTAGAGGGGAGAGGTCAGAGGAATTGGTTGGTACAGTGCCACCAAGCCCTAGTCTAAACTAGTTGAGGGTTTAGATTAGATTAGATGAGTTTCCTTGAATAGACAATGAGCAATGATGAGAAGATGAGTTTGTTAGGATTCCCAAAGATACTGAGAGGGGGGGTGAATCAGTATCTAACTGGTGATAGAATTTTCTTAACTTATAATATGAAAAGCAATTCAAAACTATGTACCGGTAAAACAAAATTAATGCAGTAAATAAGAATAACAACCACAACATGAAAGACACACCATAACACAATATTTTAACAAGGAAACCCGGTGTGGGAAATACCTCGGTGGGATTTGTGACCCATAATATTCGCTTACTAGCCAATAAGGGAATATTACTGTTTACAATAGGGGCCTACACATGTAGGAAGGCCAAGTGCCTAGAGCTCACTGCTCAGTTACAAAAGAAGTCTCACTAACTTACAAAAATGGATTATACAAATGCAATGCCATGTACTACTTCAGATCAACATCTACTATACCAGGTTCAATAACGGTTTAAGCTCTGCAATATTCATAAACCCTTATCCAAAATCTACCTTATAATTCACATATTAGGTTTGCAATAATCCTTCCATCTACTCTCTTACTAAATGATCTACAATGATGTCATACTTCTATGAGCCATGTTACAATCTGCAATACCAGTTTAAGCTCTGCAATATTCATAAACCCTTATCCAAAATCTACCTTATAATTCATATATTAGGTCTGTAATAATCCTTCCATCTACTCTCTTACTAAATGATCTACAATGATCTCATACTTATATGAGGCATGTTACAATCCGCCAAGTTGGCTTACAAAAGTTTTTAAAATTAAATACAAAATACATTTTTACAAAATTCCTATTGGCCATGGTGTCGGTAATCTTTCTTTTCGGTGTCAGTGAACTATATGCCAGTGTAGAGTCTGTCGGTGTTGGTGAACTATATGCCGATGTAGAGTTTGCTAGTGTCGGTGGCTGCTGGTATCATATGATTGTAAGGTTGCCATCAATGACAATACCTTCAATCACCTACAATTTCTCATTGGAGTGTGCATTTTCCAATAATCTCCCCCTTTGGAATTGATGGCAACACTCATGAGAAAAATACAAAATTGTATATCCAAAAATGTTTTGCCAAAATTGTCTTACCAAAACTGTGTTGTCAAAAAATGCTCCCCCTGAGCTGATGATGTCTTGTGTCATTGGATTTTTCTTCTCAGTTCCACCACTCCCCCTTTGACTTCAATGACAAAGGTTGTCAAAGTGTCAACTGAGTGCAGTTTCAACTTGATACTTGTAACCGGTTGGTTACAATCTGCAAAAGGTTTGCCAATACAAGACTCGGGCTCTCAGTGAACCTGTTACTGTCCTTCAATGCGACCTCTGTTCTTTGAATTGTACCAGTGAGGTGTTGCATTTTCTCTTCCGATGTCTTCAGTCCTTGAACAAGTGTCTCTGAGATCTATTTTCTCAAAGAGATGAGGAAGTCCAATTTGGGACTGAGTCTGCATTTAAGATCTTTTGCCTTTCCTTTTATTCTTTCCTTCTCTTTTTCCAATTTTTCAAGTTTCTCCTCAAAACCTTCTATTTTCTGCTCTATAACTGGTAATGATTCAAATGAATCAATGAAACTGTCAGCTATATCATTTATTCCTTTTTGTACCTTACTGATCTCCTTGTCTATATCTACTTTCAAAATATTAGTTTTACATGTGTCTCTATACAACTCCTTAAACTCCTTTATTGTTTTGCTTAGTGCCGGTAAAAGGGTATCAAATTGTCCCATGCACTTCTTTATTTTCTCATCAAATAATTAATGTTTTTCTTTCTCCATTTTCTCTTTGAATGTCTCCTCATTTATCTGATCAACTATCACAATGTTATTGGTGATATACTTAGACAACATGTCTAGTTGATTTAAAGAATCTTTATTTTCCACATTGCACTTGGGTGCTATCAATTTTAGAATAGGAATTGTATCATCAATAGCCTTATATGATTGTGTACTACACTCTATGATTTTCTTAATTGAGTCCAATAATACCTTTTTCACATTTGTTGGTCTAAACTCTGTCATGGAAGAACCAACAATCTGCATTCCGCCGGTGTGAGTAACCTCTTTGCTTCTATTGATCTCTAGTAGGTTAGTTTGTGTTTGCATTTCTATTAGCAAAGGCTTAGGTTTCTTAGTTGTTTCTGGTGGCACTGTTTCTGCATGAACCTGTACCTCAACCTGTTTCTGTTCCTATTTCTCAACCTGTGTCTTAGTGGTTTCATTATGCTCTCTACTGCCTATTTCTCTGATGAAGTGTCAGTATTCAGTATCGGTTTCTCAGTATGCACCTCTGCACTGTCCACTGCCGATGTCTCAAGTGGTTTGTCAGTCTGTTTCTCTAGCTCAGTGGGTTTTGTATCAGTCACCATTCTAGTAGATAGGGAATCAACTTATTGTTCAGTTTGTGTCTCAACCCTAATCTCAATATCTATTTTCGGTGGCACGTCTGTGTTTAGGATTGAAAACTTTCATAATTCAACAAACAAGGACAGTCAGTTTCAGACTTATTGAGCTTCCTAGGTTATCTCTCTGGGGTTTTCATCTAGCATTCAACCCGTCTTTGGGTCTTACCATGTCCATCATTGCTTTACATCTTGCATTACATTCACATTTGTCTAAACTTGAGTCAAAAGGTCACTTGCTTGTCGTCATCTTGCTTTGTCAACACAATACATAAACCAACATTTTGCTAAGTGGTCCCTCATCAAGGTCTATCACCTTTGGGTCTCATTTGGTCTTACTTAGAGTCAAGGTCAACTTACATCATCAAGAGAAACTATCATCTCTTTGGAAGTCACACCTACTCTACTACATACATACTTGGTCTTACACTTTGGACATTGCAAGTAAACCTCAGATTCATTTACATTCCATCCAACTCTTGGTCTTCCATACTCTTTTCCATTTTCATCTAGTCTCACACATCTTGGTCAATACCTAGTTCATGGTTGAAACCCGTTCCCAAAAATCTAGGAGAGAAACTAAAGAGGCTCAAGAGTCCGCAAACATGAGTTCCTATGAATATGACAATGATATCTTTTTCAATTCTGATCATACTACATTACCTGACATGGATGCTTATAGAAATGTTCCAAATGTTGAGCACATGGACACTACAAACAACAGTGGTACACACAATGACAATATGGACAACTTTTCCATACATTCAGTAGAAGTGGAAGACACCATTATGAATCCCCATTTCAATCGATTGGTTGAGGAAATAATGAGGAGAGATAGACAATACTTTCTACAAGTGATGGCACAAAGTGGAGCCAAGATCCCTCATGATTTTGACATGTCTCAAATAATCAAAAATTGACCTTTACAACAACCTCACCTCAACATGGATCAAAGGAGGCCTAATAGTGGAGGCAATAGAGGACCACATCTTGTTCCTGAATCACCATCATATTTGTTTCAAAAACCAAAGGTCCCATACACACATGGTCAAGCATATGATACTCACCTTCGTAGATCAATATGGAAGTCTTATGCAGAAAAATATGCTCAATCACATACCAATGCTAAGGATCAACCACCAAAGCAATTGGATATTCAAAGGCATGCTCAAAATTTGGACACAAGGAAACCCCGTGTCAAATTTGGGGGTAACACATTAGAACAAACTCATGACATGCCCATAGAGTATGGTATACAGGGACAAAGTAGATATTTTGTTCCTCATCATGACTCTATACCAAGTGGTCCTTATACGCAACATCATTATAGACTTCCTCCATATGAACATGTGTACAATCAATATCATCCATATATGCAACATGCTCCTCCTCCACTTGGTGGTTCAGGCATGGGGTATGGTCCAAGAAGTCAGTCTCCACCTAAGAACAATTTGGAACAATAAATTAAGGACTTACAAAAGAAAGTGGAGGACATAAATACACCGAAACCAACATACACAATGAGAGACATATGTCCCTATCCATTTGATAAGAGCATTCCAATGCCTCCATTTCCTACACACTTTGTGACACCTAAGTTTGATAAGTATAGAGGCAAAGGAGATCCTAAGGCACATATAAGACATTTTTTCACAGCTTGCATTGAGGTAGCAGTAGAAGAGACATATTTGATGAGATTATTTCCGCAGAGCTTAGGTGATCAAGGTATGGAATGGTTCTCCCAATTCCCACCTGGAATTAAGTCATGGGGTGACTTAGCTGAGGAATTTATACAACATTTCTCATACAACATAGAGACAAACATATCAGTCACCACTTTGTGCAACACCAAGCAAAGGGAATGAGAGTATTTTTCATCATTTTTACAAAGATGGAGGAATCTAGCCAGCAGATGCTCTTGTGAAATTCCACAGAAACAAATGGTAGAAATGTTCACCCAGAATGTTAACAAAGACATTGGTTATGACCTAAGAAAATCGTGTTTGTCCACCTTCAAGGACATCATTGAAAAAAGCTTAGCAATAGAGAAGGTCCTAATTGAGCAAGGAGTCATTAAGATATTCAAGGAAAACAAAGATGACTTTAAAGGAAAAGATAAGCCAAGATTTTGGAACAAAAACAAGAACACAGTCAATGATGGTGTTGTTGATGCCAATACAGTGCGACCCAAAATCATTTTTTCGGGATCAAGCTGTACAAATAATCAAGTGAATACTCAAACAACTTCAAAGTCATGAAGGAAGTACACTCCATTGGGAGAACCACTTGAGTCAGTTTTCAAGAAGCTAGTGGCAAACAAAGTAATCACCATTCCAAAATTTCCTCCATATGAACCAAAGGTCAAACCAAATTGGTGGAATGATGATGAGTATTACGAATTTCACAAGAGCAAGGGTCATAAGACAGGAAATTGTCACCGATTGAAAAACATCATACAAGATCTCATTGATAGAGGTGACATTGAAATTGAAGGACACTCATCCAACCAAGAACATGAAATGTTTAAGGAACCATTCCTAAAGCATGACAAGGGAAAGTCTAAAGCCACAGATGGCCAAACCAACTATACAAGAGCATCTTATAACTATGATTCAACTATGAATCACATTTCAATGGACAATTATGTCTCTACCATTATCATCAAGGACAAAACACCTGAAAATTCTACCCAAAGACCCAAGATTGTCCTAAAAGGCATTGGATCTTCTTCCGAACCTACCTCTAAATGTAATGTCACAACTCGTCGAGGTAAATTCACTTTGCAAGGTGCTCCAGCTAAAAATATCACTTCCTCATCGACCAAGCCTGAGTATGACCTTGTAGAACAGTTAGGGAAGACACCCGTGCTCATCTCCATCCTTGAGCTCTTACGCATATCCCCCGCACATAAAGCCATTCTTGACAAAATCTTAAGAGACACTTATGTCCCTATTGATTTGAATGTGGACTAGTTTCAAGCCATGGTGGGATACCTTTCCATTCCTCACTCCCTTACATTCACAGAATCCGATGACGCCTTCATAAGTCAGCCACATAATGCATCGTTACACATTGAAGCCTTCATACACAAACATCAAATAAAATGAGTCCTAATAGATGGAGGAGAAGGTCTAAACATTTGTACATTGAGCACTATTAAACAATTAGGATATTCTGATAAAGCTATGAATTCTACAAACAAAATTACCATCAAGGCATATGATGATGAAGAGCGTTCATCCAAGGGCACAGTCACCTTACCTCTCAAAGTTGGGTCAATTACAAAGGATGTGGTTTGTCAAGTCCTAGACCTAGATCTCACATACAATATATTACTAGGATGTCCTTGGATTCATGAAATGAGGGCAGTCCCATCTACATACCACCAATGCATTAAGTTTCCTCACAATGGAGTTGAAATAACAGTTAATGGAGATCCTAATCCATTCATATGCAATAACTTGAGACCGAAAACTGAGACGATCATTCCCAGTAATCGCGAAGCTATTCCTTCTTTTGCATACATTGATCTTGAGTCATTAAAACCTTGGACATGAAAACAAGGTGAGCTTAAAGGCAAATTTTAGGACAAGGGCATGGGTGAATACACTTTGAATCAAACCATGTACTTACAACAAGTCATGAGTTCACCAAAAGAATATGGAAGACCACATCCTAATAAGCAGGTATCTATCATTATACTCAAATGGGACCCTACTATCTTTCAAAGTATGGCAAAGGGTTTAAGATTCTACAAAAATTTGGGTATGATGGCAAAAGCCCTCTTGGCTTAAGAAAGGAAGGCATCATTGAACCCTTACAACCTGAATTGACATTCAAAAAGGAATGCTTGAAGGGACTTGGTTTCATGACTTCCAAGGTCCACACTCAAAGGAAAGAAGAAGCATTACAAATTAAAGATGCCAAAATTCAACAAGAGAATCGCTATTCCACAGACTCCAATGAATGGGAATGGGGTTCAGACAAGTCCACCAGTGACTACAAGCTCACCGAGACATTCAGAGAGCCAGATGAGCCCACAGAGGAAGAGGAATTTTATGAAAAATTCAAAGTTGGTCAAGAAACAACCCCAGAGGATCCCATACAGTCCTTGCGTCTAGGTCCTAGGTTGAAATCACATAGAATGAGAACACCTATCCTAGAATACGCTACTAGTGATGATAATTTAGATTCGTTCATGATCGAGACTGATGAGGAGAGTGCCAACAATGACCTTGATAACTACCTCGACATACCTAAATATAACTGCATCTTCACTCTTAGCCCTGCTAACTTCAAAGACATCAAAGGCCTTCCCCTTGTTCACCACCAACTCATTGACTGAGACTATGAAGGACCTGCACAGTTCGATACATTCAAAAATGATGAAGCCTTCATTGATTATCTAGGCATACGAGATGATCTTCCCCTTGGGGACCATAAGGCAGGATACACTATATAAATCAACAGTGTGGCATATTTTGGTGAGGGTGTCGGGCCTTCCAGTCACAAAAATATAAAAATAAAAAAAAACCAAGGGTCTTATGGCGAAAACCACATTGTGGAGTTGTCTGACCCCAAAAAGGTAAAAAGAAAGGATGTATCTGAGGGCAAAAACCTCTTTGAGGCACTCGAAGATGGAAGGCTCAACATTCTCCCAACATCATATGAGGAAAAGTCATCCATGTTGGTAGAGGAGACTATCAAAATAAACATTGGCACTGAAGAAGTTCCACACAACATATTCCTGGCTCAATCTTTGATAGAGTCAGAAAGGTCAAAATTTATAAGTTTCTTCACAGAATGACAAATCAACTTTGCATGGTCATACTTTGATATGCCTGGATTGGATCCGAATTTGGTAATGCATCATTTGACAGTTAAACGAGGGGCAAAACCAGTGAAACAAAAATTAAGGAAGATGCATCCACAAGTCGCATTATTAGTCAAAGCAGAGCTTGAGAAATTATTGGATGTCGGATTCATATGCCCAATTGATTATCCTGAATGGATCTCCAACTTAGTGCCCATCAGTAAACCAGATCGTAGTATCAGAATATGTACAAATTTCAGAGACATCAACAAAGCTTGTCCTAAGGATGATTTTCCATTACCAAATATTGACTTGATTGTCGATCTCATAGCAAGTCATGCGATGTTAACTTTGATGGATGGATTCTCTGGTTATAATGAAACAAAAATTGCATCCGAGGACCAGCACAAAACAACAATCACTTGTCCTTGGGGAACTTTCTGCTGGAATGTGATGCCCTTTGGGCTAAAAAATACAAGCCCTACGTATCAAAGGGCCATGACTACTATATTTCATGATCTCATGCACGTAACTGTGGAAGATTATGTTGACAACCTCTTGGGTAAATCAATAGACAGAGATACACATCTAGACTTACTTTCAGTCATCTTTGATTGGTTGGAAAAGTATAAAGTAAGATTAAACCCCAAGAAATGTGTCTTTGGAGTAACCTCTAAGAAGCTCCTAGGATTCATTGTGTCAAAAAGAGGAATTGAAGCCAATCCAGCAAAAGTCAAGGCCATCCTAGAGATGCAACCACCAAGAAATATCAGTCAACTTTTATCTTTGCAAGGGAGACTCCAGTCCATATGAAGATTCATAGCACAACTTGCAGATAAGTGTAATCCTTTTCAACACTTGTTACATAAAAACATCAAATTCAAATGGGATGATAATTGTCAACAAGCTTTCCAGACACTCAAAGATTATCTTCTTAATCCACCAGTTTTGATGCCACCAGTTCCAGACCAACCTCTATTACTATACATATCAGCTACTTCAATAGCACTGGGGGCACTCTTAGCACAACAAGTTGCTAAGGGCAAAGAAAAGGCAATATACTATATCAGTCGCACATTGGTGGGATATGAGCTAAACTACACACCAATTGAGCATGCATGTCTCACTGTGGTCTTTGCTTCATAGAAATAATGACATTACATGCTAACTCATAAGACTAAGTTGGTTGCAAGAATCAATCCATTGAAATACCTTCTCAATAAAGAAACACTTACTGGGTGACTACCCAAATGGGTGATGCTCCTGAGTGAATTCGACATCGAGTATGTGGACAAAAAAGCAATAAAAGGACAAGTTATCATAGATCAGTTAGTAGATGCTCCCATGTTAGATGATGTTCCTCTAATTTCAGAATTTCCAGATGAATCCATTTTAATAGTGTCACATGCAAAGCCTTGGCAACTATACTTTGACGGCTCATACACACAGCATGGGGTAGGAGCTGGCATCCTCTTCATAACCCCTCAAGGGGATTCTATACCAAAATCATATCGATTATCATTTTCCTACACTAATAACATAGCGGAATATGAGGCATTAACAATTGGATTACGGATTGCAGTTCAATGGAAGATCCAGGAACTTCATGTTTTTGGGGACTCTCGGCTTGTAATTCATCAAGCAACTAATGACTACCAAACAAAGGATGAGAAATTAATGCCCTACAAAAGAATGGTGGATGACCTGAAACAACATTTCATGAAGATAGATTTTGAGCAGATACCAAGAGAGCAGAATAGAGCCGTGGATGCCATGGCTACAATTACTTCACTAATTGATCTACCAACGAATGAGACCCACTATGAGTTCTTGGTGGATAACCTTTTGGTTCCCTCATATGAAATCACTCCTACTGAGATGATATGTGTTGTTGGTCATGAGTCCTAGTTATAGAGTTCCATTTTTGCATACTTTCGTGACAATATCCTACCTCCTGACCTATCCAATAACCAACATCGCACTTTCATTCACCAATCTTCTTGATATATCATTTTAGTCGATATCCTATACCGTCGAGGTCTAGATGGCACTCTTCTTAGATGTTTAGAAAGAGACGAAGCTCAGATTGCGTTACGTGAAGTACATGAAGGGATATGTGGTCCACATTCTAGTGGTCCTACCTTAGCCAAGAAACTCATCAGGACTAGATATTACTAGCCCAATATGGAAAAAGATTCATAGTAGTTTGTTAAGAAATGTAAGAAATGTCAACTTCATGGAGACCTCATCCATACACCAGCACAAGAACTTCAACCAATTGCGACTTCTTGGCCCTTTTGTCAGTGGGGACTCAATCTCATAGGCAAGATTCACCCTCCATCTTTCAACGGTCATAAATTTATCATCACTACCATAGAGTATTTCACAAAATGGATCAAAGTTGTGCCTCTCACACAAGTCACTGGAAAATAAATTGCTACATTCATTCTCAACTATATCATTTGTTGATACGGTATTCCTGTTTCCATCATCACTGATAACGGGCGTCCCTTAAAAAATCAGGATGTTTGTGAACTCTGTGACCGCTTCCATATTACCCATCATTTTTCCACACCTTATTATCCCCAAGGTAACGGTCAAGCTGAGGCATCTAATAAAACAATCCTTAAAATCCTGAAAAAGACAGTCGACGACGTTGCCCGTAATTGGCATATCCAACTTAATCCTGCACTTTGGGCTTACCGCACAAGTGTCTGCACACCTACAGGAGCTACATCCTATTCACTTGTCTACGACACTGAAGCTATCTTTCCTATTGAGGTCAAGTTACCCTCTTTACAAGTCTCTTTGCAAAACATTATCAGTGATGAAGACTACAGGGTCTCTCGCTTGCACGAACTTGAACTATTGGATGAATGAAGACAAACTGCTTTTAATCATCTCAAGGCTTATCAACAATGAATGAGTCACAGCTACAATCATAAATTCAAGCCTCACACATTTGAGGTAGGTGACTTGGTCCTCAGGGAAAATCCTAAAAATCAACAAGATAGAGAGAAGAAGGGCAAGTTCGAACCAAACTGGCTTGGTCCTTACATTATCACAGCAGCATATGGATCTGGTGCATATCAACTATCAACCACAGAGGGTGAACCCTTGGAGGATCCTATCAACAACATGCACCTTCGCAGGTTTTACACATAGCTCTTCAGAATATCCTAATTCAAAAATACAAAAAAATATATCAAAAATACAAAAAAATCAAAAAATTCAAAAATACAAAAAAATAATTAAAAAAAATAAAAAATCGTTACTTGGTGAAAACCTGGCAAATAGGCACCTTGTGACACACACAAAAAAAATAAAATTGGAAAACAAAAAACCATTTCGTCCAACGGTGAAAACCACTTCGGTGGTGCCTTAGGCAAGTACCATGGTGAAAAATGGGTCACCAACACCATGCGTAGAGACATTGCTCCTCCCTCCTTTAGGATTCCATTTCATCCTTTCACTTTGCACACACTCACGACCTATTCATTCATAATAAACTTACCCATTTCCATCATGGCTTGTTGTTGATCTACCTAAGATTGGTTAGCCATTCATAATAAACCTCCCTTTTCACCCCTTTCCATCCATAATAAATCAACTCCTATCTGTGGCTAAGGCAAATCCTACGTCTAGTGATGGGTGTGGAACTGAGAGCATCACATATTATGAGGAGTTCAGTTTCTTCTAGTTTTCTTCAATCTATCCGCACACAATCCGCAATAAAGCAAACTTTGCATCGCCAATTCGCAATAAAGTTTTGTCTTCTTCACAATAAAGTATCAGTTTCATGGATTCAGTCAGTTTCAAATGAGACACAACAGCGATGGGCTTCAACAAATCAAATCTTTTAATAGACTCAGACAACATATGGTTCAATGCTATCTATCCTTTTGTGAAAGTAAACATTGTGACCACAATCAAATAAGACTTATACAAGTGACAAGAGACACTAAACTTAAGGACTACAGTGGATGTTGGTGTCGAGTCTTGGTTTTCTTTTGATTTTATATTTTTGGTGACATGTCATTTAGCTTTTCCAGGATGTCTCTGACTAGAGATTCTATTTCTAGGATGTCTTTGACTAAGAAAGGTGAGGATGGGGTATCATCACCTATTTTTATTTGTTGTCTGTGGATTGTCTCTTAGTAATGCTATGACTTGTCCAAGGATATGAGGACACTAAGAGTCTAGTATGAACTGGGGCATTCCTTGTTTGTGACTATCTTATCTCCATGCAAACAGGTACAATGACTTTCTGGGTCGAACATATGCCTCGATTGTCATAATCTATTTTGCCATAATAAAGCTCAATGATGATAATGCACAAGTAACTCTTTTCACTTTCATATCTTCTATCTTCCATCCCCCTTTCTTGATTGACTTCCATCATCCTTCTTGAGTCCATGTAGCCTACTATCACATGACTGAGTATAATGACACACCAAAAACATTTCTATTTCATATAGTTTGTACCTACATTACCACATATAAGCATTTCATACATACATATAGATATCACAATTGCATCACATCCTACACGCAACACATGTTAGCACATTTTACATTTTCATCATGTAAATAGTTCTTTGCATCATCATATTCATCTGCATTTCATACATTCACGTTTGCATTTGCATAACATATAAAACATAAAAGAACAAAAATATTGCATTCCATCATGTACATATTTGCATCTATATCATAAGCATCATAGAAACATAAGCATCACATAGGTACACATGCATATAGCTTTCACAAAGATGAATCATCTCATATATATATAATCAAAAGTGTCATGATACAATGATGTCAAAATAATATGGCTACAATCACCCGAAGGTGTCTACATCATCATACAAAATAGTACAAAACTGATACATAGGGAGCCCTCTATGGCTATGATGAACTCTCTCCCTCGGAGCCGCCTGGCCTCAATGGAGTTTGAGCCCTAGAAGGACCCGCCCTAGGATCATCTCTCCTGCCCCCTCTATCTAGTGGTGGTGTAGGACCCATAACCCCACCGCTGGACACTTGTCTCCTCTGAATCCCTCCAATAGCCATCGCTGTCCATGATGGTCTGCCATGGCTCCTTGCCCACTGCTCTGGTGGCACTGCCCCATAGTATAGGTCTCGCCAATAACCTATCTCCTCCCCTGCCCGTAGAACATAGGCATATCCAGCCCCTGTGTCCTCTGCCGCTTGCCTCCCAGCCCTCAGTGCTATCTCAGCCTCAGTATAATGCTAGATAGCCTGATCCCACTCCCGCTTAGTATCCCTCAGCTGTCTCCTAAGCCTAGTTGTCTCCCTCTCTAGATCCTGGATCTCATCTGCCTATCCCTGGTAGATCTCCCTCAGCTCAAATAGCTCATCCTCCTCCTCCTCGGCCCTCTATGTCTGTGCCTGTGGCTCCCCCTGTACTGGTGGCTGTACCCATGCTTGTACCTTTGCCTGTACCTATACCTGCCTCTATCCCTGTCCTTGCACCTATCTAGGACCTTGTGCTGTTGGCACCTCTAGTGGCAATCCACCTCGGCCACTCTCCACTCGAGCCTATCTCTCCTCTCCACCCTCTCTCCACAGAGCCACTCTCATATCTCCTACTGCACCCCACCTCCTCTATTGGCCTCTAGCCCCACCATCTCCATCATCATCCTCATCCCCGCCACCATCCCCATCAATCAGCTTTCCTGGATCTGTCAGGCATGGGAATGGATGCTCAGCCCAATATGTAATGTACTCTGCATCCATACCTACATCCTCAATCTCCAACCACATATCCCATGGCATGGGCACCATCTCTACCAGCTGCATCACGGCCTAATCATACGCCAACAGTGGCCCGAAGTGTGCCTGGTCTCGCACTGTCCGCACATACATACCGGAACCCTATGGCATCCGCTGGATCCTACCAAACTACCTGCATACCCTATCCACTAATTGCCTCTCCAGTACATAGGGCATCCGCCCAATTAGATATCTGCTCCTGAAAATATAGGGTAGCTCCACTGCATCATCCTCCCACTGCTCACACTCTTGGTATGGCCTCCATATCACAGTGTCGATCTCATCCAGGACTCGATGCCAATGCTCCAACCTGCCAATCCATGGTTGTGATGTAATCATATCGTACAAGTGAACAAAGCTGCATCCATGACCCCTACCCCTGAAATGTATCAGTCGGGTAACTGGCAGGTGCTCATATGCCCACACCTGTAGTAATTTAACTCCATAGCCCAATCCTACGGATCCATAATAAACAAACTGATGCAGCTCATAGTATAAGTGTGCCAGCACGCACGGTCCCCAGGAATATCTAGTATGTTGTGTAACCAATGTCTCCAAGGTACTCCTCCAGCGTACATCCAACCCTCGTGTCGCCCTATCCGAACATAGGAACCCACTGATCACTCCTAGCACTGCTGGTAGTTCTAGTCCTGTCGTTGTCATCATGTCCCATGCCACATGTCCAGCCCTCATCTCCAGTCCTGGATCTTGGAACACTCGTCTCAGGGCCTCCCTGTCTCCATCTCGATCATGGGGTATCATCTCTCCGTCGATTGGTATCCTCAATGTCCTGTAGACATCCTCCAAGGTGATTGTCATCTCACCCATCGGCAAATGAAAAGTGCATGTCTCAGAATGCCATCTCTCGGCTAAAGCAGTTAGCAAACCCATGTTCACCCGAAACTCAAGCACATACAGAATGTATCACAGACCCATAACCTCAATGGCAGCCCTGTCCTTGAAGGTCAGCTCTTGTCATAACCTCTATGTCGACAGGAATCTCTCTCGTGACTCCAGTATAGGCAAGTACTCCTGCAGTCAAGCAAATCAATCATGTCAATCCAAGTGACACTCACTGTTCATCATAAAGTGTTGCTATCTATCCTAGTGGTACTCACTATTCATCACAAAGTGTTGCTCATATTTGCACTCACTGTTCATCACAAAGTGCTACTCCTATTGGTACTCCCTGTTCATCACAAAGTACTATGTCTTGGTACTCACTGTTCATCACAAAGTGCCTCGATCTATCCTATCTTAGGGCCTCTGCTTGAGTGTATCCTCTTGAGTAGTTTCATAATTGGCAACGTATGTTCTATCATAGAATTGTCAATCCTAGCCCTATCTACTATCCTAGTCTTCCCTAGAGGACCTGCTTGAGTGTATCCTCTTAGTAGCTTATCCAATCGACAACGTATGTTCATCACAGAATTACCGATTTGACCTTGAAGACATAAATACGCCTTGAAGACATAAACGCACTTACAGACTGCACAAACGTGCCTGAAATACACAGACGTGCCTATGCTCTACATAGACGTGCTTGTCCTACACAGACTTACCCACATAGCACAAACATGCCTACACAATGCAGATGCGCTCGCATTTGGCACAAATGCTTTTCCCAGCATAGACGCGCCTAGCACAAACGCAGACGCGCCTAGCACAAACGCAGATGTGCCTAGCCAACATAGACGTGCCTGGCACCAATGCAGACATGCCTACACGTTTTTGACATTTTTTGACATTATCCTAAAGTGCATTTATTGCACTACCTAGCATGCATTAATGACAATAATTAAAGTGACAAAGTACAACGAGGTTTTGTGGTACTCATCGGCTCTACTGCGTTTCCTGGCCTCTGAAATCGACAAATGCGATCGAATCTATGCACCAATGCCATCGCTGCTGACTGTTGCTGCTCTATTCTCTCTCCGCACTTTGATCTCTTGGATTTGTGGATGATAATGAGGATGTATTCCCCTCGTGGTCTATCTTATAGACTGCCCTAGCCCTTGTCTCCTGAGTCAGTCTTCTTTATCCCATGACTCTGTCACCCAATCCAGTCAGTCCATTCTAGCCTTTCTTTTTTATCGAGAGATTGTCTGTGATCTTTTTAGACATTTTCATCCAATCTCTCGAGGGGGCATATCATTCCCATCTTGGGGCAACTTTGTATCAGTTCATATTATCTTCTTTGAAACAACATGACAAGCTGCATTATCTCAAAGAGGGGCAAAATGTAGACACCTAAAATTGTCCAGTCTAATTAAATAAATATTTTATTTATTTAATTACTTTATCCTAATTCTTTGATTAATTGAATAAATCTTAATTTATTTAATTAATTCATTTATCCTCTTCTAGCATTATTTCTCATTTAAATAAATACAATTATTTATTTAAATCCCCTTTTCCTAAATTAAATAAATACTTTTATTTATTAAATTAATCCCACTTCCTCTATAAATTAAATAAATTTTTATTTATTTAATTAATTCATTAACCTTTTCTACCTATGACACATGTCATCCATCTCTTAATTCATACACTACCTACCCTCTTATTATTTTCTTATTTTCTTTACCTACCCTTTAATCATAGCCGACCATTTATCTTTTACACCTCTCAATCTTATCCCTCCATTTCTTATAGTGTCTTCTATATAAGGAGATGCTTCCTTCATTATCAAACTCCCACTATGCATTCAACCCCGCTTACGACTCAACTACACTACGCTTTTGAACTTTCATATGCGATCCTACTTGCAACCACATTTCCGTTCTTTGTTGATCTCTTGTGCACATATAAAATCTGAGAGCAAATATATCAAGCAAGATCAATGGAGATAGGAAGAATGAAGATCCAAACCCTATTGGACATGTGATGGTATAATCCTTGTGATTTCATTTGATTTGCATTGTCTTAGGTAATCTTCATATGTTATGGTGGTTCTTTGTTGTTGTTAAGCTAGGGTTTTGTGGTTGAATTCATTTAGTCTTTCATCATTGTTGTTATCCATTTTCACTGTATACAGTTCTAAAATTGCAAAATTGCAAAAATGTTGCATTTGTTGTCAAGCAACTTTTCAAAGTTGCCGATAGGATGACAACTACTTCTCCAATTGTCCTAACTATTCAAAATTTGGCTATGGATGTTGGAAGGGGTTTATATATATGTGGACAATCATAGGAAAGTCTGTTGAAGGTTTTGTAAAGTTTGGTGGAGAAAGTAAATAAGACAATTTTGATTTCGCCATACAAAGATTTTTTCGTATGATTCATACAGAGTGTGAGAATTTATGATGAAGTTTTGATCTAGTTAGGAGTAACTCTGAAACACCTTTCCAATGCACCAGGTCTAACCTTTCGAAGTAAATTTTAGTAGAAGTTACAAACGTTTAATTTCTGCAGCTTGCAACCCTCCATTTTCAAGGGTTTCAATACAAGAAAGACCCTAACTTGTAGTCTACTCATTGGGATCCAATGGCCATGGGTAGAATGCTAGTTAGGGACATGTATTTTGAGATTCCAGAGGGGAGAGGTCAGAGGAGTTGGCTGGTACAGTGCCACCAAGCCCTAGTCTAAACTAGTTGAGGGTTTAGATTAGATTAGATGAGTTTCCTTGAATAGACAATGAGAAATGATGAGAAGATGAGTTTGTTAGGATTCCCAAAGATACTGAGAGGGGGGGTGAACCAATATCTAACCGGTGATAGAATTTTCTTAACTTATAATATGAAAAGCAATTCAAAACTATGTACCGGTAAAACAAAATTAATGCAGTAAATAAGAATAACAACCACAACATGAAAGACAGATCATAACACAATATTTTAACAAGGAAAACCGGTGTGGGAGAAACCTCGGTGGGATTTGTGACCCACAATATTCGCTTACTGGCCAATAAGGGATTATTACTGTTTACAATAGGGGCCTACACATGCAGGAAGGCCAAGTGCCTAGAGCTCACTGCTCAATTACAAAAGAAGTCTCACTAACTTACAAAAATGGATTATACAAATCCAATGCCATGTACTGCTTTAGATCAACATCTACTATACCAGGTTCAATACCGGTTTAAGCTCTGCAATATTCATAAACCCTTATCCAAAATCTGCCTTATAATTCACATATTAGGTCTACAATAATCCTTCCATCTACTATCTTACTAAATGATCTACAATGATCTCATACTTATCTGAGTCATGTTACAATCCGCCAAGTCGGCTTACAAAATTTTTTACAATTAAATACAAAATACATTTAAAAAAAATACCTGTCAGCCATGGTGTCGGTAATCTTTATTTTTAGTGTCGGTGAATTGTATGCCAGTGTAGAGTCTGGCAGTGCCGGTGAACTGTATGCTGATGTAGTGTTTGCTAGTGCCGGTGGCTACCGGTATCATATGATTGTAAGGTTGCCATCAATGACAATACCTTCAATCACCTACAATTTCTCATTAGAGTGTGCATTTGCCAATAATCTCCCCCGTTGGCATTGATGGCAACACTCATGAGAAAAATACAAAATTGTATATCCAAAAATGTTTTGCCAAAATTGTCTTACCAAAACTGTGTTGTCAAAAAATGCTCCCCCTGAGCTGATGATGTCTTGTGTCATTGGATTTTTCTTCTCAGTTCCACCACTCCCCCTTTGACTTCAATGACAAAGGTTGTCAAAGTGTCAACTGAGTGCAGTTTCAACTTGATACTTGTAATCGGTTGGTTACAATCTGAAAAAGGTCCACCAATACAAGATTCGGGCTCTCAATGAACCTATTACTGTCCTTCAATGCGGCCTCTGTTCTTTGAATTGTACCAGTGAGGTGTTGCATTTGCTCTTCTGGTGTCTTCAGTCCTTGAACAAGTGTCTCTGAGATCTCTTTTCTCAAAGAGACGAGGAGAGGCCTTTCCTTTTATTCTTTCCTTCTCTTTTTCCAATTTTTCAAGTTTCTCCTCAAAACCTTCTATTTTCTGCTCTATAACTGGTAATGGTTCAAATGAATCAATGAAATTGTCAACTATATCATTTATTCCTTTTTGTACCTTACTGATCTCCTTGTCTATATCTACTTTCAAAATATTAGTTTTACATGTGTCTCTATACAACTCCTTAAACTGCTTTATTGTTTTGCTTAGTGCCGGTAAAAGGGTATCAAATTGTCCCATGCAGTTCTTTATTTTCTCATCAAATAATTAATGTTTTTCTTTCTCCATTTTCTCTTTGAATGTCTCCTCATTTATCTGATCAACTGTCACAATGTTATTGGTGATATACTTAGACAACATGTCTAGTTGATTTAAAGAATCTTTATTTTCCACATTGCACTTGGGTGCTATCAATTTTAGAATAGGAATTGTATCATGAATAGCCTTATATGCTTGTGCACTACACTCTATGATTTTCTTAATTGAGTCCAATAATGCCTTTGTCACATTTGTTGGTCTGAACTCTATCATGGAAGAACCAACAATTTGTATTCCGCTAGTGTGAGCAACCTCTTTGCTTGTTTTGACCTCTGGTAGGTTAGTTTGTGTTTGAATTTCTATTAGAAAAGGCTGAGGTTTCTCAGTTGTTTCCGGTGGCACTATTTCTGCATGAACCTGTACCTCAACCCATGTCTCAGTGGTTTTCGGTGGCACTATTTTTTTTCCTATTTCTCAACCCATGTCTCAGTGGTTTCATTATGCTCTCTACTGCCTGTTTCTCTTATGAAGTTTCATTATTCACTGTTGGTTTCTCAGTATGCACCTTTGCACTGTCCACTACCGATGTCTCAACTAGTTTGTCATTCTGTTTCTCTATCTTAGTGGGTTTTGTATCAGTCACCATTCCAGTAGATAGGGAATCAATTGATTGTTCAGTTTGTGTCTCAACCCTAATCTCAATATCTGTTGTTGGTGGCTCAGTAGCCACATCTTTCTTCTTATCTTCAATGGTCTCTTTATCAACAACAATATTTACCTCTTGGGTGTCTATGTTCATAGTGTACAAAATTTAAGACTCAGGATTTTTATCCTCATGAGGAGTCTCCATACTCTATGTTGTCAGCTGTGTGTCAATAGTTTCTACTAGTGGAGTATCAGAAGGAGGTGGGGGCAAGTTATTAGTTATCTTTAGGCTTGGAGGTCCACCTACCTTACCTTTCCCCTTATCCTTGTCCTTTTGGTAGACTCTGATGGTCTTAGGTCTTTTAAGTTCTTCTTGTTTCTCCTTTTCAACAAAGAATATATCTCATTGATCTGCAGTTTCTTCAGTGATTTCATTCACTCTTCTTGCTATTAGTGCTACATACCGGTGAGTAGTTGAAAATACTATCCGGTTGGGCTCACTGGTTAATTGATCTATCTCTTCAGTGGATTTCACTGGGTGAAATACAAGTATTTTTTCTTTTTTATCTTTTTATCTAGCTCAACAATAGCTACCCTTCTAAATTCTAGTCGTTTGTATAAATCAGTGGGTATTTCATCAACAATCTCCATCAAAAATTTCTTGTATATGTCTAAGTGTAAAATTACACTATTCTCTATGCTCTCTTTATCATCAGTGGAAAGTGTGTTATATAGCTTGCTAATATTTTTCAGTTTTCCATCCTCTGTTATTTCACTTAGAAGTTTGTTCAGTGGAGCAATATTTTATTTTACCTTCTTTTTCTTTGGAGTCAACTTCTTAGCTGGAAGCCTAACTACTTGTTGTTTTTGTCTTGTTCTTCTGGGTGTAGGTGAGGGTGCCGGTGAGGGTTTTCTTTTCCTTACCACCCTTTTGAACTCAGCTAGTATATCACTTTCAAAAGAAGTTGCAACCGATGAAAGATGAGCTTTTGGTTGAAGTCCTTCAAACTCACTTTCCTTAATACTAGTTTTGTTTAATACATCTTCCTTAATTGCTTTATCTTGTCTTGTACCTTTCCTCACTATTTGTTCAGTCTTCTTGACTCTTTTCTGAGACTGAATACCACTCTCAATTGTTTTTACATTGCCAAAAACTTTCTTAGATGGTTCCTTTGGTGCTTCAAGGAGAGCTTTTGCATAAGTCTCAATTATGTTATCATCTGTTTCATATCCCATCTTGGTTACCCAGGTAGTTCTAGGGAATACTGCCTCCATCCAGATTTCATCTTTCTTAATTACAAAACATATTTCCTTTTGATATTTATCCACAATTGTCTGAGACAGCCTTACTCTTGTCTTCATTCGAGCCTTCAGTGCTTGAAAATGTTCATTTATATGTTTCTCTCTGTTTTCTCCCATGTTGTTTAATATGTCCAATAGTTGCTTTCCTACTGGTATATCAAAACCAAAGTCTTTCCTACCAATACCGAGTACTTCCTTGGTAATTTATATCATTAAACATACAAGTAGATTTCCAAATTTGAATGTTCCCTTCTTATCACATTTGATTTTCTTTAGGTTGTCTATCAATTCATCTTTAAGCCATTCACACACATCTATTCTTGCATTATCGTTTACCATGTCATATGCACTTTTAATACATAGGATAGATACTAAGTTTAACCTATTTGCATGTGTAGCCTTATAGCCAAGAATCATACTGACAAATCTGACATTTATGTCCTTCACATCATTTACTCTTAGGGATCTTTTGTCAAATGTTGCGTCGGTTAAGGTTGTCACGGTGTCATTAGAAACTTTCTTAGTTTTGTCAGGCCTGCTACCGGTGGAAGGTAACCCTATTACTGTCCTAACTACTTCTTTAGTGATCTTATGGATGGAATCCAACCAAAATAATTCTCCATGGACTCTACTTAGGACTATTCGTATCACATCTTCAGGAAATTTAGGAATGCTAAGAATATCCACAAAACCTAGGGTTTCCACTACCTTGTGTTCCAGTTTGATATTACCATTTTCATCACAGATTACAGTCCTATACATGTTCTTGATTTTATCATCTCCTAATTCCTCAATATGACAATGTATATATATTCTAGGATCCTTTGCATAAACTACTCCCTTAGTTATTTTAGAAAATGCTCCTAGGGTATCATCCTTTTTCGCAATTTTGGGAATTAGTTTGAATATGGGTCTAGGGCACTTGATAGCCTCAATCACAGTAGGGTTTGTAATAAATTTAGGTGCAGATGAAGAAGCCATAGTTATACATACCTCAATCTTCCTTTAGGATGAGTGCTTTGATGAACTGCTTCACTTTTATGCTAAGGATGCCTTCGCTTAGGAATTTTCGCACTCTCGAAGATTTGAATGCTCGATGAATGAAAAAGAGCCAAAACACTTACTTTATAATGTTATTTTCTTCAACTACCACATTTAATGCTTGCTGGTTAAGTCAAACTTAACACATCTGCTGGTAAAGAAGTAATTCAACTTCTCACCATCAACCGAGGGTATAATAGCATGTTTTTCAATTAGTTGCCAAACCCCTAAAGGATTTTCCTTCAGTTAGATGAAGAGTCTCCTACCGGTGGAGTGATACTATGTTCTATTGGTGGAGGAGTATTCCCATCAACATTCTGATTTGACTTTCTGATCCATTGCTTTGAGAATTCTTGCTTTGCCTCTTCAACTTTTTCTTTACCTTTCAGGCTGGGTCCTTTGTTGTTCACTGATGATGTCTTCTACAAAATTTTGCATATGTCCAATCTTGTTACAATTATAACAAGTCACATTATTTTTTTGAATAGCTTTTCCATATCCTATGCCGGTATGTGTTCTGCATTGATTAGATAAGTGTCCAAATATTCCACAAATATAACATCTTACATTCATTGTGCAATTTTCTAAAGTATGACCAACTTTGTTGCATTTAGAACATTGACCGGTGGGTACATTAGTGTTCTGATAATTTCTAGATCTACACTGATTTTCTCTATGACCATACTTGTTACAGTTAAAGCATTTTCCATTAAATTTGTAAGCATTAGGTTGTCTTACTGGTTTACTATGATCATGATTGTTTGCAGTACCAGAGCTTTCACCAACTTCAAAGCCAAGGCCATTTGTATCACCATTAGGTTTTTGATTCTTCAGCATGTCAACAAGTTCTTCTGAACTTTTCTTGAATTTCTCCTCGTGTTTATTTGTGGCAACCAGTTCACTCTCCAAGATTCTTTTCTGTCTCATGAGTTCATTTGTGTCAATTTGTGTATGCATCAAGTTTGTCTTTAACATACCATTTTCATGACTGAGTCTCATGTTTTCATTTCCAGCATCTTTCAGTCTTCTAACCAAGTCCTCTTCATTCTTCTTCCAATTTTTTAGTTTCTTTACAAAATCTCATAGTCATATCTTGCATCTCATTCTTCATTGTACTGTTTTCTTGTCTCAGCTTGTTTACAAGGTCATTAAGAGTTTCCTTTTCATCATCATTATTCTGCATATTTTCACAATGTTCTCTTCTCTTATTCCTTGCAATAGTGAGATTTTATTGAAGTCCTTGAATAATATCCTATGCAACCTTCAGATCATCTTCAAGTTTGATATTCTTCACTTTTTTTGCATCATAGTCTGAAAGAGTTGTTTCCAATTGCTTTCTCAAATTTTCCATCTCTACCGATGTCATAATCTTCCTTAAGTTGTTAGGCTTTTGAAAATAGAGGACCAGGCTCTGATACCAATTGTTAGGATTCCCAAAGATACTGAGAGGGGGGGGGTGAATCAGTATCTGACCGGTGATAGAATTTTCTTAACTTATAATATAAAAAGCAATTCAAAACTGTGTATCGGTAAACCAGAATTAATGTAGTAAATAAGAATAACAACCACAACATGAAAGACACACCATAACACAATATTTTAATGAGGAAACCCAGTGTGGGAAAAACCTTAGTGGGATTTGTGACCCACAATATTCACTTACTAGCCAATAAGGGAATATTATTGTTTACAATAGCGGCTTGCACATGCAAGAAGGCCAAGTGCCTAGTGCTCACTGCTCAGTTACAAAAGAAGTCTCACTAACTTACAAAAATGGATTATACAAATCCAATGTCATGTACTACTTCAGATCAACATCTACTATGCCAGGTTCAGTACCAGTTTAAGCTCTGCAATATTCATAAACCCTTATCCAAAATCTGCCTTATAATTTGCATATGAGGTCTGCAATAATCCTTCCATCTACTCTCTTACTAAATGATCTACAATGATCTCATACTTATATGAGCCATGTTACAATCCGCCAAGTCAGCTTCCAAAAGTTTTTACAATTAAATACAAAATACATTTATACAAAATTCCTATCGACCATGGTGTCGGTAATCTTTCTTTTCAATGCCGGTGAACTGTATGCCAGTGTAGAGTCTGTCAGTGCCAGTACCTGCCGGTATCATATGATTGTAAGGTTGCCATCAATGACAATACCTTTAATCACCTACAATTTCTCATTGGAGTGTGCATTTGCCAATAGTGTTGAAGTGTTGAAACTGGGTATTTGAACATAGGAGAAACTTCCTAAAAAGTTGGAACCTTCCTGTGATCCCATTCTCCATACTACTTTTGTGAGACCAGTTTAACTTGATCAATTAGGCCTATAACCAAGTAGGTGTTGAAGAGTGCAGGAATAGGGTGGAAATCCAATCTTTTAATTTGAATCTGATAGTGGTCCCAAAAGGGTGTCTAAAACCTAAATTTGGTTAAAGTGTTGTTTGGTGTTAAAGGAGAGAAGTCCAAAAAGACAGTGAAGTAGGGATACTAACTGGTAAACCTATACCGGTAAGCCTGTGAAACTTGTACTGATAAGCCTGTGAAATATGTATCAGTAAAACTATGAAACCTATACCGGTAAACCTATACCGGTGGTCTTGTCTAGTCCTCAAAAACCAATACCTATCTTATGTTTCAAATAAATATTGTGGAAGATCTTGATAGGTCTTAGGAAGTGGGTAGGAGTGTGTGTCAACCCAGTTAGTGGTGAGAAGTTGATTTCATAGTTGAGGTGTGAAACATAACCAGAAAAATAAGACCAGAAGTGTGTGTGTGGGTTTATCACCCTAGTGCTGCCGACCTCTGCATCAAAACTCCTCTTGGAGGTAGATGTATTTTGAGCAAAGACCTCTTCTACCCAAAGGATCTCCTTTACACTTGGTGCAAGATATCTCTTTTTCAACTATCTTATCCCTACTTATAAGATTATTTCCTCTCTATCTTGGATTTATGACATTGTTGCATCTTGGATTTATGATATTGTTGCCTAATGGATATCTCCTTGTTGTTTAAGGTTAGGTGTCCTTATTTCTAGCTTTCTTAAGATATCAACATAGGATTATGTTGACATCTTAAGGGGGGCACCCATATTGCTCCCTTTGTATCATATTGTATTATATTTTTGCATATCATTTTTGCATTCCTTAAATGGGGTGTTAATTCTTGAAACTAGAGAAAAACTCTTACACAAGATGCTTCATGCTCGAAGCCAGACACAAAATTTGATATGTATTAGATGGGGAAACAAATCACCGAAACCATATCAAAACTCTTATATGGGATGTCCTCAAAACTAGGCATGTATCTATTCAATTGGGGTTACACATTATCGAAACAAGAGAAAAAATATTCAGCGAGATGTTCCTAAAGTTTTCACATTCACACCTTGGTATTAACACACACATTTGCAGACACAACTCCCCTTGGCATTTGCATTTACATTACATGTCTTAAATAGGTTGAAGCACACTCGAAACTGGAGGAAACAAACTCTTATATGAGGTGCTATACACAAAACCAGACATCATTTGCACATAGACACGAGGATGAGTGGAAATAGAAGAATAGGGATAGACTATTTCTACTCTCCTCCCCAACATAGATCGTATAGATGCAAACATCTAGGGGCGAGGTGTCTATGTTCTTCTCTCTCATCATTACTCTCATGGATCACCTGGATAAACACATCTAGTGTGTATTCATGCTCTCTCTTATTCCTATCTTGGACATGTATCTTTAATATTAATAGTTCATGGAGATGCTTTCTTTTTCTCTTTTATGTGATCACTTATATTCTTGAGATGGTATTTTTCAAGAATGATATTAGTTGTTGAGATACTTTAATAGTGAGGTCCCTTTGGCTAGTTGACTTGAGGTCTTGTTTTTTGTTCTTAGCTTTTGTTGTGTGTCTTTTGTCTTTGTTTTCCTTTTTTATTTGTCTTGTTTTGTGTGCCCTTGTATATGTTTGAGTGAGTTAAGATCCTAAGATTAGGGGATTGGTTCCTTGAAATTAGGGATATCTTATACTCGTGATTTTTCTCCGCATTCCTCATCTTCTTCATTTCTCTTTCTTCTACTTTATTGTGAGTATTTGTATAAGCTCATACTCTCACTAAAGTGGAGGCTAAATGTAGCTTCCTAAAATTGCACCCCTTGCAAGAGATCAAGGGGGATAGATATCTAGGCATGTAGGGTGGGTGGGAATTTGAGGCGGGGCAGTCGAGTGCCAATTAAACAATGGAAGGGCATTGGGAGATGGGATTCCGATCTTTCACTCTACCCCACCTTGATGTTCTTGTGGCCAGATATATAGAGCTGGGGACTTTCACCCAGAATGATAGAAAGGGAGGATATCTAGATGTGAATCCTTTGGTTGAAGAGATGGTTCAATTTCCTACATGTGTTCCAACATAAGCTTCTATTCCAAGAAGTAATGCAAAGACAAGGGCATAGAAACCACTAGAGGCATAGGAAAATATGCCTATAGCATAAGTCATCATAGTTTTATTCTCTATAGTAGTGAGAGCCCTGGCTATTATAAAACGCATTTACGGCCCCCACCTTAGTGTTGTCATCCTCACACTTGATCTGGACCATTTATGCCCCCACCATACAAAAATGCCTTATTTTCATCTTGTTGGACCCTTAACCCTGACCCAATTATGGGGAAGGACCAGGGTGTGGTGTCTTGGACCTCACCAGAACCATGGAGCCATTCCATGGTCCTCCCTAATTGGGGCCCAATCCAAACCCTCTTCCCTATGATGCAGCAGCATCCCCGGTGCTTGGCAATTTTACATCAACCAAAAAAAAAAAAAATTCTTTTCAGTTTGTTTTCTATTTAACAGTTTCAACATTTCTTTCTGTATTTTCTTGATTTTTCTCACCAGAGCTTGTGGAGTTGAATTTTTCTTGAGGACATTATCATCTTCCTTATTCCTAAATTGTGAAGAATTTGGATCATTTTCTGGCAAGTTATTAATTCTGAATTCCAAGACATTTTTCTGACACCAGAATCATTTGGACCTATTTGCATTGGTGAATCTTGTAGACCCTTCCGTAGCTTGCAGAGCCTCAATTCGTTCATCTCGATGTTCCTTGGCATGTGGTCGACCTTCCCTTTGAT
This sequence comes from Cryptomeria japonica, assembly GCF_030272615.1. NCBI lineage: Eukaryota > Viridiplantae > Streptophyta > Pinopsida > Cupressales > Cupressaceae > Cryptomeria > Cryptomeria japonica. Next base: position 40,669,809 of record NC_081405.1, on the reverse strand, counting down.
CTGCACTTCATCCTTTGGATTTTCTAGAGGAATCTCTTTGGTGGAGGCCGACCTATTGGTTTTACACATTTGATCTTGTTCTTCGGCATTTGATCTATTTTGGGTCCAGATCCCACTAGACCATATAAATAAATGTAATTAAACATCATAATTTAGTCAAGAAAATATAGAAGATAGATATTAAGATTTATAGGTCTAGAGTTGACCAATTTTGTAACTAAGCATGTATGTAGCAGGCCAGTGAGTCGAATCTTGTAACCCAGGTATTACTGGTTATCTATAATCAATTTTCATGATCTAATTCATTCAGTTTTGCATTGTCTCCATCATATCCTCTTGTTTCTGTTGTGTTTACTCTTTCTACCTGATCTAGATTAATCTGTTTGAGATCCCTCCTAACTGGTGATTGCACCAAGTTGTATCAGAGCGAGATTTCATTGTGGAGATTGCATTATCCTAAGAATCTTGTTGTAGGGTGGCAGACTGTAGATCCAACCTACAGCTATAGAGGATTGGCGTGAAGATGGCATGAAGAAGAAATAGGAATAGTGAAGTTTGTGGGAATGTAAACACTGCTGTGATGGAAATGTTGAGAGGAATTGCAGCCCGGTTGGAAGCCGTTGAGACAAACCAGAGAAGAGGCCAGCCTATTGAACATGTGAGTGAAAATGAAGAAGAAGAAGCATCGACAAAATAAGTAGAAAATTCACCAGTGATTGATCCAGATGAAGAGAGGTTATTGAGGGTTTTGAGTAGAGAAAACACTAAACCACATTTTACCCCATCGGAGTATGATGGAAAGTTGGACTCAGATGAATTAATGGACTGGATCTCGAAGATAGATAAGTACTTTGAATTTGAGAACATCATAGAAGAAAGAAGGTTGAACCGGTTGAAAGGTCATGCATCTCTTTGGTGGGAACATTTGTAGGTTGATAGATAGAGAAGAGGTAAAGAGAAGATCAAATCATGGGAGCGAATGGTTGCCAAGTTGAAATCAAAGTTTATGCCAGCTGATTATCAAGTAAATCTTTTTCGGAAGTTGTAGAACTTGAAGCAGAAAGAATCTAGTGTGAAGGAGTATACTAGATCAAATCATGGGAGCGAATAGTTGACAAGTTAAAATAGAAGTTCATGCTAGCTGATTATCAAGTAAATCTATTCTGGAAGTTGTAGAACTTGAAGCAAAAATAATCTAGTGTGAAGGAGTATACTGAAGATTTCTACAAGTTGAATATCAAATCTGGACATGTCGATGATGAGGTTGAACAAGTTGCAAGATGTTTGAACGGATTACAAATGTCTATACAAGATGAACTTAGTTTGATCAAGTTGTAGAGTGTTGAAGAAGCTTACTAGTATGCCCTGAAAGTAGAAGAGAAGCTGAACAAAAGACATGAGAAGAGACGGAGAGGTAGAGGTGGAAGGTTTTCTGGAGGAAGATTTCAAGGAGGAAGAGGATATTCCGGAGGAAGAGGAACCTGTACGGATTAGAATAAATATAGGGAAGTAAGAAAAGAAGGTAATTTATACTAGAAGGATGACTAAAATTTCAACCGGATGAGAGAACTTGATGGATATTAGAATGAGGGTTTTGGAAAAGATGACAGAAGACAAGATATGAGAGTGTTTAGAGGTACCTGATTTAAGTCTAGAGGAGAAGGACATTGTGTTTTCGAATGTAAGAAGACACAAAACACTAGGAGAACAATGTTGGTGGAAGAAAGCTCCACCGAATCAACTAACAAACTAGAAGATAGAGAATTGTTGATGACGAGGAGAGATTTGTGTCATACTAAAGAAGATGAAGAGCCCTTGCAGAGGAGAAATTTTTTCAAGACCAGATGTAAGGTATCGAGTAAGTGTTGTTAAGTTGTTATTGATAGTGGTAGTTCAGATAATCTTTTTTTAGAAGAGATGGTGAATAAATTGCAGTTGGAAAGAATGAAACACCCTAAGCCTTATCATATAGCATGGATTTAGGATGATCAGAAGTTTTTAGTAAGTGAGCAATGTTTGGTAAAATTGAAAATTGGGAACTATCATGATGAAGTCTTGTGTGATATTATGCCTATAGATATTTGTCACCTTTTGTTGGGTAGAGCTTGGCAGTTTGATAGACAGGCAATGCATAATGGGAGAAAGAACATATACACTATTGTAGCAAATAGGATGAAGCAAACCTTGTTACCCTTGGAGGAGCCTTTGAAGGTTGAAGTATGTACGAATGCTAGAATTTGTTTAGTGGATGGAAGGAAATTCTTGGATGGAATGAGACATGAGAATGTGTGCTTTGCTTTAGTTCCTAAGAAGATCGAGAACCTGGACTATGAAGAAGAAGAACCGAATGAGATAAAGGAGTTGCTGACAGAGTATGCAGACATCATTTTAGATATTGTACTTGATGGATTGCCACCTATAAGGAGTATCAGTCATTGCATGGATCTGATTCCTAGAGCTATCTTGCCTAACAAAGCTACACACTAGATGACACTGGTAGAGAATAAATAATTGAATAGACAAGTGCAGGAGCTATTGAGGAAAGGTCTGATCAAAGAAAGTTTGAGTCCCTGTGCAGTACCGATAGTGTTAGCACCTAAGAAGAATGGAGAATGGAGGATGTGTACCGATTCTAGAGTAATAAACAAGATCACAGTGAAGTACCAGTTTCCTTTACCTAGGATGGATGACGTAATGGATTGTTTGAGTGGAGCCAAATACTACACAAAGATAGATTTGAAGAGTGGATATCATTAGATCAAAATCAGAGAAGGAGATGAGTGGAAGACAACATTCAAGACAAATGAAGAATTGTATGAATGGTTGGTGATGCATTTTGGATTGACCAATGCACCAAGTACTTTTGTGAGATTGATGAATGAGGCATTGAAGAAATTCTTGCATAAGTTTGTTGTTGTATACTTGGATGACATTCTAATTTTCAGTAAGACAAAAGAGGAGCATTTGTTGCATTTAAGACAAGTTTTGCAGAGGTTGAGGGAAGACAAGTTGCTGATAAACCTTAAAAAGTGTACTTTCATGAAGGAAGAGTTAGTCTATTTGGGATTTGTGATATTTGTGGATGGATTGAAGATGGACCTCAAGAAGGTAAGAGAAATTGTTGAATGGCCTACACCTGAAAATATTGGAGAGGTTAGATCATTTCATGGATTTGCTAGTTTTTACTAGAAGTTTATCAAAAAATTCAATACAGTTTGTAGTCCTATGACTGAGATAATGAGGGGAGATAGGAAGGAATTCAAGTGGACCACCAGAGAAAATAAAAGTTTTGAGTTGTTGAAGTAGAAGGTCACCGAGCAACCTGTGCTAGCTTTACCAGATTTCAACAAAGTATTTCAAGTGGACTGTGATGCAAATGGGAATGCGATTGGAGCCGTGTTGAGTCAAGAAGGGACTAAAGTAGCTTATTTCACTGAGAAGTTGAATGATGTCAGGAGGAGATATTCAGTGTATGATCAGGAATTTAATGCTATGTTCAAGCCTTGAAGAAGTGGAGATATTACCTGCTACCTAAGGAATATGTGTTTTATACTGATCATCAAGCCTTGTTGTATTTGAACAGTCAGAGTAAGTTGAATTAGAGACATATGAGATGGGTAGAGTTCTTACAGAGTTACACCTTTGTGTTGAAGCATAGGAGTGGGAAGCCAAACAAGGTTGCTGATGCATTGAGTAGAAGAAGGAATTTGCTAACAGAGATAAGAGTGACAATATTAGGATTTGAGGAGTTGAAGACCTTGTATGATGATGACCTAGATTTTGTAGAACCTTGGAAAGCATGTAGAGAACCTGTTATGGTAGAAAGAAGAAAGTGGTTGGATTATTTCATTCAGGATGGGATGTTATTAAGAGGAGTTCATTTGTGTATACCTAAGACTTCTATAAGGGAGAATCTTATAAAAGAGAAGCACAGTGGAGGATTAGCCGGACACTTTGGTGTTGACAAAATAGTAGCATTAGTAAGTGAACATTACTTTTGGCCTCAGATTCATAGGGGTGTTAGGAAAATTGTTCATAGTTGTAGAGTTTGTCAAGTTGCAAAAGGCAGTAGTTAGAATGTGGGATTGTATAAACCTTTGACAGTTCTGAGATACCTTGGGAGGATATAAGCATGGATTTCATACTTGGGTTGCCTAAGACACAGAGAGGGAATGATTCTATATTGGTGGTGGTGGATAGATTCTTGAAGATGGCTCATTTCATACCTTGTCAGAAGACATCAGATGCAGTGCATGTAGCTGACTTGTTTTTCAAGGAAGTGGTGAGATTGCATGGATTACCTAAAAGCATAGTTTCAGACAAAGACACTAAGTTTGTTGGTTATTTTTGAAGAACACTTTTGAAGAAGATGAAGATAGATTTAAATTTGATTTCTACTTTTCACCCATAGACTGATGGATAGACATAAGTAGTAAACTAGAGCTTAGGAAATTTGTTGAGATGCTTAGTTGGAGAAAAGACTAGAAGTTGGGATTTGATTCTTGCACAAGCAGAGTTTGCCTACAATAATTCAATGAACAGATTACCGCAAGAACACCTTTTGAGATTGTTATTGGAACACACCCTAGAGGTATATCGGAATTGAGAGATATTAGTAGTGAATACAAGAGGAGTGCAGAGGTAGAAGAATTTGCAGATCATATGAAGGACTTACATATTCAAGTTAAACAACATTTGGAGGATATGAACAACAAATATAAGGAGAAAGTAGATGAGAAGCGAAGATATAAGGAATTTTAAGTTGGCGATGAAGTGATGGTATATCTAAGAAAATAAATATTTTCAGTAGGAACCTATAACAAGTTGCAGATGAGAAAATTTGGACCTTGCAAGATCTTGAAGAAGTTCAGTTCCAAAAACGCATATGAAGTGGAGTTACTGGATAGTTTGAGTATTTCACCTATATTTAACATTGCAGACCTACAACAGTATCATGTATCAAAATTAAGTGAGGATAATATTGTAGACTTGGAGAAACAGTTGCCCCAGAAAGAACCATAACATATTGAAGACATTTTGTACGGTAGGATTGGGCGTAGCACCCGAAGCAGTCAGTACATGGAGTACCTTGTGAAATGGACAGGTAGACTAGTTGAAGATTCATCTTGGATTTCTCAAGAAGAGGTGGACCGCCTTGGTTTTCCTCTGACCCCAGCAAAGTGAGAGACTCACTTTTTCAACAACCCTAGATGTCTAATGTAGGAGCATCCCCAGTTCTTGGCAATCTTGCATCAACCAAAAAAAAACATTTCTTTTTAGTTTGTTTTCTGTTTTGTAGTTTCAACATTTCTTTTTGCATTTTCTTCCTTTTGCTCACCAGATCATGTGGAGTTAAATTTTACTTGACAAAATGATCATCTTCCTTATTCCTAAACCATAGAGCATTTGGATAATTTAATGACAAGTTATTGATTTCAGATTCCAAGACAGTTTTCTGGCACTAGAACCGTTTGGACCTATTTGCATTGGTGAATATTGTGGACCCTTTCGTAGCTTGCAGAGCCTTAGTTCATTGATCTTGATGTTCCTTGGCGTGTGTCTGACCTTCCCTTTGATCTACACTTCATCCTTTGGATTTTTCAGAGGAATCTCTTTGGCAGAGGCTGGCCTATTGGTTTTACACATTTGATCTTGTTCTTTAGCATTTGATCCCTTTTGGACTGACCAGATCCCTTTAGACCATATAAATCAATATAATTAAACATCATAATTTCGTCAAGAAAATATAGAAGATAGATCTTAAGATTTAGAGGTTTGGAGTTGACCAATTTTGTAACTAAGCATGTATGTAGTAGGCCAGTGAGTTGAATCTTGTAACCCAGGTATTACCGGTTATCTGTAATCAGTTTTCATGATCTAATTCATTTAGTTCTGCATTGTCTCCATCATATTCTCTTGTTTCCATTGTGTTTACTCTTGCTGCTCGGTCTGGATTGGTCTCTTTGAGGTCCCTCCTAACCGATGACTGCACCACCCTATCCAAGATTTGGGTGGGAATCCCCTCTTTGTTTCAACCTATGTCAGAAAATTAATATGTTTGATGATGGACAAGTATATAAGGAGGTCTTCCCCTCTCATTTAGACATAAGGAAAGGAGATAGGTGAACATAAGGTGAACTAAAATCAAGCAATCAAGCATTCAATCATTGAAGTATTCATCATCAAGAATTTCTAGAGGTCTTCAAGGTTGTATATTCTTCATCCATTAATTGTGGAACAACTTTACATCATTCATTTGCAAGCATGTGTGTGTGTGTGTTAGGGTTTTATCATGTTCATGCCATTTCATACAACATATGTGATTACATTCAAGAAACAAAACATGAGAGCTTCATTAGAAAATGGGGGGTTTTTAATCGGGCTGTGAAAAAAAGCAATATTTAGTTAAAATAGGGGGGTTTTTAATTTACCCTGTGTATTGGGAGGGGGTGACAAAAAGGGAGTTTAGGAAAATATTTTTTTAAAATAGGGGGATTATTTAGTATGCCATGAACACACATGCTATAACCCAGGTTCATTAAGTGAAGCCCCCATGAAGCAAAGCAACATTATTATTCATTGCATTTCTAAAGTACACTTGTGAGGTAGGAAATCAGAAATGAGAATCAAAAGCATTAACATTAGGCAACCACAAAGCTAATTGCAAATGAAATCAACTCCTATCACATTCAATTAAAGATTTGAACATAAGATGCAAGGAAGAAATGCAAACCAAAAACTATATCCTTCAATTGACCTCCATTGTTTCTCTTTCTCCTTCAAATATGTTGTGGATCTCACCTACAAAGCACAATTGCAAGTGAAAGCAAGATTTGCAAGCAAAATTGACAGCATAAGGATACTCGAAAAATGTGGTTGATTGGAAAGATTGATGAAAGAGAGAAATTTATAGATAAATTGATGAAAGGATGAAATTAGAATGAAAGAGGATGAGAAAATCAATTTCATTCAAAATCGGCACAATAATTTGAAAAGGGAAGGGTTATGACACCTTCTATGTCATGACTATGACAAATTTCCAATGCAAGGTGTGAGGACAAGTTGCTATGTCAAGAGTTATGACATGTTTCTATTTTAGCACTTATGACAAATTGAGAGAATCATGCTTCCAACTTATGACAAAGGAAGAACAAAAATAGGAGCAACTAGAAGAGGATAATTAGTGGGAAATTAGATTTGAAAAATTAGAAAATTAGGTGGAAAAGAGGAATTAGAAACATAGAAAAATTAGGAAAATAGAAATGAGGAAATTAAGAAATTAGGTGACATCAATTAATAAATTCTCATTTATTAATTAATTCACAAAGGGGACATAATTATCCAATTAAATGAAATATTTAATTGTGATAAGAGGGACCTAGGATAAATAAATTTATTTAACCTAGAAGGGAAAGTTAAAAGGATTAAATGATTAAATCATAAAACCCTAGAAGAAAAATTATAAATGAAAGGATGTCAATTAGGTCATGACAAAATTGAAACAATTGATATAAGATCGATCATGATTAAATGATAAAGATTTGATAATTGATAAAGAACCGATGTTGAGTGATAAAGATCAATGACAAATTGATCAAAAATTGATTGACAAGGGATCCAAAAGGATCGAAAATGATGATAGTTGATCAAAGATGATTGAAAATGACAAAGATGGAGGACAAAACCCTAATTCAACATCAATTAGGATTGACAATGTCCAATTGATATGATAAGATGATTACGACTAAAGATTGCAATTTCAAGATGATGTTGACATGACCTAATTGAAAATGCAAAAAACACAATCGAAGAGGAAAGAAGCGTAGAAGAATGACAAGACATTGACAAATGATAAAGACCAAGTGCGCGACATAGATTAAATGTTAAGAAGATGTGAAAACCTTAAAATAAGGTCACGTGAACATGTTAAAGTATGACATTGCAAGCATTGACCATTTTTAGATGCCTACAATACCTTTCCATCATTTATTTCAAGTATTTACAATATTTCATTCAAGGTTAATTCCTAAACTGGGGTCTGACTTAGGCAAACTTATATTCCCAACCTTTTTCCCCTTATTTCTATGTGCAAGAAACAGGTACGGAGCTATACTCTTCAGAATGAGCTTCATTCATAGAGATGAATCAACCCTTTTTGATGTGCAGAATGTTCAGAGGACCGTGGTGCTACGTCCTGGTCCCAACTTTTTTGGAGTTTTTTCAATGGTTAGATCCGACTTGGCTTAAATTGCACAATTACAAGTTCCTATCTCAATCCTACATCTGTAGCTTACTGTTTACATTTTTCAACACTTTACCTAATTTTAGCATTTCAACTTACAAAAGAGGAAACACAAACCAATTCAATCCATTTAGTATTCAACCCTTATCTGATTGGTGACTGAATCTAGTAGATTCTAACCCTCTTTTGAATGTAAAGGTCCTAAGTGAAAATTGATTTAGTGGTTTCTCCCTTCTATGTTGCAAATCTCTAAATTAAAATTTCCCCTTTACACATAGTAGTGACGTTAGGGAACCCATAGAGGACATGTCTCTAAATGTATGTTTATCTTCTGCTTGTGCATTGTAATGGTTATTTATATGTTGTGTTACACAACATAATGTTTTATGTTTAAAAAAATGTTATTTCTATGTTATTTTAGTTGGTTAGTTGTCTCCTTTGGGGTTCCTTAGCAGGGTATTGCATCTTGTATTAAAGCCCATGTTTCTACACTAGGTACTTTAGTGCATATGAGCCCATTGATATCATTATGATAGGCATCCTTGGATCATGTCCATTGATACCTATCTTCATTTGTCTCTTGCTTTATTTTGGCCTTTAATTGTTGGCTTATGTTTGCATTATGATTTTTTTAGGAAAGATGCCTCTTAGGGGTAGGAGCCAAGGGCGAGGTAATTGTCTAGGAGCCCATCAAAACCCATATTAGGAAGGTTCCCAAGAGAATCATCAAGAGGATAAAAAATATAGTCATTAGAGTAATTAGAGAGAAGAGGATTAGGGAGATGATCAACATGGTGAGTTTGAGGGCTCTCAGGTGCTCCATCTCTTACAAAATATTTTTTATAGATAGGTTTGAGGTAAGAGGGATCTTAGCATGAGGAGTCTCATAATCCCCAGCATCAAGAAAGGGAGAAGACTCATACCACTCCTCACTCTAGGGTTGGTCATGGAGAGACTGTGAGTCTCTTCACAGGAAAGTCATAGTAGTGGATGGGGATGCTATTTTGGTTGGACACATGAGAGACCTTCTGAGGTCTTGACCACCCACTTTTTACGGTTTTAGTAGTGGTTTAGAGGTTGAAACTAGGTTGATTGATTTGGATAGATATTTTTCTATGCACCCTTATGGAAGTAACACTAAGGGTAGGTGTGCCATCATGCATCTCTGATGATTTGCATCCACATGGTGGCACGTGGAAGAGAAAAATATTTCTCTTCACATTGCTTTTGTATCTTAGAAGATGTTTCTAGAGAGATTCCAAGCCCGCTTCTTGTCAGATCATTGGAGGTAGAGACATGCAGAAAAATTTCATGATTTATGCTAGATGACCACGTCAATTGAGTAGTATGAGCATCATTTCTTTGAGCTTAAGCAGTATGCTAGTATCTCAGATGATGAGAGAATGTCGGTAAAACATTTTTTCAGGGCCTCAATACCCACATTAGTGGAGGAGTTCATGTTTTCAAACCTAAGACCATACCAATGAGCTTTAGATCCACTACATGTTTTAGAAAACCAAATTGTTTCTTTATCTGCTCCCTTTGATTATTGAGTCTACAAATTTATCTTTAAGTAGGAATTTTCTAATTGAGATTTTCCATTGCTATCAAAATATTTCTTCAAGTCTTCTACACTAGAAAGCTTTACCATCTATGCCTCTACATTATCCATTTAATCTTTGATCTCCTTAGTAAATAATGACAAAACTAGTACATGATTACTACATCATCCACAAACTTCTCAAACACACATACTATCTTTTAGTTGGGTGTGTGCGTATGCACACCTATCTACTACCTCCTTTGTCCTCTTCTTTACATCCATCTAAATTTTTGCTTCTAGGTTAGAAGTATGATCTTTTATACCATTAAGCAAAACCTGTAGCTACATCACATCACTCAAGGATTCATCTAGCATAACCTCCAAAATATTCTCATGAAGAAACTTCAATGGATCATTGCTCAATTCTATACATTCCACCTAAGATATGATGAACTTCTTTCATATTATATGATGGAGAATGTCACCTAGATGTAGCATATGGTGGGTGACAACCACCTAAGGTCTATTTGACCTTTGGACATAAGTACTTGAAGTACCTCTGCAGTAACCACTAGTACCAATTTTATTTATAATTATAACAATTTAGATATAGAATCTTTAGAAGGTCAAGAATATTCTCCACCAAACATGTTCCTTCTCTCTTCCTATGCTCCCTTCTCCTTCTCCTTCTCCTAAAACACTTTTTCCACATTCTCATCTATATACATGTGGTCATGTGGACCAATTCCTAGACTTGTATCATCACTTTTCTTCTCTAGATCAACATTTTCATTAATTCTCTCCTCTATTTTCTTCTCTATATCAGCTCCATTGTTGTTTGTGCCATGAGATATGCCTTCTAGACTAGTAATAGTGTTTGCCAAATATCTTCATAATAATAAACCTCATGTGGAATTGTCACTTTGGTCAATATCTTTTGTCTTACAAAGTTCATGTGGCCTTTAGGGTCAAAGACCCTTTCCACTCTTGTCATTAAAGAATACATGCTTTTTGAATATTTTTGTACTTCATCTAAACTATCTAAACCAAATGAAAAACTTGCAAATTCAGTCACATGCAACAAGAAAGTGCCCTTCTTTTGCTTCTCCATAACATCTTTTTCCATCCACATAATTTGCCACATGAATTACAAAAAGGATAACTTTGTAGAGACAAATTTAGGTAGGTGGTGAGGGGCTTGAGGGCATCCATAAACCCTAATGAGTGTGTAACTAGACATGAAAAACTAAAAACCAAAATTGTGTGTATGTCCCTGTTTTGGCTTCAGTACCAAAGGCCTCATGTAACACCCTGCTAAGGAACCCTAGAGGACAACTCAATGAACTAACTAACCTCAAGGAGTCAAACATATATATATATATAGATATATATACATATACATATATACATACATACATACATATACACATATACATATGTATGTATATATGTATATATATGTATATGCATATATATATGCATATGTATATGTATATATGTATATATATACATATATACATATACATATGCATATATATATATGCATATACATATATATACATATATACATATGCATATATGTATATATGTATATATATGTATATGGATATATGTATATATGTATATATATGTATATATATACACACATATATACATATATATCTATATATACACATATATAGATATATATACATGTATATAGATATATATACATGTATATACATACATAAACATACACACACACACACATATATACATGCATATACATACATACATACATATATGTATATATATGTATGTATGTATATATGTATATATATATATATACATATATATACATGAAAATATACATACATACATATACATACATATATATATATACATACATATACATACATATATATACATACATATACATATATATATACATACATATATACATACATACATTACATACATATATAAATATATATAAATATATATACATGAATATATATACATATATATATACATGAATATATACATATATATATATATTCATGTATATATATATATATGTATATATATGTATATATATATATATATATGTATGTATATATATGTATATATATATATGTATGTATATATATATGTTGGCACTATGGATGAATTGATTATGTGTTGCATTGATGTTTTGTCATTGATGTCAACACTAGCTCTTATAGTTGGTTACAAATAGAAGATCTAGTGTTACCAACAAAAGAGACTATCTGTTGGACACTTTGAGCATGTTTGGATCAATGGAGTATGTTTGGTTTTATGTGTTACATGCTTCTGGAGCATGTTTTGGTCAGTTGGTATTGACTTGGTAATCAAATACTATCATACACTCTTGTAAACCCTTACCAGCATGGGTTTAAGGTTTAACCGACAGAGGTTTCACTAAGAATCTTTAACAAAAAGCATAAGTGGTGTTCGTGCGGATTCTAGATGGAATTCAAGATGCAGAAGGCGATCCCTAATCATGCTTCAATAGTTTGAAGACATTTCTTTGGTGTGGTGGACCCAGATTAGGTCTGGTGCCTATCTAGGTTATGGACCGGTATCATGTTAACGTGTTCTCTACATGTTATCGAGATGATTTATGGATTGGTTATTGTTGTTTTAGTCTTAAGCCGACATGGCTTATCATTGTAATATGGATGTATGTAATGATCTTATTGTAATATCTTTTAGGTGGCTGACCTAATTGGTTTAGGTCTTAGGGCTTGTATAAATTGATGTAAGATCTCATTGTAGATCATAAAATGGGAATAAATATGTCTCGTGGTCATGTAATATAATATCATATGCGAAGGAGATTTGGTTGATCATAGGTGATCGAATTGGGAGTAAGGAAGAGGTCAAATGCCTTCGGTATTGAGCTTAATCGGGACTGTAATTAGGCACGGTAAATGCTATCTTTGGCAGTTCATTATTCTGGATTGTTGTCCAATTATTTTGAAGTGGTTATAATGTATCTATAGTCAATGAGACTCTTTTGTAATGAGCAGTACGCTCTAGGTAGTGTGCCTTCCTGCATGTGCATGCCCCTTATTGTATCATATACTTTCTGCAGAAGTATCATTTGACTGTGGGTAGGCTTCCCACCATGGTTTTTCCCTTTCTGGGTTTTTCATGTACAAATCATGGTGTTATGTGGCATGGTTGCATTGTGTTAATTCTTTGTTTCATTCTTAAGTTTTATTGCTTACCGATATCTATTTCTGCCATTCTGGTATTCAATGTTTATGTGCTCCGGTTAAAGGTTATAAAGTGGTTTAATTGATATAATCCATTAACAACTGAGTCACCCCCCATCTTAGTTGTTCACCAGCTATCCTAACAATTGGTATTAGAGTTTTGGTCCTCTTTTGCAGAAGCTTAACTACTTGAGGTAGATCCTATGGCAACTAACACTTCTAATCCACCGACAACTATTTTTCAGAAGAGAAATCCCTAAGCTTGATGGAACAAATTATGGGATATGGAAAATCCGAATGGAGACTCATCTTAGGTGTCTTGGTAAGGATATTTGGGAGATTACTGAGAAAGGATATACACCTTATGATCTGGCATCTGGCAATGCTGCTCCTGTAGACCTGGACAAGAATATTGAAAATGATTGCAGAGATAGAGAAGCCCTCTTGTGTGCACTTACTGATTAGCAAATCATGGGATTGATTGATAAATCATCGGCAAAGATTATGTGGGATAAATTGAAAACTCTGAATGAAGGTGATCCTAATGTCAAATTGCTAAACTTGATGGTTATCGGGTAAGGTATGAAAAATTGAAGATGGGAGATAATGAAAGAATTGTTATATTTATGGAAAGAGTAAATGAGATTGTTATGGGAATTCAATATTGTGGAGGATCTCTAAGTGAAGATGAAATTGTTTCAAAAGTCTTGAGATCCCTTCCACTGGCTTACAAGATGAAGGGAACTGCAATTAATGAATTGAGAACAATGGCAAACACTTTAGTTAACATAGACATTCTGATTGGGAAATTATCTACTTTTGAGCTTGAAGAATTTGGACCTTCTGGAGCTACGAATTTGAAGCTACTTTTCATGCATCATCATCTACCGGCAAAAGTGATTGGAAAACCTTATATGCAAAGTAATTGGAAGATGTGAGGAAAGAGGATGATGAATTTGAGCAACTTGAAGCCTTATTTGCTAGAAGTGTATGTAAAGGACTGGCAGGAAGTAAGTATGAAGGAAAAGCACCTTTTAAATGTTTTGCATATAATAAGATTGGTCATTTTGCATCTAGATGTCATGAAAGGAATGCAAGATTTGAAGAAAGAGTTAAAAAATAATTTAAGCCTAATCAAAACATATATAGATTCAAGAAAAACAAACAATGCTACATAGCGGATGGGGAAGGAGTAAGTGATGACTTTGAGGATGAACTAGCAACAAACTCTGCTAGTGGATCTGTTAATGGAAAGGAATGGGTGTTCTACATGCTTTAAAGGAAGATGAACCAGAACCGACTATCATGAATGAAGAAAAGGCCCTAGCAACAAAAGTTGAAGACAAGTATGAATGGGTAATTGATAGTGGATTCTCACATCATATGACTGGAGATAAATGAAAATTTATGTCCCTGTAAGAATACAATGGCGATGAAGTCAGATTTGGAGATGACAAAGCATGTATGATGAAAGGTAGAGATATTATTTCTCTAGAGGGAAAGAATAATACTGATAATGTCTATTATGTAGAAGGTTTAAAGCATAATCTTTTAATTGTTGGTCAATTGGTAGACAAGGGTTTCCAACTTCAGTTTAAAGATAGAAAATGGAAAATCATTAATAAAACTAGTTTGGAGATTGCAACCGGTACTCAGACTATAGGTAATATATTTCACTTTAATACTGGTAATAAGACATGTTTGATTGCTCATATTGATGAGAGTTGGTTATGGCATAAGAGGTTGTGTCATGTTAATTTTGATTGTATTGTTAAGATCAGTTCAACTAAGGCAGTTAGAGATATACCTAAGATTATGAAGCCTCATAATCCAATATGTAAGGAATGTCAATTGGGAAAGAAAGTTAGAACTTATTTTAAGAGCATACATGATAAATCTAATGATGTACTTGATTTGATTCACACTAACTTATGTGGTCCGACAAGGACTAGAAGCTTTCAAGGTGATAGGTATTTCATGTTGATTATTGATGACTATTCTAGGATGATGTGGGTGACTTTTCTTAGGGAGAAGTCTGAAGCCTTTGAGAAATTCAGATCTTTAAAGCAAAGGTAGAAATAGAAACTGGATTGAAAATGAAATGTCTAAGATCAGATCAAGGTCATGAGTTCACTTCTCATAAATTTAACAATTATTGTGAGACAAATGGAATTAGGAGACAGTTATCTACACCTCAGACTCCTCAGCAGAATGGAGTAGTGGAAAGAAAGAACAAAACCATTTTGGATGCAGCAAGATCCATGATAATGGAGGCCAAATTGTCTCACATCTACTAGAGAGAAGCAATGAGTACAACTGTCTACACATTCAACAGAGTTCACATCAAAGGTGAAACCGGTAAGACCCCTTATGAATTATGGTTTGGACATACACCTACTATTAAATATTTCAAAATTTTTGGAAGTAAATGTTATATCAAAAGGGATGATTCAATTGGGAAGTTTGATCCTAGATGTGATGAAGGGATATTTCTTGGTTATTCAATTCAAAGCAAAACATATAGATGTTATAACAAAAGATTGCAAAAAATTGTGCAGAGTACAAATGTGAAAGTGGATGAGAAATACATAAATCAATCTATATCATATGATAGGGAACCAATAGTGGAAATGATCATAACTGAACCAACAATGCCTCAACCAGTACAAGAAACTGAGACAGTTACACCGACACAATCAAAAAATTCAACTATGATTGATGATCAGAGAAGTGAACCTGAAGTTCAAAAGACACCAAGGTATGTAAGGTCAAATCATTTTGAAGATCAAATCATTGTAGATAGGAACAAGGGAGTTATGTCAAGGAGAAGAATGGAAAATGAAAAGGTATGTTTTATTTCTCAAATTGAACCGACATCTGTTATTGAAGCTTGTAAAGATAAACATTAGTTAAAGGCTATGGAAGATGAATTAGATCAGATAGAGAAGAATGAGACCTGGACTTTAGTTCCCTGTCCTAAAAATAAGAATGTTATTGGAACTAAATGGGCTTTTAGGAATAAAATGAATAATGATGGTCAAGTTGTAAGAAACTAGGCTAGATTGGTTTGTAAAGGGTATTCTCAAATGGAAGGAATTGATTTTGGTGAGACATTTGCACCTGTAGCTAGAATTGAAGTTGTTAGACTATTTCTTGCCTATGCAGCTTATAAGAACTATAAGGTCTATCAAATGGATGTTAAATGTCCATTTTTGAATGGTGAACTTGAGGAAGAGGTATACATTGAGCAACCTGATGGATTTTCACTGATAGATGATAAAGATATGGTTTGTAGATTGAGGAAAGCTTTATATGGATTGAAACAAGCTCCTAGAGCTTGGTATGCAAGGTTGGATAAATATCTTTTGAAGCTTGGTTTTACTAAAGGTAGTGCTGATAGTAATTTATATTATAAGATCACTCACTAATATATTTGGCCTAAAATTTTGATGGAGGTTTCTGACGGAGAAGGTATATTGTGATCAAATTTGATTTTTTTTTGAAAAATGCCCGCTTTCGTCGGAATTCCGACGATAATGCAACATTTGGTTTCGACGGAGAAGGAATTGGCAATGACATTTGTGTTTTTTTTTTTTAAAGTGCCCGTGTTTGTCGAAATTCCAATGACCCCAGGCATTACTTAAAAAAAAAAGAAAAGACCAAGTCATTTCATAAATCCCGCCTCTTCATCCCATCGACCTTTGCCATTACAAAATCCCGCCTCTGCAGGGAACTTGTGGGTTTGATCGTTAGCTATCCTAGCTATCTACTACTAGTGCTCCAGTCATGGAATGAAGTGGTTCCTCCCATGCCGATTCTGGCGAAAGAATCCGGATCAATTACATGCTCAAGAAGTCGCAAGTGGGGGTCTAGTAAGTCGAGAAGTTATTGTTGGGCCATCCCCCGATGAACACGAAGGAGGGAGGTGGACATAGGTTCCCTGTGGGTTTAATCACTACAGGATGTAGGAATGGTCAACTATCATAATGCCGCTTTCCTTTCCTTTCGCATTTGAGCCAAAGGATGTGTTTGTTAGGGCGGCCATTTCAATTATCATCGCTTCACTCTAAATTGGGCATTACAAGATCCGGTTGAAGAAAAAAGGTAGGGCATAATCAACAAATTCATTGTTATACATATTCAAATATTTAGATTCAAAGTTTATTATAGATTTATCAGATTAATTGCAAATAGCAGATATGGTGAGAGGTTTCTATAATATGATATGATCGATTTAAAAGAAGAATTTCTTAGAAGACCTAAACTGTTGAACAATCCTACAATCATGTATTAATTAAACACTGCATTTTAAATAATGAACAATATAGTAAGCTTGAAACATATTAACACTACTTTCCATATTTAAAATATATCCTAATTAAGGAGAGGGATGACCTGAACCTACATGATCAAGTGCCATTATGTAAAATATATCCTAATTATGGATGCTAGTATATATGGTTGTGACAAAAAATCCTTGTTGCAGAACCGTGAGAGCACTGTGTAGTGATCAAGTGCTATTTTTTGTCGGTGTTTTGGAAGGGAGCATAAGTGTACCGTTAGGAAGGTGGTATAAAATGGAAGCTGAGAGGTATAAGGTTATGAGGTGTGGGTTAGGATAAGATAGGGAGGTAAGTGATGAAGGATGTAATGGTGAAAGAGTAAGTTAGGATATGTTAGGGGTTTTGAAGGTAGGAAAGTGAATGGGGGGAGATAAAAGGATTTGAAGGATGGAATGGGGTTAGGTAGGTGAAGTAAAAGTAAGTGTGTATGAGGTTAAGGTTTAGGATAGGATGTAGGAAAGTGGAGGAGGTTAAGATAGGGGATATGAAAGGTAGATGGAAGGTAATAATGATAGGAAGTGAGGTAAAGGTTATGAGGTGTGGGTTAGAAAAAAGGGTGTAGGAAATGGAAGGAAGGGTCATATCACTTTGAGAGTTTTCACCAAGATGAGTAGCCTGGGTATGGACCTCAAATCTTACAAGCCATGAGGATCCACTTGTAGTAGAGGAGCATATACTTGCATCTTGGGAGCTTATTAGGAGTTTGCCTTAAATTTGGGAAATACACATAGAGGAGATATAATATAGATCAATACACATTACCTAGCCTCATCATGCATAAATACAAGAGGTATAGACTATAGCAAGCACATATCATGAGCCAAAGGATCATATTCAAGAGTTGCTTCATCTCCAATCCTCTACATTTTTAAGATCCACAAATAGGGTTGAGGATAAGTCTTGGTTACTTAGCTTGGACTTATGCTTTGGGTTTCATCTATATATGAGCAATCTAAAGGCATAATTTTCAATGCAATTTTTGAGAGGAATTTCTTCCACCTTGTGGTACTGGGAGGATAAAATGCACCAACTCACATTGGAAACCCTCTCCATATACCATTTTGGAGTGCTTCAAAGTGTGTTCTATTTCAAAATATTTTTGACGGAGATGCATAGATGAGTTTCACAATTTACATAATAAGGTTCCATAGTGGCTCAACATGAGAGTTAGTTTTTGGAGTTCTTGTAGTTTGTAGATTATATTCAAGATAAGTTACTTGTCAATTATTTCATTAGGGGTGGAAAGCCCAAAATTTCAGGTTTCCTACACATGGCGAATCCAAATGACTTTAGGGTTGCTATGGCAAAGTCTCTTATGGAAAAGGAGGTACATGGGAGGACACAAGATGCATGAGAGAAGTTTGTAACCTTGATGAAGGGACTAAAGTGTCCATAGGCCTCCCCATCCTTCAAAGGATAATTTAGACTTACTATATGATTTACAAAGAAAAATCCAACAGTATCAATATTAGGGACAAAGGTCTAGAGCATAGTAGGGGCCATAGGGTAGTCACATCCGACCATCATTGACACAAGGATATTTTAGGTATGAGAGACTATAGGGATATCAAGATAGGCCTTCTATGACTCAACAACCTTTTAGGGGAGAATTTAGTGTTTTTAGTAGTTAGGATCTTCTAATTATGGTGGGGCCTAGCCAACATAGGGTTATATGAGAGGCACATGTTATGTATATGTTAGTATCAGACAGAAAGTGCCCACAAGGTTTTAGAGTAGGTGGACACCATCCTAGGATGTTAAAATAGATAGTTGATATGTGGGTCTTTACCCTCCCAACCACTCAACATATACCACCATGTGTCTTTACCCTCCCAAACACCCAAAGGTCAAAGGAAGATTCACTGCTACAACACTCACTTTTTGTGACAGTCTCAAGCACTTAGGACAGTCACTTCTTTCGTGGCCATTCTTCTTCACACAACACTCTCTAACATTAATTATGATGATAGTGTACCTCCTTAAACCTTCCACCAACACCTAATTCAATACCAAACTCTTTCCCAATCTCACTAATGGACTAATTAACTCAAATCACTGTGAAATTGTGATAGTCAATGCAAGGTTTAGGATAGTAGTAATTAGGTTCTTCTAATTATGGTGGGGCGTAGCCAACATAGGGTTATATGAGACAGGGGTAAGTTCAACAGTGATGTGTATTATATTGTCATCAAAGTTTCCTATTAGTGTTACTTTGTATCAGCATTAACCACTTATTGTCATGGGAATCAACTAATAGACAACATAGATATTTATCATCAACCTCCTTTTTTTTCACCAAAGGGATGAAAATTTATTAAACACAATGAGAATTACAGAGCAAGAAAGTAGATACATAACCTAATCTAATCTCCATTTGCATAACCTAAGAAGGTAGATACAACTAAATAATCTTGAAAGAATTGCATATGAAGGGCACTATTAGAAAAGAACTTATGTACCATGCTAGTCTATGTAGCTACTACTAATTATTGCATATAAATAGATACATGTGTTAGAATGTGTTGAAATAGTAGCTAGCTCGAATAGGACAGACCCTATAAATGTAACTTGTAATTTGAATATACCTTGAAGTGTGCAATATGGAAGGTTTGTATTCTTAATCTCCCACCCATTTCTTAATTTAAAAGATGATATATTTATTAAATATCTCCTATATTAAATATCTTTATTAACTTGATTTCTCCTTCAATTCTTGATGAATGCTTGATTGCTTGTTCACTTGGAATTGAATTGATTTTATAATTAAGAGATTACTTGAATTGTAGGTAAACCCCTTCAAATGACAGGGTAGGCTTCCTTTTATACCTAATATATGTCTTGAAAGCAATTTATCCTGATGACTTTAAATTAAAGTACTTTCTCTTCTATCTGGTATTGGTGGAGTAGAGGTTGCATTGCATCGACTAGGATACATATTTCTGTAGATACAACACAAGTTAAATGTATCCCAGGTCTATGCAAAGCAACCTCTTCTCCAGAGATCACCACAAAATAGAGAAAGAACTTTAATTTAATGCCATCATGATAAAAGGCTTTCAAGATAGATAAATGGTATGCAACTGTATCTATTTGGAATGCATTACCCAAACAGTGCAATCGATCAGTCGCCTTTGAAAAGAAAGTGCTATGATGAAATATTTGGGCATAAAATAGATGAAATGCACTCCATACTACTGCTACACAATATTTTGGTCGATGATATTTTTAAAATAGTAAATGAAGGTGTATGGAACAACCAAATTCTTATCATTATAAACAATGAATATTTTAAGATCCTTTTATGATGTGTAAGTTGAGAATATTTTATGAAAGGTCCCTAAATGAATACACTTTAAACTGATTTTAGCAATGACTATCGGATGTAGACAAAATGAATGCTTTTTGGATTACGATGGTACACAGAATCTACTATCAAAAGGTTTCTTTGAAAATTATATGATTCAAAACTAAGGAAATGCAATTATTTACAAGTTTTAACCTTCTTAGATGCAAAATCCCTTATTTAGCCTCTCACAAACCCTTAAAAGTAGGGTTTCTCATATACCCCTCTTCCAAACAATATACCATCCAAATGATGATGGATTCACCTTTCATTTGAAATTTCTAAACATTGTCAATCATAAAATGTGCCCCTCCTTAAGGCGGATTTTCTACTGCTGCTCCTTAACAAGCAATTTCTCCACTCTTACATTCGCTGTTTTGGTGAGCACCCCGGTTCTCCACACAATTTGCACATCAACCTATTAGTAATTTATTGTACATGTTAGAGGAGTGAAATCCTATGAATATTAGGCCTTTTACATTCATGGAATGACCATTCTCATTGTAAATCAACCAAATCAAATACCAAATTGCACAAATATGTTAGAATAGTCAATGCAACTAGTCTAAAGTCTAAGAAAAATGAATTATCAGTGCATCTTCCTTGTGTAGGTCCTGGGGACAACTGAGAGGGGGGGGGGGGGTAAATCAGTTGTCTAACAAATTCAAACCAAAATCTTATTAACCAACTTAATGCTTAATACTGGTAAGACAGTTAAATGTGTCGGTAAACAGTGTTAACAAGAAATGCTGTACCAGTAAGAATTAATGCATGAAACATAAGCACAAACACATGACACAAATATTTGTACGTGGAAACCCTGTAAGGGGACAAACCATGGTGGGAAACCTTACCCACAATCAGATGGTCCTACTGCAGATAGTAAGTGTACAAAGAGGGGTCTGCACATGCAGAAAGGTCAACAGCCTAGAGCTCACTGCTCAAACACAAATGGGAGTCACACTGACTACAGTTGGATGGTTAAATCCAATGAGAATGTACTGCACAAAATAGCATCTTCATATGCTAGATTCAGTACCGGTGTAATGTTGATATGCTTCTACAAAAACCTAGCTTCACCTTCAAATGATGTCTTTGTGTATACCTCTGCTTAATCTCGCATATACCTTCTTACAATTCTTTTTCGCATTCCACACTTGATCTTACAAATAAGATCTTACATTTATACCATACCCTAAGACCAATTTTAGTAGGTCAGCTCTACAAGATATTACAATAAAACATTTTACAAATAATACAATATCCGATGCAATAACCGATTGAACATGTCGGCTTAATTCTTTTATAACAATAATAAATCATCTCCATAGCGTGCCATGCTGATCTGGAAAAGATAAACCTGCCAGTGTAACCCTAGATAACTTGGACCTATTTGCCGGTAAAAGCAAATATGCAAATAAGAATATACCAATGATATTACTTCAAGGAAAAATGTCCACATGATGTCTTCGACATTACCAAGTGTCTTCCATGTCATTGCAAGTACCAGTGAACATTATATCCTGCCGGTTAACCATATACCGGTGATTGTTTGAATAGTTTACTGATTGCCGGTGAATGTTGCTAGATCTCCAAAGTAGGTGTATTTAGCAGGTGTTGACATCAATGACAAAACCATACCAAAATACCATCAATCTCCCCCTCTAGCATTGATGGCAACACAAGATGGAAAAACCATCAAAGTGCCAAAATAGAAATGCCAAGTACAAAAACCAAATCTCCCCCTAGGAGTAATATGTGTTTATACAAAGATTTATTTACAATACCAATCTCTCCTCAAAAAGATTATGCATTTTTTCATATATTTTTCCTTAATGTTTTTCCATATATCTCTCCCCCTTTGACATCAAATGCCAAAGTCACAAAAGGTCAAGTTCATACAAAATACCAACCAATTCAATATACCAACTACTCCCCCTGAGAAGTATCTTCCTCATCAAATACCGGAATAAAAGATTTGTCCATTTAATTCTGTCGGTTGATGACAATCGTCAATTGTCTAAGTCTCTACCGGTGGAGGTAAGACTTCGAGCTGATCTCTGAGATACTCAAAATTTTCCTTAGGAAAAGGTTTTGTAAAAATATCTGCAAGCTGTTCTTTAGTATTCACATAAACTAGTTTTATTTCCTTTTCTTCAACTTTTTCCCTTAGAAAATTTAGTTTGATAGAAACATGTTTTGTTTTAGAATGTAATACTGGATTCTTAGATATATCAATTGTTGCAGTGTTATCATAATATATAGTAATAGGTTCCTTGCATTTTACCTTTATGTCTTTCAACATTTGCTTAAGCCAAAGTACCTGTGTACAGTTTGTTGCTGCTGCAACATATTCTGATTCTGCTATTCATAAAGATGTAGAACTTTGTTTCTTACTTAACCAAGAAACTAATCTCTTTCCAAGAAAGAATGCTCCTCCAGTGGTGCTCTTTCTATCATCCACATCTCCTGCCCAATTTACATCTGTGTATGCATATAGATCAAAATTTTCATCTTTAGGATACCATAATCCAAGATTTGTTGTGCCTTGTAAGTATCGGAAAATCCTTTTTACTACTGATTCATGATTTTCCTTGGGATTACTCTGAAATCTAGAAACTATACATAATGCATTCATAATATCAAGTTTGGTTTGTGTCAAATACAGTAAACCTCCTATCATAGATTTGTATCTAGTTGGATTAACAGGTGTAGATTCATCCCTTTGAGATAATTTGTCATTTGTAGTCATAGGTGTGCTTACCGGTTTAGAGTTCTCCATCCCAAATTTCTTGAGTAGTTCTTTCAAGTACTTAGATTGACTAAAAAATATGCCTTTATCAGTCTGTAAAATCTGCAATCCTAAAAAGAATTTTATTTCTCCAATCATAGACATTTCAAATTCATGCTACATTTTAAGAGAAAATTCTTTGCATAATCCATCTTCTCCTCCAAAGATTATATCATCAACAAATACTTCCATAATCAAAATGTCATCATTAGTTACTTTGTAATATAAATTGCTATCTGCATTTCCTTTAGTAAAACCAATTTTTAAAAGATACTTATCCAGTCTAGCATACCAGGCTCTTGGAGCTTGTTTTAGTCCATACAAAGCTTTTCTTAATTTGCAAACCATATCATTGTTATCTGTCAAAGAAAATCCATTAGGTTGTTCAATATAGACTTCCTCTTCAAGATCTCCATTCAAAAATGCACATTTAATATCCATTTCATAAACTTTGTAATCCTTGTGAGCTGCAAAGGCCAAGAATAATCTAACTGATTCAATTCTGGCTACCGGTGTAAAGGTTTCATTGTAATCAACTCCTTCTTTCTGAGAATATCCCTTACACACTAGTCTTGCTTTATTCCTGACAACCTTACCATCTTCATTGAGTTTGTTTCTAAATACCCATTTGGTTCCAATTAGATTTTTATTTTCAGGCCGGGGAACTAATGTCCAAGTATTATTTTTCTCAATTTGTCGTAATTCTTCTTCCATAGCTTTAATCCAAAATTTATCTTCACATGCCTCATTGATAGATAATGGTTCAATTTGAGAAATAAGACACACTTCTTCATTTGCTAATCTTCCTCTTGTCATGACTCCTTTAAATTTGCTTCCAATTATCTGATCTTCAGAATGATTCAGTCTTACATACTGGGGTGTCTTAGTCTGTTGTTGTTCTTCAATTACTATGGTATCCTCTAATGATATTGGAGTAACTAGATCATCATTCTATACTGGTGGATTTACTATTGGTTCATTTGTCATAATTTCTGTTACTGTTTCAGAGTCTATATACCTTGAAGTTCCTCTGAGTTGTTCATCAATCTTTACATTTGTACTCTCAACAATTTTTTGTAATCTTTTATTAAAGCATCTATAAGCTTTACTCTTAGATGAATAACCAAGAAATATTCCTTCATCACTTCTAGGATCAAACTTGCCAATATACTCATCTCTTCTAATATAACATTTACTTCCAAATATTCTGAAATAGTTAAGAGTAGGAGTATTACCAAACCATAGTTCATGAGTGGTCTTACCGGTTTCACCTTTGATGTGAACTTTGTTGAATGTATAGATAGCAGTGCTTACTACCTCTCTCCAATACACATGTGGTAGATTTTCTTCTGATAACATACTTCTTGCTGCATCCAAAATAGTTCTATTTATCCTTTCAACAACTCCATTTTGTTGTGGTTTAAGGTGCTGATAACTATCTTTTGATTCCATTTACTTCACAGAATGTATTAAAATCTCTAGATGTGAATTCTCCTCCTTGATCTGATCTTAAACATTTAATTTTCTTACCGGTTTCATTTTCAACCATTGCTTTGAATAGTTTGAACTTCCCAAGTGCTTCTAATTTTTCCCTGAGAAAAGTAACCCAACACATTCTAGAATAATCATCAATGATTAGCATGAAATATCTATCACCTTGTAAGCTTTTAGTTCTAGCTGGACCACATAAATCAGTGTGAATTAAATCAAGAGCATTATTGGATTTTTCTGGAATACTTTTGAAACTAGTTCTAACTTGTTTTCCAAATTGACATTCCTTGCAAATTGTATTCTGAGGTTTCATAGTTTTAGTTAGATCTCTAACTGCCTTAGAAGTACTGATTTTTACCATGCAATCAAAATTTACATGACATAGTCTTTTATGCCATAGCCAACTTTCATCTATATGTGCAATTAAGCATGCCTTTTCACTGTTATTGAAATGAAAGATATTACCTCTAGTCTGATTACCGATTGCAATTTCCAAACCAGTTCTATTCATGATTTTGCATTTTCCATTTTTAAATTGTAACTAAAAACGTTTCTCAACTAATTGACCAACACTTAAAAGATTATGTTTTAATCCTTCAACATAGTAAACATTGTCAGTGTTATGCTTACCATCAAGAGATATTGAACCCTTACCTTTGATTGAACAGGCTTTGTCATCTCCGAATCTTACTAAACCTCCATTGTATTCTTGAAAGTTCAAGAATTTGCCTTTGTCTCCAGTCATGTGATGTGAGCATCTTGAGTCAATAATCCATTCATCCTTTGATTCAACTTTAGCTGCTAGGGCTTGTTCTACCGGTTGAGCAATAGGTACCAGTTGATCTTCTGTTATAGCAACAAAGACCCATCCATTGTCTACTGGATCCTCATCAGAATCATCATTCACACCTTCATCAGCAATGTAACAAGATTTATCTTTGTTTTTCTTAAATCTGTATCTCTGATATTCAAGATTAGGTTTGTATGTCCTTCTAGCTTCTTCTCTTAGTCTAGCATGTTTATCAGGGCATCTTGAAGCCATATGACCAATCTTATTGCAGTTGAAACATTTAAAGGGTGCTTTACCTTCATACTTACTTCCAATTGGACCTTTTGGCATTTTTCTTGCAAATAGTGCTTCAAGTTCTTCATTCTCCTTCCTAGTTTCTTCAAGTTCTCTTGCATAAAAGGCTCTCCAGTCTGATTTGTCAAATGATGGAGTAGATGATGTTGATGCTTTGAAGGCCAAATCAGTTTTTATAGTAGCAACAGGACCAAATTCCTCAATTTCAAAAGCTGAAAGTTTTCCAATCAATGTATCCCTAGTTACTGATGTATTAGGCATTGTTCTCAACTCATTAATAGTAGTAACCTTCATTTTATATGCCGGGGGCAAACCTCTTAAGATTTTTGAAACAATTTCATCTTCACTTAAGGTTCCTCCACAATATTTGATACCTAAGACAATTTCATTTACTCTTTCCATAAAAGCAGAAATCCTTTCATCTTCTTCCATTTTCAGATGTTCATACCTGACTCGAAAGCTTTCAAGTTTTGCAATTTTGACTATGGAATCCCCTTCATTCAGTGTTTCCAGATGATCCCAAATAGCTTTTGCAGTAGATCTATCTGATAATCCCATGATTTGTTGATCTGATAATGCACTCAAAAGTGCTTCTCTTGCTTTGCAATCACTTTCTTCATCTTTACCTAAAGTAATAGGAGCAGGCTGACCAGCTACAACAGTAGTATAACCATTCTTAGTAACTTCCCAGATGTCTTTACCAATGCAATTCAGATGTGTCTCCATTCTGATTTTCCATATTCCATAGTTGGTTCCATCAAGTTTAGGACTATCCTTTCTGAAATAATTAGTAGACATTGGATCTCCTCAAGTTGTTAAACTTTTGCAAAGAAAAAGAGGACTAGGCTCTGATACCAATTGTAGGCCCAGGGACAACTGAGAGGGGGGGGAGTGAATCAGTTGTCTAATAAATTCAAACCAAAATCTTATTAACCAACTTAATGCTTAATACCGGTAAGACAGTTAAATGTGTCGGTAAATAGTGTTAACAGGAAATGTTGTACCGGTAAGAATTAATGCATGAAACATAAGCACAAACACATGACACAAATATTTGTACGTGGAAACCCTATAAGGGGAAAAACCACGGTGGGAAACCTTACCCATAATCAGATGGTAATACTGCAGATAGTAAGTGTATAAAGAGGGGTCTGCACATGCAGAAAGGCCAACAGCTTAGAGCTCACTGCTCAAACACAAATGGGAGTCACACTGACTACAGTTGGATGGTTAAATCCAATGAGAATGTACTGCACAAAATAGCATCTTCATATGCTGGATTCAGTACCGGTGTAATGCGGATATGCTTCTACAAAAACCTAGCTTCACCTTCAAATGATGTCTTCATGTATACCTCTACTTAATCTCGCATATACCTTCTTACAATTCTTTTTCACATTCCACACTTGATCTTGCAAATAAGATCTTACATTTATACCATACCCTAAGACCAATTTTAGTAGGTCGGCTCTACAAGATATTACAATAAAACATTTTACAAATAATACAATATCCGATGCAATAACCAATTGAACATGTCAGCTTAATGCTTTTATAACAATAATAAATCATCTCCATAGCATGCCATGCTGATCTGGAAAAGATAAACCTGCCGGTGTAACCCTAGATAACCTAGACTTATTTGCCGGTAAAAGCAAATATGCAAATAAGAATATACCAATGATATTACTTCAAGGAAAAATGTCCACATGATGTCTTCGACATTACCAAGTGTCTTCCATGTCATTGTAGGTACCGGTGAACATTATATCCTGCCGATTAACCATATACCGATGATTGTTTGAACAGTTTACTGATTGTCGGTGAATGTTGCTGGATCTCCAAAGTAGGTGTATTTAGCAGGTGTTGACATCAATGACAAAACCATACCAAAATACCAACACCCTACAAATAAGATGTTTAAGGTCTCTTCAATGCATTAGAAATTCTAATACACACTCAAGACAAAGTTACCATAAGCCAAAACACCAAAAAATTTCAAGAAAACAAAAATTTGTTGTTATTGCTTGTCCTAGTTCGTACACCAGCATTCTCTGCCGTACAAAGCATTCCATCAACCATTTGATAAAATACTCTTAATTTCTAACACACAAGGTCATGAAATGAGTTATTGAACTTGCCTAAACTCTTGTAGACTCCCTAAGCCATAAATTCTTATTACATCTTTTTGTTGATCCTAAGGTCCTTACGAGGCCCTTTAGGACAAATTACAAACTTATTACAATTTTCATAATTAAAGGCCATAATGGACCTTAAGACATCATAATTGATTGGCTCTTCACTCCTAAGATATTCAAAAGTCTTTAATGGCTTCATTGAGTCCTTTGGTCTTCCAAATGCACCTGCACCAACTTGAATTCTCCTTCAATGCTTGATTGCTTGTTCACTTGGAATTGAATTGATTTTATAATTAAGAGATCACTTGAACTATAGGTAGACCCCTTCAAATGATAGGGTAGGCTTCCTTTTATACCTGATATATGTCTTGAAAGCATTTTATCCTAATGGCATTAAATTAAAGTACTTTTTCTTCTATCTAGTATTGGTGGAGCAGAGGTTGCATTGCATCGACCTGTGATACATATTTCCATAGACACAACACAAGTTAAATGTATCCCAAGTCGATGCAAAGAAACCTCTACTACAGAGATCACCACAAAATAGAGAAAGAACTTTAATTTAATGTCATTAGGATAAAAGGCTTTCAAGATAGATAAAATTTGAGTTTGATTGTCATCATTTACTTTTCCAAATTCTTCACACGTAACTCCTGAATCAATTTCCTACACACAAAATGATGAAAATAGGTTTGTTGATGGGGGATTTCTTAGGTCAAATAGGTTTGAATATACTTGAAGTGTGAAATATGGAAGGTTTGTATTCTTAATCTCCTGCCCATTTCTTAATTTAAAAGATGATATCTTTATTAAATATATCCTCTATTTTTGGAGGTAGACATCTATACGAAAAGATCTCTTCCTCCCTCTTTAAAATTATCCCTTTAGATCTAATCTAAAAATGCTTAAAATTGAACATGGTACCTTGATGAATATTTCTTGAATCCTCACACAAGGTTCTAGGATGTCATGCAGACTGTTGATCATGAATGTTGTGCTTTAACTTGAATTCTCCTTCAATGCTTGATGAATGCTTGATTGCTTGTTCACTTGGAATTTAATTGATTTTATAGTTAAGAGATCACTTGAATTATAGGTAGACCCCTTCAAATGATAGGGTAGGCTTCCTTTATACCTAATCATACATAAAGTGTTTGAATTTTTTCTCACACATGAGGCAAGAAATGAGGGGTCATATTTTAGGTCCCAATCACGAGTCTTGTCAATTTAGGATGTGACATGCTAAAGTGGGCATCAATGTCTCAAGATCATATGGACCTTAAGTGATTGTCTCCCTTGCATATGATTTTTTTGGGTGATAAACTTCACCATTCTACTCACAAAATTTTTATTAAGTCTCAAATATAGGGAAACAAAAGGCTTCAAATAGAAAACTTTTACATGCAACTAAATCCATTGACTAATCAGAAGAACAAAACTAAGAAATGGTTCGATCATCTAAGAGATGTTGTAGACTTGCAACTCACCAGCTACTTAGTTTTTGCAGGTAAGAATTTTTATTTTTTTTGGTTATGGATGTGGTGTTTGTAGGGAGACATTTACAAATTTATATCTATTTTCACTATTTAATGGTAATTTAATGTTCTTTTAGATTTTTGTATATATTCTTTATAATAGCCTATTATATTGATTTGTTCTATTATGGATAATGGTGTGGGTCAGACGGCTTTTCCATCGGTGCATGAAAGCATTGAATGAGTTCTACTATTAAAAATTACATGAAACATTTTTAATTTATTTGATTTAGTGTTATTTGCAAAAAACGTTTATCAATGATGTTTCCTTTCTCCAAGAATTGTCTAGGATCTTTCCGTCAAATAATATGTAACCTCGAATGACTAAATCTTTTCTTTACAAATGCTTATTTTATTTAATTATTATCTGAGCATGAATTAAAATTTATATTTATACGGAAGTAGAACATACAAGCTGAAGAGTCATGTGCAAGCAAATTTCGTAAAAGAAAGCAAGCAGGCATTATCTTGAATGACATGGAAACAAGCTCACCAGCTGCCTAGAAAAGAGCAATTGGAGAAAAGCAGAGGAAAGTGTTAAAGGGTGATAAATAGATAGAGAGTATGCAATAAAAAAAAACAATGTCTGGAGTGTGTGATGTGACATCTCTAATTTATGTCCAAACGGACTAACTAGTTTTGGAGTTCCTGTGAAACCTATTGGGCCACGCTTGGAGGAAATCAATGTGTTCATGCAAGGAGAACCTTTTTTCTATTATGAGAATGATGATTTTGCACCGAAGGATATTTGGAAGGCAATATCCAATAATTTCTATAGTGTGGAACCAGAGTTGGCAGACTCGAAGTAATTTTCAGCTTTCAGAAGACCAAGAGGTTATGTACACAATCTCCCAATAGAAGGGAGATTTCAAGCATTACCTCTCCCCCCCATGAATATTCAAGAAGCACTTCCTCAGACAAAGGACTATTGGCCTCCATGGGATCAAAGAAAAAAATTGAAGCATAGATTCTAGACAATGTGGTGGTGTCCTTCGTGAAGAACTCTGCACTATAATTGGAAATTCATGAGGGAAACTGCAAGATAGTGAAGAGAAATACATTCTTGAAAAGTGGGAAGAATGGATCTTGGTTTGGGTGGGGCCAAGTCAGGTGGCTCCTCTAGAGGTTGACGAGATAGAAATCATATTAGGATTTGAAAAAGATCACACTCGTGGAACTTCATGTGTGACTTATCAATTGCGTTGTTTGGGTAATGCATTCCAAAATAGATACAGTTGCATACCATTTATCTGTCTTGATTAAAGACTTTTATCCTGATGGCATCAAATTAAAGTTATTTCTGGAGAAGAGGTTGGTTTGCATCGACCTGACCTACCACCTATCAACCTCTTCTCCACCAATACCAGATAGAAGAAAAAGTACTTTAATTTAATGCCATTAGGATAAAAGGCTTTCATAAAGATAGATAAATGGTATACAATTGTATCTATTTGGAATGCATTACCCAAATAGCGCAATTGATTATTTGCACACGAAGTTCCACGATTGTGATCTTTTTTAAATCCTAATATGATTTGTATCTCGTCAACCTCTAGAGGAGCCACCTGACTTGGCCCCACTGAAACCAAGATCCATTCTTCCCAATTTTCAATAATGTATTTCTCTTCACTATCTTGCACTTTCCCTCGTTAATTTTCAATTATAGTGTAGAGTTCTTCACGAAGGACACCACCACATCGTCTAGAGTCTACGCTTCAATTTTTTTCTTTGATCCCATGGAGGCCAATAGTCATGGGGGGGAGAGGTAATGCTTGAAATCACCTTTCTATTGGGAGATTGTGTACATAACCTCTTAGTCTTCTGAAAGCTGAAAATTACTTCGAGTTCGCCAACTCTGGTTCCACACTATAGAAATTTTTGGATATTGACTTCCAAATATCCTTCGGTGCAAAAGCATCATTCTCATAATATAAAAAAGGTTCTCCTTGCATGAACACATTGATTTCCTCAAAGCATGGCCCAATAGGTTTCACAAGAACTCCAAAACCAGTTAGTCCCTCTGGACATAAATTAGAGACGTCACATCACACACTCCAGACATTGTTTGTTTGTATTGCATACTCTCTATGTATTTATCACCCTTTAACACTTTCCTCTGCTTTTCTCCAATTGCTCTCTTCTAGGCAACTGATGAGCTTGTTTCCATGTCATTCAAGATAATGTCTGCTTGCTTTCTTTTACGAAATTTGCTTGCACATGACTCTTCAACTTGTATGTTCTACTTTCGTATAGATATAATTTTAATTCACGCTCAGATAATAATTAAATAAAATAAGCATTTGTAAAGAAAAGATTTAGTCATTCGATGTTACATACTATCTGACGGAAAGATCCTAGACAATTCTTGGAGAAAGGAAACATCATTGATAATCATTTTTTGCAAATAACACTGAATCAAATAAATAATAAATGTTTTATGCAATTTTTAAAAGTAGAACTCGTTCAATGCTTTCATGCACCGACGGCAAAGCCGTTTGACCCACATCATCTCTCGTCATCAGAATTCTGATGACAACTAGTGAAACATCCGACAAGGATATTGTATATCCGACGTCACTTCCATGTTGGACAGTCATCGAGGAGCATCCGTTGAAATTCCAATGGTAATCTGCTGAAATTTATGGCCAGGGAAGAAAATATAACCGTCGTCAGAGGAGTTCATAACATCGTCGGATGACCGACGCAAAAGGCATCGTCGGGAAGCCCGACGATGAGTTTTTGATGGTAAAGTTGGTCGAAATTCCAACGTGATGTCTTCGCAAATCCGACAATTAGCCATCGGAAATTAGGCCCAAATGTACTAGTGACTGATGATGATATTCTGATTATTGAAGTATTTGTCGATGATATCATTTTTGGAGGAGAAGATAAATTGTGCATGGAATTCTCTAATAATATCAAGAATGAATTTGAAATGTCCATGATTGGTGAAATGATATTTTTCTTAGGTTTGCAGATTACTCAAACTGACAAAGGTATTTTTATCTGTAAAACTAAGTATCTGAGGGAATTGTTGAAGAAGTTTGGTATGGATAATTCCAAACCATTAAGTACTCCTATGGTGACTAGTGAGAAATTATCTATCAAAGATTCATCTACACCAGTAAATCAGACAAGGTATAAGTCTATGATTAGTGGCTTGTTATATCTAACCCAAACTAGACCCGATATTCTGAATGCAGTAAATATTGTTTCAAGATATCAAAGTAATCCTAAAGAAAATCATGAATGTGCAGTAAAGAGGATATTCTGCTATTTGCAAGGTATAACAGAATATGGGTTGTCGTATTCTAGAGATGATAACTTCACTTTATGTGCATATATAGATTTAGACTGGGTAGGAGATACTAATGACATGAAGAGAACTTCTCGTGGATCTTTCTTTCTTGGAAAGAATTTGGTTTCATGGATCAGCAAAAAATAGTCATGCATTTCTTTAACTACTGTAGAAGCTAAATATGTTGTAGCAGCAACTAATTGCACTCAAGTCTTGTGGATGAAGCAAATGTTGAAGGATATCAAGTTAAATTGTAGTGAACTAGTATTTATCTACCGTGATAACTCTGCATCTATTGACATGTCTAAGAATCTGGTATTTCACTCTAAGACTAAGCACATATCAATAAAATATAACTTTTTGAAGGACAAGGTAGAAGAAAAAGAAGTCAAATTGGTTTATGTGAACACTAAAGAGAAGATTGCAGATATATTCACTAAATCGTTGTCTAAGGAATCATTTGAGTATTTGAGAGACAAGTTAGGGGTTTCTGCCCCTCCAATAGAGACTTAATTGATGTAGTTTGTCATCAGTCTGACATGCATTATTAGAGGTACTATTCATTCTGGCACTGATGAGTGGTGCTACTACTCAGAGGGAGTAGTCAGCTTTGAGATTCAGAAGTTTATATTCTTGCTTTGATATTTTTGTCATATTTCTAGCATTGATGTCAAAGGGGGAGATATAGTGATGTGAAAAATAAATTTAGAACTTTATAGAGATATTATTCATAGGGGGAGAGTTATTGATATTCAGAGCTATATTCAGAAGATTGTTGGTTGTCTTCCATATGGGGATACTTGTTTGGAATTTCTTGGTAGTTAGATGTTTTTCACATCTAGTGTTTCCATCAATGCCAAATGGGGAGATTATTGGCAATATGGATTGATTGATTATGTGTTTCATTGATGTTTTCTCATTGATGCCAACACTAGTTGTTATAGTTGGTTACTGACATTTTGGTTACCAGTAGAAGATCTAGTGTTAGCGGCAGAAGAGATTATCTATTGGACACTTCTGACATGTTTGGATCAATGGAGTATGTTTGGTTTTATGTGTTACATGCTTCTGGAGCATGTTTTGGTCAATTGGTATTGACTTGGTAATCGGATACTATCATACACTCTTGTAAACCCTTACCGACATGGGTTTAAGGTTTAACCGACAGAGCTTCAATAGGTGATCCTTCATTGTGCTTCAACAGTTTGAAGACATTGCTTTGGCGTGGTGGACCTAGATTAGGTTCAGTGCCTATCTAGGTTATGGACTGGTATCATGTTAACATGTTCTCTACACATTACTAGGATGATTTAAGGATTGGTTATTATTGTTTTGGTCTTAAGCCAACATGGCATATCATTGTAATATGGATGTATATAATGATCTTATTGTAATATATTTTAGGTGGCAGACCTAATTGGTTTAGGTCTTAGGGCTTGTATAAATTTATGTAAGATATCATTTTGGATCATAAAATGGGAATAAATATGTGTTGTGGTCATGTAATGTAATATCATCCTCAGGTGTTGATAATTCTTATCGAGATTCATTGAATTATCATTTTGTATTGTTTGGGCCAACTGAAATATTCACACTTCACTTTGTAGACACCTAAAACTTGCACAACAGATTAAATGAACTAATTCGCCTATTAATTAAATCCATTTAATTAATATCCTCTTTTCTTTGTGGCATTCTACACTCTTATGAGATTAGTTGATGTTGTCATTGATGGCAACCATATGGTAACCAACTGGCATTCATCTGGTAAGCCACCGGTAGTTACCGACACTAGCAATAGACTTCTACATACATCGGCAGGCACTTCACCGACAACGACAATAATGCATTCCAACACTCCAACCGATAGGGAATAAACTTTTGTTTGTTGTATTTTAATGTAATTATCTTTTGTAAAGCTGACTTGGCACATTGTAAAAAGACTCATATATGTATGAGATCTTATAGGTCATTTGGAGTATGGTATGAGAGAATGTAAGGAAAAGGAAGGATGTTATATGCAAATGCATAAGGAGAATTTTGTATAAGGTTTTGGTTATAGATTGAGCTTAAACCGGTACTAAACCTCGCATAGTTGATGCTGATTTGAAGCAGTACATTGTATTGGATTTCATAATCTACTTTTGTAGTTAGTGTGACTCTTGTTGAGCAGTGAGCTCTAGGAAGTTGGCCTCCCTGCATGTGTAGGCCCCTCATTGTAAGTAATATTTATTTATTGGCCAGTGAGTGAATATTGTGGGTCACAAATCCCACCGAGGTTTTTCCCACACTGGGTTTCCTCGTTAAATACCTTGTGTTATGGTGTGTTTTCTATGTTGTCTCTATTGTTCCTATTTACGGTATTAATTCTTATTTACCAGTACACTGTTTTGGGATGCAAAGTTCTTAATAAGTTTAAATATTCTTTCAACTGGTTAGATACTGATTCACCCCCACCTCTCAGTATCTTTGGGACTGTCATTAATCTTAACAATTGGTATTAGAGCCTAGTCCTCTATTTTCAAAGGCTTAACAGCTTGAAGAAGATTTTGACACCAATACAGATGGAGAACTTAAGAAAACAATTGGAAGGAGCTCTTGTAGATTATGATGTAGAGAAAGTGAAGAATATCAAACTTGAAGATGATCTGAGGACTGCACAGGAATTTATTCAAGGACTTTAGGAGAATCTTACTATAGCTCGAAATAAAAGAAAAGAACTTCATGAGAAGATGCATAATGATAATGATGAAAAGGAAACTCTTAATGAACTTGTGAACAAGTTGAGAATAGAGAATTGTAACATGAAGAATGAAATGCAAGATATGACTATGAGGTTAAGTAAAGACATTGAAGACAGAAAGATCAATGAAGAAGACTTGACTAGGAGACTCAATGATGTTGGAAATGAAAATCTAAGACTTGGTCATGAAAATGATATGTTGAAGACAAATTTGATTCACATGCAACATGATAAAACTGAGCTTATGAGACAAAAGAGAATTTTGGAAAATGAGTTGGCTACTGCAAATCAACACAAAGAGAAATTCAAGAAAAGTTCAGAGGAACTTGATAACATGCTGAAAAGTCAGAAACCTAAGGGAGATACAAATGGACTTGGATTTGAAGTTGGAGAAAGTTCCAATACTGCAAACAATCTAGATCAGAACAAACCGTAAGACAACCTAATCCTTACAAGTTTAATGGAAAATGTTTCAATTGCAACAAATATGGTCATAAAGCAAATCAATGTAGATTTAGAAACAATAAGAATATTAATGCACCCACCGGTCAATGTTCCAAATGCAACAAACTTGGTCATAGTTTAGAAAACTACAGAATGAATGTGAAATGTTATGTTTGTGGTAGATATGGACACTTATCTAATCAATGCAGAACACAAACCGATATAGGATATGGAAAAGCTATGCAGAGGAATAATGTCACTTGTTATGCTTGTAACAAAATTGGACATGTTGCAAAATCTTGTAGAAGCAAGACTTCACTGACAAATAATAAAGGATCTAGTTTGAAAGGCAAAGAAAAGGTAGATGAGGTAAAGCAAGAATTTTGAAAACAATGGATTAGGAAGAAAGATCATAATGTTGATGAGACTATCTCTATACCGGTAGAACAGAGTAACCCTCCACCGGCAGGAGAATCTTCATCCAACTGAGAAGTAACCCTTTGGGGGTATTGCAGCAAATTGAATATCATGCTTATTACCCTCGGTCGATGGTGAGAAGATAGATTTCTTCTTTATCGAGAGATGTGTTAAGTTTTCACTTAATCGACAAGCATTTAATGCAGTTGGTAAGAGAAAAGTCATTATAAATCATCGGATTTCCCTCATTTTTGATTCACCATGCATTCAAATTAGTAGAGAGCATGAAAAAGAGCAAAGGCATTCAAGGCGAAGGTGTGAAGTGATCTTTTCAAGCATTCAAAATACTTTAAGGCAGCTAAAGGTATTTTTCAATGGCTTCTTCTTTTGCTCTCGAGTTTATTGCGAACCCTACTATTGTAGAAAATGTAAAACACCCTAGGCCCATGTTTAAAATAATTCTCAGAGTAGCTAAGCAAGATGATTCCATAGGAGCATTTTCAAAAATTCCTAAAGGTGTAGCTTATGCTAAAGACCCTAGGATGTATATACATTGCAATATAGAAGAACTAGGTTTTGAAGATTTGATGAAAATGTTTACCAATATAATTTGTGATGAACATGGCATGGTTAAACCCGAGTACAAGATTATAGAAACTCTAGGTTTTGTGGAAATACTTAACATTCCCCAATTTCCAAAAGAAGCAATGAGAATTGTCCTAAGTAGAGCACATGGAGAATTTCTATGGTTGGATTCTGTCTGCAAAATAACCCGACAAGCAATTAGGGCAGTAACTAGTTTACCCTCAGCTGACAGCAGACCTGACAAAACAAAGAAAGTTCCTAACAACAAAGTAATGACCCTAACTAGAGAAACATCTGACAGTAGATCACTAAGAGTGAATGATATCAAAGACATCAATATGAGATTCATAAGTATGGTGCTAAGTTACAAGACTACACATGCAAACAAGCTTAATTCTATTTCTAGTCCTTACATTAATAATGCTTATGAGATGGTTAACAACAATGCAATGATAGATGCATGTGAATGACTGAAAGATGAACTCATAGATAATTTGAAAAAGATAAAAGGAGATAAGAAAGAGACATTTCGCTTTGGTAATCTTTTAGTATGCTTAATGCTATATTTCACTAAGGAAATCCCCAGTACAAAACCAAAAGACTTTGGATATGACATATCGGTAGGAAAAAAATTATAGGAAGCTTTTATCGGCATGGGAACTACAAAGGACAACAACATAATTGAACACTTTAAATCTTTTCAAGATAAAATGAAAATTAGAGAAAGACTACCACAGAGCGTAGTGGACAAATATGACAAACAAATCTGTTTTGTCATCAAAAAGGATGAGACATGGATGGAAGTTGTACTCCCTAGGACTGTATGGGTGACAGAAATGGGATATGAGGTAGATCTCAATATTATTGAGACTTATGCAAAAGCTTTGTTAGATGCACCAAGAGAACCAACAGAACAAGTTTTTGGTAGTGCTGAAACTATTGAAAGTGATGTGAAAATATTGAAGCAAAGGAAGAAAAGAGAAAAATATATTAGGGATGCATCAAAGAAAATATAATGAACATCAGTGGGATATCGGCTAGTGAGCTGGAAGGACTGCAACCGGAGGCACACATTTCACCGGTTGGCACATCTTCTAAAAATGAGAAACCAACAGAGTTCAAGAGAGTTGAGAGGAAGAGAAAACCTTCATCGGTACCCTCTCCTTCACCCAAAAGAACAAGGACTTTAAGGAAGAAACAACAGGCAGTAAGGGGACCACCAAATAAATTAACACAAAAGAAGAAACAACAACCTGTCACCCCTTCTTTAAATGATTTACTAAATGAAATAACTCATGATGGGAATTTGGCCAATGTACACCAACTGTATAACACATTCAATGATTCAGACAAAGAAATCATTTAGAACAGTATAATTTTACATTTGGATATATACAAAAAGGTTTTAATTGAAGTAGTGGATGACTTACCCAATGATCTGTATAGGAGATTGGAGGCAAAAAGGACTGCAGTGATGGAATTGGATAAGAAACTAAAAGGTTAAAAACTTCTAGCTGTACATCTGGTAAACTCAAAAGAAGAAATTGATGAGCTAATCTCAGAGGCTAACCAATCTATTTTTGCCAGTGGTCACTGGCAAGTAAGTTTAATGGCAGGTAGAGTAAAAGAGATTGCAGATGAAACTACTGATAACTGAGATATATTCTTTGTGGAGAAGGAAAAACAAGAGGAAATGAACTGGCCAAAGAAAAAATTCAAAGTGTATCAGAAGGATAAGGACAAGGGGAAAGGTAAATTTGGTGGTATTCCAAACATCAAGATCACTGACAATTTACCACCACCTTTGGATACTGCACCGATATATACTGATGATCCACCGGTTATTGACACTGAAGGTGTCACACATGATGATACAAATCCTGAATCTAAAATACTTTTTACCATGAATGTGGATACTCAAGAAGTAAATATTGTTGTGGATAAGGATAGTATAGAGGTTAAGGATGACAATGTTGACTGTGGCAAAATGGCTGAGAAACTTGTAGAGAATGTTGAGGTTGAGATCCCAACCCAAATAGAGCAACCATCAGATACAGGAAAACATACTGAAGGAAAAGATGCTGGCACAAGGCCACCGGAGACTGAGATACCAATAGTTGAGAATACAAAAAAACCTACAGAGGCAGAGGTACATTCTGAGGCTGAGAAACTGGCAATCACTAAGATACCTAAACAATCAGACAAACCTTTGCAGGTTGAAATGCAAACCCAGAATGATCCACCAGAGGTAAACACAAGCAAAATGGTTTCTAGTGATGGAAGCACAGAGGTAATAAAGGTAACTGGTGAGACATCCAACACTTCAATAAGTGAATTCAGACCTACAAATGTTACTAAAGTACTTTTAGATTCAATCAAGAAGATAACAGACTGCAATGCATTGGCCTACAAGGAAATTGATGACACTTTACCAGTTCTGAAGTTGATTGCACCAAATTGCAACACTGATCACATCAAAGATTCTATAGGAAAATCGGATACACTATCAAAATTTATCACTGATAATATAATAACCATTGACAAGGTGAATGAGGACACCTTTTGGGAGAAAGTTGAAAAGGAGAAGGATAAATTATTTGAAGACACAATAAAGAAGTGTACAGAACACATGAATACACTATTACCGACACTGAACTCTACAATTTTGGAATACAAGGAACTTTACAGGGAAACATGCAAACCCCATCTTTTGACAGAGGACTTAGAAAAGGAGATCAGCAAAGTATAGAAAGAAATAGATGACATAGTTGATAATATAATTGGTTCATCCAAACCTATATCAGTTATTGAGTAGGAAATAAAAGGTTTTGAGGAGAAATTGGAGAAATTTGAGAAAGAGAAGGCAAGGATTAAGTCTAATGCCCGAGAACTTAAATAGAAACTTGGTCCTAAGTTGGACAATCTTATCTCTCCGAGAATCGAAATATCTAAGGCATTACTTCAAGGAAAATGATCATCAGAAGAGCACATGCATCATCTCACTGGCATGATCCAACAGACTGAGGAAACCTTGACAGACAACAA
This sequence comes from Cryptomeria japonica, assembly GCF_030272615.1. Taxonomy (NCBI): domain Eukaryota; kingdom Viridiplantae; phylum Streptophyta; class Pinopsida; order Cupressales; family Cupressaceae; genus Cryptomeria; species Cryptomeria japonica. The sequence continues at coordinate 40,629,546 of NC_081405.1, read as the reverse complement.
CATATTCATGCAGAGTCTAAATTTGGTTTTGGCAGACATCTTTCAGATTGTAACCAACCGGTTACAAACTTTGAGGTGAAATTTTTGCACTCATTTGACTATTTTTGACAACCTTTGTCATTGATGTCAAAGGGGGAGTAGTGGAGAAAAAAATACTTCTTCAGAGGAGATCATTTGCTCAGGGGGAGCACATCTTTTTGGAAACTTTTTGGACTTCAGTTTTTGGATTTTCTCATGAGTGTTGCCATCAATGCCAAAGGGGGAGATTGCTGGCATTCTACACTCTTATGAGAATAGTTGATGTTGTCATTGATGGAAACCATCTTGCAACAAACTGGCATTCATCTGGTAAGCCACCGACAGTTACCGGCACCGGTAATAGACTTCTACATACACTGGCAGGCACTTCACCGACAACGGCAACAATGCCTACCGACACTCCAGCCGACAGGGAATAAACTTTTGTTTATTGTATTTAATGTAATTATCTTTTGTAAATTTGGCTTCGCACATTGTAAAAAGACTCATATATGTATGAGATCTTATAGGTCATTTGGAGTATGGTATGAGAGAATGTAAGGAAAAGGAAGGATGTTATATGCGAATGCATAAGGCAAATTTTTTATAAGGTTTTGGTTATAGATTGAGCTTAAACCGGTATTGAACATGGCATAGTTGATACTGATTTGAAGCAGTACATTGTATTGGATTTCATAATCCACTTTTGTAGTCAGTGTGACTCTTGTTGAGTAGTGAGCTCTAGGTAGTTGGCTCCTACATGTGTAGGCCCCTCATTGTAAGTAATAATTATTCATTGGCCAGTGAGTGAATATTGTGGGTCACAAATCCCACCCTGGGTTTCCTTATTCAATATCTTGTGTTATGGTGTGTTTTCTATGTTGTCGCTATTGTTCCTGTTTACTGTATTAATTCTTATTTATCGGTACACTATTTTGGGATGCAAAGTTCTTAATAAGTTTAAATATTCTTTCAACCCATTAGATACTGATTCACCCCCCCCCCCCCCTCTCAGTATCTTTGGTACTGTCATTAATCCTAACATTCTTCTATTTTGACCATTAATCAAATTAAAGATTTGATTAATGATCCCCTTCTTCTATCTAAGCCATTTAATTAAATTCACATTTAATTAAAAATCTCCATATATCCCCTTTCCCATTTTAATTAAATCTACATTTAATTAAAATCCCTTTTACATTTAAATAAATCAAAATTAATTTAAAAATCCCCCCACTTGCAAAATCCTACAAATGCAAATTGCATCCCCTTTTTGGCTAAATTAAATCATTTTAGTTTACCAAAATTACCTATTTTCCCTCACTCACTTGCAAAATCCTACATTCCCCTAATTATTCTTCTAGAAGCCTTCTAATCCTATCCTAATCATGTCCAATCCCTAAAATTGGAGGAGTCACTTCTCCAAATTTGGGGAAAGTCTTCAAAATGTGTTGAAGACTCTACCTTATTGGTGCAGGAGCACCTAGTTTTGCTCATGCTCTCCATTTTTGAGTATTTTCTTGATTAAGTCTTGTCATAGGTTTCTAATGTTGCCTTAGGTTTTTATGAGTCTTTTCATGAGTTTTTGATCTCATTTTGTCCTTGAGAGATCAAGTTTTTCTTTGTAAGGTTTGAGTTGTCAATTTTGTGCTCCTAGGCCCAATAAGGCTAAAAAAATGGAAATTTGCCTTCTAAGATTAGTTATTCTTTGGAAATTATTGGATCATGTTTAGGAATTGTTTTTTATCATGTATAAATGTCTTAGGGAGGTTAGATATGTTTGGTTGTTCACTTTGCTACTTGGAGCAACAAAAGTTGTCATGTTTGCTTGTGCAAAATTGTCATTTTGGACATTTTCTTGTAAAAAAAAGACAAACATGCTATGTGTCCATACAGGACTTGGTAACTACTTCAAAACACTCTTTAAATGCCTTCCTCTTCTTTGAAATGGTTGGCTTTTGTACTTTCAAATTAATCCAATTGACAGAGCAACTTTTATGGTTTTTAACATGGCTTTTCCTCCTTGGGAATAATAGTCCGTACGGAATCTTGCCATTTTTGTATTGTCCTTTGTGATTAGTGAACTTCTTGTATATTTCATGCTCTCCATGCATTTGATTTGGCAATTTGATATTTGGGAGTTATTTGCAAATAATCTTTTCAGTTTTGTGAATTGGCTGCCATGTCAAGGGTTTTGAGATCCAAAAATACTTACACTTGACTAATTCCATATCTGGGCTCCCAAAATGGATTTAGTCAAGTTTATTTGCACATTTATGGTGTATATATGTTCTATATTTTCCAGGGGTGTTGTTTGGAAGGTAGATGAAAGCTTTTACTAGGTAAGTTTTCCTAACTTGGCTAGTATGGCCTTAAAGCTCATGGTTTGGACTCAAAACACAATTTGAGTAATGCCAAATAGAGCTAAGATGTCTACACACTTACTTGTAATGGTTTGAAGATGTCTAGTATTCCAAAACAGTGACAAAGTTCCTTAAGAAAACAAATTCTTGTTCATGGCAGTGAGTACCCTATTTTTGGGAGTTTTATGCTTTTGAGGCAAAGACACCTTGTGGTTGAATTAATGTTCAATGGAACTGCTAAAACTGTTTGTTGTTTAGTATTGACAATGTTTTTGGATGAATAGGAAACAAGGTTGAAATTTGTGTGAAGTTCCAAGCACTTAAAATATTGAAAATCACAGTTCACTATTGTCACAAGGGTTTTGACAGTCATAATTTTGGGTTTTTTAGTTTGTATGCCAGCTATTTGACATTATGCTTCCAGGGCAAGGTTGATGAATAGGTTCAAATTTTGTTGAATAGGTGTGTGTTGGGAAAGGAGACAAGGTTCAAAGCTTTTGAGTGGTTTTAACAAACTCTAAGTTCCCAAACCCTCACAAAACCCTTGTTTTGAGGCTACAAAATAGGACAGTCATAAATTGACCTTCCCAAGACTTCTCTTAGCACCAATTCATGTCTTTGGCCAAAAGGGTACTCAAAACAATTTACCTTGTTCAGATATTCCAAAATGGGAGTAAGAAAAGAACAAGATGGTGTTTCAGGAGGGCTAAAAGGGGCCCCTCCCTTGTAGCCCTGTTTTGGAAAAAACTAAGAACCCGATTGAAGTAGGGTTTTTTGACCTTGCAAAACCTTTTGAAAACAGTCCAAAACAACTTTGAATACCTTGTGAATCCCTCAGAATTCCAATTAAGACATTTGGGGGTTTGGACCTAGTATGGTGGATGTGAGCAACATTGAGAAGCTAACTCCAAATAAGGGGTTTTTATCAAAATAAAAGGGTGAACTTGCAATTCTTCCTCAAAACATGTTTGAAGGCTTGAAAACATCCAAATAATAGCAATTCCATATGCAAAGTGAGCAGAAGTCAAGATTGGGAAAAACACCTATTCGAGCAAGCTGGAGAATGCTTGAGTAAAGGAAGTGAACTAAAAATGATAGGTTGTTTGTCTGAGAAGAGAAGTGAAGTGATGAATAGTTAACGCTCAAATTTGATATAGAAAACACACATTGAACACAAAAAAAAACCAATTGGTTGATTTTAGCAAGTTTTAGGTATATTGGCAACTTCTCACTCATTCATCCCTATCATAGTGGTATCAGATCAACGTAAGATTCAGGTGAAAAGAGAAAACAAATTGACTTAGGATCTGTAGAATCCTTAGAAGAAAACATGGTGACAAATGCTGAGTTAGCCAAGAAGGTTGAAGACCAAGAAGAAAAAAATAGAGCACTCAGAGAGAGGGTGGAGCAACTAGCAATGAAACTAGTTGAAGCAGAAGTCAAAACTGAAGAAGTCCATGATAAGGTTGGAGATAAGGGAAAAATGGTGGCAATAGAAGATGAGGTTCCCATAACTGACCTTTTATTGAGCAAGAACCATTCTTGAAGGCTTTGAGAGCTATGAGTGGTAAAACTTTAGATGGAGTGGCTCTTTTCAGTGGAAAGATGGATCCAGATGCTCATATAGAATGGATTGAAGTCCTAGAAAACCATTTTGAATGTGATGGAATAACTGAAGCACAAAAGGTCAAAGTAGAAAAATCAAGGTTGAGAGGGGCAACCTTAACTTGGTGGAATTTAATCCAAGAGGAAAGGGTGAAAGAAGGTAAGCAACCAATAGCCACCTGGAAAGCAATGGTAGCCAAAATTAAAGAAACCTATCTTCCTGAAGACTATGAGATCCAACTTCATAGCAAAAGACAAAATTTGAGACAAAAGGACTTAGATGTCAGTAGCTACATTGAGGAGTTTCAAAAACTATGCATGAGATCCAAGGTTGTAGAAGATGAGAGTATAAAAGTAGCAAGCTATTTGAATGGGTTGAGATGGAACATACAGGAAGAGATGAGTTTGTTATGTCCACAAATAGTACACAAGTGTTATCAACTAGCACTTAGAGTGGAAGAGAAGATTAAGATAAAGAAAGAATAAAACAACAGAGGTAGAGGTAGGGGAAGAGATGGTAGAAGCCATAGAGGCAATTTTGGGGGAAGAAGCATAGATCAACGATCCCAAGGAGAGTCTAAACTTATAGAGAAAAGTGGGGATTCTCAGAGAAAATCCAACTATAGGGGTAGGGGATCAAGCAACCCAAGTAGGGGTAGATCTAATGGACTAGGGAGAGGGTCCTACTTCTCAATCATGAAGTGTTATAACTATCAAAAGTTGGGCCACCTTGCCTATAGATGCCCAGAGAAGTCTAGTTCATCCTATGGTGGTGAAAAGAGGGTAAACTATGTTCAGGAAGATGGAAGTAATACCAAAACTTCAGCATTGAACCTAGCTTCAGAAGATGGTGAGAGTTTGATGATCAAGAGAGTGTTAATGAAGAAACCACATAGTAATGAGGTCTCACAGAGAAGAGCATTGTTCAAGATTAAGTGTAAAATCATGGGAAAGGTGTGTAAGGTGATCATAGATTCAAGTTCCGTAGATAAAATCATATCAGAAGAAGCAGTAAGAAAATTGAAACTACCTAGGGTACAACACAAGGAACCATACAAAGTAACATGGTTAAACAAGGGACATCAAGTGTTAGTAAATGAGAAAACTTGGGTAGATTTCAACATAGGTGAATATACGGATAGGATTTTGTGTGACATCCTTCCTATGGATGCTTGCCATCTACTATTGGGTAGACCATGACAGTTTGACAGGAAAGAACAACATGATGGGGAAAGAAACTCCTACTCATTTCAAAAAGATGGAGTAACTTATCAGATTCAATCCCTGAATTAAGAAGGAGAGAGCAGCAGCAACAAAGTGCCTAACATCTTGTTAGTGGATGAGAAAGAATTCATAAACACACTAGAAGAGGGTGAGGGAATTGGCTATGCACTCATAGTGATACCTAGAGAGGAAAAGAAGGACAAACAAATTGAAATCCCATAAGAAGTGCAGGAACTTCTTGACAATTTTATAGACATCATAAGTGATGGTACACCAACAGCTTTACCACCTCCTAGAGCCATAGGTCATCAAATTGACTTCATACCAGGAGCTTCTTTTCCAAACAAAGCAGCCTATAAGATGACTCTTGAACAAAATAAAGAAGTAGCAAGACAAATTCAAGAACTGTTAGACCAAGGGTTAATAAGGAAGAGTATAAGCCCTTGTCCAGTACCTACAGTGTTAGCACCAAAGAAAGGGGGTACATAGAGACTCTGCACAGATTCCAGAGCTATAAAAAAATCACTATAAGATACCAGTTTCCCATTCCTAGAATAGAAAACTTGATGGATTGTTTAGGGGGTGCAAGGTACTTCACAAAAATAGACCTGAAGAGTGGTTACCATCAGATCAGAATAAAGGAGGGTGATGAGTGGAAAACTGCCTTCAAGAAAAATGAGGGTCTCTATGAGTGGCTAGTTATGCCATTTGGTCTTTCTAATGCTCCCAGGATTTTCATGAGATTAATGAATGAAGTTTTGAATGATTTTCTTGGCAAGTTTGTTGTAGTCTACTTAGATGATATTCTCATTTTTAGTAGGACTAAAGAAGAGCACTTGAAGCATCTAGCTATTGTATTGCAAAATTTATCTGATGAATAGCTAACCATAAATCTTGAAAAGTGTGATTTTATGAAGCAAGAATTGGTCTATCTCAATTTTGTTGTATCAAGTGGGGATCTAAAAATGGATCAGTCTAAAGTTGCAGCCATAACAAGTTGGCCAACTCCAAGATCAGCAAGTGACGTCAGAAGTTTTCATGGCCTAGCACAGTTTTACAGAAAGTTCATCAAGGGGTTCAGTGAGATTTGTTCTCCAATGTTGGATACCATCAAAGGGGGTGTTAAGGTGAAATTTTAGTGGATAGATGCAGCTCATAAGGGGTTTGAAATGATGAAAACTAAGGTTGCTTCACAACCAGTACTCATACTTCCTAGTTTTGACAATCTTTTTACTATTGAATGTGATGCCAGTCATATTGCTGTAGGAGCAGTTTTGAGTCAAGAAAATAGACTAGTTGCATTCTTTAGTGAAAAGTTAAATGATGCTAAGAAAAAGTACTCATCTTATGATTTGGAGCTTTATGCATTAGTACAGACACTTAGGAAATGGAGACACTATCTTTTTCCTAAAGAATTTGTTGTTTACAAAGATAATCAGGCTTTAAGTTTCTTGAATTCATAGGATAAGCTCAATCATAGGCATGTTAAGTGGGTTGAATACTTACAATCTTATACTTTTACTCTTAAGCATAAGAAAGGACAATGTAACAAGCTAGAAGATTCTTTGAGTAGAAGGCTTCTCATAGTACAAGAGGTACAGGTACAAAGTATTGGTATTGATTGCTTTAAGACTATGTATTCTGATGATGATGACTTTGCTGATATATATAAAGTTTGTTCAAATTTTGAGAACCATTTCCATCATGAGTATGTTGATTATACTTTGTAGAATGGTTTTTTGTTTAAAGGTGGATAGTGTGTGTTCCCAAGAGCTCCATGAGGGAGAATTTGATTCAAGAAAAACACAATGGGTGTTTGAGTGGACATTTTGGTCTCAACAAGACCTTAGAGTTGGTGCAACATTTCTACTATTGGCCTAAAATGCAGTGTGATATCAGGAGGTATGTGGAGCGTGTATCATTTGTCAGAAAGCCAAAGGTACCTCTTCCAATGCTAGTTTATATCAGCCTCTTCCTATTCCTACTAGACCTTGGGATTGCATTAGTATGGATTTTGTAGTAGGATTGCCTAGAACTAAAGCAGGTTTTGATAGCATTTTTGTTATTGTTGATAGATTTAGTAAAATGGAACACTTTGTTCCTTGTAAGACTACACATGATGCAAGCCATATTGCTTATCTTTTCTTTAAGGAAGTAGTTAGAATCCATGGCTTACCTACAAGCATTGTTTCAGATAGGGATGTCAAATTTCTTGGTCATTTTTGGAAAACATTGTGGAAAAGATTGGGTACTAATATTTCTTTTGGTTCATCTTATCACCCTCAGACTGATGGCAAAACTGAGGTGGTAAATAGGACTCTTGTAAATCTTTTAAGGTGCTTGACAAAGGAGTATGGATGGAGTTGGGATCAACTCATTCCACAGGCAGAATTTGCTTACAATGATAGCATGAATAGGTCAACTGGTAAGAGTCCTTTTCAGGTGGTTTATGGTATGCACCCAAGGGGTGTCATGGAGTTGAGAGATCTTGATGATTTGCAGCAGAAGAGTGGAAGAGTAGATGACATGGCCCAATCCATGAAAGAAGTTCATGACCAAGTAAGGAAATCTCTTCAAGAAGCTACTCAAAAGGTTAAGGACAAAGTAGATGCAACAAAGAGGGACATTCAGTTTTTAGTTGGTGATTATGTCATGGTTCATTTGAACAAGTCCAAATTGCAAAAGGGAGTTCCCAACAAACTCCAAATGAGGAGGATAGGTCCTTGCATAATATTGGCTAAGTATGGTCCTAATGCTTACAAAATTGATTTACCTACTGATCTTTCTTTGTCTCCTATTTTTAATGTTTCAGATTTGGCAACATTCAAGGGTCCACTTCCTCAATAGAATGAAAGAGTATCAGATGTGTACCAATCACTTTCAAACTTGCCTTTACCTCCTCCATCCATCCCTCAAGTTGAACAGGTGTTGGACTCCAGAGTTTACAAGAAGAGTCGCCATCAAGTGGAAAGACAAACCACTTTCAGAAGCTACTTGGATACTTGAGTCTGAGTTTTCTAAATCTGGAATTTCTTCTTCTTTGCTGCCTCCAAGAGTCACTTGACTTCTTTGTCTTTGGGGGAGTATGGTGCAGGAGCACCTAGTTTTGCTCATGCTCTCCATTTTTGAGTATTTTCTTGATTAAGTCTTGTCATAGGTTTGTAATGTTTCCTTAGGTTTTTATAAGTTTTTTCATGAGTTTTTGATCTCACTTTGTGCTTGAGAGATCAAGTTTTGCTTTGTAAGGTTTGAGTTGTCAGTTTTGTGCTCCTAGGCCCAATAAGGCTAAAAAAATGGAAATTTGCCTTATAAGCTTAGTTATGCTTTGGAAAGTATTGGATCATGTTTAGGAAGTGTTTTTGATAATGTCTAAATGTCTTAGGGAGGTTGGATATGTTAGGTTTTTCACTTTGCTACTTGGAGCAACAAAAGTTGTCATGTTTGCTTGTGCAAAGTTGTCATTTTGGACATTTTCTTGTAAAAAACAAACAAACATGCTATGTGTCCATGAAAGACTTGGTAACTAATTCAAAACACTATTTAAATGCCTTCCTCTTCTTTGAAATGGTTGGGTTTTGTACTTTCAAAATAATCCAATTGAAAGAGCAACTTTTCTAGTTTTTAACATGGCTTTTCCTCCTTGCGAATAATAGTCCATACAAAATCTTTCCATTTCTGTATTGTTCTTTGTGATTAGTGAACTTATTGTATATTTGATTCTCTCCATGTAATTGGTTTGGCAATTTGACATTTGGGAGTTGTTTGCAAATAATCTTTTTCAGTTTTGTGAATTGGCTTCCCTGTCAAGGGTTTTGAGATCCAAAAATGCTTACACTTGACTAATTCCAGGTCTGGACTCCCAAAATGGATTAATTCAAGTTTATTTGCACATGTACATTGTATATATGTTCTATATTTTCTAGGGGTGTTGTTTAGAAGGTAGATGAAAGCTTTTACTAGGCAAGTTTTCCTAACTTGGCTAGTATGCCCGTAAAGCTCATGGTTTGGACTCAAAACACAATTTGAGTAATGCCAAATAGAGCTAAGATGTTTGCACACTTCCTTGTAATGGTTTGAAGATGTCTAGTATTCCAAAACAGTGACAAAGTTCCTTAAGAAAACAAATTCTTGTTCATGGCAGTGAGTACCCTGTTTTTGGGAGTTTTATGCTTTTGAGGCAAAGACACCTTGTGGTTGATTTAATGTTCAATGGAACTGCTAAAAGTGTTTGTTGTTTAGTATTGACAATGTTTTTGGATGAATAGGAAACAAGGTTGAAATTTGTGTGAAGTTCCAAGCACTTAAAATATTGAAAATCACAGTTCACTATTGTCACAAGGGTTTTGACAGTCATAATTTTGGGTTTTTTAGTTTGTATGCCAGCTATTTGACATTATGCTTGCAGGGAAAGGTTGATGAATAGGTTCAAATTTTGTTGAATAGGTGTGTGTTGGGAAAGGAGACAAGGTTCAAAGCTTTTGAGTGGTTTTAACAAACTCTAAGTTCCCAAACCCTCACAAAACCCTTGTTTTGAGGCTACAAAATAGGACAGTCATAAATTGACCTTCCCAAGACTTCTCTTAGCACCAATTCATTTCTTTGGCCAAAAGGGTACTCAAAACAATTTACCTTGTTCAGATATTCCAAAATGGGAGTAAGAAAAGAACAAAATGGTGTTTCAGGAGGGCTAAAAGGGGCCCCTCCCTTGTAGCCCTGTTTTGGAAAAAACTAAGAACCCGATTGAAGTAGGGTTTTTTGACCTTGCAAAACCTTTTGAAAACAATCCAAAACAACTTTGAATACCTTGTGAATCCCTCAGAATTCCAATTAAGACATTTGGGGGTTTGGACCTAGTATGGTGGATGTGAGCAACATTGAGAAGCTAACTCCAAATAAGGGGTTTTTATCAAAATAAAAGGGTGAACTTGCAATTCTTCCTCAAAACATGTTTGAAGGCTTGAAAACATCCAAATAATAGCAATTCCATATGCAAAGTGAGCAGAAGTCAAGATTGGGAAAAACACCTATTCGAGCAAGCTGGATAATGCTTGAGTAAAGGAAGTGAACTAAAAATGATAGGTTCTTTATCTAAGAAGAGAAGTGAAGTGATGAATAGTTAACGCTCAAAGTTGATATAGAAAACATATATTGAATGAAAAAACTAACCAATTGGTTGATTTTAGCAAGTTTTAGGCATATTGGCAACTTCTCACTCATTCATCCCTTTCACTTATTTAACAAGCTAACTTGTTGAGTTCCCCAAATTTGTAAGAGCCTTACAAATTAGCCCCGAAAGCCTTCCTAAGAATATTTAATGGTCTTACAAGCCCACACCACTTACACATGATGGTTTTCCCTTTAACCATTTACCCATGTTGTGTTGGAAATGTGCCTCTAATTCACTTGACCATTGTCCATACTGATCAGGTTAACTCTTGCCGATGAAACAGTATCAAGGAAATATGTGAGCTCTATCGGCATGACTCTTTCTGATGTATCCTCTTCCATCGGAGCTCGAAGTAGTAGGTATGATGTTATCCCGATGACCTGACGAAGTTGACTTCGGTCATCAGGATAACTTCGGGTTTTTGGGAAGACTTCATCAACGTTGTGTCGATGACTTGATGGAGCTGTCTTAGGCGGTCCGAGTTGACATCGGCTATCGGAGGTACCAGTTTGGAGTTAGGCTGATACCCGATGAAGTCACCTTCAACGATTGGGTATCAGCTTGATGTGATGAAGACTACACCGAAGTCCCGATGAGACCGCCCTCTGTTATCAGAGATCAGATTAACCTCACAGATCTTGTGCCGATGTCCCAATGAGGTCTTCTCTTGTCTGTTGGAGATCAGGATAACATCTTACATGTCTTACCGATGACCCGATGGAGTCACCTTTGGTGATTAGGTATCATCGGGTGATCGACTTTACTATTTGAAAGCTATACCGATGGCCGATGGAGCAGAGACCGATTGCAGGAGCGAGATCAAACCGTGATCCAAAAGGTTAACTCTCAGACACTAAGGATGTGACTGCTGGTATATTTGAATACGAACCAACCTGACTCCTTGCTGCATGTTGGATAATTGATTTTCCATGAAAGCAGACTGACACAGGTAGACGGTTAGACTTCAAGCTGTTGGTGCAGTTGCTCAGATGAATCGTTGACCAGTTTGGTATTTGAAGCCAAATGTGAACTGAATACAGATTACAAGTTACGATAGCTATTGAGCATTCTGTAATGATTGTGTGATCTGAGTGTTGTATGTTAATTTGGAATGGTTGTATGACAGAGTGAAGGAAGTTTGCAGGCTGGACTTTATTGTATTGTTTTTGGCATACTGTTAATAAAGTCGATTATCTATTGCTGGTGGGTTTTTTTCTCTCAAAAGGGTGTTCCCATGTTAACTTTGTGTGTTATATCTCTATATCATTTATTTGTGTATGCTCATGCTTGTGCCATATTCTATAAATGTTGAAAAATTGTATTCACTAGTCTATTTTCCCCTACAAATTGACATTAGGGAAGTGAATTTCTGCACTTGCTTTCCTTACAAGTGGTATTAGAGCTTGGCTCGTTTTGTTATCCTTGTTGGGTAGGGTTGGTTTTTTGTGTCAGTTCTGTTTCAGTGGGAGTCTTGCAGAGTGTCTACTTATTTTACAGTTTGAGATGGCGAGCACCTTAGGGCGCATAGACATGGAAAAGTTTAATGGTTCTAGTTTTGAAATATAGAAACTCAAGATGGAAGACTTGTTGGTCAATAGAGATCTCTAGGGTGCTGTGACTACAACTTCTAAGCCTTCAGGCATGAAGCAAGAAGATTGGGATCTAGCTGACCAAAAGGAAAGGGGTCTAATCAGGATATGTCTTGTTGATTCTATTATGTTAAACGTCCATGAAGAGAAGACTGGGCATCTTATCTAGAATAAGTTGGGAGATATTTATCAAGGCAAATCCTTGGTGAATAAACTTTTCTTGAGGAAGAAGTTGTACTCTATGAAGATGGATGCAGCAACACCATTGGCAGATCACTTAAATGAATTCAACATGGTTCTTGCATAGTTAACTTATGTTGGTGTGTCCATCTAGGAAGAAGAACGTTGCATGATGTTGTTATGTTCATTGCCTGACTCTTGGGAACATTTAGTGTTGGCTAGCGGTAGTACTACGACCCAGTTCAAGATGGATACTGTGGTAAATACTCTTTTGTCAGAAAAAATGAGAAAGAAGTCTTCTGAGATGACAAAAGATACACTCTTTGTTCGAGGCAAATCAAAGGACAAAGACAAAAAGAAAGGAAAGAAGTCCAAGTCTCAAGAGAGGTTTAAATCTCTAGGCAAGAAGTCAAAGGTGATGTTATCACTGTTTAAAAAATGGATATTCTTATTCCATAATTGGTTAAAAGTCTGCAAAAAATTGAGTCTGGTATGGCCTTGTTGCCTCTAATTGTATTAGGTCAGAAAAGGGTTTAAGGTTTGAGTTCTAACCCTTCCAGTTTTTGAGAAAAATCCTTATGTTCTAATTTCGTGTTACTTTTGTCACTTAAAGAAGGTTCGGTCTGTCATGAGAAGTGTCCCCCCATTAGTTATTTACCTAGGTGGTCCCTTAATTTTTTAAATTTATGCACCTTTACTTTACCTTGTTCTAATGTTTGTTGGGCCCCATAAGTACTGTGCAACTCTTTGTTAATCTAGCGATTGTCGTTGTTTCGTTAAGCAAAGTTGCTAGCAGGTTAATGTTCGCAAAATAGCGAAAGGCATAGGCAGGCCTGACCAGGTGGATTGATCATTAGATAGAAGAATTGCATCTTGATTATGATCCAACGACTCGCATTGATTCACTAGCCCGAGATGCACATGCTATATATCCTACGAAACAACAAAAGACTTGGCGGGTCCTAGAGATGAGCGACTTTCCTTGGCTAAAGGGTGACTGGGTTGGAAAAGGATCAACGACTCGCATTGATTCATGGCCAAAAGATGCACGTGTCCTACCTTTCATGAAATAGAAAAAAGGCTAGGTGGGCCCGGGCGAGGTGGTCATAGAAAGCATAAACAACATGCAAGTTCCTGAGATCTAACGGCCTGTGTGGATTCGCGAAGACAAGATGATTGCAAGTTATTCATCGTGAAATTGTGAAAGACAAGTGGCAATCACATGAAGGCATGACGTGGTAGGACAAATGGTGTGTTTTGTAGAGTGTAATAGTGACATGTCCAGTACACGTGGCTCTGAAGGGTAGTTGAGGGCCCATCTTGATTTCAACTGGCAGTTATGTGGAAAATAGTGGAGTAAAGCACATGGCGGTTTCAAAATGGAACCCAATGGAACTTCTTGGCCAAATGGTCGACTGCCACGTGGAGTTTGTTAACTGATGACGAGGTGATGCAAGTGATCTCCGAGAATAAAGGACCCACTTGAAAGGTAGGAATTGTAGAAGTATTGAGACAAATTAGAGGAGTACAAGAGGCAGAGCTGTCCAAATTTGGAGCTCTGGTTTATCCTAGGATAGAGAAGATGCTAGTTTTCTAAAGTTTGATAGATGCTTTGCATCTAAGATTAAAATTATTTTATGCATAGAAAACCCTAGGAATCCTAAGGCTCTCTTGGAATTCCTCAGACCTAAAAAATTTGCAGAGGGTATTAAGATTGTTCACAATTGGGGAGACATGTATTTGTACCCTGTTTCTACTGTTTTCAGAGTGTATGGTTTTAGAGGTACTCCCTATCTACTACCCTATCAGGTCCCATTGAAGATAGGAATTGTAGAAGTATTGAGACAAATTGGAGGAGTACAAGAGGCAGAGCTGACTAATAGGGGTAAAGGGACTATTTTCCCAACCATTACCATGGCCCATCATTTTGTAATCACTAAAGGTGGCTGAAAATATTTTGAAGAATTCTTTAAGCCATACATGCTGTCAACTACAGTTTCAAGATGTGTAGACCCTGAGGACTTTTTCAATGGCATGTTCAGAAAGAGGGAAATGTGTAAAGGTAGGCCTCACCAATTTTAGTTCCTTGAAGATTTAATTAGGAATGAATTCATCTTAGATGAGCAGGAACTGAGGAAGGAGAAGTGGGTTGCATATAAAAGGGCACTTGATTTTATTCATCAATTTGATAGTAGCTATGACCCTCTTTCTAGCTTCAACCCCTTTGAGGAGAAAGTAAAATTCTTGATTCTCTATTTTGAAGACCTTATACAGACCTTAAAAGAAAAAAGAGAGGCTATAATGCAAAATGATCCTGATAGGGTTAAATTGGTCCTAGCTAAGCTTGCCTTTGCTAAGGCTATCCCACCTAGTGACTATGTAATGCATAAGAAATCAAAGTACACTGTGATGATTCCATTGACACGTGACCCTTCCACTTCAAGAGGGAAAAGATCAATTGAAGATTTCATTGACATCCAAGATTCCCCTAAAAGGCAAAGAGTGGGGAAAGAAGTTGAAACTGATGAACCTCAGTATTCTCCATCTCAGTCCCCTATCCACATAGGAGATGAGCAAGCGGTAGCAGAATAGTTGTTATAGTTAGGGAGTCTCAGTGAGATTGCACACACCTATGATGAGACGCAAGAGGGGATGCCAGAAGAGCCACCTAGTGCTGAAATGAATTTGACTGATGGTGAGCTAAAGGGCCAAGAATTGGACCTTACTGTTAAACAAGCCAATGAAGAATTCCTGGTTGACAGTAATTTTGTTAGAACAGGGGCTTTCATGCAATTTGTGTGGAAGAAAAACATAGAACAATTCAAGGTCAGATGTGAGCAGAGGAAGAGTGAACAACCTCTCAGAGAGGCAACTCAGGTGGAAGAAGAAATAAAGCAAGAAATGATGGAAGAGTTTAAGACTATTACCCCTGAGAAAGGAAGAGAGATGGTGTCTAAATCTGGTGTGTTAATCCTCCCTGAATGGGATATAGCTAATGCTCTAGTTCTTGAAGTAGTGAGGAAGGAAACAAAGCCAATGGAAGGAGTGACCTTCAACAAGGATAATGTTGCTCTAGTCATGTGGTCATTGAAGAAGGATGAGAACAAAAGGAGGAAAAGTGCATCAGATTCTAGTCTCTTAGGAGGCATGATTGTTAAGAGAGTCCAAGATACAATGTTAGTGGAAGCTACAAGCAGAGTTTTGGAAACTGCAAAGTTTAGTGTGGCAGTAGCAGAAAAGGAAGCAAAAGAAAAGGCAAATCTCCAATTGAAACTTATCTAAGTCTACAGTTGAGATCTCTCACATGTTATCTGCACATGAAAGAGAGATGGAAAGGATGAGGAAAGAGAAAGAAGATTTACAAATGGAATTAGAGAAAGCTAAATTAGAAGCATCTAATCAAGAAGTTAAGAGAAAGATTAGTTATCTGAAGGCTCCTCCTATCATGTTTCCTTCAGTAGAGCTAAATAAACCTGCTCCTCAGCAAGCTTCACTCCCTCTTGTTAAAATTCAGCCAACTCTACCTATTAGCACTACCACAGCCAATCAAGCCCATATTACTAACCAAAGTAATCAGATCTCTATGACTCAAAGCCCAATGTAAGAATGAACATGGGAAATAACCATGCTGCCAACCAATTCCAAAGAAGACCTATTAACCTAGAGCTTTATAGGCAGCTCTTTTTTGATGGAATCCCAGGGTACCCTAACCATGTTCCTACTGAATTGAGAGATAGACTTCACAAATTTGCTGGAAATAATGCAATCAGTGCAGAAGAACACTTGAAGTCTTTTGGTGACTTGATAAATGATTATGAAATTGTGGATGAAAATGTCATCATGAAATTGTTTGTATAGTCTTTGGTAGATGATGCAAGAGACTGCTATAGGGGCTTCATGTGAATAGCATTGGGTCTTGGGAAGATTTTAAAAATTGCTTTCAAGAATAGTATGGTGACAAGACAAATGTGAGCTTCATGCTCAATGAGTTGAACAATATCAGAAAGTCTGATAATGAAATTATCACAGGTTTTAATGCCAGATTTCAGAAAGCAATGCATAGGCTATATCAGGTAATGAGGTTAGATGACAATATGTGCCTGAATACTTATTACAATGCCTTTTTTTCTAAAATGGCCTATATTCTGGGGGATAAAAATTCGCGTAGCCTAAGAGATGCATTTAGAATTGCCATCAATGTAGAGAGCAATAAAAAAGCATCTGGGAAACTAGGGAGAAGAACTGATGGTAGGCTATGGCAAGAATCAAAACAAAAACTTAATAAAGTTGCTAAAGAAGAGGACAAAATAGAGAAATTAGTGACTGCCATGAAGGATCTTACTGCCAAGGTGAGTAAAAATGATAAACCTCATTACAACTGGCAAGACAGACTCCTAGGTTGCATGATATGCCTTACAACACTACTTGGAAAGATGGTAAGCCTCAAAATGAGAAGCCAAAAAATACTCAGAGCCAAGATACCCCAGATCCTTTGAAAGGAGGAAATGTTCATAACATGAAGAAAACTCCTTGGTGCATGGCTTGTGATGGACCACATTCTCCTCATCAATGTGTTGTAGCTCAAGCCCTTGAAGAATCCATGAGACAAGAAGCTGAGCTTGATATAAATATGTTTGAAACTATCATAGAGAGTGATGATGAGTCTTTACAAAGTGAATTTAGTGAATGTGATGTGTTGAATAGTAAGAGGTCTTACCAAGGATAGCTAACATTTGATTGGCATCCCACTTTGAATATGGTAACAATTGAAGATGAAGAAGTTCATCTTAGAAGGGCTAGTGATGAAGAGGTAAAAAATCTCACTAAAGCTGCCATAGCCAAAGCCAAACATAATTAAAATTTGAGGAGTACTAAGAGGGATAGTGATCAAGGTGAACCTAGGTCCATGTTTATAAAAGAAGTATCCCAGAAGAAAGCAGCAAGTAGTGCTACCCTGTCAAGTTGGTCAAGAAAAGAAAAATCAAGTAAAAGAAGTACCCAAGGGTACGAATGATAAAGCTACTAGTGATATACAAGAAACTGCCACAATGAAGAAGGCAAGTTAGCCTAAGACAGAGAAAGTTAAGGCTAATACGGAGCTGATTAATAATTCCACGTTTGATATGACTCGGGCTCTTACCCAAATCAAAGACACTGCCCCATTGATAGAACTATTCAAAATAAAGGAACATAGAGAAGCAACTCTATCTTTATTTTCTAAAATATCTGACAGTAACACAGCTTTACCTTTCGGTTCAACTAAGGATGAAAAGGATCAGGAGCTGCAAACCCCAGAGGTATATATTGGAACAACTATTACACAAGAACCCTCCCAAGTTGATCCTTTCTATGTTAATTTGTTAGTGAATAAGCGGTTGATTAAAAATTGTATGATAGATTCTGGTGCAGCTGCAAATGTAATGCCTTATGGTGTCATGCAAGAATTAGGACGGTCAGTGAGTACAGTGTATGGGAAGTGTTATTCTATGGATAACAGAGAAGTACCTATGATAGGTACAATGAAAGATGTTGAAGTAAAAATAGCAGCATTCCCAGAAGCAACATACAAGATGGATGTCATTGTAACTAACACCAAACCTCATTATGGCATGTTGTTATCTAGGCAGTGGGCTGCAACAGTGGGTGGAAATGTTCAATTGGATTTGTCATATGCTACTATCCCAATTAATGGAAACCAAGTCTAATTATATAGAGAACCACGTGCCCCTAGGGTAATTGAGAAAGTAGATCCTAGTATGCTCAACTGTATGATTGATGTGGATCTCGACAATTTTAGATTACAGCCAATTTTACCTCAATTGAAGAATACTGACTCTATTGTGACTGAATTGGAATCTCAACAGCATGGTTTGTGGCAAATGTATTTTGATGGACCTATCTCTAAAGAAGGATCTGGAGCAAGAGTTCTTTTTGTGTCCCCTTCAGGTATAACTTTCAAGTATTCCTTCTTGTTAGCCTTTCAGTGTAAAAATAATACTGCTGAATATGAAGTCTTGTTATTGGGGCTTGAAGTTGCAAAAAGGCATAGGATTCAATTGTTAAGGGTGTTAGGAGATTTAGAATTGTTTGTTTCTCAAGTGAGATCCAAGTATGCATCTAAGAATGATAGACTAAAAAGATATAAGCATGCAGTATGGGATGTGATTAAGCATTTTAGTGCATTCTCTATAAATTGGATAGAAAGATCTAAGAATATCATAGCGGATTTCTTAGCAAATGTTGCATTAAAGAATGATGATGCAACACTAA
Organism: Cryptomeria japonica; assembly: GCF_030272615.1. Classification (NCBI taxonomy): domain Eukaryota; kingdom Viridiplantae; phylum Streptophyta; class Pinopsida; order Cupressales; family Cupressaceae; genus Cryptomeria; species Cryptomeria japonica. Next base: position 40,611,130 of record NC_081405.1, on the reverse strand, counting down.
CTGGTATATCCACAGTTGAGATAAAAGCTAGGCCTGCTATTCCTAACAATGTAAATAATTGGCAAGTGTTTGTTGATGATGAAGATATTCTTAGGTTTATACAATGCATTGATGACTATTATGGACAAAAAATTGATTGCAATGCCTTGGTGGAAGTGGTTGACAATAGAGAAACTGTGTTTGGAAATGACCTAGTTTAGTTAGAAACTAATGAAATACCTAAAGGGTTGGTAGAACTTGAAGGTATGTTCAGTTACAATGATAGTCATCTGCACCAGCAATCAACCACTAAGTTAGATGAGCTAGAGGAAGTAAACTTGGGGACAAAATCCTCCCCTAAGTTAGTATATATTGGAAAAAATTTACCTCCTCATGTCAGAGTAAATCTTATTAATTTATTAAAGAAATATAAGCATGTCTTTACCTGGTCTTATGAAGATCTAAAGGCGTATAGACAAGATCTGTTTCAGCATGAACTCCCTTTGCTTCCAGATGCTAAGCCTTTTAGACAAAAACAAAGACCTATTAACCCCTTGTTGGAATCTAAAATGCAGCAAGAATTAACCAAGTTAAGGGAAGGGGGAATCATTAAGCCTAATAGGCACTCATCATGGGTCTCAAATTTGGTCCCAGTTAGAAAGAAGAATGGGGACATAAGACTCTATGTTGACTTTAGGAACCTAAATGTTGCTTCCTTGAAAGATAATTACTCTTCTCCTAATATGGAAGCTATGTTGCAAAGAGTGATTGGTTGTGACCTATTGTCTATGATGGTTGGGTTCTTAGGGTATAACCAGGTGTTAGTAAAAGAATCTGAACAATACAAAACTACTTCCACCACCCCTTGGGGAACATATGTGTATGTTAGAATGCCTTTTGGTTTGAAAAATGCTGGAGCTAGTTTTCAGAGGGCAATGGATGTAGCTTTCAAGGAATTCATCAATATCTTCATGGTAGTATATCAAGATGATTTAACATGCTTTTCCAAAAGGGTGGATGATCATTGTGGACACTTAGAATAGGTTTTCAATAAAGCTCTGGAATTTGGAGTATCCTTAAATCCTAAAAAGTGTCATTTTGTTGTTACTGAAGGGAAGTTGCTAGGGCATATTGTCTCTAAAGAAGGAGTAAGAATAGACCCTGAAAGAATTGAGGCTATAAACAATGTGCCTGAACCAAAGAATGTTAAAGGTATCCAATCTTTCTTGGGCAAAGTAAATTTTGTTAGAAGATTTATTGCAAATTTTGCAAAGATAGTCAAGCCCATTGTTAAACTGCTTAAAAAGGATACAAAGTTCTGCTGGGATCAAGAAGCTTCAAAGGCTTTTGCTGAGATCAAAAAGGCTATTTAGGAGGCACCAGTGTTGAAGTCCCTTGACTACAGTAAGCCTTTCTCTTTGTTTTCTTTTGCCTCATATCACACAGTGGCTGCAATTCTTCTATAAAAGGATAATGAAGGATATGAACATCCTATAGCTTTTTATAGCAAATCTTTACAGGCTGCAAAGTTAAAGTATGAAATTATGGAGAAGCAAGCATATGCTTTGGTCAAGGCTGTTAAAGCTTTTAGGCCATATCTTGTAAATGTACAAGTAATTGCCTATGTCCCACATGCTACTGTCAAGGATATTTTATCCCAATCTAAGGTCACAAGTAAGAGATGCAGATGGATAACCAGGATCCAGGAGTTTGATTTGGAAATTAAGATCACTAAATTGGTGAGAGGTTTAGGCCTTGCTAAGCTTATGGCTGAATCAAACCTTCTTGATGTTGAAGTGAATAATGTTGAAGTTGAGAACATCCTGGTCACCAGTATTGAAACACAGCCCCGGTACCCAGAGATAGTACATTTTTTGAAGGATGCAACATTTTCAGAAGGAATGACCCATAACCAGAGAAGAACTTTGAAGTTGAAGTCATAGAAGTATGTCCTCATTCGGGGTGATCTATTTTGGAGGAATAGAGACGGGGAATTGCTAATGTGTTTGGATAAATCCTAGGCTAAGAGAGTGTTGACTAAAATGCATGATGGAGTGTGTGGGGGTCATTACTCTGCCAAGACAACTGCTGGTAAGATAGTTTGGGCTGAATATTATTGGCCTACTTTGTTTAAAATCAGGAAGAGGTCATAGGTGGATCATAGTAGCTACTGATTATTTTACCAAATGGATTGAAGCTATACCCACCAGGAGAGCCACAAGTAAGGTTGTTATTGAATTTCTGATGGATAATGTCATAACTAGATTCGGAGTCCCTGTAAAACTAGTGATGGATAATGCCATGAGCTTCAGGTCAGAAGAGTTTGTTGAATTTTGCATTAGTCATGGAATAGTTATGTCCTACTCTTCGCCTTATCATCCTCAAGGTAATGGACAAGCTGAATCAAGTAGCAAAAGCCTCTTGAACATTATTAAGAAGATCTTGGAAGAGAATAAAAGGTCTTGGGACCAAAAGTTAAAATTAGCTTTATGGGCTGACAGGGTTACTGTCAAGAAAGCTATTGGGGTTTCACCTTTTGAGTTAGTTTATGGCACACAATCTAGGGTGCCAGTCAATAATCTTCTTCCAGTGTATAAGTTCCTACAAACTGAAGACATGGAGTTATCTGAGCCTGTGGAAGACCGGATGATTCAGATGGTGGAGATAGAAGAAATTAGAACTTTGGCTCACAAGAGGAATTTGAAGATCCAATTGCAGTCCAAATATCTATTTGATAAGAGAACCTTGTTGAGAAAGTTCCAAATTGGTGATGTAATTCTTCAATGGAATGTGAAAGGACATGATAAGGGAAAGCACAAGAAATGTGAGTCACTATGGATTGGCCCTTCTGTGGTTTGTGATCTTAATGGAAAGGATTCATATTTTTTGAAGAATATGAATGGTGAAGTACAGGAGTTTCTAGTGCATGGAAAATTCCTGAAACATTACTTCTCTTGATGTCCATGCACAATAGGTCCTTATTTGTACATATTTAGATTTTCTTTTATTGTTTTTTTTTTTGGGCTTATGTTTGGTCTATTTCTCTAGAGAATTTCTAAATTCTTGTGTTGATCTTTCAATCAACCATCCCCAGTCAGAGCCATTGTTATCACTGTTTAAAAATTGGATATTCTTATTCCATAATTGGTTAAAAGTCTGCAAAAAATTGAGTCTGGTATGGCCTTGTTGCCTCTGATAGTCTTAGGTCAGAAGAGGGTTTAAGGTTTGAGTTCTAACCCTTCCAGTTTTTGAGAAAAACCCTTATGTTCTAATTCCACGTTACTTTTGTTACTTAAAGAAGGGTCGGTCGGTCAAGAGAAGTGTCCCCCCATTAGTTATTTACCTAGGTGGTCCCTTAATTTTTTAAATTTATGCGCCTTTACTTTACATTGTTCTAATGTTTGTCGGGGCCCATAAGTATTGTGCAGCTCTTTGTTAATCTAGCAATTGTCATTGTTTCGTTAAGCGAAGTTGCTAGCAGGTTAATGTTCGCAAAATAGCGAAAGGCATAGGCAGGCCTGGCCAGGTGGATTGATCATTAGATAGAAGAACTGCATCTTGATTATGATCCAATGGCTCGCATTGATTCACTAGCCCGAGATGCACATGGTATATATCCTACGAAACAACAAAAGACTTGGCGGGTCCTAAAGATGAGTGACTTTCCTTGGCTAAAGGGTGATTGGGTTGGAAAAGGATCAACGACTCGCATTGATTCATGGCCAAAAGATGCACGTGTCCTACCTTTCATGAAATAGAAAAAAGGCTAGGTGGGCCCGGGCGAGGTGGTCATAGAAAGCATAAACAACATGCAAGTTCCTAAGATCTAACGGCCTGCGTGGATTCACGAAGACAAGATGATTGCAAGTTATTCATCGTGAAATTGTGAAAGACAAGTGGCAATCACATGAAGGCATGATGTGGTAGGACAGATGGTGTGTTTTGTAGAGTGTAATAGTGACATGTCCAGTACACGTGGCTCTGAAGGGTAGTTGAGGGCCCATCTTGATTTCAACTGGCAGTTATGTGGAAAATAGTGGAGTAAAGCACATGGCGGTTTCAAAATGGAACCCAATGGAACTTCTTGGGCAAATGGTCGACTGCCACATGGCATTCATTAATTGGTGACGAGGTGATGCAAGTGATCTCTGAGAATAAAGGACCCACTTGGAAAGTTTGAAGCCTGTTAAAAGATATTCATCTCGTGGTCGATCCAACAGTCATCGTTGTTTCATGGCCCGAAGATGCCTACAGCTTAGACTCTATGAAATGGCAAAAACTGTTAGCCATCAAGGTGAGGTGTGGTTAGTTAGTGAGACTGATGGTCATTGTTGGAGTTAAAGATCGGGCAGTTAGAGCTTGATCTAATGGCTGGTGTGGCTTCATGCAAGAAAAGTGCATGAGTGTTAAAGCCCACAAAATAGAGAAAAGAAGGTAGGGCCCGACACTAACAAAGAGAGATCAGACGGAGATAAAGGCAGTGTAAGTTCTCGTAATCCAACGACCAGCATTGCTTTGCGAAAGAAAAGTGCAATGGTTTTATGTTCTGCGAAATAGCGAAAGAGCGAAACAGAGAAAAATACTCAGAGTAGTTATGACCCGTTGGAGCCTGATTTTGAATTCGGTTTGTGAATTGAATTTTGAGGTGATGGCCGAAGCATGCGGGGTTAATTCCTAAAATTCAATGCCAACTTGCCATATTAGAGTCCACATCAACTTGATTGTTAGCATTATTTCATCAAAGTTTGTTGCAGAGCAATTGGTGTGGAGCGGTTTTCTTCAGGCGAATAACATGTTTTTGTGTCATTTCTTGATAATTCTGGTTTGATTTTAGTCCTTGATGTGCAAATTGTTTCACTAGAAGGGAGTTGACAGGAAAAGTGAATTACCAGGACATGAACATTTGTGATGATTTTTTGGAATAGATAACCATGTCTACCAATGTTGGCGCTAAGGCCAAAGAATTAGTACCAAAGAACCCTCGTCTCAGAATTGGGGATGGCCTGTATGATAAAGGTAATTGGCTAAGGGACCCAGAAATAGGAATGTCAGGTCTAGGACTATTCAAAGTAGGTTTTGGGTAGAGACATTCCCTCACCCCTTTGAATAGAATATGGGAATTGGATGTGGGGAAGCTTGTGGTCCCTGGTGTATTCATTGATGTATATTTGTTGACCCTGATTGCACAAAATTATGACCCTATAGCAAGATGTATCAGGAGTGTGAAAGGATCAACCTTGATTGAAATAAAAGATGATGAATTGAGGAATGTGTTTAAACTCAGTGAGGCTTCAAATTTGTTAGAGCCTATTGACATTGAGTCATTAGCCCAGATCTACAATGCACAAAGGGATCATCTTAGGAGTGGCCCATTGAAAGAGTTCTTTGTTTAGATAGGGGGGTTAACAGTTGTAGGCCCCAGCACAATGGAACCATTCTCCCTCAATTTCTTGACTTTGAGAGCTAAGGGTATGTATTGGGCACTATGTTAAATCTTTGGAGAATATGCTGAGAGAAACATGACAACCCATTACATGCTAATGATTGCATAATTTCTGAACCCCTCTCTGGCAATAACATTTAACTATGTGCCATACCTTACTAATGCAATTCATGCAGGGCTAGTAGGGATAAAAAATGGTAAGGTGGATAGGTCATTTGGATGGTACTCCCTGTTAATGCACATGTTTTTGTTCAAAGGTGCTGACTATTTTGCAAAGGAAATGGACTTGGTCAAAGTAAAGGATAAGGAAGAGATGTCTGTCTAACTTTGGAGAATTGTTCTATCCTAGGATAGAGAAGATACTAGTTTTCTGAAGTTTGATAGATGCTTTGCATCTAAGATTAGAATTCTTTTATGCACAGAAAACCCTAGGATTCCTAAGGCTCTCTTGGAATTCCTCAGACCTAAAGAGTTTGCAGAGGGTATTAAGATTGTTCACAATTGGGGAGACATCTATTTGTACCCTATTTCTACTATTGTTAGAGTGTATGGTTTTAGAGGTACTCCCTATCTACTGCCCTGTCAGGTCCCTTTGAAGATAGGAATTGCAGAAGTATTGAGACAAATTGGAGGAGTATAAGACACAGAACTGACCAATAGGGGTAAAGGGACTATTTTCCCAACCATTACCATGGCCCATCCTTTTGTAATCACTAAAGGTGGCTATAAATATTTTGAAGAATTCTTTAAGCCATACATGTTGTCAACTGCAGTTTCAAGATGTGCAGACCTTGAGGAATTTTTCAATGGAATGTTCAGAAAGAGGGTAGTGTGTAAAGGTAGGCCTCACCAATTTCAATTCCTTAGAGATTTAATTAGGAATGAATTCAGCTTAGATGAGCAAGAACTAAGGAAGGAGAAGTGGGTTGCATATAAAAGGGCACTTGATTTTATTCATCAATTTGATAGTAGCTATGACCCTCTTTCTAGCTTCAACCCCTTTGAGGATAAAGTAAAATTCTTGATTCTCTATTTTGAAGACCTTATACAGACCTTAAAAGAAAAAAGAGAGGCTATAATGCAAAATGATCCTGATAGGGTTAAATTGGTCCTAGCTAAGCCTACCTTTGCTAATGCTATCCCACCTGGTGACTATGTAATGCATAAGAAATCAAAGTACACTATGATGATGCTAGTGACAGGTGAGCCTTCTACTTCAAGAGGGAAAAGAGAAATTGAAGATGTCATTGACATCCAAGATTCCCCTATATGGCAAAGAGTGGGGAAGGAAGTTGAAACTGATGAACCTTGGTACTCTCCATCTCAGTTCCCTATCCACATAGGAGATGAGCAAGCGGTAGCTAAATAGTTGTTACAGTTACAGAGTCTCGGTGAGATTGCATACACCTATAATGAGACCCAAGAGGGGATGCTAGAAGAGCCACCTAGTGCTTAAATGAATTTGACTGATGGTGAGCTAAAGGGCCAAGAATTGGACCTTACTATTAAACAAGCCAGTGAAGAATTCCTGGCTGATAGTAATTTTTTTACAACACGGGATTTCATGCATTTTTTGTGGAAGCAAAACATGGAACAATTCAAGGTCAGATGTGAACAGAGGAAGAGTAAACAACCTCTCAAAGATGCAACTCAGGTGGAAGAAGAAATAAAGCAAGAAATGATGGAAGAATTTAAGACTATTACCCCTGAGAAAGGAAGAGATAGATAGTGTCTAAATCTGGTGTGTTAATCCTCCCTAAATGGGATATAGCTGATGCTCTAGTTCTTGGAGCAGTGAGGAAGGAAACAAAGCCAATGGAAGGAGTGACCTTCAGCAAGGATAATGCTGCTCTAGTCATGTGGTCACTGAAGAAGGATTAGAACAAAAGGAGGAAAAGTGCATCAGATTCTAGTCTCTTAGGAGGCATGATTGTTAAGAGAGTCCAAGATACAGGGGTAGTGGAAGCTGCAAGCACAATTTTGGAAACTGCAAAGTTCAATGTCATAGTAGCAGAAAAGGAAGCAAAAGAAAAGGCAAATCTCCAATTGAAATTGGAGACCATCTTAAAGGCTTACAATGAAGCCAAAGAGGGAATAGCCAATAGGGACAACATTATTACTTGACTTCAGAGTCAGTTGGCAAGTCAACAACATTCAAGTGAGTCCTCTACACTCATGATAGCCTCCTCTCCAACAAGACCCCCTCCTACTAGTCCCATTATAGAATATCCCCCTTCTGCTATGCCTTTTGGTTTCCAGTCAGCTGAAACTATCCAACATGAGTTGGAAAAGTTGAAACAAGATCAAGCCTTGTTTGAAAACAAGTATGAAGAAAAGGTGAAAGCCACAATCTTGAAGTTTGTTGATTCAATCAAGGCCTCCATTGTATACATTAATATGAAGTGGATTCTGGATGTTTTGATCAAATTTAGAGAGGATGAAGCCACTTTGGAACCAATCCTTAATAAGTGGATGCCTAGAGGTAAGTAGTTAGAGCTCATGTGTTCATCCCATGCAGATGCAAAGGAGAATGACAATCTAAGGTCCACCAGTGAGTTCATAAAAGAGATGAATATACTCTCAGAGGAAAGGGCAGGTGTAAAATGAAAAGCCCAATTATATAGAAAAGAATATTCAGATCACAAATTTGAATTGTTTCCAGGGGGATTTGTTGGTCCAATTCAGTTGAAAGAGAAGAAGACCTGGCTAGAAGAGTTGGACCACAAATTGTCCCTAAGGGTTAATGAAATTAGTAACACTGATGATACATCCCTATTTGTCCAAACAGTTGAAGAAATTGAAAAAGTGAAATCACATTATGGTTTGATAGAAATAGAAATTGGGTAGTTAAGGGTCAGTTGGAAGAGGCTAGAAAGAATGAAACATAAGATAGTTAGAAGGGCAAATATGTCGGACAAAAGGAAGATGCTCCAGAGAAGGTATAAGAGTTTGCAACATAACAACAAACAGGAGAGGTCGTTGATATTGAGAAGGACTTGTAACTGTTTATTGGAGAGTATCGCGGTTTGTAACAACTTTTCTTAGGAATGTCCGAAGCTTGTAAGCATCCATAATATTATAAATGGATACTAGGACTAGTGAAGAAGGGATCACAACAATTTTGTAAAGAAACTCTGTAGAAATATATCTCGGTTTTTCTAGTTATTACAGGGAATACTATGAGTTATTTAAGATTTTTTCAAAATGAATATCAATATATAGATCAGAAACTTTCGAGCCTAAACCTATGTTGTCTTCTTGTGTGCTTTTAGTAATTTATTGGTCTAATTTGAGTAATCTAGGGTTATTCAACTGAAAATGGATTGTAATGCAATCTTTATGGATATGTTTCTTAGCTTTTCTCTTCAGGAGAGGAGTTAAATATGCATGAAATATCTCTATCAGTAGGTTATCTTGTTTGAAGCTTTGAATTTGATAAACACTGTTTAGGTTAACAAGAAAGAACTCTTATATATGTCAGGCATGTATGGGGTTAATAGAAGCTGAAGTGATGAGATGTATGGAGATGTTTAATTGAGAAATCCTTGCTTACTTTAGATGACTCTGTACCCTGGATAAGGCACTGGGATTAGTTGTAGTTTTCTTTCTACATCTCTTGAGGATCAATACTGAAAAATGAGCATAAGTTTCCCTTTATTATTTCAATTTATGTTGAGGTGATAAAATCCACTGGTTTTTGGACACTAGTTTACTATGGATCTCATTTAAAAGTGTGAGATTATTCACAAAAGGTATACCCACCTGAACTTTGGATAAGTTCAAAGTCTAGAAGGTTCTCAAAAGCTTGTCATATGTTGCTCTAAGGTTCTTTTTTTTTCTTGATCTCTTCATTTGCAAACAGAGTTATTATTTTTCTTACAGGGGATAAGAGGGGAATCAAAATTTGAGAACAATGGGTGAAGTGTTGGAACTGTGGGTAGAAAGGGCATATCCGAAAGGATTGCAAGGAGGAGGAGAAGAAGAAGGAGTATTCTGACATTGAATCTTCTCAAAGTGATGCAAATGCATTTGTAGCAGCCCTGGCAGTACCTACCTCAGATGACACCTGGTTAATAGATTCTGGCACATCTTTCCACATGACCTCCCACAAGGAGTGGTTCTCAAAATATGAACCGTATGTTGATGGAAATGTATATTTGGCCAATGATTCTACATTGGAGATTGTAGGGAGAGGCAAAATTAAAATTCAATTCCTAGATGGTAGAGTGAAGGGGATCAATGGAGTTCTTCATATACTAGGTCTGGCAAGAAACCTTCTCTCTGTAAGTAAACTTAATGATGTTGGAGTACAAGTTATATTTGTGTCTAGTGGTTGCAAGATGACTAGTGGTTCCATTGTACTGGCAAAGGGTGATCGCATTGGTACACTATATAAGTTAAATGCTGAACCTATATGTTGTAATGTAACTTTTGAAAAAGTCTATTAAGATAACTGTAAGGATGCATAATGCTAATTCATTGGAAGCTAAACTTCCTACTAAGAAAACAATTCTCTGGCATTATAGGCTAGGCCACATAGGTGAAAAAGGTTCTAAAAGCCTTGAAGAATAAGAATCTGGTTGAAGGTCTGGATGATTGTAGATTTGAGTTCAATTTCTGTGAACACTACATATATGGAAAACATAACTGAGTTCTGTTTTATTCCAGTTCTCATAAGTCTTCTGATATTCTGGATTATATTCACTCTGATGTGTTTGGTCCAGTGGATGACCTTTTTTGTCTAAGTCTAAATACTATGTATCTTTTGTAGATGATTATTCTAGAAGGGAATTTGTGTACTTTCTTAAAAGTAAATCAGAAGTGCTCAGACGGTTTAAGGAGTTTAAGAACCTTTTTGAAAATAAGACTGAGAGAAAGATTAAATGCTTAAGAATAGACAACGGTGGTGAATTTTTTAGTGCATATTTTGACAAGTACTGTACTGATCATGGAATTAAGAGACATAAGACTGTACCTTACACTCCAGAGCAGAATGGAGTTGTAGAAAGGTTGAATCAGTCTCTAATCGAGAAAGAAAGAAGCATGTTGAGCGGAGCTAGGCTAGAACAAAAATTTTGGGCTGAAGTAGATGCTACAACGTGTTACCTACTGAATTGTTCTCCTACTCCAATATTAGTTGACAAAACACCTATGGAAGCATGGTCTGGTAAGAAACCATCTTTAAGGCACCTTCGCATTTTTGGTGCAGAGGCTTATACTCATGTGCCTGATGTTAATAGATCTAAGTTGGATAACAAAGCGGTGAAATGTATCTTCATTGGCTATGGAGTTGGTGTGAAAGGATGCAAACTTTGGAATCCAGTGACTAGTAAGGTTGTATGTTAGGTCCCGGAGGTAATTGAGAGGTGGGGGTGAATCAGTTGTCCAATAAATACAAACCAAAACTAACTTAACCAAACTTAATGCTTAATGTCAGTAAACCAAACTTTAATGTCAGTAGACAGTTTAACAGTTAATTGCAATACCGGTAAAGTTTAATGCATGAAAAAGAAAGACAAATAACATACACAACACATAACACAGTTATTTGTATGTGGAAACCCTATAAGGGGAAAAACCACAGTGGGAAACCTTACCCACAATCAAGCGATACTACTGCAGATAGTATGTGTGTACAATATGGAATCTACACATGCAGAAAGGCCAACTGCCTAGAGCTCATTGCTCAATCACAAAATGGGAGTCACACTGACTACAATTGGATGGTTAAATCCAATGATAATGTACTGCACAAAATAGCATCTTCATATGCTAGATTCAGTACTGGTTAAGCTCTGATTTGCCTTCTTCAAACCTTCCTTCAATCTTGAATGATGGCTGCATGTATAGCCCTGTTTGTATTCACATATACCTTATTACAGTCCCTTTTTCCAATCCTATATTAATCTCATAAATGAGATCTTATATTTATACCATAACCTAAAACCAAATGAGTAGGTTGGCTCACTAAAAGATATTAGAATAAAATTAAGTACAAATGAATCAATATGCGATGCATGATGTCGGCTCAATGCATTTACAATAATAATAAATCATCTTCATGACGTGTCGTGCTGATCTAGAATAGATATTCTTGCCGGTCCATAACCTAGACCTATTTGTCAGTAACAACAAATATGCAAACCCAATTAGACCAATGAATAAATCACCAAAACAAAGTGTCTAGACAAAGTCTTCGACATAACCAAGTAATCTCCAGGTCATTCTAAGTGTCGGTGAACAATTTAACCTATTGGTGAACTAGATACCATTGACTATGCATAAGTCACTAAACATGTCGGTGAACATAACCAAAGATCTCCAAGTGCTAATAAGTGTTGACAAGGGTTGGCATCAATGACAAAACCATATCAACATATCCAAAATACCAACATTGTGTATAGCAGAAGTGTGATTTTTCATGAGTTGAAGCCTATGTCACTAGATCATAATATAGAAAAGAAAGGAGAAGCTAAGGTTGAAATTCCTCCAGCCAAAGTAGAATCTCCAAAGATACCTGAAGATGAGGAAAGTTCAATTAGTTCAAGTAGTTCTGAAGAAGAACATGATGATGAGCCTCCTATGGAACCTTAAGAAGCCCCAACACCAAAGTTGATAAGATCTACTTGAGAGAGGCGACAACCTAATAGGTATACACCTAATAAGTATAGTCATTCTATGTTGAATGTTAATTGTGCTTATTCTTTACTTGTAGATACTGATGAGCCTAGGACTATCAAAGAAGCAATTAAAATGCCTAATTCAGATTCCTAGTTGGAAGCCATGAATGATGAAATGTCATCATTAGATAAAAATGGAACTTGGGATTTGGTGCCATTGCCTGAAGGCAAAAATCATGTAGGCTACAAATGGGTGTTTAGAAAGAAGTACGATCCAGATGGCAACGTTGACAAATACAAAGCAATTCTAGTAGCAGAGGGGTATTCACAAAAGGAAGGTATTGACTATGGGGAAATCTTCTCTCCTATAGCTAAGCTGACATCTATCAGATTTCTCTTATCACTTGCAGTAGCATATGATTGGGAGATTGAGCAGATGGATGTGAAGACATCATTTCTTCATGGTGATCTTGAAGAAGAAATTTATATGCCCCAGCCTAAGCAATTTGTGGAAAAAGGTAAAGAACATCTATTATGAAAACTCAAGAAGTCTCTGTATGGTTTGAAATAGTCTCCTAGAATGTGGTATCAAAAGTATGATGCATTTGTTTTGTCCTTGGGATTTGTGAGATCAAAAGATGATCATTGTGTTTACTACAAAACTGATGGTGATAGGATTCTTATCATAGCTTTGTATGTAGATGATATGTTGTTCATAGGAAACACAAAAGGTATGATCTCAGATTTAAAATCTCAGCTTTATATGAAATTTGAAATGAAGGATTTAGGACCAGCAAATTACATTCTGGGAATGGAGATCAAAAGAGATAGATCTAAGAGGACCCATCTTGCAGGGAACTAAGTTGTCTGTGCTTGACAGTCCGAAATCTCCAAAAGAGATTGAAGACATGAAAAGTATACCTTATGCAAGTGCTATAGGTAGTCTGATGTATGCTATGGTCTGTACAAGACCAGATATTGCCCAACCAGAGGGAGTTCTTAGCAGGTTTATGTCAAATCCAGGGAAACCACACTGGGATGTTGTAAAGAGAGTGTTCAGATAACTGAAGGGTACTTCAATCTTTGCATTGTGTTATCATGGTAATCCGAAGGATTCAAAGAGAACTCTTAGCATTTGTGGTTATACGGATTCTGATTAGGCAGGGGATATTGGTAGCAGGAGATCCACTAGTGGATATATTTTTGTCTTGAATGGTGGAGCAATTAGTTGAATGAGCAAGCGGCAAGTTGTAGTCGCTTTGTCCACAATAGAGGCAGAATACATGGCAGCCATGTATGCTTGTAAAGAAGTAGTCTAGCTTAGGTGTTTTAGTTCAGATATTGGTTTTGATGCAAGGCAGGTTGAAATCTGGAGTGATAGTCATAGTGCCATATGTTTGGCAAAGAATCCTACTTTCCATGCCAAGTCGAAGCATGTTGATGTTCAATATCACTTCATTCGTGACATGGTGGAAGATGGAAAATTTTATCTTAACAAGGTAGACACTTTGGAAAATGTTGCAGATGCCTTGATAAAACCATTGAGCACACACAAGTTTAGGTGGTGTTCAAATTATATGGGTCTTGGTACCCATGTTCCTCAGTAACGTCTGAAATGGTAATCAATCCAGTGAATTCCTCATCAAGTGGGAGTTTGTTGGAAATGTGGCTCTAATTCACTTGACCATTGTCCATATTGATCGGGTTAACTCTTGTTGATGAAACAGTATGAAGGAAATCTGTGAGCTCTATTGGCATGACTCTTGCCGATGTATACTCTACCATCAAAGCTCGGAGTAGCAGGTATGACGTTATCCCGATGACCCGATGAAGTTGACTTCGGTCATCAGGATAACTTCGTGTTTTCAGGAAGACTGCATCAGTGTTGTGTCGATGACCGGATGGAGATGTCTTAGGCAGTCCGAGTTGACATCGGCTATCGGAGGTACCGGTCTAGAGTTAGGCTGATACCCAATGAAGTCACCTTCGGTGATCGGGTATCGGGTTGACGTGATGAAGACTACACTGAAGTCTCGATGAGACTGCCCTTTGTTATCGGAGATCAGAGTAACCTCGCAGAGCTTGTGCCGATGTCCTGATGAGGTCTTCTCTTGTCTATCAGAGATCAGGATAACATCTTACAAGTCTTACCAATGACCTGATGGAGTCACCTTCGGCGATCAGGTATCATCAAGCGATTGACTTTACTATTTGAAAGTTATGTTGATGACAGATGGAGAGGAGACTAACTGCAGGAACAAGATCGAACTAAGATCCAAAAGGTTAACTCTCAAACACTAAGGATGCGGCTGTCGGTATATTTGAATACGAACCGACCTGACTCCTTGTTGCATGTGGGATAATTGATTTTCCATGAATGTAGAATGACACAGGCAGACGGTTAGACTTCAAGCCATTGGTGGAGTTGCTCAGATGAACCATCAACCAGTTTGGTATTTGAAGCCAAATGTGAACTAAATACAGATTACAAGTTATGATAGCTATTGAGCATTCTGTAATGATTGTGTGATTTAAGTGTTGTATGTTAATCTAGAATGATTGTATGATAGAGTGAAGGAAGTCTACAAACTGAACTTTATTGTATTGTTTTTGGCATACTGTTAATAAAGTCGATTATCTGTTGCTGGTGGGTTTTTTCTCTCAAAAGGGTTTTCCCACGTTAACTCTGTGTGTTATATCTCTATACTATTTATTTGTGTATGCTCATGCTTGTGCCATATTCTATAAATATTGAAAATTTGTATTCACTAGTCTATTCTCCCTTGCAAATTGACATTAGGGAAGCGAATTTCCGCACTTGCTTTCCTTACATGTTGCACAAGAGTTTACCTCTTGGGTAGTAGTATGCCTCCCTGGTTAATGACATTATCCATGATGTCACTCCTTGAGGTTATCCCTGATTTCTTGATTAGCATCTAATGCTTGTGTAGCATCCCCTCAAGCCCTCTCAAAGTGGCATTTTCAACTTGGGATTGGATTGAATCTATCCCATGGATTGATAACTTTCGCTCCTATCCCTTGTTGAGATTACTCAATCTCAACCATCCATTTCTCTATTTTCCTATAAATAGAGCCCAATCCTTCTTCAATTCATCAAGTCTTTTGTGTATCAAAATTATAGTAACATTGAATGTTAAGGAGATCTCTTTGTCATCACCAAGCATCAACATCATCCTCAAGCATCCATAGCACATAGTTTAGCTTCATTTATTTGCATTTTAATCTTCCATCCTAGCTTAATTTCACTTCTTTTATAGGTTTTGCATTATCATCTTAGTTTAATTAACTCACATAGCATACTTAGCTTCCAATTTGGAATATACTTTGCATCCTAATCACCTAGCTTGCATCCTTCATCTTCATCTTCATCTTTAGCACTCACTAGAATCCCAGTTGCATCCATTTCGACTAGTATAATTTTTCATATAACTTGTTCTCTAGGTTATCATCTTGAGTATCAAGTGCTCTTCCAAGTGAGGGCCACCTTGAATATTAGAGATCTTTAGAGATAGAGGACAATGAGGCAATTTTAGAGTTTTTAATCTATTCATGTGTTTTTATATCTAACATCTAATGCAATGCTTCATTGGTGTGTTTGAAGTGTTTTCCCTCTTCCAGGTGGAAGACCAGATTTCCAACATACACACTTTATCCTTGATAACCGATTAGTCTTGGTACCGGTAACATGTAAATTGGAACCCAGTTAAGTATAGGACTCGGTTAAGATATTTTGGGACCCCGGTAATATCTTTGAAGGAATTTATGGTAGTGTGTGAAGTTTGATATCAACATGATCATCGGATAATGTATGATATACTTTATGATCTGGCAACCGACAAGATTATTTTTCTCATAGAGGCCAACATGATGAAAAGTTAAAGGGTATTTAAGGGAGATCTCTTAGTGATGCATTTATGGTTAATAGTAATGCGATTTTGGATGCAAATCAGTCAGAGATTGATGGTATGTGATTTGATCAGTGAGTAAAAACTTGTGTGCTTAGTTTCACGTGCATAGTTCTAATCGGTAGAAGAATGGGGAAGAATAGAGTATCAGTAAACTGGTTCACAGAGGAGGTTGACAGAACATTAACCAGAACTTATCCAGCATGGTCAGATGCACTCTATAAGTTCATTTTTGTTTGTAATCATTGTATAATGTTGTTTAAGTCAGTGAGACTTTTATTTTAGCAGTGAGCCTGATTGCATGTGCAATCCCCTCTATGTAATATTTATATACCTTGATCAAGTATATAGATATTGTGGGTGTAGTCACATAAATCTGTCCACTTAATTAAATGAATAATTAGTGTTTATTTGATTATTTAACCATCAATTAATAATTAATTAAATTAATATTTAATTAATTCATCTTAACCCTCTTCTCCTATTAATTAAATAAATTATTCAATTTATTTGATTTAATTCACTTAACCAAATTCATACCATTAATTAAATAAATAAATCATATTTGTTTAATTAAATCTTCTCTCACATTTAAATAAATTAATATTTATTTAAATCCCCCAAAATCCCACCTCTCACATTTAAATAAATAAATCATTTATTTAAATCACCTTTATCCTCCACCCACTTGTATTTTCCTACAAAAGCAAGTTGCACAACTATTTTAAATAAATTATTTATTTAAAATCCTATTTATCCTCACCCACTTGAAACCTTTAATGGTTTCCCTTAAAGTAGTCAAACTTGATGGCTTTAAAGTCTTCAAACTTGATGGCTTCCTTCTATAGTCTTCTTAAGACTTTAATGGTTTTCCTTAAAGTCTTCAAGCCTTTAATGGTTCCCCTCAAAGTCTTCAAGCATTTTAATGCTTTATCTTCCTTTTTCTCATTTAAATAAATTAATATTTATTTGAATATTTATCCAAATACAACTTGCACACATTTATTGAAATAAATGAATTTTTATTTTAATAAAATCCTATTTTCCCTCACCCACCAAATCCACTTGCAAAATCTAATCCCCTTCTAGATTCTTCTAAACCCTTCCTAATTAGCCTAATCCATCCCCTAAATATTGTCACATTCCTAAGCAAATTGGAGTCACTTCTCAAAGACTCCAAAGTCTTTGAAAAGCAATTAATGCTTTGTGTGTTCAACAAATTAACCCTCAAAGTCTTGGATAACCTTTGAAAGCTTCCAACCTTCAACCACTAAATGGCTCAAAGTCTTGGATAACCTTTGAAAGCTTTCAACCTTCAACCACTTAATCCCCAAAGTCTCCAATAACCATTAATGGTTAATTCAACCCTCCCACATGGTTAAAACATTTGTTTTGACTCAACCTCTACCCAACCCAAAGGTCTCATCAGGCCATTAATGCTTTGACCATGATTATCTCTTAAACATTTGCACAAAGGTTTATCCTTGGATTAACTCTTAATCCAATGGGTAATCTTAATTTAGACTTGACCCTTACCTTCTAGATAACCATGAGGTCTTCTCAGGCCTTTAATGCCTCCAACCTCTTCTCTCAACCTAATCCTATGTTGACACTTGTCACCATTTTGTTGGTGCACATGGATCCCCAACTTTCAAACTTGGCCCTTGATTAAACCATTCAATCTTAACCCTTCATTTCCCCATTTCTTCTATAAATAGAACCCTTCTCCTCAAGCAAAAGAGGAGCATTTTAGAGTATTGTTGTTATACTGGCATTAGCATAGAGCTTTTTCATAGCATCACTATCTACTCTAGCATAGTATTTAGCTTTTCATTTCATATTTGAAGCTTAGTATTAAATCTCAATCCTCCATAAGCATCCATAGTGCAAAAAGCTGCTGAGAGCTACACTCATTTGGGACTTGGAGAGGAGAGGAACAAGGGAGGAGCAACTATGAGCATCTTGATTAGCTATTTCATTTTATGTTTATATGCTTTCTATTTCATGCTTAATATCTCTCTTGATATGCCTGTTTAGGATAATCTTTTGTTGCTAACACTAACGTTTGTTTCTTGTGCTCTTGTGTGTGTTGCCATCAAACAGATTTTCTAATCCTTTTTGCAGAGCATCAGTGGGTATCAGCCCCACCGTGGTTTTTCCCTTAACAAGGTTTTCCACGTATAAATATTGGTGTTATGGTTGTGCTTCTTTATGTGTTATTTGGCTTATGCACTTTAAGTATATTTATTGTTAACTAGTTCATATACAATAAGTTCATAAATTCATTTACTAGTAGAACACTGATTCACCCCTTCCTCTTAGTGTTCTTGGATTCCAATAGTTGGTATCAGAGCTTAGTTCCTCGGAAGAAGTTTAACCACTTGAGGAAGATTCAGAACTTGGAATTAATGAAAACCAGTTTGCAGCAACAACTTCAACTTTCTCTTGAGGATCTTGATAATGAACATATAGAAAATAGTAAACTAAAGAATGAACTGATGTAAGCCAGAGAACACATCATTTCATTGCAAGGAAATATTTCAGCTATTCAAGCCAAGAGGAAGGAACTATGTGATCAACTACATAATCAGAGTAGTGATGAAGAAGATGCCTTGAAAGATCAAATATGTCAGAAACTCACTCAAGAGAACACTATCTTGAAGAATGAGATGCAAGCCCTAACCATGAGAATGTGCAAGGAAATTGAGGATAGGAAGAATAATGAAGAAAACCTAGCTCAAGCATTAAAGGACAGATCTGAGGAATGCAATAGACTAGCACATGAGAATGACATGTTTAAACTTGAGTTGATTTAGTCCCGGAATAATGAACAAGATCTTGAGAGACATATCATAATCATGAGAGATGATTTAGTCACTGCAAATGAGTACAAAGACAAGTTCAAAGACAACTCTGCAAAACTTGATGAACTGCTAAAGAGTCAAAGAGAGGGGGGGTGAAACCATTGTCACCAGATTGTCGGAACCTTAAGAAATTAAAAATTTAATACCAGAATACATAATCAATACCAGAATACTTTAACCAATTATTGAAATAACATATATATCAATTAAGCTCAAGCAACACTTAGAGAATAGATACCATCCACATGACACCAAGATTTGTACGTGGAAAACTCGATAAAGGGAAAAACCATGATGGGAAGCCTACCCACAGTCTGATAATACTTTTGCAGTAAGTATGTGATTACAAGTTGAGGGGCATGCACTTGCAGGAAGACCGACAGCCTAGAGCAGACTGCTCATTATAAAAGGAGTCTAACTAACTACATAAAAATCCAAACTACAATCCAGAAGGAAGAATGAACTACAATGATAGCATCTCCTATGCCTGAGTATAGTTTTGGTTAAGCTCAATACCGGAGGACTTAATCCTCTTGCATAAACCCAACTCGATCACCAATGATCGACCAAATCCTCTACATGAATTATTATTACATTATTCACTCCTATACCATCCTATCATTATCCATCATGATTTATAATGAGATCATTCATCATATATATACAAACCCTCGACCATAAACAATAAGGTCAACCAACAGATAATAAACCAATTACATAATTATAAAACATGTCAGCCCGAGACCAAACAAATAATATCCAACCTATAAGACATTCCGAAAACACATAGAGAAGACCAAACAACACACTACATTAAGTCGGTCCAAAACCTAGATAGTACTGGACCCAATTTATGTCCACACATGCTAAAGCAAATGATCTAAATCAGTTGAGTCTTGAACATGATCACCATTAGCATCCTTAATCTCTACTAGAAGCTGCACCAACACCACTTATGCATAATATCAAAATATGTTCAACAAAGCTCTGCCGGTGAAACCCTCACCGGATCAACAAACCAGGCTTACTAGCATACAAGATAGCATCCAATCACCAAATCAAAACCAATTGACTGAACAAGAGTCAGAGTAGCATGAATAGAAGATCTAAGCCAATTCCATAAGCCAAAGCATACCGAAGTATACCAGATCAACATGATCTTATCAGCTAGAAACCAAACAACCTACCAGGACCAAAAGGATACCGGTAAAGCAGCCAAAATAGCTAGTGTTGACATCAATGAAAAAAATCAATGCAACACATAATCAATTCCTCCAAATAGCCAACAATATCTCCCTTTGGTATTGATGGCAACACTAGATGTGAAAAACATCCAAGTTCCATGAAATGCCAAACAAATCTCCCACATAAGAATATAGCAATGAATTTCTGAACCATACTCTCCCCGTAGATGATATCATAGTTAAGTTCTCCAAATTTCTCCCCCTAATGTATATAACTCAAGTTTTTCACATGAATATATCTCCCCCTTTGACTTCAATGCCAGATATCTGACATAAATATCAAAGCAAAATCATAAACCACTGAATCACAAGACTAAATATGCCCCTTGAGTAGTAGCATCACCACATCAATCTGAAATGAATAATATCTCTGATAATGCATACCGAACTAATGCCAAATAACATAAATCAGTTCTCTACCAGAGGGGCAGAAACTCCTAATCTATCTCTGAGGTACTCAAATGATTCTTTAGGCAAAGGTTTAGTGAAGATGTCTGCAATCTTCTCTTTAGTGTTCACATAAACCAATCTAACTTCATTTTCTTCCACATTTTCCTTCAAAAAGTTATACTTGATAGATATGTGCTTTGTCTTAGAGTGAAATACTGAATTCTTTGATATGTCTATAGCAGCAAAGTTATCACAGTGAATAACTACCGATCCATTGAAATGAACTTTTATATCCTTTAACATTTGCTTCATGTATAGAACTTGTGTATGGTTAGTAGCAGTAGCAACATACTCAGCTTCAACAGTAGATAGGGAAGTACATGACTGTTTCTTGCTGATCCATGAAATAAGTTTCTTTCCAAGAAAGAAAGCTCCACCAAAAGTACTTTTCCAGTCATCAACATCACCTGCCCAATCTGCATCTATATATGCACATAAAGTAAAGTCATCATCTTTAGGGTACCACAAACCATATTCAAATGTTCTTTGTAAATATCTAAAAATTCTTTTCATTACACTCATGATTTTCTCTCGGATTGCTTTGATATCTTGATGCAATGCAAACAACATTCATTATGTCTGGTCTAGTCTGAGTCAAATATAGCAAACCTCCAATCATAGACTTGTATCTTCTAGGATTTACTGGTGCTGATTCATCTTTCCTTGTCAATTTCTCACTTGTAACCATAGGAGTACTAACTGGTTTAGAATTTTCCATACCAAATTTCTTCAACATCTCCCTAGCATACTTAGTTTGACAAATGAAAATACCTTTATCAGTCTGAATAATCTACAAACCTAAGAAAAATTTCATTTCCCCAATCATAGACATCTCAAATTCATTCTCCATATTGTTAGAAAATTTCATGCACAACTTATCCTCACCTCCAAAAATAATGTCATCATCAAAGACCTCAATAATCAGTATATCATCATCAGTGACTTTATAATATAGATTATTGTCAGCATTACCTTTAGTGAAACCAAGCTTCAAAAGATATTTGTCCAACCTTGCATACCAAGCTCTAGGTGCTTGTTTCAATCCATATAAGGCTTTCTTTAACCTGCAAACCATATTTTTATCATCTAAAAGTGAAAATCCATTAGGTTGCTCAATATAAACTTCCTCATCAAGATCCCCATTCAGAAAAGAACACTTAACATCCATCTAATAAACCTTGTAGTTTTTGTGTGCAACATAGGCAAGAAATAATCTTACAACTTCAATCCTAGCTACAGGTGTAAAAGTTTGACCTTAATCAATTCCTTCCTTCTGAGAATATCCTTTAGAAACCAATCTAGCTTTATTCCTCACAACTTGTCCATCTTCATTTAATTTATTCTTAAATACCCATTTAGTTCCAATAGCATTCTTATTTTTAGGCTGGGGAACTAAAGTCCATGTGTTATTCTTTTCTATCTGATCTAATTCTTCTTCCATAGCTTTCATCCAACATTCATCTTTACATGATTTAATTACTGATACCGGTTCAACTTGAGAAATTAAACATACCTCATTAGCTACCAATCTTCTTCTTGTCATCACTCCTTTGTTCTTATCCCCAATGATCTAATCTTTTGAATGATTCAACCTTACATACCTAGGAGTCTTTTGACTCTTTGTTCCTCTTTCCTAATCTTCAGTTATTGTTGAATTTTTTGATACTTCCAGAGTAATTGGTTCAAGATTTTGTTCTGGTAAAGGTGTTACCGGTTTAGTTATGATCATTTCCACTGCCGGTTCTTACTCATAAATTCTGATTTGACTTCTATTATGTTCATCCACCTTGACATTAGCACTCTCCACAATTCTCTGCAATCTTTTGTTATAACATCTATATGCTTTTATTTCATTAGAATAACTAAGAAATATTCCTTCATCACATCTAGGGTCAAACTTGCCAATGAAATCATCTCTCTTGATATAACATTTACTACCAAAATTTTTGAAGTACTTAACTTTAGGTGTATTGCCAAACCATAACTCATAAGGTGTCTTACCGGTTTCCCCTTTGATATAAGTTTTGTTGAATGTATAAACTATTGTGCTCACTGCTTCTCTCTAGTGGATATGAGGTAGATTATCTTTCATCATCATGGTTCTAGCAGCATCCAAGATAGTTATGTTCTTTCCTTCCACAACTCCATTCTACTAAGGTGTCCGGGGAGCAGAAATTTGTCTCCTTATGCCATGCTTCTCGCAAAAGTTAGTAAACTCACTAGATGTGAATTGTCCACCATGATCTGACCTCAAGCACTTAATCTTCAATCTTGTCTCAATTTCAACCTTATCTTTAAAGATTTTAAACTTTTCAAAAGCCTCAGATTTTTCCCTTAGAAAAGTAACCCACGTCATTCTAGAATAATCATCAATGATTAGAATAAAGTATCTATCACCTTGAAAACTTTTGATTCTAGCAAGACCACACAAATTAGTATGAATAAGATCAAGAACATTTTTGTCTTTTATAATCTTAAAAGAGGTTCTGACCTATTTTCTCATTTGACATTCTTTACATACCGGATTATAGGGCTTCACAATTTAGGTATATCTCTAACTGCCTTAGTTGAACTGATCTTTACCATGCAATCAAAATTCACATGACATAGCCTTTTATGTCAAAGACAACTCTCATCAATTTGTGCAATCAAACATGTCTTCTCATCGGAATTCAAATGAAATATATTACCTTTTGTTTGAGTATCGGTTGCAATCTTCAATCCAGATTATTAATGATCTTGCATTTTCCATCCTTCAATTGTAATTGAAAACCGTTATCCACCAATTGTCCTACACTCAAAATATTATGCCTTGAACCTTAAACATAATAAACATTATCAATATTGAGCTTACCATCTAATGATATAGTTCCTCTTCCTTTGATCACCATTAAATTCTTGCAAAGATAGAAAATTCCTTTTATCTCTAGTCATATGATGTGAACATCCACTATCAATTACCCATTCATCCTTATCTTCAATTTTAAGCAGCAAGGACCTTTTCTTTAGGTACATTCTCTTCCAGTGCCAGAACATCTTCCTTGATAGTCAAGAACACTCATTCCTTTCCATTGTTGGAACCACTAGCAGAGTCTTGTGTCGGTTCATCATCAGAATCAGTCACACCTTCCTCATTCGTAAAGTAACATGATTTATCTTTGTTTTTCCTGTACTTATGCTTGTTCTGATATCCAAGGTTAGTCTTAAAAGATCTTCTAGCTCTTTCTTGAAATCTTGAATTCATTTCAGGACATCTAGATGCAAAATGACCTATCTTATTACATGCAAAACATTTAAAGGGTGTTTTTCCTTCATACTTACTTCCTACCGGTCCTTTAGGTACTCTTCTAGAAAATAGGGCTTCAAGTTGCTCAAATTCTTCATCTTCTCTCTTCATATCATCCAATTCCTTCACATACAAAGCTTTACAATCTTTCTTGTCGGTTGATGTAAATACATGAAAAGCAGGTTTAGACTTCACAGCTCTAGAAGGTCCAAATTCTTCAAGCTCAAAAGCAGATAATTTCCCAACCAAGGTATCCCTATTGACATAAGTATTCGCCATTGTTCTAAATTCATTAATTGTTGTAGCCTTCATCTTATAAGCCAGTGGTAAAGCTCTCAAAATTTTAGAAACTATTTCATCTTCACTCAGAGATCCACCACAACATTGAATTCCCATGACAATTTCATTTACCCTTTCCATGAATGCAGTAATCCTTTCATCTTCTTCCATCTTCAAATTTTCATATCTCACCCGGTAACCATCAAGTTTAGCAATCTTAACAATAGGGTCACCTTCATTAAGAGTCTCCAACTTGTCCCATATAGCTTTTGTTGTTGATTTGTCAGTCAATCCCATTATTTACTGATCAGAAAGTGCACACTGTTGGTATTTGCATGAAGATTGCTTTGATGAACTATTATGTTGTCATTGATGTCAATTATAACTGGTAATGATGTTGTATTAATGTTTTTTTGCAACCAGTAGGTGAGCTAGTGAAGGAAACCGGTATTACTTGAGAAGAAGTGAGATCAACCAGTAACCCTATCTGTTGATGTGCCAAACACTAATCGATGGAGTTTGGTGATGTTGGAAATTGACACTCATTGGATTCATTTTGTTGTCATTGATGGCAACAAGATCAGATGGAAGTCATATACCGGCACTAGGAGACATATATCGATAGATACCAGCTTTGGAGACATCGGCACCGACACCAGCATCAGCATCAATACTTCTATGGAAGCCGACATCAAGAAGGATTTATTTAGTAAATAATTTTATAATTATTGTCGAGGCCGACATTGAATAACTTTTGTAATGTATTATAAGCTGACACAAGGCATATTGTTTGTAATGGGTATATAGGTTAGTCTGCTAGGTCATTTTGATATCTATGACATATGACATGAGATTGGTTATAGGAGAATATAGCAAAACTATATAATGCAAAATATATGTATGAAGATCATTTTGTATGTGAATGTTATATCATGCAATGATCTATAGATATCTCTAAAATCATTCTTGGAGGAGAAGAGATACCGGTAGTAGTTCAGGGTTTATGAACTAGTACAGAGCAGAACCAAAAGTCTATTTGGCATAGCAGATGAAGTCTTGAGTTCATTTTCAGTAATTTACTTTAGCATAAATCTTGTAGTCAGTGAGGCTCTTTACTGATGAGCAGTATGCTCTAGGCAGTGTGCCTTCCTGCATGTGCAGGCCCCCATTACATGTAATATCCTTTCATATGGCTAGTGAACTGATATTATGGGTCACAAATCCCACCTTGGTTTTTCCTCATTGAGGTTTTCCATGTATAAATTTTGTGTGTTATGGTGTTCATTTATGTGGATGGTTTATTTAATTTTTGTTATATGTTTATTTGTTTACCGGTTTATAAGTGTATGGTATAAAAGGATAAAAATTGTTCATATCGGCAGAACACTAATTCACTTCCCCCCCTCTCAGTGTTATTGGTTCCCAACAATTGGTATCAGAGCTTGGTACCTCGGAAGAAGTTTAACAGCTTGAGGAAGATCTTGAAACCAGAATCCTTGAACATGGCTATGGATAAACAACTTGAGATGGCTCTTGAGGATTATGATGTTGAAAGAATGAAGAACTTGAAATTGCAAGATGCAAATGAGTTCATTCTTATCCTAAAGGAAAGGTTATCATCTGCTCAAGCTAAGAGGAAAGAACTTTTGCAAAACCTGGATGATGAGGAGAAGAATGCTCTTAAGGAACAATGTCAGAAACTAAGTCAAGCAAACATGCTCATGAAGAATGAAATGCAAGACATAACTATGAGGTTATCAAAAGATATTGAGGATAGAAAGAAGAAGCAAGATAATCTTGTTATATCTCTGAAGAACAAATTTGATGAATGTGGCAGATTGATTCATGAAAATAATCTATTGAGAGCTGATTTGGCACACTCCTGGAACAATGAATAAGAACTTGAAAGACAAATAAATACTCTGAGAGATGATCTGACTACTGCAAGTGAGTATAAAGAAAATTTTAGGATCAGTACTGCATAGTTGGATGACTTATTGAAAAGACAAAGATAGATTGATGACTCTAGAGAACTTGGATTTGTACAAGGTGAAAGCTCTGGTACTGCAAATGAAGATCAGAAAACTGGTATGCAGAACTCATCAGAACAGAGGAAACCGATAAGGAAATCTAATGCTTATAAATTCAATGGTGGATATTTTGTTTGCAATAAATATGGGCATATGGCTAAACAATGTAGAAATAAAGAAAATCAAACTACAATGTTGTTCCCGGTCAATGTACAAATTGCAAGAAATATGGTCATAGAACATAAGATTGCAAAATGAATGTTAAATGTCATGCATTTGGAAAGTTTGAACATTTTGCTAATCACTATAGGTCAAGGAATGATATCGGATTTGTCAAAGCAATTTAGAAGAACAATGTTACATGTTATGCATTCAATAAAATAGGTCATATTGCTAAGTACTGTAGAAGCAAGACTCAACTGGTTAGAAATGATAAAGATAATGAGAAAGGAAAGAAGAAGGTAGATGAAATACAACAAGATCACACCAAGAGATGGGTTAGAAAATTTGAAGAATCAAGTGGAGATGGATATACACCGATAAGTACACCAGTAGAATAGGGTATTCCTCCATCGACAAAAAATTCCACTAGTAATTGAGGCATAAGCCTTAGGGGTTGGCAAAGTCATTGCAAAATCCTGCATATTACCCTGGAGGAGATCCATAAGAGATTTGGAGAGTTGTGTTCATCATTAATGAAGGTTCACCTGGCACAAGACTGTGAAACCGACATCTGTAGGGTTATTGGTGAAGAATTTATTACAGAGAAATATTAGGGTTTTATTCACTGATAAAAGGGGATAAGTGAATTCATTTTCACTCATTGAGCATTCAAGAATTCAGAGCAAAGAAAAGGTGAATTAAGAGCAAGCAAAGGCATTGCGTGAGGATTTTGAGCAGTTATCTGAAATCTTCCACCGAAGTTCACTTTCAGGTATTCTTCAAAATGACATTTGGATGTTCATCTCCTACTTTCATTGCAAATACCACCATTGTTGAGGTCAAGGATAGGTTAAGACTAGTATTTAAGGAGGTTTCTGAAATTGCTAAAAAGGAAGACTCTGCATGAGCATTTTCTAGGATTCCTGATGGCATGATGTATGTTAAAAATGTGAGGGCATACATTCATTGCACCCTGGAGGATTTGGGCACAGAGGAAATCAAAAGCTTGTATCAAACCGTGATACTGGGAGACTCCAGAACCATCAAACCAGAATACAAAGCAATTGAGGATCTAGGGTTAATCGGTATTCTGTACATACCATAATTCAAGGATGAAGTTATTGGATACGTTCTGAGAAGGGTTCAGAAAAAGTTCATCTGGCTAGATAGGCCTTACATGATCACTAAGGAGGCTATTTAAGCAGTACTGGCTTATCCAAAGTCGGACAAGAACCTGGAAATAAAATTTCCAACACTATGGTCGAGAAACTCACCAGTGCAACTCTTGATAGCAAATCAACGAGGGTCAACACAATCACCGACACTGATGTGAAATTTGCAAGCATAATAATAGGTTATAAGGTAACTCAATCCAATCGATTGAATTTTGTTGCTAGTTCATGCATTCATTCTGCATATCAGATGTTGAGGAATAATGTAAAGTATGATTTATGTGAATGGATGAGGAGTGAATTGATGTTGAACTTTGGTAAGATCAAACGAATCAAGAAAGGAACTTTTAGATATGAAAATTTGATTGTTTGTTTGATGCTTTACTTCCTAAATGAGCTACCTGGTCTTGGCAAGAATCATTGGGCTCAAGACATTCCAAGAAAACATGAGACAAAGAGAGAGAATATCAAAGAACATTGTGGAAAAGTATTCCATTGATATCTATTTCATGGTAAAAACTAATGAAACACTTATGGAAGCAGTTGAACCTAGGCAAATCTGGATTATTGTGCTTGGATATGAGGTAGATGATAGTATTTTTTAGCTCTATGCAAAAATGTTGTTAGATGCTCCATTAGATGATAAAACAAAACATTTTGGTATAGCAGGAGAGAAGGCTCTTGAAGTGAAAACCAGTTTTAATAGGAATAGAAGAGAGAAGAAAATAGAAAAAATGTTTGCATATGTACAAGATGTAATTTATAAGATAGACACTCAACTGGGTTCAGGATCCAAACATGCAACTAAACCGGCAAAGGTTGGTACTGCAAAAGTGAAAAAGCCACAAGTTCACATTTCCTCTATCACTTTTGATTTTGATTTTGATTCTAAGGATAATGAACCTATGGCTTTCAGAAGAGTACAAAGAAAGAATGTGGTACAACCACCGGTAAAACAGAAGAAGGCGTAGCCTAGTAGGAAACTTGTTAGAAAGGCAACTAAGCCTACTACACCTTCACCACTGGCAAGGAAGCCTATGCAAAAGAGGAAACCAGTCACACCGGCATCCACAAGCAAAAAGAAGAAGGGTGATGATACTAAAACCAGTAAGACCACAATGACCTGTGCTGAGCTAATTGATGAAATTACAAAAGATGGAATATTGAAGAATGTATTAAAGTATTATGAAGATTTAGAAGAGAATGAGCAAAATGAATTATAAGAGGCTATTTTGTTGTATATAGACATTTATAAGAAAGCCTTAGTTGAAATTTTGAAGGAGATACCTTTATCCTGGTTTAATAAACTTGAGGCTAGAAGACTTGACGCTGTCATGAGGGATAGGGAGATTAAGGAAGTAGCACTTTTGGAATTGTGTGTTGTTGTAAACAATGAAGAAATGAAAAGATGCATAGATACTACAAATAGGATAGTTTTTAGCAGTAAACCCCGACAGATAAACCTTATGTTGGGAAGAGTTAATGAGGTGATAAATGAGACTAATAAGGGATGGACCAAATTCTTTCAAAAGAATTCTGATTTTCTCACATCTCATGAAGAATTTGTTAAAGCAACATCTTCCATCATTCCTGAAAAATCTAAAGGGAAAGGTATTTTAGGTAGTTCAACTCCAATTTTGACTCAACCGACAATAACTATAGATACTCAGACACAATCGGCAGTTAAGGAAAGTGTATAGTCTATACCGACACAGATCATTTTTTAGCAAGGAAATGTATAGGACACTGTAAATACTGTGGATAATACTCCACCATCACTAACTCATACTGCACCAAGTGGCAAAGCCACTAGTGCAAAAGAGGTTGAAATGGATAAGGTAAAAGCAACTAAGTCCATACCAGCAGGTAAAACCGATTCCTGGCAATTGACACTTCTCAGGTTGAGAAGAAATCAGTCTCTGAGTTGAGTCCAACTGAATTGATGATGATGGCTACTCAGAAATTACTAAAGGAAGGTACTATAGGTAAAGGATTAATTGATCAATCGGTAAGAGTGTTGCATAGATTAATACCTGATTATCAGATTGAAGATGGAGCAAGCCCTTCCGGCAAGCTGAAGACTCTAACAGAGCATATCTCTAAAAATTTTCAAACTCTGAGGTAGATTGCAAATCGACAGGCTTTTGATAAATTCACAACAACTAAAAGAATAGCTTTTGATCAGATTATAGAAACAGAGAAGAAGAAAATTGAGGAAAAACTCAATCTAGTTAAGGTTTGTTTAAAACAATGTCTAAATATCTACAGAGTGTGTTGTAACATAGAAATTCTTATGGCTAATGTAGATAGCAGATTAAAGGAGTTATATGAAAAGATAGCTAAAATTGCTAATTATTTTGATGGATTGACTGCACTAGCCACATCTATTGATGGACAAATTTTGTCCTTGGAGAACAATTTGTTTTCTTTTGAGAAGGAGAGATAAAATCATGAGAAGAGCAAGAAATCTTAGAGGATTGGTGAGTCCTAGATTAGATTCTTTAGGTGTACATATGAGAGAGTGCATGGAATTGATAGCTAAACCCACACCGACAGATGTCTAGGTGAATAAAACACATGCCCACTTACTAAGTGGACTAGCATCCATTTCTGATACTTTTAGAACCAGCTAGGATACATATCTTCAGTTATTGCAAAAGACATACTCAGAAATCTTGAAGATGATTAAGCTCTAGTAAAACTAATTGTATTTATTTATTCTTTATCTTGTCTTTGGCATTAATGTTAAAGGGGGAGTATGTATATATGTGAAAAATATCAGAAAATATATCACATATGAAGGATGTCAGGATATCAGATGGAGTGTATTGCTCAGGGGGAGCATACGGGCAGGGAATCCATTTTTTCACATGAGTGTTTCCATCAATGCCAAAGGGGGAGATTGTTGGAAATTGACACTCATTGGATTCATTTTGTTGTCGTTGATGTCAACAAGATCAAATGGAAGTCATATACTAGCACTAGGAGGCATATACCGGCTTTGGAGCATTTAGGGCTACACCGTCACCAACATCAGCATCAATACTTCTGTGGAAGCTGACATCAAGAAGGATTTATTTAGTAAATCATTTTGTAATTATTGTCGAGGATAGCATTGAATAAATTTTGTAATTTATTGTAAGATGACACAAGGCATATTGTTTGTAATGGGTATATAGGTCAGTCTGCTAGGTCATTTTAATATATATGACATATGACATGAGATAGGTTATAGGAGAATATAGCAGAACTGTATAATGAGAAATATATATATGAAGATCATTTTTTATGTGAATGTTATATCATGCAATGATCTGTAGATAGCTCGAAAATCATTCTTGGAGGAGAAGAGATACCGGTAGTAGTTCAAAGTTTATGAACCGGTATAGAGAAGAACCAGAACTGGAACCCTATTTGGCATAGCAGATATAGTCTTGAGTTCATTTTCAGTATTTTACTCTAGCAAAAAGCTTGTAGTTAGTGAGGCTCTTCAGTGATGGGCAATATGCTCTAGGCAGTGTGCCTTCCTGCATGTGTAGGCCCCCATTATATGTAATATCCTTTCATATGGCCAGTGAACTGATATTGTGGGTCACAAATTCCACCTTGGTTTTTCCTCATTGAGGTTTTACACGTATAAATTTGTGTGTTATGGTGTTCATTTATGTGGATGGTTTGTTTACTTCTTGTTATATGTTTATTTGTTTGCTAGTTTATAAGTGTATGGTATAAAGGGATAAAAATTGTTCATACCGGCAGAACACTGATTCACCCCCCTCTCAGTGTTCTTGGTTCCCAATAGGTGAATCGGTTGTATTGGTTTATGATGAAATGATGAACGGTAATGATTATGTCACGTATGCATGTTGTATGTGAAGAGTTTCAAATGGTTTTTGGTGCGTAGAGATAACAGTTTTATCTTGGGAATGAGCAAGTACATTGCATGGAAAGGAAACAACATGATGAGTTACATGGATCGATGAAGCAGTGATCAAGGAGTGGTTGATGTTGTCTTGAATTATGTGCAATAATTGCTATGTAATCCAATGGTCATACTTGAACTAACTTGTTTGTAATCTCTATGAGATCTTAGGTTTGTGATGTCTTACAGACCTATTATTTTGCTTATAAGGTCGATGAGTTGTTTTGTTGTAACATTGGCAATTTTGGTTAAGTGTAAGAGTGATTAGTTGTCGAAATAGAAGGTGTATCTGCAGTATGTGTAAAGGAAGATAGGAGCATGAAAAGGATCTGATCAAGAAAAGTAGTTATATTCACTAGATCAACAAAATTGTGTTGTTCTCTAACAATTACAATAGTCAAATCCCTTAACCAGGTAAGCTCTAACAAGATTAGTGCCATCTAAATCCTCTAACTAGGTGATCCATTAGCTTGGATTTCAAATCCTGTACTGAGGTTACTCCTAATAGGGTATTGCTTCTAATAAGGCATTATAGTCAATCCCTTAACCGGGTGGTCCCTAACAGGATCTGTTCTTAACATGACTTATTGTAAAAGCTTTAACAGGCTTGGCTCCTAACAGGGAGAACTTTAGAAGAGTTTAGAATACTTGTGGGTATTCATCCCCACCATGGTTTTTCCCATTTGGGTTTCCATGTCAAAATCATTGTGTCAAATGGTGAATGTTTTTCGTGGTTATGTTTTCTATGGTTATATTGCTTAACTGCTAAATCCACTTAGATATGATATGATGACCAACAACAATCTGAAATGTGCTTTTACTTTTGTTAGTAAAGTATTTAGATGTTTTGGTTAAAAGGTTTTTAGAATTTTAGAGTTGTTATATTATTATTTTGTTATGATAGTCAAACAGTTTACTTGACAGTGATATTGAAGTTTGTAGTTTAGTGTTTGAACCAATTAGTTATGAGTTTGACTTGGGAGGTTGTTTTTGAGTTTAGTGAAACTTTAGTCAGTTTTCCATCTACTGATTCACCTCCCCCTCTCAGTAGTTGTCTGGATCCTTATTGATTCATCACACCATCACACACAAGAAGGCTTCTCTAGCTCTACAATAATTCTCAAGAAACTTATCCAAGTTTTTCAAAGGAGGATTGCCAGATGTCGGATTAAAAGGTGTAACACCATTCTTAGTGATCTCCCAGATCAAGACATCTTAGATGAGCCTCCATTCGAATCTTCCATACTATGTAATTTGTTCCATCAAGCCTAGAAATTTCTCTTCGAAAGACAGTTGCATCTAAACTAGATGAAATTGAACTGTTAGTTTCCATAGGATCTTCCTCAAGTGGTTAAGCTTCTGCAGAGAGGACCAGAGCTTTGATACCAATTGTTACATAGTTCAAATAATCGGAAGACAATTGAGAGGGGGAGGGGTGAATCAGTTGTCACCAGATTACCTGAACCTTAAGCAATTAAAACTTTAATACTAGAACACATAAGATCAAGACCAGAATACTTAAACTGATTACAGAAATAATAGATATATCAATTAAGCACAAGTAACAATTAGAGAATAGATACCATCCACATGAAACCAAGATTTGTACATGGAAAACCCAGTAAAGGGAAAAACCATGGTGGGAAGCCTACCCATAGTCAGATAATACTTCTACAGTAATTCTGTGATTACAAGTTGAGGACCCTACACTTGTAGTAAGGCCAACAACCTAGAGCACACTGCTCATTACAAAAGGAGTCTCACTAACTACATAAAAATTCAAACTACAATCTGGAAGGAAGAATGAACTGCAATGATAGTATCTCCTATGCCTAAGTACAGTTCCAGTTTATCTCAATATCAAAGGACTCAATCCTCTTGCATAAACCCAACTCGATCACCAATGATTGACTAAATCCTCTTCCTGAATGATTATTACATTATTCGCTCCTATACCATCCTATCATTATCCATCATGATTTACAATGAGATCATACACAATATATATACAAACCCTCGACCATAAACAATAAGGTTGGCCACCAGACAATAAACCAATTAAATAATTATAAAACATGTTGGCTTGAGACCAAACAAATAATATCTAACGTATAAGACATCCCAGAAATACATCGAGAAGACCAAACAACACATTACATTAAGCCAGTCCAAAACCTAGATAGTATTGGACCCAATTTAGGTCCACACACGCTAAAGAAATGATCCCAATTAGTCAAGTCTCTAACATGATCACCATCAACATCCTGAATCTCTACTAGAAGCTGCACCAACACCACTTATGCATAATATCAAAAGATCTTCAACAAAGCTCTCCCGGTGAAACCCTCACCGGATCAACAAACCAGGCTTACCAGCATACAAGATAGCATCCAATGACCAAATCAAAACCAACTGACTGAACAAGGGTTGGAGTAGCATGAATATAATATCTAATCCAATTCCATGAGCCAAAGCATATTGGAGTATATCAAATCAACATGATCTTATCAGCTAGAAACCAAACAACCTACTGGGACCAAAAGGAACCGGTAAAGCAGCCAAAATAGCTAGTGTTGACATCAATGACAAAACATCAATGCAACACATAATAAATTCCTCGAAATGGCCAACATTTATGACAATGAAAAATTAGGGTTAATGGTGATAAAAGGGAAAAATTTAAGTCATTTCCTCACATGACGATTGAGCATTCTGAAGAGCGATTTCCAGAGCATCTCAAGAGCCCAAAAGTGATTTGTTCGAGCATCTACATTCAAAGATAATTTCATCATCTGATAAGATCTTGAGGTATTTACCGTCTTCTAAAACCCTCAAACTATCTATCATGGCTTCTTCATCGAATGTTGATACTCCTTTGGTGGTGGAAATCAAGAACCACCCCCGTCTTGAATTTAAGAAGTACCTTTTCAAATCTCTTTTGGATGATCCTTTGGGAGCATTCTCAAGCATTTGCCATGGTGTTCTTCATACCGAAGATATTATGGCATACATCTATTGTGACATTGAGGAGCTTAGGAGCTACAAGTTGTCCTGTGTGTTCACTGAAAATCTGATCACCGACAATCAGTTGAAGCCAGAATTTGCCCATTTGCAGAGGAAGGGTTTTACCCAGTTTATGGACTTTCTGACATTTGACAAAGTTGAATGGGTCTGATATATTCTTAGTCGCATTCATGGTGAATTCATTTGGTTGGACTGGCCTTACAAAATCATTAAGGTCATCAAAAATATCACATGCCTTCATAAGGTTGCAGGTCATCTAGTCCCTAGGTCAAAACTCTCCAACACCAAACTCTGCAAACTCATCGACGCCACCTTCGATGGTCGATCGATGAGAGTTGATGACATAAGAGATATCGATGTGAAATTTGCAGCAATGATAATCAGATACAAAGTCTATCAGTCAAATCGGCTGAATTGTATCTCTGGTAACAACATCCTTATTGCACATCAAATGGTGAAGGAGGACGCACACTATGACCTATGCAGTGTGATGCTGAAGGAGTTAATGACTAATCTTCAAAAAATAAAGAAAGATAAGAAAAACACTTTCCGGTATGGATCTTTTGTCATATGTTTGGCATTTTACTTTTTGAATATGATTCTGGCTTATGGTAAAATACAAAGGGCTTTTGATAGACTGATAGCCATCCAGATAGCACAGATATTAGATAGTCAAGGTGATAAATAACCAAATGCTGATTTATGGGCATTTTTCAAAACCTTCCAAGAAGAGATGAAAAACGGGTCTAGAATCCCTAAAGCAATTGTAGAAAAATATAAAGATACTATTTGCTTTATGGTAAATAAAAATGAATGTATGATGGAGGCAGCCTAGCCTACAACAGTCTGGATCATACATATGGGCTATGAAGTGGATGAGGCTACACTGGAAGCTTATGCACAACACTTATTGAAAGCTCTAGTTGATGAAAAAGAAGAAAAATTTGGCACAACTCAGGAGAAAGGTTTAAAGGTTCATCAAGAACAAGTTGCACCCACAATAAGAAAGAAAATGACCAGGGTTTCAATTGAAACTTTAATTAGTGAGGGTCATGACCAAGCCAAAATTTAAAAAAAGGTCAAAATTCTTGAAACCCAAAGAAATGAAGAGATGAAGCAGAAAAGAAAGGAGGAAAGAGAAGCAAAGAAGGCAGTTCAGGCCACTCCCAATGTGGTCTTGATTTCTACATAATCATCCAAACAACTAGAAGAACCGTCTGGTGATCCTACCAGTCCTAAGCTAAAAGAATCAATGAAAAGAAAACAAAAAAGCGGCTAGGCAGTATATGACTGTTTCTTCAGAGGAGACCAAATCTGATGTAGAAATCAAGCAAGCTCCAAAGAAGAAAGGTGTTTTTGCAAGGGTTGTGAGTGAGAAGAAGGAAGAACAAAAGAAACAACTGGCTAAGGAGCCTCCTCAGAAAACTCCCAAAATCACCATTGTACATAAGCGGAAGCCAAAGATTGGTGAGAAATCTAAACCAGAAGAGAAAAGGAGAACTGGTAAGAAGAAATTAGATGCTCAAGATATTATTGATCTGATTATTAATGATGGTATTTTGGATAACATTTCCATATTCTTTGATGATTTTGATGATAAAGATAAGAAGAAGTTGGAGGAAGCTATTGTTTTATATCTTGATTCTTTCCGTAAGACATTGATTGAGTTAGAGAAAATTTTGCCTAAGGAACTGTATGATAAATTAGAGGTCAGCAAATTACATGCTCAAACTCTGGACCGACAAATAAAAGAGACAAAACTAGTTAATCTTCATCCATCAATAACCGCACCGGAGATAGAAGATTTAACCAATAAGATAGGTTCATTAGAATTCAATCCTAAACACCAGATAAATAACTTGATGTTAGAGAAATTTGAAGAAATCCAGAAAGAGACAATTGATATTTGGGTCAGAATTCTTTTAAGTATAGGATATGAGTTAAGTCCCAGTTCTATACAATCACAAAATATTCAATTACTAGGGGATAAGGAACCGGTGAAAGCAGATGAACAAAATGCAAATCCACCAGTTAGCACTCCACCGGTCACTACTGAACTGGTTAGTAAGTCCAATTTTGGAGCTAAGGATACTCAGAATCCTCTGGCAGAAAATGTATAGGATGCAAAGGTGAGTATTGTAAAAGATATGAATAATGAGGATAAATATACTGATAATAAGGTTTATGAGGATGCACAAAATAGAATAAGGTACCAAGTGGCCAATCCATAGGTACACAAGAGATAAAGATTACAAAGGTTAAGTCACCAATAGACAAAGGCAAGGAATCAGTGACATACTTCCCTTCTAGCTTGGAAATTGACACACCATCATTAACCAAAAGGAAAGTGCCACAATTTCCTATCAGATTTGACAAATCATATCACATGATATCTCCGGTAGAGAAACTTTTGGCCACTGCATCACTCTAGGCACAAGCAACACAAGAATTGGCCTAGGAGGAATCAAAAGAAAGAGAATTGATTAAGACTACTTATGAAGTCTTGAAGCAGCTAGTACTTGATTTCCAGGCACAGGAGAGTGCAAGATCATCCGGTAAACTATAGGAGATCATTAATTTCATTCCTAAACAATATGATTCTTTGGTTAAACTTTCAATAACTGAGGCTAAGAATAAATTTGTAGAAGCCTGGAAGCAAACATTTTTGCAGATGATTGCATCGGAGAAGAGTAAACTTCAAACATGTTTACAGTCCATTAATGCAACATTGGCAAAAGGTGGAAAGGTTTATAAGACTTGTCTATATTTTTCAAAGCTTACTGCTCACTTAGACAAGAAAATTTCAGACTGGAAGGATAATTTGATTGAAATCTCTAATTCTTATAACCCGATAGTGAACCTAACAAGTTCTTTAGATGGTTCAATTTTGGTGGTCATGGATAAAATTTCAAGGTTAGAAAAGGAAAGGGACATCATAATAAGGAGAGAAACATAGATCAGACATTTTATAGGTCGTCGGCTTGATAATCTGTTATTTCACAAGACTGAGTGCATATCCAACATGCAAAAGGAGGATCCCACCGAATCAGAGGCAATTGAATATTATGTCAGTCTCTTGAATGGATTCACCACCATTCTGGATTCTCTCAAGCAAGGTTGGGACAAATACTTCTCATTTTTTGAAGACTATGTATGTTGACATTTTGAAACTTGTATAGAGCTAATATATATATATATATACAACACTTTTGGTGGGTACCTTGCTTTGCCATTGCTGACAAAGGGGGAGGAGTACAATGAAAAATGTATATATAGCTCTGGGGGAGTATATCAGATGTATATAGTATGAACATATAGGTCAAGGGGAGAAGATTCAAAGATGGTATCATTTTTCACATGAGTGTTTCCATCAATGCCAAAGGGGGAGATTGTTGGTAATTGACACTCATCCGGTAAAGTAAATTGCATTTAGGGTTGTCATTGATGGCAACTCATCTTCAGGTGTTGATAATTCTTATCGGGATTCATTGACTTATTATTTTGTATTATTTGGGCCAACCGGTATACATTATACACAACCAGTATATTCACACTTCACTTTATCCTTGATAACTGGTTAGTCTTGGTACCGGTAACGTGTAATTAGAAACCCAGTTAAGTATAGGACCCGATTAAGATATTTTGGGACCCCAGTAATATCTTTGAAGGAATTTATGATAGCGTGTGAAGGCGGACATCAACATGATCATTGGATAATGTATGATATACTTTATGATCCGACAACCGATGGAATTATTTTTCTTATTGAGGCCGACATGGTGAAAAGTTAAAGTGTATTTAAGGGAGATCTCTTAGAGGTGGATTTAAGGTTAATAGTAATGCGATTTTGGATGCGAATCAATTAGAGATTGATGGTATGCGATTCGATCAGTGAGTAAAAACTTTTGTGTGCTGTTTCATGTGCACAGTTCTAACTGGTAGCAGAACAGGGAATAACAGAGTATCATCAAACTGGTTCATAGAGGAGGTTGACAGAGCCTTAACCGAAACTTATCCAGTGTGGTCAGATGCACTCTATAAGTTCATTTTTGTTTGTAATCATTGTATAATGTTGTGTAAGTCAGTGATACTTCTATCTGAGCAGTGAGCTTGATTGCATGTGCAATCCCCTCTATGTAATATTTGTTTACCTTGATCAAGTATATAGATATTGTGGGTATCATCCCCACCATGGTTTTTCCCTTTATAGGGTTTTCCATGTATAAATATTTGTGTTATAGTTGTGCTTCTTTATGTTTTATTTGTCTTATGCACTTTAATTATATTTACTGCTAACCAGTTCATATGCAATAAGTTTAGAAATTCATTTACCAGTAGAACACTGATTCACCCCTATCTATATATATACATATATATGTATGCATATATATACATATATATACATATATATGTATGTATATATGTATATATATACATACATATATATATATGTGTGTGTGTGTGTGTGTGTATACATACATACATACATACATCTATCTATCTATCTATCTATCTATCTATATACATATCTATGTATGTATATGTATATGAATGTATACACATATACACATATATACATATACATATGTGTGTGTACATATATATTGGAAAAAGACACTGTTCCAGTGAAAATTGATGCTTAGGAGTTGTCATTGATGGCAACTCAATTCAATAATCATATCTGGTTCATGTAGATTTGATTTATCGGAAGTTGCATTGTTCGTGAGACATAAGTTTGGAAGGTGGAACACAGTAACCGACAACGTATGAGTTCAGTGTATAGATCTTGATTTTGGCTACATAACTTTGGTTTCAGCGATAGAGGCACATGATTCAAGGTTTGAGGTAGCTTACTTCGTAATTCTAATATCCAATGTTGATTCATGAGAGAGATTGAAGGTCTGTTATCCGATAATTCAGGTAGAACAAAGCTATTTTGATGTAATGTGTGATGCGGAATCCTTAGGGTGATTTTAGTGATTAGTTTTGAGTTTGAGGTGGTCGGTCCAACATCTTTAGGTCCGCATATGGTTTTGTGGATGGATTAAGCCGACTTGTTGGTACATGTTTCATGTTGCGTGTTATGCGATTTTTGGAAGCTGACATGGGAATTGATCTATTTTGGCAGTGTGGATATATAAGATTGATTTGGTTGATAATTTTGTATGATGGTGTGAGTGTGAGAAGTCTGTATGAGCAAATGTGTGAAGTTTTGTGAATGTAATTGAAAGTTTAAGTGCTCCACTATATGACAGAGCAAGAAAACAAAGCAGAGAGATAAAACAGTTGCAGAAGTCAAATTGAGTCTAACCAGAACTAGTATTTAGCATATGTAGAAGCTATTATTTATTTCAATCATACTTTTAACAAATTGCAATCATTTGTAAGGTAGTGAGCCTTCCTCCACATTGCATCCCTCTTTGTATTTGAGCAGTGAGCTCTAGGCAGTTTGCCTAAATGCAAGTGCATTCTCCTTCATGTAATATTATCATAATCTTGATCAAAGTATAATAATATTATGGGTTTAAATCCCACCATGGTTTTTCCCTTTCCAGGTTTCCATGTAAAAAATTCTGGTGTTATGGTATTGTGGTTGATTGGTTTATGTTTCTGCACTTTACTTTCATTCTTATGCATCTAGTGGTTTAAGAATCAGTTAAATAAATTTGTAAATTGTAGAACACTTATTTGCCCCCCCCCACCTCTCAGTGTTCATTGATTCCAACAATTTGTATCAGAGCTTAGTTCCTCAGAAGAAGCCTAACAGCTTGAGGAAGATCCAAAAGATTGAATCAATGGACTCCAGTTTGCAAAGGTAACTTATTGTGGCACTTGAAGATCTTGATGCAGCAATGAAAGAAAAAAGTAGCCTAAGGAGGAGTCTAGATGCTGTTGAGGATTTCATTGAACCTCTGAAAGAAAAAGTGAGCACATCTAGAGAGAAGAGAAAGGAACTGATGGATAAACTGAAGGAGAAAGAAGAACAAAGCATTGATAATCAAGCCCTACAAGACAAGACAGATGAATGTGAGAAGCTTGCTAGAGAAAATAAAGCCTTGAAGAATGAGATGCAATCTATTGTGATGAAGCTGACAAAGGAGATTGAAGACTGAAAGAAGAAAGATAAAAACATGACTTAGTTATTAAAGGATAGATCTGATGAATGTTGCAAATTGAAATAGGAGAATGATTAGTTAAAAATTGAATTAGTGCAATGCAAGAATGATGGACAAGAACTTGAAAGGCATATCATAATTTTGAGAGATGAACTTTCTACTACTAATCAGTACAAATAAAAATTCAAAGCTAGCTCAGTCAGGCTAGATGAGATACTAGAAAGTCAGAGAAGTGGAAAATACATGTGAGGACTTGGATATGAGAAAGGATAATCCTCTGGTTCTAGACAAAGCAATCATCAGAAGAACAAGAAACCTCCGGTAAGACAACCTAATGCCTATAAATTCAATGGTAAATGTTTGGTTTGTGGTAAATTAGGTCATATGGAAAGTCAATGCAGAAATAGGATGATGAAATGTGATGAATAATGGTCCTACCTTTTTCGGCCAATGTTTCATATGCAACAACTTTGGTCATAAGTCAAACACATGCAGAACAATGATGAATAATTTCTAAAATAAGAGATGCTATGCTTGTGGAATGTATGGACACATTTAAAACCAATGCCGGATGAGACCAAATCAGATGAACTTTAGTCCTATGCAGGGAAATGTTGTTTTCCATGCATGCAACAAATTTGGTCTTTTTGCAAAATATTGCAGAAGCAAGAATGTGAGCAAGAATGCTCCAATAGATAAGAACGGATCAAATGAGAAAGGAAAAGCGAATGTTGAAGAGGTTAGAGAGAAACATAAGAAGATGTGGGTTAAGAAGGATGATTCAAATATTCAAAATGGCTCCACACCCGATTCCGGTATTGGAACCTCATCCTGTAACTAAGGCATTTTGGGCCTTAGGGGGAAGATTTCATGCAGATTCTTAAAATGCCCTCT
Organism: Cryptomeria japonica; assembly: GCF_030272615.1. Lineage (NCBI taxonomy): Eukaryota > Viridiplantae > Streptophyta > Pinopsida > Cupressales > Cupressaceae > Cryptomeria > Cryptomeria japonica. The sequence continues at coordinate 40,569,719 of NC_081405.1, read as the reverse complement.
TCGGAGATTTGTAACCAGATGTGGAAGTTTGCAGATGATTGATATTAGTTGTGTAGTTGATATTTGAAAGATTTCATGCCTATCTAAGAATCTGATGATGAATTATTGAAGAAACAGGGTATCCAGAAAGATTTTAGGGTTGTGCATTTATTATAACTTAAAGTTAGGTTTTGAGTAGATAAAAACAATATTTTATTATTCATTCTTCACACTGCGAATGAAGAGGAGCATAAGAGTGAGGTGAACGAGACTGATCAGCAAAAATAGAGCTTGAAGCAATCTGATAGTGATTCCCAGCATTTGAAAAGGTATTTATCCATGTTCGAGCTATTTGTTTATAACCCCACTTTTGAAATGGCATCACAATCTTGTATTGCAACTCCATTGGTAGTAGAAATCATTGAAAGGGAAAGACTAGTGTTTAAGAAAAATTTGTTCAAATCCATCGAGGATGATCCAGAAGGAGCATTTTCCTTTGTTTTGTATGGCATATTGTACAATGAGGATATTAGGGTATATATTATAATGTTATCATTATACACCAAGCATATGATGGATGGAATGGGGAATCTGAATCCTGAATTCAAATCATTGCAAGACAAGGGTTTTATCCAGTTTGTTCACTTTCTGGTGTTCAATGAACTTGAATGGGTCAGGTATGTCTTGAGCCAAATCCATGATGAGTTTATATGGCTAGATAGACCTCACAAGATCACAAAGAAAGCCATTCAAGTGGTAACTTATTTGAATGCAATTGGTGAGATTCCCGGTCTGAGAAATGTCAAGAAAACAACACTGATAGAGGTTACCAAATCCCAACATGATAGTCAATCAATGACAATAAGTGATATCATTAAATATGATGTGAGATTTGCCTCAATGGTGATAGGATATAAGGTGTACCAGTCCAACAGACATAATTTAGTATCCGATACTGCAATCTATGCAGTTTATCAGACACTCAAGGAGGATAAGAGATATGATCTATGTGGAGTGATTCTTAGTGAGTTAATGAGCAATTTAAAGAAGATTAAACAAGATAAGAAACATGTTTTTAAGTTTGGTTCTCTGATTGTTTGTTTGGAACTTTAATTTTTGAATGAAATCCCCGGTATAGGAAAAGTATTGTGGGCTTATGATAAACTGGCGGCAGTTCAAATTAAGGAAGGTTTGCAAGGATTAGGTGATATAGTAGCATAGAAATCTGCTTTGTGGGGTTACTTCAAATCATTTCAGGCTATGCTGCAAAGCAGAGAGAGGATCCCAAAAGATATTGTAGAAAAATATGAAGATACCATATGTTTCATGGTAGACAAAGATCAATGCCACATGGAGGTAGCAGAACCAAGAGTTGTATGGATCATGCCCATGGGGTATGAAGTAGATGGAAACACACTTGATGCATATGCTAGCTCAACACATATTGAGTAAAATGGTATATGAGAAACAAGAGAGGTTTGATGCTTACAAGGAGAAATATCTTGACCTGCACAAGAAATTTACTGAGCTTGCAAGAAAGTGGAAGGTTAGAAAAGAAGTTGAAGAGCTTGCAGAACAAATGGGAATAACAAAAGAAGTTGTTCAAAGGGCTAGGGAACAAAATATATTGAAGGAGGAGTACATGGTAAAGCCTGAGAAGTCAAAACTGATCTCCACTCCTCCCTCCACCTAAGCCACAAGCTAAGTCAACTGGTGGAGCTGAGAAGAGGAAAAGGGAGAAGCCATAAAGGGAATATGTTGCAGCCACTACTGAAGATGTAGAGATAGAGTCTAATGAAGTAGTGAAAGAGGTGAAGAAGACAACTACCTATGTTAGGGTAGTGAAGAAGCCTCAATCTAACGAAGCCCAGCCAACCAAGAAGCCAAGAGCTGAAGTTGAGCCATCTGGTAGAGCCAGAGCAAGCAAGAAGCAAAATTTTGAGCTTGATGAAGCTTTGAAGTCCAGAAAATTGGAAGGTACTTATGTTGTTGTCTCCCCAAAGACATTAAGTGAAATTATTGATGAAGTGCTAAAGGAAGGTAATTTGAAGAATGAACCTGTATATTATAAAAACTGTGATGATAATGATCAAAGAGCTATAGAGGAAGCAGTTATATGGTAAATGAATGTTTATAGAAAAATCTTGATAGATTTGTCACA